>NC_141090.1:5034745-5634745 GCF_041138505.1 Cibotium barometz | reverse complement strand
GTATTGACAGCAGTCATTAGACCTTGATAGCTTATGCATTGCTATTTTCCATAGTGCTAACATCTTCATGCCATTATTTGGTTCTGGTGCTGACATCTTCAGGTTCTGGCTGAATCTGTTGAGCCTCCTTTGGCTCCAAATTAGCCTTTCGCTCTACTAACAATTTCCCATATTGCTCTAGATAAGCCACACTTTGATCAGGATGCCATGGGTGATGCATTAATTGAAGAGGATGCAGCCATTTGTAACTTACAAAGTTCTCCGCTGACAACAAGCTGCCTACACTTATGTCAGCTCGGACGCGTGTTGCCTCTCAACATGCATCTCATTTTGTTGATACAGCCCTTGTTGCTTTCACATTAAATGAGGAGCCACTTTCTTCTTTTAATGCATTAGAGGATAATAATTGGGATGATTTGCTCGTTGACTAGCGGAGCTTTCATGGTTGAATTACAGCATGCATTTGATGTTACAGACATGGGGCTTTTGCATTACTATTTGGGTATCCAGTTTATACCAATTAAGGGAGGGATCATGCTATCTCACAGAAGCTTTTGATGTTGCCACTTCTCAGTTATCTGTCAGATGCCTTATGTATATATACATTATTAATCCTAATATTCAGTATGTAGTGTCACAATTGAGCAGGTTTATGCATTTCCCTAGCACTCGGCATTGGCAAGCAGTGAAACGTCTCTTTCGTTACCTTCAAGGCACTCAAGACTTTGCATTGTTTTACAGCAATGCATCTTCTTTATGCTTGTCTGCCTACACTAATAGTGACTGAGCAAAATGTTATGACACTTGGGTTCCTTCTTAGCAGTTCATGCATTTTATGAATCAGCACAAGAAGTAACTGATAATGGCCACTTCTAGTTGTTGTGAGGCTGATACATGGCAGCATTCACAGCTATTGTGGAGTGTGTATTAGACAACCATCTTATACGATGATAGTCAGAGTGCATTAGCAGTCGCATGGCATCCGATTCTTCATGTGCGAATATAGCACATTGAGGCGCATTATCATTATTTCACGGAAAGGCTCCATGTAGGAGAGATTGCCTTGACTCATGTGCCTACATAGGCCAATGTGGCAGATGGGTTTACCAAGTCTCTTTTCAAGGAAAAGTTTGATGCTTTCTGCAAGGCTTTGAACTTATTACCTCTCTAGAGTAGATTGCTACATCCTGTACACGTTCACACCATTCACTTCAGAGGGGTGTGTTAGCCTTAGAAGTCCTACTGAATAGCTCTACCACACGGGCACTTTTTACCCTGTGCTGGGGCAAGGGTTTTTTCCCTA
The DNA here is from genome assembly GCF_041138505.1 of Cibotium barometz. Classification (NCBI taxonomy): domain Eukaryota; kingdom Viridiplantae; phylum Streptophyta; class Polypodiopsida; order Cyatheales; family Cibotiaceae; genus Cibotium; species Cibotium barometz. The sequence continues at coordinate 5,633,442 of NC_141090.1, read as the reverse complement.
TGTGAACACACTCTAGTGTGCTAGCCACGTCATCCCTAGAGCTAGGGCTACTAGTACTTTGTACTCCAAACGTTCATTATCATTTCTATCGAGTACTTACCCAAGACATGCTAGCTTAAGTCCTTGAAAAGAAACAAGACATTCTAGCCCAATTCCATGAAAAGAACACAAGAGAAAAAGAACAAAGAAATGATTAAGAAATAAGCTTAAGAGGAGGCAAAAGAGCACATAGCAAAAGCAAAGATACACTTTGAAGGGAAAACTTTAAACACAAACATGGCTGCTCTCATCACCCTTGAAGATTGACTTGGAAATTGGGCCTGCAAGGATTAAAGTCAAATAGTTGTGATTCCTCAATCATTGCTTTAATAGATATAGGTGCAAGTCATAACTTACTATCATGCAAAACATGGGAAACTTTGGGTACCTAAACTTGAACCAACTAATGTAGAGCTCGTAGTTGTCATTCCAGCATCATGATGGTAAAAACCCAAGGGTATTCATTGTTAGAAATAACCCAGTGTGGCTGGAAAGGTCTATGTGATGCTACAAAAATGATGGAAGAGCAGCTATATTGCTAAGACAATCATGGGTTTGTGCAACCAACTGCACCATCCAATGGACTAAAGGAACAACACAAGTACCAAAGTGATAATATCACTTTAGGTTTCACCTAAGGAGGAGGAATTGCCTTTGGCCAACCTTGCAAGTCCCCTACTGCTTCTGAGCCTAATAACTAAACAAGATAAGATCCCTAAAGAAAATAAAATAGAGGCATGACAAGGAAGGATGATAGGAACCTACAAAAGTTGGAAATAGCCCAAGAGGAAATTGCAAGTTACAAGAACAATTGTAGCCCAAAAGGCCTTAAGAACCCAATAAGTGGTGTGAAAAACCATGTGAGATGACACACCTTAATTATCTCAAAATAATCACGTGCACAAAAGTTGGTCAAGGAATTCCCAATAAAGCACTAAACCTCAACTCCAAGTGCCAAAAATCATGACATTTCTATACGTGAAAAACTATGTAGAATTTTGGACGTGACTAATTTAGTAGTTTTTCACGTGCAAAAAAAATGGTCGAATGAAGAAACCAAGGTAACAAGGGATTCTTGTAGGGCATAAGCCTTAACTTCATTAGGGCAAAAGGTAAATCAAGTTTAGAGATGCTCCGGCTATGGTTGTAAAAAAAAATCAGCCAATGGCATACTACCATGTCTCACCCACCCTTCTTAAATGAGTCATCATGCACCTTGCATGAGAATGATTATCCATTTTAAAGCCTAGTCCTTGTTTGAACTTGCTATTTTCTTGTCTCTTCTATTGTTTGCACCTTTGAGCTTGCTTGCATCACCTATTTGCTTTACTGCCTCCATCACCATCACCAGTGCCATGTCATCCAAAGCACCAACATTACATCTACACCTGGTAAGCATACAAGCTATTTTCTTGTCTCTTCTATTGTTTGCACCTTTGAGCTTGCTTGCATCATCTATTTGCTTTACTGCCTCCATCACCATCACTAGTGCCATGTCATCCAAAGCACCAACATTACATCTACACCTGGTAAGCATACAAGCTATTTCCCTCTCTTCTTTGCTTTTTCTATTTTTAGCTTTTTGAAGTATTGATGTGCATCATTACCATACACTTTCTTGCCTAACATAGCAAACAGCCTGAGGTAAGGAGCTAGATAACTTTTGGGCACATCTCTCCATCACAAACTTAAACACGGGAAAAACCAAAATTGGCCCTAGTTTTTAACGCGCACAAAGAATCATCAAAGAATATCTTTAAGTTTTGTTGTGTGCTTCCCTAAATCCCCCTCCCATGTGTCGATGGTGCCTAAACATAAGCTAATCATGTGCACAATTTAGAGTCCAAGGCATGATTTACACATACCCATTAATGCATCAAGCCCCATAAACCTCATGAATGATCATGATTTGTACATACCTATTAATGTATTGGGCCCCAAAAACCTCATAAGTTTCCCATTTTCCCATCACTATTGTTTACACATGATTAACTCAAGTTAGTCACATTGGGATTTTCTCCTATTGGTTTTTCATGTACATTCAAAGCACTTAAACATTCATGTATGTTCTGCACACATATCTATCCACACTTCTCGAGCAAACCTCTAGTTAAAAAACCACCAAATTATAAACATTCATGCACGTGATTATCTCAATAATCACATACTAACAATGATTTTTCACATGCACTTTGCACTTATGTTTACTCTCATTATTAGCACACACACAATGGCATACAACTCTAGAGCACATGCTGTTGAAATTTGAGCATAATGATGAGCTATGGTGGATCAAACACTAGAATCAACATCATTAACAAAGTGATTTGATTAAGACGTAATTAGTGAATAATTAGTACATAGATTAATGTAGGCATGGATACTCAAAAACTAGCAAATTCTCATTAGGGCTATGCCTCAATTTATAGAGTTTACATCAAGCATCAAATCCCATTGATTTCTCCATGATTCACTCCCAGAATATCTCCACCTTTTGCCTGATTCTCTCCACCTCTTCTCTTTTTCGTGAATATCTCCTAGAATATCTCCACACTCCTAAATTCTCTCATGCTACCCTTTATTCTCTCCTAGTAGATTCTTCTCACCTTTTCACAGGTTCTTTCACATTTACTCATTCTCTTTTACAGACTCTATCCAAGAGCTTGTTCCCGCACACACCCTATTCACTTGTATATTTCAACACCTCCCTCAAGTGAATAATCCTAGTACACCTAGACCCTATACCAAGTTTGCCTCCCCTTACTTGATAGTTCGCGACCAGTGCCTCAAGTCCCTAAACTCCATAGTCCTTAACACTCTCTCTCTCTATGTGTCCAAGGCTATTATAAGTGCCCGCGACCTTGACTAAAGTGCTCACACATACATCTACCACGTGGCCTACATCATCGGTGGCTCAGAGGTGGTTTTACTTTATTGGGGCAGGTTACATTGGGTTGTGGGGTCTCTCTCTCTCTCTCTCAGAGATTTTCACATCTTCTCTTGTCTTCAGTCTTCTTGTCGTGGAGCAGCTTCTCTCCACGCGTCCGTCTCTTATTTCAGTCTTCTTGGGGCAGCTTCTCTTCTCATGGCAGCTTCTCTTCTCGTGTCCATGTCTTCCTTCAGATCTTCTTCTCTGTGTGGATCCTCTTCTTAGAAAGAGATATTCTTCTTCTTTCATGGCTGGGGCCATGAGCTCGTCCGTCAGGTCATTTTGCTCCATGTGAGCAACATGTTTCAATTTTTTGCTGACAGTTCCTTTGGGCTTTTTATGTTTATCTTGTATCATTATGCAATGCAAACCCAAATTTATGCAGGAGGTCTTACCTCTTGCCTTAATCTGGACAAGGGTAGTGTCTGTTCCCATTTTTACACTGATGCAATGTGCCCAATACATAATGCGTATAGCATTCATTCTCATGCACATTCCAAATGCAACTCTGGCTGTGAATAATCTTGAATTTGAGTGAGATTTATAGGCATTAACCAAGGGTTAACTGCAAAATGATGATTTTCACAATTTTATCAGCACAATTTTACCAGAAATTACATTAAATCAAGGGTAACCAATTTTTGTACGGGATGGTTGGAGTATCAAACCAACTCCGATTTGCAATCTGAAGTTATAGGGATCTGTATCAGATACCTAATGGTTAATTTGAACCCTCAATTGCACCAAAATACAGTGATTAGCACTGATTAATCACTGATTAATGCTTTGTTTTGTGTGTAGAAAACAGAGTATGCAGGGAGTCCAAATCTGGTGCCTTCCACTTCAAATGAGCTCAAATGCTTTCAAAGGCATCAATAGCAATGAGTCTAGTAGAGGATTAAGCCAAGAAACACAAGATTTGACCAAATATTGAAAGCTTAATCTCTATTTTACCAAAGTCCTACAGATTTGATGAAGAGCTTGGATCTCACTGTAGACTTGATGAAATTGATTTCTGTCTTCACCAGCTTGTAGAGCATGCTTGATTACCCCTTGGGCTAAGAGGAATTAGAGACATTTGAACTGAGCAAGTAGAAATCTCCATTCTGCTTTAGAAAAAACGTGCCGGCCAAATCATTGATTTCTGCTTCGTTTCTTCGCGGTTTGCTACGCCGTCTTGCTGAGCTTGAAGCTAAAGATGTTAGCTAGCTTGTGTTAAAATCTTGTGCCCTAATTTTATGTGTGCAAGGTGCTAGAGACCCTCCACTGGCTGGGGGTGAAGGGGGAAGTGAAAAACTCACTAAAAATTTGATTTTTTTGCTAATTATCTACTAATCCTAATTAATTAACTAATGGGCTCATAAACCTAATTGATTCTAGGCATGGCTCTGATACCATGCTGAAATTTGAGCATAATGATGAGCTATGGTGGATCAAACACTAGAATCAACATCATTAATAAAGTGATTAGCAAATGATTAAGACGTAATTAGTGAATAATTAGTACATAGATTAATGTAGGCATGGATACTCAAAAACCAGCAAATTCTCATTAGGGCTATGCCTCAATTTATAGAGTTTACATCAAGCATCAAATCCCATTGATTTCTCCATGATTCACTCCCAGAATATCTCCACCTTTTGCCTGATTCTCTCCACCTCTTCTCTTTTCCCTGAATATCTCCCAGAATATCTCCACACCTAAATTCTCTCATGCTACCCTTTATTCTCTCCCAGTAGATTCTTCTCACCTTTTCACAGGTTCTTTCACATTTACTCATTCTCTTTTACAGCCTCTATCCAAGAGCTTGTATATTTCAACACATGCATATCATGAAAACCATAAAAATAGCCAGAGTTTTGCACGTGATTAACTCAAGCTCATCACGCTATGGCTAATTCCATTGGTTTTTCACGACTTAAACCCATTAACAGAATACACCACTTTAGTCACACCTTCCTCACTAGCATTGCACACAGCACCATCATTGTGAACTCAAAAAAAAAAAAGAGAACGTGACTAACACACTACACGTAACTATACAAAAATTAGGAAGGTACCTCAATAGGGATGAAAGAACATGGCAACACCCCTACCACAAGTTGGTTGTCTACGAGACCTCGGAGTCTAAGTATGCATTGTTAGATCTAATGAACTCAGAGAGAAGGAGCTTCGTCCCACACCCATCAAGAGGAGAAGGCATAGCAAAAATAATAAGAGACAAAGTCACAAAAGCTTACACACTTATGACCATACTTATAAGATGTATCCGAAAGAATTATCAAGAATGAAGTCATAACATCAAGGGGTAAAGTGGCTTCCAATACCATTCCCTTGAGTGTCTTTTATTTTTAGAAAATTAATGTAGCCAAAGATTTGGAGTTGAATGTTCTTAGGCAAAAAGTAGTGATTGATATGCATGTGATGCCAGCAGGGGGGTTGGAGCATATCCCATCATTTTGGGAAGACCCTGTCTGATTACTACAAAGTCAAGACAGGATTGGTATAGGGGTTGTATTGACTTATTTGTTGACAAGCCTAAAGAGAAGAGGATAAGGTATGATTTGAAGGCAAGAAAGGTTTTGGAACTTGAAGAGAAGTTGGAAAAGGATATAAGGGCTGATTCAACCTCTTTTGATAGCTATGATGCTTATTCTATAAGATCCTCAAATGAAGCTGATGATGACATATAATTGAATCAGAGCTTGTTGGAGTTGGAGGTGGTCATGTTTGGGGTGCATATAGGTGAGGTTAAAGAGGTTGATATGGCTGGCCATATGGCTGAAAAAGATTGTGTGCAAGATATAGAGCCCAATGTACCAAAAGCTGAATTGATGGAGATGCTTGCTAGTAACTTGACTTGTGGGGAAAAAGAGCAACCCTTGGGGGTTTATCTGTATTTTCATTAGTGATTTGGATACGAAGGGTTTATTTAAGCTTTTGGTAAAAGCAACTCCTATTTTTTGTAAAGGGGTAAGCCCATGCAAGAGCGTGTAACTATTTTTGGGCTATTTTTGTTAATACCCAAGAGTGGGAGGATGCCGACACTTCTTATGGGGGGATAGGTTGCACTTCTTATGGGGGGATAGGTTGCACCCAATAGTGTGTTGAAGGTGATGTCTACTCTATCTCTTGTTTTTATTTTTATGCTCAATCTTGTCTATTCGATTCAAGTCTATGGTTTATTCCTTGATGTTTTTGTGAGTTTGTTTAATTTCTTCAAGAAGTACATGAGGTCCCATGACATTGGTATTAGAGCTATGGGTACTTGCATTTGAAGAATAGGGAGAAGCTCACAAAAACCTAGAGAATAAAGAAGACAAAGACTTGGACAAAGCTTGAAAGGTTTATGAAATTTTATGAGCCATCCCGTTTCTCATATATATGTGTGTGTGTGTGTGTGTGTGTGTGTGTGTGTGTGTGTGTGTGTGTGTGTGTGTGTGTGTGTTTCTCATATGTTTCTCAAAGCCTTAGTCAAAGCTTTAGTTTTTTCAAAAAGGGGAGCTTAATAAAGCTGGTTGCTCCAGGCTCTTTATTTCTTTTATTGTTTTCTATCTCCTTTGGGGTGCTGCCGCAACCGGTGTTTAGTTTTTCACCAAATTAAGCCAAAATTAGCTAAGGTTATAGCTAATAGTATAGCTATTCCAAGCTATTAAGCCTAGCTTCTAGAGTTATAAAACTTAAAAGTCTTGTTAATTAAACCACTCCAAAAGCTTTTAATCATGCTAGAATTTAAAGCTTGTGGACTCAAAATTTACGCGGTCAAAAACCTCAAGCATAATTCTTATGCGAGGGTATTGAATAGCTTATATAGATATATACTTTTATTTCACTTATGAAAGCATAAGTTAAGACCTACTAAAACCAAAAGATGGTGGAACTATTGGGAAAATTTTCCATCATGTGACACTAAGAGCAAACCTATTAGAGACTTTCCTTTAGACTTGTATGTTAATTAAAAAATTATGACCATAAGGTTGTCTTCTTCAAGTTCGAGGGACACATGCCCTATGTATACTTTGTGAAGTTACTTTTACAAGATTTAGGAGAATTATCCCATAGATTTTGTCCATTTCTAGAAATAATAACATGTACAAGTTTATTTATTTTGGCCTAGTTTGTATTAGAGATAATAGAAGATGTGTTAGAAATTATTATCTTGCTCTCTTTGTGTACATGTGAGTTTGCATGGAACTCCACTAACACAAGTACATAATCTTAACTCCTTCATTGAAAGATTGTATAAACCCAAAGTCTTACCTAGTTTAGAGACCTTCTTTATGGCCTTAAGTAATCACATATGACCTTTCCTAAGTAATTTCATTAGACATTAATTCACCTATCTCTTGAGTTTCAATTTTGATTCTTAAAGAGAAAGTTATAGTGAAATAGTTAAACCCATGTTTTCAGTTTATCAATTAAGGTTGTTAGAATTGATACTAGTCATTCATTATATTCATGTTTATATTATGTTTAAATTTTGGAGTAGTACAATCTAACATCAAAACAAAAAGCTCCTAATTGAGACAAAAAAAAGTCATAAGAGACTACACTAACAAAAAGTGAAGATCCCCATGGATTCTCTATTCCAAAATTTGGGAAGTTCTGACTGCTAAAATTCTTTTGTATGTAGCATTATGACCCGGATATCTCCTCATAACCTTTATCCACCTTCAAAACTCTTACGAGTCATGCAGTAGACTAGCCTATTTATCTAAACGCAATGGCACTCTATTTCAACAATTACTATGGATCTTCAATAATCAACAAGACAACAAATGGTGGGCATGTGACCCATGAAGAATGTTTCGTTAATGATACCCATTGGCAATACTAGAGATTTTGCTTTGAACATCCAATTTTGTCAGATCATGGAACATATAAATATCATTTGGGGATATAGTATAGAAGACGACTCAACACTATTTGATCAGGAATTTTTAACTCATCGTCACTACCTTAAATATAAGTTACCACCCGAGAAAGTAATTGTACCTAATCACATTTGTATTATTAGAGGATTGTAAAACTTATTATAGTTAATTTTTTTAATTCATTTCAAATTTTATTTTTCTTTGATAGCAAACAACTTATCAACTCAAGGTAAGTTTCACTTAGCTTGATATCAATAATCAGTTTATATTTTATTTTATGATGTCAAGTTTCACTTGAACTATTGTTTCTAGTACTATTGTAATAGCAACTCTAAATTCTTACCTTAGTTGTTATCTTTCTTTTTTCTTCAATATTTGATTTTTCATTTAAGAAGTTTATATTTCGTATGTATAGAAAGTATATAGATTCACATGTTCTTGGAGTGCTAATTTATTTTTGCCAGATAATTTCAAGCACACTACAACAATTAGATATGTATTCTCTACCATTCATCAAAAATATTTGTTATTTCTTAAGTTTCAGCTATGGCAGATTTACCTCAACGCCCCATAGTACAAGAACAGATTGACTATCTTTGTGAGTTCTTATATAAAGAACATGAATTGCAAGAAGAATTTTAGAAGAAACTTTTGAAACGACTAAGCAAGAGCAATAAGAAAGAAATAAGAAAAGTTAATGAAATCAAGAAAACAAATACTTATAGCTCCATTAATAACAAAAGTCTAAGAAATCTATCGTTACTTGTTACAGATGTCGTTAAAAAGGACAATATGCTAAAGATTGTCCCGATGAAAAAGAAGAATAAGTTCTTATCTACACTCACAAGCGAAGACAAACATCTCAAGCAAGAGGTATCATCATCAATACACTATCAAACAATGGTGGTATGTGTTCACTTCATTTCACAATCAGTTCACATTTGTTTTTGCATTTATTTTATATCATCTCTATAACCTAAAGACCTAAATAGTAAAACCTAGCAAATTATAGATTAAACATTCAGATTAGATTGAATTGAAAAAAATGAAGAACTACTTAGATCCCATATTAATGCGTCTACTTAGACATTCAAGAAAATAATTTATAATTTCTCTAAAACCATCTTTACTTTTATAATAAAATTTCAAAAAAGGACAAATTTAATAACATCTCACTCATTTCTCACTTCGTAAAAGTAAGAATAGATTTTAGCATCCATACTTTAAATATTTTTCACACTTTAGGTATTAATTATTAACATGCCAATAAAGAATTTAAATTTAATTAAACAAATTTAAGATAAAGAAAATTTATGTCGAAAAAAAAGTTCTAGAGGAGGGAACTAGCCACTCCATCTCAAACTTATATTTTGAAGGAGTGATATATGGAATTAATCTGGTGGTATAGGATATTAGATTCATTTTTTGTACTTACACTAAACACAATTATATCTTCTATCTTTTACCATTTTATGACTGTCTGTGGAATGCACCTTCGTGGTATGGGACATTTAGACTCATTTCACATATGTTCATTTGTTTAGTTCGGTGCATATATGCATTATGTGTTGATCAAGTTTTCTCCAACGATTTTTTCACACCTATTCCGACCTTATCCAATCTTACTCTCAAACACGATATGATGCAACTGAGGACAGTTGCTATCTTGGGTAGGAGGGATGTTATGGTTTGTTCCTCTGTAGTAAATTAGGGAATGCCTAGATACCACTATGTTCATAGCATGGCACTTAGGTGATTCCAAATATTCCATGTGTAGGATATATGAATTTGGGGATGGTTGGAACTAAGTATTAGATTTATTGCTTATGTGTTGTTGTGTAATTTTAGCATGTGTTGCTAATGTGTAATATACTTGAATGGAAAACTTGTAGATTGGTGAGATTGACGAGCTTTGTGCTCATAAGCCGATATGGTTGAGACATGATGGTGGTGATTTGGCATGAGCAATTACTGGGAAGGTTTTCCTTTTAGTATTTTGGCATTGGCACGATAGCCAATGATTTTGGTATTTTTATCATGGTATTTACTATGAGATATTTTTTGTATTTTGTTGGCCGCCCACTTTTGTTATACATGGGCATGGGCCTATTAATTTGATTGCACGTGAACTAGCCCTTGGGGGTTTATATGTATTTTTCCTTAGTGATTTAGATAGGAAGGATTTATTTAAGCTTTTGGTAAAAGCAACTCCTATTCTTTGTAAAAGGGCAAGCCCATGCAAGAGTGTAACTATTTTTGGCATGTGGACTATTTTTGTTCAATAAAGATATAAATACCCAAAAGTTGGAGGATGCTGACACTTCTTGTGGGGGGATATATTGCACCCAATAGTGTGTTGAAGGTGATGTCTACTTTATCTCTTGTTCTTATTTTTATGCTCAATCTTGTCTATTTGATTCAAGTCTATGGTTTATTCCTTGATATTTTTGTGAGTTTGTTCAATTTCTTCAAGAAGTACATGAGGTCCCGTGGCAACCACAAAGAAAGATAAACACAAAACAAGTGTCATCAAAAACCAACCATCCACTCCATGCATTATACATGTCTACAGGTGATGTCCCAACTATGCCAAAATATGGCCATCTTGCAGGACCCATACTTATTAGCAGTATCATCATAAATAAATACATGCAAGATGCTCTATATGTACAAGTATTTCCATACACAAAGTGGTATAAATATGAGTACATCCACGATCATATGGTAAAGATCAACATCCCAATATTTTTCCAACATACCCAAGTCAAAAGATCAACATCCCAATATTTTTCCAACATACCCAAGTCAAAAGATACCATAAACCATGTGACTAGTACACATATGATAAAAGTCCCACTAGCAAATGTACTGTCAGCACTCAGTACCTTGGGTGAACCATGAAGAGATTACAAAGTGACTCCTAGATGTCATCTAAGTGCGTATGACAAAGGAGTGGAGGAGCCCCCCTCTTGATCACCAGGTAATGCTCCAGACCCACACTCTACTACTGCTGAACCTATTTGAGCACTTTCCATGGTAGGCTCCAAACTAAAACCATCAAGATAAAGTTGCAAAACCATAGGTGAATCTGCTAAGTCACCCTTCTCCATCCACTTTGAATCTATAGAAGGTGAATAGTACCTAAACTTCACCAGATAACAACGTGAAACTTTACATCATCCCTTTCTTTCCAAAAGCTCTATAGAACCCAATCACCTATGTAGGCACCACTGACCACGTTGATGTACTGTTTGCTTAGCTTTCTACGAGTCTTTGCAATAAAACCTTAGACCCCCCATTGAAGATGATACCTGCCAAACCTTTGAAGCCTCCTTGAAGTTACCTTCTCACATGGCTTCTTCCTTGCATTAAAATCTCTTTTGGCCTTGATCAGCCATAAAGTTCCCCTCTGGAAACGCTGATAATAAGCACACTTGTTCGGCACCTCTTGCTATCCCCCTCAAGTGCTCATGTCCAATCTTGCTTTTTGGCAAGTGATTCGCCCCTCCAAGAGGCCTTAATCTTGCCCTCCAATAGGTCGCCAAAAGCACTTCTTATCAAGCCCTGAGAAAAAGTGACTTTTCCAACCAAGAAAGCCTAAAAAGTAGCTTTTGTAGACTTTTTGCTTTTCAAAACCAAGCCAAAATTAGCCATGCTGTCCCATAGCATTGGTCCACCCTTGGACACCTTTGTCCATCGAGTCAAGACATTGGTAACCCGATTAAAGAGTAGTCAAAAACCATGGTCAAACTTGGTCAAACATGCCTGCCTTTGCATGTTCTCAAGCCCCAAGTTGTTCCAAACCACATACATGCCATTACCCACTCGAATGCTCATGGCTAATCTATACATGCCAACACAAGCCTTCACTGTGCATCTTCATGTGTCTTTGGTCCATGTGAATTCTCTTTGCTTTTTCCCACCAAAAACCAATTCTCTTCTTTGGCTTCTTTCTCGTTTCTTCCCATCATGCTTGCATGCAGACGACCATGAGCTTGCCCCCTTGAGAAAGCCAACATGATCCAGTCAATGGAACCATGAAACCACCCTATACCACTGATAACTTCACCACACACACAAGCACTTTAATGAATTGAAACTTGAAGAGAGAGAGAGAGAGAGAGAGAGAGAGAGAGAGAGAGAGAGAGAGAGAGAGAGAGAGAGAGAGAGAGAGAGATGGAGCTAGAGCGCTCCTACACAAGACATTGCATTGGCCCCAAAACCATTGGCGCCCCTTATGGTATTTCGTTCTACAGAAGTTGATTTACCGTTACAACTTCAGCCTGAACCTCCATAGCAAATAGCGAGAGCTCTCCTGCACCCACACGCCCAAGATCCAAGAGTGATAGCTTCTCTGGCCTTCACTCAATGAATCCACATGATGTGTTATGCCCAAAGCCCTCCCCAAGCCTTGCTTATATAGTTTTTGGCACAACCCCCTTGCCTTAAATCAAGTTTGCTTTTTGAAAAGCACTTTTAAAAAGTAACTTACTTTTGATAAGCAACCGAAAAGCACCTTTATTGACTTTTTATGCAAAAAATCATCCTCCTAAAAATCTCTCAAATCACTTTAAATTTGAAGATGCTATAAGAGAAAAAGTTTCTCCTCTCAACAAGCTCTTTGTGATAACGTAAACAGATCTTCATTCTAACAATCTTGAAAATTAGGGTTAGGGTTTTCACCAAGGAGGCAAAACATGCACTACCATAACAGCCACTCTGCAAAGCAGACCTGGTGAAGACATCCTAAAGTTGGTGATTATTGGAAAGGATCTAGTTACCAACAAAAAGGAAAAGGACCTAATTGACCCTACTCACAGAGTTCCAAGATTGCTTCGCCGCCTAGAAGTGTGGTCATTTATATAGTAGTGATGTGTGGACGTAGGTGGAGAAGGTATACCCTATAGTGTGTTTTTAACAAAGTTAACATAGTTTTAATTGAGCTATCCTCTTAGGTGGAGAGCGTATACCCTATGGTGTCATGTTAACAAAGTTAACATAGTTTTAGTTGAGCTATTCTCTTAGGTGGAGAAGGTATACCCTATAGTGTGAGGTTAACAGTTTTTGTGACATTTGGACCGTTGTGGGTGTGTTTCAAGGTCCATTCGCATGCTGTAAGGTTTTCACAGAGATATCAAGAGAGTGTTAGTTTGAATTGTCTTTGTTCGATTTTAGGTCATTTGCAGTTTAGCAGCATAAATTTGGTGTGTACAGATCACTTCTTCATTATCATCGACATCATATCTTTGAGCTCATAATCAACAGCTTTGTCAACATCATCATCATTGTCATCGACTTTTGTATCCTTGCTAATAACATTTCTACACTCTATACTACCATTTTTCATACACTTGATAGGTCCTTTTGTCTCATCATAATACTTGCAAGTTATTGGGGTATTTGCATTTTGTGTCAGGGATTTGTTATTTGCAGACTGAAATGATAGCATGCAGTGATGCATTGACAAGACTAACTACCCATTATTGTCCTATATAATGCATCATGTGTATTGGTTGATTACTAAAGGGATTTGAAATGTGATTTTCGATGGTGATACTAGTAGTTCATATGTGACTGTAGCATATGTCTCTGCACCTCCCACAGCGAAACAAGCTAGATGGGATGGCAAGGATAAGAATTTCTAAAATCTATATCTATAATATGGGTTGATGGATGTGCTTGCCTATAAGAATGAAATTGTGATTTTAAGTAATCTAAGAATATTGCACAAAAAAAATCCGTGAAACACCCATTTCACGTTTTCATGAAACACATGTTTCACGGTGTGAAACAGGCCCCCATGTAAAAATTAAAAAAAATCCCTAAAACCCCATTTCACGTTGTGAAACCCTCTATTTCATGTCGAGGCACAATGGGCCTTAAAGCACAAATCGCCCAAAATAGCCCGAAAAAGATCGCGTACCATATTCGGGCTACTTTTTGAGTGTCGAAACAACAAAATCACAAAAAATTCAGAGAGACAAAGTTGTAGTACTCCAAAAATACTACAACTCTCTCATATAGTGTTTTTCCAAATTCCTTTTGGAACACATTGAAAAATGGGCTGCAAAATAGGAAACAAACTTTTCGCAAAAAAAAATCATCTTGAGACAGTGACGGAAAATAGATTTTGAGACCTCTTCCATCTTGAGACAGTGACGGAAAATAGATTTTGAGACCTCTTCCATCTTGAGACAGTGACGGAAAATAGATTTTGAGACCTCTTCCATCTAGGATGCTACTCGCATGCACTTTTTTTGAAAAAGTTCATCCTAAGCATTCACATGCGCTTTTGAGACCTTGGCTTCCACCAGTGGCACACATTTTTTCGAAAAACTATCTCTAAGAGGTCATTCACGTGCACTTAGCGCCTAAGCAAATCAAGCAAACGAACACTTGTTTGACCTAAAGAAAGGTGTGCCAAGCCTCCTGAAAACCTAAAAAGCAAAAAGCAAAAACAAAAACAAAAACATATGTGCTTGCTCATTAAGGAGCAATTGGCAACATTAAGATATAGCAACGATAGAGGGATTACGTGGGCTCACACCTAGACTAAACCCAAACCCAATGGGCCTGAACTCTATGAGCCATTGAGATCCATGCCCCAAATACAACTCCCAATACCATTTGCCATGCTGACAACAAGCGTGTCATCGGGTTTTACATCCCCTGTCACATTAATCCCTCCGTAATTTGGGCCCTTACCTAGCACTACCACAAGCCCTAAACCTTTAGAAGTGCTAGATACCAACCCCTTGCAACCCCTAAATGCTTAAACCTTGGACATATTGACTAATCTAGGAAGGGGGACTGCCCACGGATTAAATGAGGTCCTAACCACATAAACACCCACACCACGGCCTCAGTAACTCATACAAGAACACAGCCGTACAAATTTCCAAAATCATGGGCAAGTACAATGGAATGATTGATCCTGTTCAATTCATGCAAATGTTTAAACAGAGATGTGAAGCCTTTGGAAATCCAAACTGCCCCACCAAGGTACATGCGTTGAGAACCTTTGCTTAGTGGGAAAGGCTAGTCGATGGTTCATCACATTGCCTACACGATTAAGACAAATTTCAGGACCTTGAAAACAACCTTTATTCATGTTTCATGATGGGAATAAAGAATAACAGCTTACACAACTTGATCATTGTATCCAATCCATAAACATTCGATCAATGTTGTAAAGAAGCAATACGTTTAGATGACAACATGATAGAGGAGGTCATAATATGACACGTTCCTCATCTAAAACAAGTGAAGCAATGGATAAAGAAAAATTGATCTCGAAATTGTCATTCTTTAAATTCTATCTAGCCTTGTTAAAAGCTTTGAACTGGTATCTCCAAGAGAGGATGATCTCCCTCAAAACCAAACATCCTTAATGCCTCTCAAAGTTATGGGCGAAATGCCTTGTGTTCATTGCCATCACTACGTCCATCCCAATCCCCAATGTGCATATAATAGGCCTATCTTTCTGTACTGCATATAATAGGCCTATCTTTCTGTACTGCATACATTGCAAAACCTTTGGTCACAACACACCACAATGTCCTAATTCACCTATAATTAACTCAAAACCTCCATCTCTTGTGCCCCAAACAAACACACTTCAAAGGGTAGAAATTGCTCAAGAAGCAGTTAAGCAAACACTTTGGTGTTTATATTATCGTGGACCACACAAAGTGGCAGACTACATAGTTTGGAATACTTCCATGCCCAGAGTCACTCACACTTTGCAACCTATATGTGAACGATGTGGCATTGATCACATATTCCAAGATTGCCCCCAAGGCGTGCAACCTGTCTCGCAAAATACAACTCTTAACATCTAAAGTGTGCAAAACGGGCAATTGTCCACAGTACCCTCGAATGTGTTTACAAACTTGCAAGGCAAGGCATGAGAAACATACAAAAAGAATGCAAAAGAACACACTTCAAAATGGGTAGAGAAACATGTTTTAAAACAGAAAACAAAAGAAAATGCAGAACCTTCTAAACCTAAGAAAAACAAAGGTCAACAAACTGTAGAAACCAAGGTTGAAATAATCATGTGAAGGACCTAACCCCAAAAGAGCCAAAAGCCACACATGATGCAAAAGCATCCACCTCAAAGACTACCCCTCAAACCATAAAACCCTCATGTGTGACACATGATGCAAAAGCATCCACCTCAAAGACTACCCCTCAAACCATAAAACCCTCATGTGTGACACGTGATACAAAATCCTGAAAGAAAGTTCGTTCTCGTCGCATGGACAACCATAATGAAAACCTGATGATCCAAAGAAAGTCAGATGATAGAACAAGTTCTAGTATGTCACTTAGTGAGGACAAAATAAGTTCTGACTCGCTACTCAGTACACCTCACAGACCAATCAAGAAACTAGAACTTGCCCAACCATCCTAACTTAAAAATTATGATCACATGACATATGTAGAACGCAGGAGAGCATGCTTAGCATTGTTGTCATATAGGATCACCAGTTGCAATTGAACCTCATAATAAAAGGTAACCAAAATACAAAAATCGGAGGAGTATCACTTCGCCTTTCAAGAGGAAGACGTGCTCTCTACAGACATGAACTCATCAAACTAAGGAGGGTTATCAAAGGAAGATTGCTCGAAGGATGCAATTAAAACAGCACGTGAGGAATTCAATGAATCCCTTATGACATTTAAGCGCACGTGAGGAATTCAATGAAACAGCACGTGAGGAATTCAATGAATCCCTTATGAAATTTAAGCAATCTCTCAAATCCTCCTTTGGAGGAGTGATCTTCTATCGTGGTGAGCTAGCATAGCTTCAACCCTTGAACCTTTAAAGACTCACCACATGAGTTGTACCAAGATCTCCACAGCTACATAGAACAGGACTGTATGGATTCGCAGGTTTCCAAACAGACCTCAATAAAAATGGTCAAAGGACCGAGTGTGCCATTGTACACACTAGGCACTCTTAAAAAAGCTGACAGCCAAGAAGAGGATAAAAGTGAATGGAAATATGAAACCAAAATGAGAACTAAAGCTGAAACAAAAACTAAAATATCAATGGTTCCTCTTGAAGATTCTATCAAGGTGGTATGGTTAGATTTCCCAATGGGCAATGATGTTAAGCGCAAACATGCATTGATTATCCCTCAAGCTAGTTATAACATACTTACAATAGGCACTTGGGTGTCCTTAGGACAACCTAAAATCATCCCTAAAGACAATGGTCTTGTAAGAGCTGTCAATGGAAAAAACATTGAAGTTTTAGGATACTTTAGCTACGCTACTCAAACAATCAGTGGAAATGTGGTATTTAGATTCCATGTTACCCCAAATCTCCTTGAATATGATGTCATCTTGGGTAGCATTTGGGTACGTGATTCGTGGTATTCAATTGACAAATCCATGTAAACAGTCACCTTGAACACTCCTACAGGCATTGTGAAATTACTATTATGGGAGGAAGAGACCATGGAGGAGTTGGAACTTCCAATCTAGAATATCCCAAGAGTTATGGTCAGATTAGAACTTTATAATAAAATTACCACACGCAGCTTTATCCACAACAAGAACACAATCTCATGACCCTCGAGTTATAGGATTTGTTAGGTCAACCAACACTAAAAGCTCATCCAGAGAAAAATCCATTCACAGAAGACATCAACATGCCATGTTTGGGGTACTTTGAATAAACAATGTATATAGAATCTAACCCCCTTACTTGCAAGCTTTTTGTAGTTGAGTATGTGTTGGAAGCAAATTTGATCTTGGGACATAAATGGACTATTGCTGCCCATGCACCACTGTGCTTTGCTAGCAATAGGGTAATCATGATGGTCAACGACACAAAGTTGGCAATACCATATTACAAGGAAGAGGATCCAACCCTAATGGATTTCTATGATGTTGAATGCAAAAAGCTACAAGCCTCTTCCTGGAAAGCCCCTCTACAAATACCTACCATCTGCTTCAATGACCATGACAAAGAATCTACCCCTTCAACTCCATCCTCACCAACAAAGTCCAATGCCAAAACCTTGCAATCAACAACTATTCCTGAAGAAATCCCCGAAGTGCAACCATATATCTCTAAAAAGGAAATCAAAGGAAAATCTTGGACCTCGACAACTCCTCGTCGACCATCCTTACCCCACAGAGGAGAAGGCTACAGGCTCAAAAGCCTCATTGTCCCAGTAGCCACCACTCCGCAAGAGACTCAAGCCTCATCGTTAACAATGCCCATGAGTCTCAAAACCGCAACCTCAGCACCAACCAATGTGAAGGAGGGTCCCAAACCTTCCACTTTAACTAAAAAGAAAACTCCACCACGACAGCCAAGATCAAGGTATCTTAATGGTATCAAAATGTGGTTGGAGAAGTAGCTACTTGTAGCTCAAGGCTACTATGAAGGCGCTAATCCAAGGCTACTATGAAGGCGTTAATCCAATTTGGGTACCTTGATCATCAAAGCCTCTTCCTCACCACAAAACTCAAAGGCCAAGGAAGAATAAAAGTACTCTACAACATCGTCCACAAAAGACTAAGCAAATTCCTCAAAGAACTCCGGCAACTCAACAAATGTGGGAACCAAAAAGGTTACTGCAAGCTCAAGGGTACTACCAAGGTAATACCAAAGCTTGGATTCCCAAACGCATCAAGAAGTGCCTCGAGCCTGCTCAAAGAAAGAAGCCTCAAAGGCATCAACCATTAATTCCTAATGTTTATCAAAGATGGGTGCCTGTGAACATGCTTCAACAACAAGGATATTATGATGGTAATCCCATCATATGGTTGCCAAGATCGAACAATGGGAAGAACGCTTCACCAACACCTTCAACCCCACAAGCTTCACCTAAAGCTCGACAAGAATGGAGGCCCAAGCAACACCAACAAGCAAGCCACTCAACCCATATCGTGCATACAATACCTACACAAGAGCTTGCATGTTCGGTCACCACAAATGGCAACCAATTATTAGTTGTACCTACTACCTCGACAATACTTGAGCCACAAATTCAGGAATCAATCCCCACGTCAACAACGGAGACTTATGAGCGCATCAAGGACAAACTCACAATGCTCTTTTCACCCCTTTGGATAAAAAGCATGAGTGCATGAGCCAATATGAGCAGACTAGAAGCTAAGCCTATGCAAACAAGAAGCTTCATATACATAAGCATCCACAAATCTTAAGCATACGAGAGATGTGGAGATTTGCATATCATAAATGTGTAAGCATATAAATGTATGAAAGCTTGTACAATCATAAGCGTATGCAAACTAGAAATTCTATATAAGCATGTCATGAGGATTTATGACAAAAGTGTTGAAATATTGGGTCAGTATCAACATTGTGAGAGAGGGGAGGCAAGTTACCCTCCAAAGTTGGTGATTGAGGGGAGGCAAGAGTTCTCCAAAAAAAAAATGCGTGCATTATGAAACCCTGATTGGTCATAGCACCTAGACAATGACGACTTGTACTACTATCCTGGTCTCACTTGCACTTGGAGCCTCTTGTACTTTATTTTTTCCTAGATTTCTACGATTTCTATCGGCCTCGGATGAAAAGATGTAGAGGTTGTCTATGTATAGGGAGCGTAGTTGGTTTGTTAGGTGTCACATACACGTCCTTCATCCTTCTTTTTATTCTTGGTGAGAGAAAGAAAAACTTCATAGTTGAGGTCCCACTATCTCTTAATAGAATTCACAAAGCTATTTAGGGGATAAGAAAAGCTCTTTAAAAGTATTAAGCAAAGAATGTACATTGAGAAACTGATGAAGAGAGAAGACTATTAGCTAATTTAACCAGTAGATTAGCTAATTTAACCCCTTCAATATTTGAGGCTTTCTTGACATGTAGATTGTGGGACAAGTCATGGTCTACATCAGTGCTAGCACAACATTGGCAATGCCACACCAACCCAGTTTATTTTCTTTCAACAGGTGTTGTTGAATTGATCTTCATTAGGGAAGTAAATTACAAGATGCCATAGCTGTGTTTTCATAGTGGCATGTTATTTGTGAGAGATGATTGATGAATAGGGATCGACGTCCATAAAGCAAAGAAAATTGATCAGTCTTAAGCACAATTGCATGTTTTCCAACCAAGGCTTAGTACATTGAAAAAATATAAAGACTACATTCTCATAAAAAACATAAAACACTTGCAATCAAATAATGTACATTAAAAAAAGGGATAAGGGAGACCATCAGCAAATAATGCATCCTTGCTTACAGCTTCACTATTGAAGACAGCACAATCACTATATGAGGGGATTTATAACTGTGGAATACCTTCAAGAAGGGCTCGGATCTTATATCAAAGCAGAAAGTATCCCCTTACAATGTACATTGTCCAAAAGCACAGTGCAGCTGAAGTCCTACAAATCGAAAGTAGGGTTACCTTCCCAGTAAACAGCTGCTAGCTTTTGTTTTCCTGTTGCTTGACTATGAGATGCTCAAAAAAGTGCACGTTTTTCTCTCTCTCTCTATGTTAAATCTGCTCTTCATTGATGCTCAAGTGAGGCATCTACATAATCTAATCCAGAAAGGCATGGAGAGAGATCCTTTTTGGCAAAACAGAAGTAGCTATGGCAGGAAGATAAAAAAAGAGCTTATTTGTTCAGGGATGTTGCAACCACCGGCCGTAACAGGCTCAAAGCTTTCTCAATGTCTTGCATTGCTGTCCTTAAAGAGTCAAGAGAGGCAGCATAAGAGATTCGAATGCACTTCGGATCTCCGAATGCATCACCGGGAACAAGGGCCACCTGACATGCCAACAAAATTTCTTTAAGATAATGACTTCCTTTAGATCATGATCTTTTTAAGATGATTCTATCTGAGGTAGTAGTTTCTTTCAGCTTTCCAAAGCTACAAGCAATAGCACTCAGTGGCCAGCTTTATACATGAAAAGAATGCACATGAATGTTACAGTAAAAGACCGTATGAATATCTTCTACTATCAGATCCACACAAGAAGTTGGCAACAAGAGCTTACACGAGCTTTTTCCAGAAAGAATTTGCACAAACTTTCAGCATCATGGACCACACCAAACCCATCTGCCTCAGTCCCATAGTAGGCACTGAAATCTGGGAACAAATAGAATGCACCCTGTTGAAAAAAAAAAACATACACAAATATTACAATCCATCATGAATCATATGCAGGAGCTTGTGCAGAACTATGAGTCACACTATAATGTTAACAGTGTACTCAATCCACATGTGCTACACTATAAGGTTGACACGTGTACTCAATCCACACAAGCTACCCACCAAATGTCCTCACGTCCATGCATGTGAAGTCTCTATTTAACATTTCCAAGTTCTGGAGCAGAGACATAAAGGAAATATGGATATTCTTATAGGGAGGCAGAAAGTCTTACTGCTGAATGTCCTAAGCTATGGTGGCTTGAAGAGCTTCATGGCTATGGCTGTGTGAGCAGCAACAGGGAGAGATAGAGTTAGAGAAAGGAGACAATGCTCAAGATGTTGTGTATTGAAGTACATGTACCTTTATAGATTACAAAGGTTGCCTCAGTGACATCACTGCTTATGTCATAACACACAATATCTAGATAGTATTTTTATTATAACCCCTCTAAGAGGTGGTTCACACACAAACATACAACCTCACTCATAAGAGTGGGTTCACACAGGTAAGACCTTGATTCCCAATTCTTACATTGGTAGTATCAACCATTCTTTGTAAAACCACCCTTCTTCAAACCCCCCCCCCCCCCCCCCCCCCCCCGCCCGATGTAATCTTCCTCTAGACCTGCTGGCTATGAAAGGAAGGGGAACAAAAACCCTAGTAGAACATGGAAGAGACTGTTCTTCCTGTGTAGAAGTAACATCAGCCTTTGTATATGATATACAAGTATTTCTTAAAGCAAAAAAAAACAAGTTTTCTTAAAAGCACCAATGTAATTTCGTATGGACCATAACTAGGCAATACCTGTGGAACTGATAATTTCACACCATCTAGTGCCTTCAATCTTTCCACAAGAAAGTCCCTCCTTTCCTTGAAGGCTTTGACCATTACAGCTACATGTTCGCCGCCTGCATAACCAAGTTCCAAAGCTGCAAGCCCTCCTTTCTGAGAAATGCTGCTGGCTCCTGAAGTGGACTGCACAAAGAAAAGACACAAAAGACTTTATTGCCCAACTCATAACAGACAGAAAGCCACAAGATAAAACCTACGTAAGATTACTAGCCTGGCTCTGAATTCTTCCACAAGCGGTCACAAAATGCTTAGGAGCAGCCAAATATCCCAAACGCCAGCCAGTCATGGCAAATGCCTGTTGTTATAATCAGCAGATGTTTTAGAAATCCTTTCATGAACCCATACAAGGGATCTCACTCAAAAGAAGTTCCCTCAAACTGCTTGAACAGTGTCTTACAAGTCATGTATCTGCGCCTTTCCAACATTCAACTGCACTCACCGCAGTCTGAAATCTGCTCAAACAAGCATCCCATTCCTTACCTTTGAGAAACCATTGACAGTGAGGGTACGATCCCTCATCCCCAGCAAAGAAGCAAAAGATGTGTGGTTGGCTGGCTTGTACATAATGTGCTCATAGATTTCATCAGATAGTACCTGCATGCATCAGCCCCAATGGTTTTTAGACAGAGGTTTGTATCACTGCAATAAATCTCCACTTTTGAATTGGATTCATAAAGATTCACCAGTAGTCTCCGGTGCTTTGCAACAATCTTCGCTATCTTTTCTAGTGTTTCCCGAGGATAAACAGACCCGGTTGGATTTGAAGGGGTACATAAGATCATCAATCTAGATTTCTCATTCAAGACAGCCTCCAATGCTTCAGGCCTCATCAAGAAATCATCAGATAAGGCTGTTGGTACAATAATTGGCACTGCATCTGCCAAACGTGCCATCTCTGGATAGCTAACCCAAAAAGGCGCTGGAATGATGACCTGCAACATCCACAGAAAATGTTAATTTGTTAACTTTCAAACACTATATGGCACAGCTTGCACCTGGTTATAGGCTTGGGCATGCAGCCACACCATGCATCAAAAATCCCATAGCAAGAATGTAAAATGTACAGTGTGGGGTGTAGGGGTGCCCCACACGTTATCACCTTGGTATGTGCAAGAGTGCATCTTGACTGGAAAGCAAAGGGTGATACAACAATGTCTGGCCAAGACGAAATGAGGATGCGGGGACATGTGAGGCAGCTCAACACTAGATGCTCTTTTTCTATTGTATGGTCAATGCAAAAGGGAGCCATGGATAGTCTATACGTCGTACGACCACCCTGGTTATTGGCATCTTCACTTTCAGCTCGATGAGATATTACTCATGGCTGCTCTTTACAATAATCCTTGAAGCGGTTCTAGCAGATATCACACAGTTCAAAAAGCATGCACACCACCATGAAAGAGGACCCAGAGTAACAACTCATGTAGTGTCAGTCAAACATCTCACTACTTGAAAGATGATAGAAACGACCAGCATGCCATTTCTGAAACTACTCCACACTGCCATTCATCTTCACGTGTGCATGCATGCACACGCGCGCGCACACACACACACACACACAGATATCCATTTCTGGTGCACAAACACAGTCTCAAAATGTTGATTCAAAAAGCTCTGATCACTGAAAAATCAGTGAAATAAAACTTACCTCATCCCCCGGACAGCAGACAGCAAGGACTGCTTGTAGAATACTCTGCTTGGCTCCATTGCTGACCAGAATTTCATCAGTTGAATATGTAAGACCATTTTCATCTGAAACACGGTTAACGTGAATCTATGCTTCATCTTGGTGATCTTGCAAAAGCCACAATGGAACGGAGAGACTGTTACAGACCTTGTAGTTTACCGCAAATGGCCTTCCGCAATTCAAGAGTGCCTGCATTTGGAGTGTAGCGTGTGTAACCATTTTGAATTGCCTTTGCACCAGCCTGCAGCAGAACATAATAAAACAAGCCTTTTTTATGAACCTTCTAGAAGGCCCAAATAAATTCTTTGAACTGTAGTTTTCTTCCCATTCTTTTCTAGTGTAATGTAAATGCCTTACCCTCTCAAACAAGGCCCCTTCTTTTCAAACCCTTTTTTCTTATACCCTCCTGATGCAGGGTGGAAGGTCTCACCCCAGACACCTCTAATCTTGCCAATCTACTTGGCCACATTCTAAATTCAATACTTGGAAGAGGGGGCATAGATCAAATCCAATGCATAAATGGCCCAATCCCGGCTCCTTCTACCCCTGCAAAACAGGACTGATCCACACACATTCATACCAGATTCTAACTTTGACATGAACAGTCTCATGCCCCTTCGCTCTTGTCTTCATCCACATGTTTTGGCAGAAATTCTCACAATTGAAGATCAAAGCTCAGATCAACATGTCAGGATGCATCCAGGCACTGCCTACCATATTATAGCATGGCATCGAAGGTCTCTTTCCCCTATAGTGTCGTCTTCACCCACATGCTTGGCATGATTATAAACCTTGATCCTAAGATAGGGGGTCCCAATGGGGAGCCAGGGCTCAAATCAACGTGTAGATGGACCTAAGCCAGTTCTTCCACCCCCTTCATGACTTCGGTACTGGATGTATCCATGCTTCTAGCAAAGAACAAACCCTGATAATTTCAATGGAAAGGCAAAGCTCAAGCTAGATCTAGACTAATCTCCCACACCCAACTTACTGCTCTTGAGCTTTGAACACTGGTGGATCCTAGCCAGCAAGCTAGAAACGGTCTTAACCATGGCATTGCAAAAGTTTCACAAGGCAACCTTAATGTAAGGACTGGATCAAAGTGAGAGGAGCTCACCTCGACGATGGGATCGGGAGTGTTGAAGTCAGGTTCGCCTGCTGCCAATCTGACAACTGGAACGCCAGATTCAACCAAAGCAGTGGCATAATCAGAGATGACCATGGTTTTGGAGGGTTTGAGCGCTGCAACTCGTGGGTTCAGTGAGATATCCAACTTGGCTGACCCATTTTCTGTTTTGCTCGCTTCAGCCACCAATCTATGCCTCAGGCCATAAAGCGTTTGGCAATTCGGGTTCCTGCACATTCCAAAAGCTAATTAATCGTCATGAAGTAGGGCATGTTGAGATTGATGTCCCTCTGTGGTGTTAAAAAGGACGGATTTGAGTGTGTAGGAAATCAGGGTTATGTACGGCATTTTAATCATAATTAGCATACCTTAATGAAAGTCATTAAATGTACAGAGGATGAGAACCATACAGTTGAGCAGTTCTGAAAGAGAATTTGCGCCAATGTTCTGCGGAATGGCCGGTAAACCATGCTTGGCTGTGGGCTCCCAAAGCTCCTCTGGTGCTGCCCAGTTCGGAGCTGGGAGGCGTTTGCTTCCCGCGAAGTGTCGTCGAAAACTTTGCGAAATCGCAAGCCGCCGCCGACATTTTGTCGTCAAAGGAGATCGTTGAGAGAGAGAGAGAGAGAGAGGGCGGGGGGGCCGGCCGTTGTTTGGGAAGGCGGGGAGCGAGGGGCAGGGCCGGGGCGTGGGCGTGGGCGTGGCGAGGCGGGGCGGGGCGGGGCGGAGCACCTGTGAGACGAAGTGGAGGTGGACCAATTGAAAGCTTTCACAACAGCTGGGACTAGTCTACCTATCGTGCGCCCACCCGCTGACTAGTCAGTCAAATGTCTGGTGTTTCAGACCAGGACTAACGACGGTGTCCGGACAAGCCACATATTTTCAAACCTCTCAAAAATGCAGGATGAGATGGTGCCATTTTAATGGACACACTTCAAAAGCTGCCTTGTTCTCATATCAGCTCCAAAAGAATACCCCATGCTCTGAGTACTAGCACACCAAAGTGGGAGTTGGCAAAACGTTACTCGTTGAATAGCCCTGTAAATTGTCCTCTCATTCCATGCTATTTGAAGCAAATGAAATATGTGGAAATATGTGTAACTTAAACTTACAATTCACCTTTTTTTTTTTTGCAAATGCTCTAGCTAGAGGCTTAGTCAATGTTAAATAGGTCGTTGAGGGAAAAGACTTGTAAATTGAGTGCTTAGAAGATGGCTAATACAGGGGGCAATGTCCATATGTGTGTGGCCCATGTGTGCGTACACATGCTTCTGTAGAATGTGTGTGTGTGTGTGTGTGTGTGTGAGAGAGAGAGAGAGAGAGAGAGAGAGAGAGAGCACATGTGCAAGAGTCATCCATGTACACCTTGTGATATGGTTTTATAAAGACCTAGTTAGAGGCCACCCTCAAGCCTAAGGTCTACTTAAATGGGACTTAGAAAAGTCAAATGCTTTGCTAAGTTCTATGGGGGTAAAAGATTAATGTCCTATCTCTTTATCATCCTTGAACATCAATCTCATGTTCCCATTGGAGCTATTTGTGCAATTTGAGTAAGTCTTGTAGCTATTCTACTTTGGGAAAGGGTTGTTATGTGGGCAATTGAGAAAAGTTGTGACCTTGGCCCCATGCTTTATTTCAACTTTCCATACTTCCTGGAGGATGACAATGTATTTATAATATTGGTGTGACAATCAACTTGTTATCCATATGATGAAACGTAATTGAAGTTACTTCTTTTAAGAGTACTCTCAAAAATTGTGGTGACGAATATTGTGTCTTTGAAGGGGAGGATGGACCCTTGGTTTGTTTGTAATTGTTGTTTAGTTTGTATGGGACAAATTTTATAGTGTACAGAAAAGTGTTATTAATTGGACACATGGACTAAGCACATGCCATTAAGTGCTTTACTTTCAAAGCATGATTAACAACATGATTCGGCATGTTGTGCTTATCTTGTTACCAATTTGCACTTAAGCTTGAGTCTTCTTAATCTTTATTATTAGCATTAGCAGTAGAGTTGAATTTAGTGTTTTACCGTCATAATTTAGACATGGTATCAAAGCCAACTCCTACGTTCGATAGCCAATGAGATTAGTGTTGGAATCAAGGTAGATAGACGTGCACAAGGGTCCTTTGAGAAACTTACCATTTAACTAATTGTCCAATCGAGTCCATATTGCTAGAAATTAGTTGCAATAATGCACTCCTTGATGTTGTCACAAAACTGAAGTCCTAGATCCGATAGGCATGGTGTTATAGAGGGAGTTAGAGCTATGGACCTCAAACCCTACTATGGTGGTGAGCAAGGAGGGAAGAAGAAGATGAAGAAGGAGATGGAGAAGACGAAGAAGAGGAAGAACACACTCACTCTCGAGAGGATAGAGAAACCACTCACATACAAGCATGGAAGCATGTAAGCAACAAAGCACAAAAGAGTAGAGACTGAATTTACACAATGGGGATTTTATGCTTCCTCATTATTGCAAAACATCTTATATATACATGGCCTTGATGTTGACATTTAGCTACCCATGAGATATTCGGGTGTTGATGAAGGGTGTTTACATTTAGGTGCCCATGAGATATTCGGGTGTTGATGAAGGGTGTTTACATTTAGGTGCCCATGAGATATTCGGGTGTTGATGAATGGTGTTTTTTCACATGTACAACTTTCTAGTTGATGTTGAAACTTTGTGGTGATGCATGTTGTTTCTTTCATGGTGGGGAGCATGTGCCTTTAGATAGTTACATTTGGTGTATGATTCATTGGGCCAAGGTTATTGAATGTATAGTTGATTGTATAAAGGGAAAAAGGGAAGAAGGCTTTACAAGATTCAAACCAGCACTTAGGAGATTGAGCAGTATTCATGTATAGAATTACTTCATTACAAAAACTACTTCCTAATCATCATGTTGTGACGTGCTCTTTTAAAGAGGAAGATCAAAGAGGAGAACAAAGTAGAGAGAGGTAAGAATAAGGTAGAAAGAGGTTAGAATATGAGAGAGAGAGAGAGAGAGAGAGAGAGAGAGAGAGAGAGAGAGAGCTCATATGAGAGTAAAGGTGAAAACAATGACTCATGTTTAGAATGAAAGTGAGAAATTTATTAAAGTGGTAAAAATAAAGAAAAAGGTTCAAATATAGTTGAGAATAAGAAATAAAGTTGTGAGCATATACGTAAGATCAAAGGAGATAGAGGAAAGAATAAAAGACACACATGTGAAAGAAGGGAGAAGAGAAAATAAAGAAAAGGTATAATACACCCATAAGAGAATAAAGGTGAAGCATATACATGAGACATAGAATTAAAAAAATCAAAGAGTGGTAAATTGTAGTATTTATATCGATAATTTGTTTTATAACGATCAAATATATTTAGCCTCATTATTCGATCACATTTTTTAGTAATATTATTCATTGGCACATCACATATAATGACTTATTCATTTTTGGCCTTACATTTTGTCTGTGTCAAAATAATTATGAAGGAATGTTTTTTTTTGGGAGAAAAGTTTAACTATAGTATTTAAACAAAAGAGTTACATAGTAAGCCTAGTGCTCAAAATTTTGTGTACAAGATCCAAAACAAACGATTATTTTAAAGATACTTAATTGATAGAGCTTTTCAACCAAGATGCTATAAATTGATAAATTTATTCGATCTTTAAAGGAGAAAGTTAAAGTGGAATATTATGAAATACTAGAAACAAAAGTAATGCCCATGTACATATCCATTATTTTATTAATACTAAACATTAACAAATGTAAATTTAGATTAAAACAATAATGTCATCTAAAGAAATTAAAAATACAAAGCAAGCTTTAACACATGTCAACTTCTCATTGGCACATCACATATAATGACTTATTCATTTTTGGTCTTACATTTCGTTTGAGTCAAAATAATTATCAAGGAAAGTTTTTTTTGGAGAGAAGCTTAACTATAGTATAAATTGACAAAGATATTCCATTTAAAAAGGAGAAACGGTTAAAGTGGAAAATTATGAAATACTTGAAACAAAAGTAATGCCCATGTACATATCCATTATTTTATTAATACTAAACATTAACAAACGTAAATTTAGCTTAAAACAACAATACAAAAACAATATGTCATATAAAGAAATTTAAAAATACAAAGCAAGCTTTAACACATGCTCATTGGCACATCACTTATAAAGACTTATTCATTTTTGGTCTTACATTTCTTTTGAGTTAAAATAATTATGAAGGAAAGTTTTTTTTGGGAGAAAAGTTTAACTATAGTATTTAAACAAAAGAGTTACATAGTAAGCCTGGTGCTCAAAATTTTGTGTACAAGATCCAAAATAAAAGATTATTTTAAAGATAATTGATATTTTTTTCAACCAAGATGCTATAAATTGACAAATTTATTCGATCTTAAAAGGAGAAATGGTTGAAGTGGAAAATTATGAAATACTTGAAACAAAAGTAATGCCCATGTACATATCCATTATTTTATTAATGCCAAACATTAACATATGTAAATTTAGCTTAAAACAATAATGTCATCTAAAGAAAATAAAAAAATGTAAAGCAAGCTTTAACACATGTCAACTTCTCATTGGCGCATCACATATAATGACTTATTCATTTTTGGTCTTACATTTCTTTTGAGTCAAAATAATTATGAAATAAAGTTTTTTTTTGGATAAAAGCTTAACTGTAGTATTGAACAAAAGTGTTACATAGTAAGCCTAGTGCTCAAAATTTTGTGTACAAGATCCAAAATAAAAGGTTATTTTAAAGATACTTAATTGATATATTTTTTCAACCAAGATGCTATAAATTGACAAAGATATTCGATTTAAAAGGAGAAATAGTTAAAGTGGAAATTATGAAATACTAGAAACAAAAGTAATTCCCATGTACAGATCCATTATTTTATTAATACTAAACATTAACAAACGTAAATTTAGCTTAAAACAACAATACAAATACAATAATGTCATCTAAAGAAATTAAAAAATACAAAGTAAGCTTTAACACATGTCAACATCTCGTTGGCACATCACACATAATGACATTCATTTTTGGTCTTACATTTTGTCTAAGTCAAAATAATTATGAAGGAAAGTTTTTTTTTGGAGAAAAGTTTAAACTATAGTATAAATTGACAATGATATTCCATTTAAAAAGGAGAAACAGTTAAAGTGGAAAATTATGAAATACTTGAAACAAAAGTAATGCCCATGTACATATCCCATTAACAAATGTAAATTTAGTTTAAAACAATAATTCAAAAACAATAATGTCATCTAAAGAAATTTAAAAATACAAAGCAAGCTTTAACACATGTCAACTTCTCATTGGCACATCACTTATTCGTTTTTAGTCTTACATTTCATCTGAGTCAAAATAATTATGAAGGAAAGTTTTTTTTTTGGAGAAAAGTTTAACTAAAGTATTAAACAAAAGAGTTACATAGTAAGACTGGTGCTCAAAATTTTGTGTACAAGATCCAAAATAAAATATTATTTTAAAGATACTTAATTGATATATGCTATAAATTAACAAAGCTATTCTATTTAAAAGGAGAAATAGTTAAAGTGGAAAATTATGATATACTAGAAACAAAAGTACGATATACTAGAAAATTACGTTATACTAGAAACAAAAGTAATGCCCATGTATATATCCATTATTTTATTAATACTAAACATTAACAAATGTGAATTTAGCTTAAAACAACTATACAAAAATAATAATTTCATCTAAAGAAATTAAAAAATACAAAGCAAGCTTTAACACATGTCAACTTCTCATTGGCACATCACATATAATGACTTATTCATTTTTGGCCTTACATTTCATATGAGTCAAAATAATTATGAAGGAAAGTTTTTTTTGGAGAAAAGTGTAACTATAATATTAAACAAAAGAGTTACATAGTAAGGCTAGTGCTCAAAATTTTGTGTACAAGATCCAAAATAAAAGATTATTTTAAAGATACTTAATTGATATAAGCTATAAATTGACAAAGATATTCAATTTAAAAATGAGAAACAGTTAAAGTGGAAATTTATAAAATACTAGAAACAAAAGTAATTTCCATGTACATATCCATTATTTCATTAATACTAAACATTAACAAATGTAAATTTATCTTAAAACAACAATACAAAAATAGTAATGTCATCTAAAGAAATGAAAAAATACAAAGCAAGCTTTAACACATGGCAATTTCTCACCACAAAACTATAATTTCATGTAAATACTTGACAAATGAAAAGCTAGTGTCACACATGCTAACTTCTTAGAAAAGTCAACTAAGGGAGACTAAATCCTTCTTTTACCAAAGGCAAAAAAATACCAAAGGTATCATTTTTTAATTTCTAAGATTGTTCAAAGTTGTTAACCACTTTATAGATTAACATGGTTTCACCCGCTCAATCTACCATAAGGTGCTTTGCCATCTTACCCATTCGAACGGACACTTATCTTTTTTAAGATGACACTAGAACATATAAAGTGGCCTTACCTTGTGCTTAATGTCAAACAGGGAAAGTCTATGGACTTCGTGTATACACTTGCTTAAGACTAGAGACCGGGCCATTTTTAAGATTGGCCACAACCTGGTGTGCCACTTGTATATAAGTCATTTTTGACAATAAGCAATAGACAATCATTCCCTTGAAATAGTTTACTTGTGAGCTCTTCTTTTCCCTCTTCTTGCTTACATGTATGCTATTAAATCTTGCATGTTTGTTGGATGTTTGTTGCTAGATAGGATTGTTGGTTATAGGTTTTTTGCTTACTTAGCTTCCCCTTCATTCCTACCTTTTATGAGAGAGAACCAGTGTGAAGGACTATTTCTAGGTATAGAGATATCTTTCTTCACACGTTTTGGTAAGGAGTATTCCGCCGGTGTGACCATGGAGTGAGGATGCGGCAGACAAGATGAGCTAGCACACCAGATAGGGAAGTTGCATTTGTGGCTCTAAGCCAAGACCCAATCACACATGCTTCAACAAGGATAAGGTAAGCTCTTGACTTGAACATATAAGAATATGGCACAGCCAAAAGAGATAGCAAGACAAAGCACAAAAATAGACAATGCAATAGATACACAATGGAGAGAATTTAAAATTCTGATTATACCAAAGAGGTACAAGTGATGGTGTTGTCCACCCGTGCGCTCTCAAGTAGAGCTTAGATGGCAATCTAGACAGAATCTGGATGGAGTATGTACGAAGGGTAGAAGGGGGTGGATACTCACAAGCACTGGATGCCTTAGCTCATGGCAACCATGTCCATATATAATACTGTAGGCAATGTGGTAGACGTGTATACAACAAGGGCGGCTACACTGCATAGACACGGTCACCGCCTACGTATCAAGAACGCGGCCCACTGACCACCACCGCCCACTAATGATGGACCTGGTATTAGAGGGAATATTCCTCATATCGTCGCCTCGGGGGCTCCTGCCCTCGAACCCCTGCTAGGGAGACTGCTAGCCCCCCTCGGACCCCCTAGCTGAAGTGATGCCCTAGACCCCAGCTAACACTCGTACCCCTTACCATCTCCTAACCATTATCAATGGTCACAATAATGACCCCATCGGTGTCTAAGCCGAGGTTCCCACTAAAGACATATGCACCATGGCTACTCCTCATCATAATGGGGGCCTAACAAATATGCATTATACATCAAAGTGAGATACATGCTGAGAGGCAAGCATTGAGTGTATACTAACATAACATATTTGGCACCTTCTCTTACCAGCAACAAGGACTAGCCTAGGGCTTAGCTCTGTCTATCCATTCCAAGTTATTGGGATTACCCAATATTGCTGATGTTGATTAAGAGGTCACACTCCAAAAAACATACAATTTTGGAGTGGTCATTGGATATGTTTAGTTATTATCTTTTATTTTGATTTGAAGTTTATTTGTATTAGGGCATCTAGTCTTATCTATAGGAAGGACAAAACCCTTATTTCATTGGTAATTTGCATGAAGTTGGATCCTAAAAGGCTTATATTTCATTGCTTTAAGCCAAGGAATAGACAATTGTGATTAGGAGTGGAATTCACTCTCTAAAAACATAAGCATTATGCTCCATTAGGGTGGATTAGAAAGGAATAGTTAATTGTGTTCATGTACTTCATAAGTTTTCATATTTTTTCATACATTGCTTAAATTAGTAGCTTAGAAGCATTAAAAGCCATCAAAAAATACTTAATTGCTTACCATTAACTAAGATTAAGACCATTAATCACATCCCATTAAGTCTAAAAATCTCAAAAAACATCAAAAACCAAGGCAAACTAGATCTTGGGTTCGGGATGTAAACCCATAGACCATGCAAAAAGACGTGAGCCATGGGCTTGGACGTGTAAGCCATGAGCTTGGACACATGAGTCTACAAACGTGAACCTAAACACGAGTTTGCGAACGTGAGCCTAAACACATGAGTCTACAAATGTAAGCTTGGACACGTAAGCTGTGAGCCTAGACATGCGAGATGTAAGCCTACACATGTGAACGAGTCTAGACACATGAGTCTATATATGTGAGTCTAGAGGTAGGTATATCTAACATTGTACCAACCAATTATTACAGTCTGAAGACTCATAACACTTTACCTATTCATGTCCTTTGAGGATTTTCAAGTCATACAATCTGGTACTAGCTCCAAATTCCAAGGAAAACTCTTATTATTAGAAAATTAAAGTATGATTATTACATATTATTATCCAAATACACGTGCACACCAACCCTAACATAGGCCTTGCTTCTAGAAGTCTATGCCCCATGTAGGCTTCTTTCATAAAAAGAAAGTATGTGAGACTAGTTCATACAAAAAATACGTGAGCTTAAACATGTGAGAGCCCATGGATGTGAACCTGATTACATGAACTTGGATGTGTGAGCCTGCATATGTGAGCCTAAACACATGAGCCCATAGACGTGAACCCAAATATGTGAATTTGGCATATGTGAGCCTCTAGAGGCATGGCCTTGGATACATAAGCCTATAAATGTGAACTTGCAAATGTGAATTTAGAGACATGAATGTAAATACATAAACATGGACACGTGAGCCTACATAGGTGAACCTAAATACGTGAACCTGAACCCTTATTACAAACATCTAACGATCTTGTGCCCAAAACTGTTCTTCCCAAGGAAATAAACATATGGATTATGAAAACCTTCCAAAGAAACTTAGATTACCCCAAACCTGTGTTGGAGAAAGAGAGCATGAAACAAGCCCAAGAACTTGTGAGGAAGATATAAGCTAAACTA
Organism: Cibotium barometz; assembly: GCF_041138505.1. Lineage (NCBI taxonomy): Eukaryota > Viridiplantae > Streptophyta > Polypodiopsida > Cyatheales > Cibotiaceae > Cibotium > Cibotium barometz. The sequence continues at coordinate 5,599,514 of NC_141090.1, read as the reverse complement.
GAGCCGGTGCAAGAGCAAGTGGTCGAGTACAAACCACTAACCCCGCATAAGAATATCCCATACCCTATTCTAGAGACAATCATGGACCCAATGAGGGAAACTTAGAGTTTTCCATAGGTTTGAGTTACACCTATAACCATTCTTAAGAGGCCATAAATAGAACCATATTTAAAGCTTCTACATCTGGAACCAATTCAACCAAGCCGCCCCACATTGCTAGATGCAGTGAGGGAGGACTTGGTGGGAGGTGAAAATTGGCCTTCCATGGTCACCATAACCAATGTAACATTTTCTTTGTTATCTCATCCCCTTAAGGGACATCATCTCCTAGGGAAGGATCAGTGAACATCTCTTACATATTGGCAGAGCCCACCTCAAAGTGAGTATGAACCTAGTGAGTGTGAGTATAGCCCGAGAGGCATAGAAGGCCTCATAGCCTTCCTATCCTTGGAGATCTTAGTCCTAATAAGTTTCCACACCATTGAACTTGAACCTGAAGAGGAGGAAGACGATCAGAAATGCCCCATTGAGCATCCTCCCTCCATAACTAAAACCAAAGGACAGCCAAAAGCACCCATGAACAACCAATGCCCCATTGAGTATCCTCTCTCCATAGCCAAAACCAAAGGACAACCAAAAGCGGCTCATGAACAAGCTAGGCACTATTTTGAGAGTGTTAGTCTGGTAGCTAGCATACTTTATAGCCTTAGGCAGATTTATATTAGTGCACTGCAGAGATGTAATAAGCCATACATGTCATTTTAGATCTTCGTTATAATCACTATTTATATGTGCAAAGTGCTTATTATAAGAGAAAAGTTGATCACAGATTTATAGCAATGCAATCTATTTTTAGAATTAAGCAACTATGTCTCGGTGGTTATATCTATGTATTGTACTTTATCTTTACTTTCAGTGAAAACCTCAATAAGTGTTGCCTAACCAACAACACTAGCAACTATGTCTCGATGGTTATATCTGTGTATTGTGCTTTATCTTTACTTTTGGTGAAAACCTCAATAAGTGTTGCCTAACCACCAACACTTTTTGTGACCTTGCTACCATTTTCCTTACTCGTGCAAGAAATGGTGTGGTGGCCCTCTTTATGATACATGGTTTTTTTGGGCTCATGGTAGTCATCATGTGTAGGGGTATCTACATCATGTCCTTGACGCCGCTCTGCATGGGGGAGACCCTGCGCTAAATGGGCGAAAGTGACCCGATGATGATGCGATTATTAACGGACTAGTATGATGAGGCGAACTAGCTCTTTGAATTCCTCGACATTTCAGAGAGGACTAGTACACAAACCTGTCCTACAAAATGTTGGGAGTGAATTTTTGGATGACATTCCGAATGACGTTATTCCGTCCACAAATCCTTTAGTTGTCATTGCCAATTTCTTGGTAATGATAAACTAAGGTCATTTTGAAACTGGCTGCTCTGTGCCCCCTTCCACTAAATTGAGCCTTAAGATTATTAGGCAGTCTGCTCAAATAAAGCAACACCATGAGAAAATTAAGTACCCTATTTTTAAGAGAAAGAATTCAAAGAACCATATTACTCATGTTAGTACTTTTAAAAGTTGATAGCAATCCAATGGCAATCAAAATTAATCAAATGATTTAAAACAAAATGTGTTTGCATCCACCTTGGAATCCACCAAAGCCTTGGTTTTGGAAAGCACAGTATGTTGATGCACATTTTGCTAGTTATGCAACATTGTGCGACGTATTTTTCAGTGGTATCGCACTACTAAGACGTCTTTAGTGGTGTTGGATAAGCTTTGATCACCAGGTAAACTCGAGGTTTCTTGCAACTAAATCCTACAATCTCTCTAGATCATCCATCTTTAAGGAAATCCTTGACAAATTGAATCTTCTCCTTTTGTAGCCCTACGACACATGAAACCTTGGTTGGAAACCATACATTAACATGAATGGACTAAATCCAGTCATCACTGAATGTTTCAAACTATTATAAGCAAACTCAAAATGCGGCAGGTACTCCTCCCAATCAGATTGCTTTTTACTAACATACACTCGAAGCATGTTCTCTAACACTTGATTGACACTCTCGATCTGACCATCAGACTGTGGATGACATCTGTACTCATACTCAGATTAGTGTCCAACTTTTTAAAGACTTCCCTCCAAAAGTGACTATCGAATTTTCTATCCCTATTCAAAACTATATCTTTGGGCAGGCTATATAGCTTGTAGAGATTTTGATAAAAAACCTAGCTAATTCAGGAGTCTTTACCTCCTTTTTAGTAAATATAAATTTGACTATCTTGGTTAATCTGTCAACCACTACCCAAACCTAATCATTCCCTTGGGTCATTCTAGGTAAACCACGACCTATGTGAATAAAGCATTTAAATACTTCTCTATAGAGCCAAAGAACATTCAATTTGGAGTTTGGGAATCCTTTCGAAGGTCTTTTGAGAAATTGAGATGATGTAGAAGGCCAAACTCAACAAGGGGAACTACAAGGAAGCTATTGAGTATGTAGGGTCGGGCATATCGGAAGCAAGACATAAAGTGAATTAGGATCCTCAAGGAGCTATGCAAAAAGAAATTAGCGGCAATGTCAATGAAGGGGCTGTACGTCAAGAGGAAAATGTTCCACAAATACGTAAAGAATGCAGGGACATGAACATGAACAACATGATGTATCTCATGCAAACTATGATTAAAAGGATGGGCCAAAGATTTCAGTTCATGGGGGACAAGTTTGACTCTATGAGTTGCATGTTGGGATCACAAGCTTGAGGCAAGATGTAGATAAAGGCAAGGAAGCTTACGGTGGACCTATGTTGCATCTATATGCACCAAACACTTTTCCACCAATGGGGCCACAAGCTTATGGGTCTTTTGCAGGACCTTCACATGCAAATGCATTGCATACTCCTCGACCATGTTGATAGGAATCATGGATCTATTCTTGGAAAGGAAAAGATGCCTCCGTCATTGATGCATCAAGGTGGAACAATGCATATGTACAATCAAAGATACCCTTCACCCTTGTCCATCAATGAGCCACATTGTCAAACACTCTTCTCTTCAAAAGGAGTGATCAGAGAAGGCAATGCACAATGTTTGATGGTGAAGCTACTATAAGTGAAGCCAAGATAAGGAGGATCAATGTATGTGAATTGTTGGTGCTGCCGACTCTTGGCTTCCCTATTGCTTTGATGAGTGGGGATAGAAGAACTATTATACACTCAATGTTGCTAGATTTGGGTTTTGCCAAAAGTAATGGAGGATCTCCGTTCACTTTCGCATTTGACCAATGTATGGAGTGTGACTATGTGGGCCTCTATGCACACATTATGGGTGTTGAATTGGAGGGCATGCTTGCTGTAATTTTTCGGATAACAAGAAGATGAAGATACTTTGTTGCCGAATATTTCTCGACAAGTCACCAATGTATCCGTGCTCAATGGCGATAAGCAAGCTGAAAATGGGTATGATTGGATAGCTTTCACAAGTGCTTTTATTGAGGAAGTTTCAACTCATGACATGATGCCATGAGGTTGTGAGAACATGGTCATTGATGACATTTTGGATGAGTACTCATTTGCTGATGAATGGAATGATGACTCATTTGTTGATGAATGGAATGATGCTTTTATTGAGGAAGTTTCAACTCATGACATGATGCCATGAGGTTGTGAGAACGTGGTCATTGATGACATTTTGAATGAGTACTCATTTGTTGATGAATGGAATGATGACTCATTTGTTCGTGATACACGTGATGACCATGCTTTTGTGATGATCATGCATTGGGTGATGCATTGAGTGGCTCATGGAAGGTTCGTGAGAATGCATTGTATGATCCATTCTCAAATTAGATTTGGAAGACATATGATTATTAATTATTTGACTATGAAGGCTTAGAGGTTGTGGATCATGATGCAAATAAAGAAGAAATTTCTCATGAGATGAGATTGTTTACACATGTGTTGATGATATGTTGATGGTTGATGTTGATGATCATGGTACTACCATTCATCATGAGGACGAGGATTTCTATAAAGATGCAGATGATGGTAGCCTTGACAATGAAGATATTCATTACAAGGATGCATGTTCTATGCTAGGTAGTGGAGATCTTCAAGGAGATTTTGAAGATGACAATAAAGTTCTTATGGACATGGAGTTTGAGGTGTCCAATTTTATATTTTATGGATGCCAAAGTGATTCTATGGTTTATAGGATTTGGGCGGATGCATTCCTTGTCATATGACATGCATGGTGCAAGGCTATGTGGCATGCCATGGTCTCTTGGTTTGCCTCTTGATCTGGGAGGTCAAGTTTAGATAGGTTACCTTTGGCTACCTTTAAGGAATCAATTGGTGCATTAAAAAAATGATTATGGGTTGCTGGAATTTCTTAAAATCATTGTTGGACAGCCTTATACCTTTTGGTTTTCGATGCAAAATGTGTGGACGCTTCATGAAGTGAATATGCCATTATGGAGTGCATGATATGGCTTGAATTAAGGGAATTGTGGGTAGTTTACAACCATACATATGTCTTTTTAGCTCCAATATACATGCCTCATGCATGAGCATGCTACTTGACATGAGTCCTTGATGGTACACTTCATCCATGCAAGTTTGTATATGTGTACCTAAGCTTTCAAGGACAAAACCTATTGGGTGGGGATGGTTTGTAAAAAATTAAAAAGGGACTCAAGTCATTTTGGGGCAAGGCCAAGGGATGAAGGGGATGTGAAAGGGACCAACGGCTAGGACTAGGGTTGGGCATGCCCATGCACATTAATAAGTGTAGTGTGAAAGGATGGCCTAGTATATAAGTGAATATGGGTCATGGAAACCTTTTGATAATCATCAATATACAAGTCACTTACTCTCTCTTCTCTCTCTAAACCTAGACTAATCATCCTAATCTAGGCTAATCCAAGGATAATTAAGCTAAAGCTAGGCTAATTAGGATGCTACTTCCTTTCAGAAGTGCTCAATGTAAAATTCCTTTAACAACTGCGTGAGATCTAAGGAAAAAAATAGGGACTAATCTTTGCCCATTGGGTATTTTTTGGAGATTTTTCTCAAAAACATTCGCCACACATCTTAAAACATTCACCCAAAATTTTAGCCATTTTGAAGGGTTTAAGAAGATATTTGCCCAATTTTGGAAATTTTAGGGCATTTTTTGAAAACATTCGCCCCATTTTAGGTTTCCTATCCTTTATCCCTTAAACCATAGTTTAATTTATTTATTTATCTAAGGGTGCACACACCAAAGCTAGGTCAAATTTTAATTTATTTTTGCCAAGTGCTATCAACATTCTTGCCCATGCTACTGGTCCTAGGGTAAAATCCATTCCAATTCGACCTTATTCTTCCTTAAATTTTATCATTAACGAGGTTCTTCTTCACATATTCTTATGCGCACATAGGCTTATGGACACCAATATCGCATTTATTTTTAATCTTTTAGCTTTAACCTTTTGACAAACAAGGCATTGGCAAAGCTGATCTAGTATATCCCTTTTCAATCCTTGCCAAACCCAAGTGACAGATACACCCAGTTAACCCCATGAGGGCACAATCCCAAGCTTGTCCGAGGAGGGGGGCAACTGGGCAGGGTCTCACATTTTTGGGGCAGGCTCCCATAACTCACAAGCTTATGACGTTTTCTAATACTATCATTTCAAAATAAGTACGGGTGGTGGAGGAGTGGCTAGTGAAGAATGGGGTGGGGGTGAGGTTGTGGGTTTGTATCCCACCCTTACGATGCACATTTGGCATACAAAGAATGACCCCCATACAAGCAATATGCAAGGGGTGGCCGTCTGCAAGTAAGACAAAAGGCCCCCCCTTCCTCCAAAATTGAAATATAGAGGATTCGAAAGAGCGTGTTTATGTTGAGGAATGAAATTGACCGAGGAGGCGAATAACTACATGCAATGTCTGCCTTGTGCGGCCGATAGATAAATAGTAAGATCTTCAAATGTAAAGTGGTTGTTTAAGCTTCATCGGCATGTTCGATACTTTTTTGTGTTAGAATGTAACCTTCTTATGTAACTTGATAATTACCATATGTCCTTGATTATTATTCCCTTGAGGAAAGCAATTATTATTCATTTGAATCTATTGAGTGATGATTACTTATGTAAATTACAAAAAAGCAATTGATGTAATTTGATAACTACCATCCCTTGATTATTATTCCTTTGAGGAAAGTAATTATTATTCATTTGACTATATTGAGTGATTATTACTTATGTAAACTACAAAAAAGCAATTGATGTAAAGTGGTTGTTTAAGCTTCTTCGGCTTGCAGTTGCAAGCACTTTGTGTTAGAATGCAAACTTTTTATGTAATTAGATAATTACCGTACCTTGATTATAATTCCCTTGAGGAAAACAATTATTGAGTATGTAAAATACAAAAAAGCAATTGTTGGCTAATTGCAGACTTCGTTCCGATTGGTGGGCCGACGACACGTTCGAGGTGCGCTTATAAAAAGGAAGGAAGAGACAGCAATCATCAAGCAGCACACGAATTAATCAGCAAGGTATAGAAGAAGCAGAAGAACATGCTTCAAAACATCTAATTACATTAATTTCTTCATCAATTGGAGGAATTTGACTCTTTTTTTTCTCTTAATTTTGCCTCAAAACCAGAGACTAAAATTAAGAGTCTAATTAATCTCTAATTATACATTCATTTACACGTTAGTTGATGCACATAGCTTAGAAGTTCCTTGCTCTATCCAATGATGTGCTCAATTGTGTGAATTAATTAGTTATTAGGGGTTAATTAGAGCCCTTGATTAGTGTAAGAGAGGGAAAGATTAGTAAAAATATTAATCTTTACTTAATTCTTAATCACTTTTTTACATAACTCATTAGGATTAATGAGCATTCAATGAGTAGATGCCCATGAATTATCAAATTGTCCATTTTGGGGGTCATTTATGAAGGGTGTAAGGGGGTGTCATAAAAAGGTTGACTTTTTTTATTCCCACTTACCTTTTTGGAAAAATGCCCATATCTCCCCAATTTAAAATTTAAAAAATATTTCCCCCAAACAACGAAATTCAAAATCCAAAATTGGTTCATGCATGAACCATTTTTGCACTCACGCGCCTAAGGGTTTACATCCTAGGAGTCTGCGTCCAAAAAAAAAATCAAAAATTGGTTCATGTGTGAACCATTTCTGCACTCACGCCTTAAGGATTCACATCTTAGGAATTCGCACCCAAAAAAATCAAATTTAATTTTTTTGTGAAGTCTGGTTCATGGCATGAAACCCTAAGTATTTCACGGCATAAAACACTAAGCATCTCACGGTGTGAAATAGTCCCCATTTAAAAAAAATAAAAAAAAATGGTTCACGTGTGAACCATTTCTACACTCACGCCTTAAGGTCTCACGTCCTAAGGGTCCGCGCACACCAAAAAAAAAATCAAATTTAAATTTTTCGTGAAGTCCAATTCACGGTATAAAATAGTCCCCGCGTAAAAATAATAATAATAATCAAATTTGATAAAATCCATAAAGTGCGCTTCATACCGTGAACTGCACCCTGCTAGTTCACGATGTGGAAGAGGGTCCATCAGTAACTTTTTTTTTTTAAAGACTATGGAAAACACCGCTGTTTGGAGACTCGTATCTCCTAAACCATGAATCTAATAAATCGAAAAGTTGACATCGAGCTCTTCAAATTTAGTCTGGACCGTTCAAAATAAAAATCGATCATTTTGGCCTCCGACCAGCAGCCTTAAAATCCAACCCGAAAATCAAGGCAAAAAATGATACTTGAGCACTAAAAATCGCCCAAAACAGAGCGAAAACGACTACGAACCATACTCGGGCTACTTTTTGAGAGTCTAAATGACAAAATCACGAACGATTCAGAGAGGCAAAGTTGTAGTACTCCAAAAATGCTACAACTCTCTCATACAAAGTTTTTCCAAATTCCTTTTAGAATACCCTCAAAAACGTACTCACTACAAAGAGAAAATTCCCAGAAAAAAATTTCGTCTTGAGACAATGATGGAAAATAGGTTTTAGGACCTCCTCTTTCATCTGTGAAGTTACTAGTATGCACTTTTTTCGAAAAAAATATTCCTAAGGTCGTTCACGTGCGTGTAGCGTCAGCTAATTAGGGCAAACGGACACTCGTTTGACACAACGAAGAGTACACTTGGCCTCCTCTTGAGGCTGTAATGAGCTATGAGAAAATCTAAAAAGCCAAAAAATATATATATATGTGCTTGCTTATTAAGGAGCAATTGACAGCGTCAAACATGTCAACGATATAAGGACTACGTGGGCCGACACTGTCACTGAACCCAATGGTGGCTGACAGCTTCAAGCCATTGAGATCTATTCCGCAAATGCATCCCCCAATCCCATTCGCCATTCCAACAACAAGAGTGTCATCGGGTTTTGCATCCCCTATCACTTCAATCTCACCGGGCTTTGGTCTTCTATCTAACATTTCCACAAATCCTATAAGTACCAACTCTTTTGAACACCTAGATGCCCACACCTTGGACATATTGACTAGCCTAGAAAGGGGAGTTGCCCAAGGACTGAGTGAGTCCCTACCCACAAGAGCACTCACATATACGGCTTCAGTGTTGACTCATACAAAAATACGGCCGTACATATTTCCAAAATTATGGACAAATATAATGGAACGATTGATCCTGTTCAATTCATTCAAATGTTTGAATGAGATATGAAGCCTTTGGAAATCCCAACTGCCCCACCAAGGTACATGCATTGAACCCATGCTTAGAGGTAAAGGCTGGTCAATGGTTCATCACATTGATGCGCCGATGATGAAGACCAACTTTAGAACCTTGAAAACAGCCTTTATCCATGGCTTTTCTAAACATGGTGATCAGTGGAGCGCAACGAAAAAACTTTAGTAAAACAAACGACACTATTAGAGACTTTATCCTTTAGATATAAGTCTTGGACTCACGATGTGAGTCATGGGAGAAATTAAACAATTCTCAATTAAAGAGATGTTTCAAGATGGGCTTAAAGAATAACAGCTTACACAACTTGATCATTGTATCTAACCTGGAAACATTCAATCAATGTTGTAAAGAACAAATACGGTTAGATCACAACATGATGGAAGATGATCACGATATGAGATGTTCCTTATCTAAACCAAGTGAAGCAATGGCAAAAGAAAGATTGATCTCGGAATTGTCATTCCCTAAATTCTATGCAGCCTTGTTTAAAAGCCTTCAACCAAACATCTCTAAGAGAGGATGAGATCCTTCACAACCAAACATTCTTAATGCCTCTACAAGTGAGCAGCGAAATGCCTTGTGTTCAGTGCAATTACTACAACCATCCCAATCCCCATTGTACATACAAGGCACCTATTTTTTGTACTGCATATATTGTAAATCCTTTGGTCATGATACTACAAAGTGTCCCAATTCATCAACAATTGACTCAAAAGCTCCATCTCCCGTGCACTAAACATAAATAGTCCAAAGGGTAGAAATTGCTCAGGAAGCAGTTAATCAAACACTTCAATGTTTCTATTATCGTGGACTACACACGCACCTTTAAGGACTCAACATGAGTTATACCAAGACATAAAAAGCTCCATAGAGGATTGGTGAGGATTCACAAGTTTCCAATAGAACTCGGTTAGAATTGTCAGAGAACCAAGTGTGCCATTGTACACGGGTACTCTTGAAAAAACTAAGAGCCAAAAAGATGACAAAAGTGAATGGGAATATGAAACAGAATGGGATCTAAAGCTAAAACACAAACTAAAACATTCATGGTTCCTCTTGAAGATTCTATCATAGTATGGTTAGATTTCCCTACAGGCAATGACCCCCGAGAATCTCCTAAATTTAAATCACACATAATGAAACTTAGCTCTTATCCTAACTCTTAGCAAGTTCAAGAATTTAGTGACTTAGTTACGAAAAACACAAGAGAAGCTCGAACCAAAACCTAAGCAAGAGTCTCAAATATTGTACATCCTAGTACCTTAATGACTACTACTAAGATTCATAAACCCTTAGATGTGCCCAGTGTCATGATGGAAGGGACTAAGGCCTCCACCACTTGTAGTTTGATCCTTGATTGGTTCAAGGGATAATTACCATATGGAAATCCTGAGCCCATCTCAGAGATGGATTTCCTAGCCACACCAATACCTTTTTATGGAAAGGAGGTCATGATTTTGCCACTAAACATCCCCAAATTGTTGGATTTTATGGCCTCACAAATAAGTACAACTATAGCTTCCCGATTGAGTGGAGATCTTGAATTGTTTAAAGCGATGAGAGCTCTCCTTAATAGAGAATTCAATGTAGGATTACCACCATGTGCTGACATGCATAAGGCAAATCCTCACTATATAATGGAGACACCTCGACTTGTTCTCAAATCAACAGTCCTAGTGAAAGAAGAAAATGCCAAATCTATGGTTAAAATTACACTTAATAAACTAAGACATACTTTGAAGGTGATGATTCTAACACATTACTGTTAAGACTCATGCGTATCTAGATCATGCAACAATAGAAGCAATGGAAACAAGAGGAGAGCAAGAATGAAAGAAGCAAGCATAAACAACTTACTAAATCATCATCATGAGGACACCATAGCTTGAGAGAGGACACAAGATGATGTATAGAAAGCTTCTTGTATTACTTTCTATGTTAGCCACTCTAGAGTTGGCTTACCCTTCTTCTTCATGTGTTACTTGTCTTGTTACAAAAAGTAAGGTCTCTTGTCCTTTATATAGGCTTTACTAAGGGCTAGGGTTTGGCTAACCTTAGATCCCTTTTCCACCCACATGCCCACTTTATTTGAGTGTGTTCACACCTCCATTACATCTTTCTCTCATCCTTAACCTTGTACATCATATATTTCAACACCCCTCTCAATGCCACCATGGGACAAGGTGAGCATTGGGGACATACAAGTTCAAAAAAGACCCCCTCTCAACCATGGGATAGAAGATAAGGTAGGTATCCTTTATATAATAGGCTTCTACAAAAAAGATGAGTTATAGAGTAATGTGGTTCACTCCCAATTCTAGCAAGCATGCTTCACTCCTCAACTAGAAGAGTTGCTCAGTATGTGAGGAACTTACAAAATTCCCCTCAACCTTAGTGATATCTTTGGTACAATCTCTTCCAAAATGGCCTATTTCACTACCCTTGTTATATTTTCACTTTGATAAATATTTCTTGAAGCATTGAGCTTCAACATGCCCCTTGTTCTTACAAAAGTACATTTCAAGTTGGATTTGGACATACCATGTTTCATCACAAAGGCTTGAGTTTTTAATATAGATGTAGATCCACCCTTTGCTTTGACCTTTAGTATATATCTTACTTGAACTTGCCAACTATGGAAACCCTCACCATCAAACTTCTGAATTGAGGCTCCCATCTTCTTTGTCATGATTGATAGGGGTAGGAGAGGTCTTACCACTTGCAATAAACAAGGGAAATGTCTAACTCTGTTTACAAGACAAAACTTATAACTCAAGGTTAACGAGTGATCTTTGATGAACAAAAACACTTCTTGATTTTTTGATGAACAAAAGCTCTTGAATCCTTTGGCTTTGGAAGCCTTGGAAGAAAAAAAGGGTTGAAAAACCTTAGAGTAAAAAGGTCTAGAGAGAACCTTATAGAAAGGTTTAAAGTACCTTTAGAAGAAGGGAGGGATTTTTTTCAAAGAAAGAAATCTTTGATTAAAAAAACTCAAGTTTTTTTTTCAAACCTTAGAGTGAAGCGTTTTTTTATGTTTAAAAAAAAAGCAAGGTGCTGTGTTGCGCCGTGATGCACTATTGTGTGGCAGCTTCCTTGACGACTGCAGAGGCCTTATTGCTTGTTGTCGCTCTGTCACAACATTGCACAAGCTACAAGGAGCGGCTATGCTTACTATTCACTAGCCGTGTTGCAGCAGTTGAAGACGGGTGACAACTATGATGGATGTTGGTTGCAGGGATGGACAGACGTATGGACGGATGTGGCGGCAACGTTTTTTTCTTTCCTCTGTCTTCCATGTTCTTTGGTTGTGAAGATAAGAAAAAGACGGTAACAGAAACTCAATCCCCTACCTCTTCTTTGTCGCTCCTCCAAAGCTTCAAAGAGAAGCATCGATGAAAAACGATGAAGGAAATATCGACCAAAATTTGCATTTTCTTCTTCTTTTTCCTCTTCTTCTTCTTCTTGCCGATGAGGACCATCTTATTCTTCTTATTAATTCAAGAGCTTGTTGGGTGATGAAGTATTCTTTTGATGAAGCTTTTAAAACTTGGCTTCTCTTTCTTCCACCATCGCCTTCTTGATTGGGAATGGTGTATGAAAGAGATAGAGAAAGAAGGAAGATCTTAACCTTAGCAAGGCTCTGATGCCATGTTAAGATTCATGGGTATCTAGAGCATGCAACAATGAAAGCAATGGAAATAAGAAGAGAGAAAGAATGAAAGAAGCATAAAGCATAAACAACTTACTGAATCATCATCACTCATGAAGATACCATAGCTTGAGAGAGGACACAAGATGTATAGAAAGCTTCTTGTATTACTTTCTACTTCAGCGACTCCAAAGTTGGCTTACCCTTCTCCTTCATGTGTTACTTGTCTTGTTACAAAAAGTAGGGTCTCCTGCCCTCCTTTATATAGGCTTTACCAAGGGCTAGGGTTGGGCCAACCTTAGATCCCTTTTCCACCCACATGCCCACTTTATTTGAGTGTGTTCACACCTCCATTACCTCTTCCTCTCACCCTTAACCTTGTACATCATATATTTCAACAATTACTACCAGTCTCACCACCAAGGGCATCACAGTAATGGGAGTCCTAGATGGTGGTGTGAGAGTACGCATAATCACTAAGAAATGCTAGGAGAAGATGGCCAAAGCCGCATCTAGAAGTCTCAGATATCATTGTCAAGATGGCTGATAAGACTGTCCCCAAACCTATTGAAATGTTACGAGATTTAAAGATCAAGATTCTTAAACATTAGGTTAAATATACCTTCATTGTTATGGACTTTTCCAAAGATGGTACATGACTAAGAACCATGTTTACCTCCAACTCAATGATTCCATCATTACGGTTGATCTTGTGACTAGCCACATACATCCTATGGGTAGTGGAGGACTTTTTAAAAATTGTACATCCTATGGGTAGTGGAGGACTATCGTTCAGACACCACCACTCAGTCAATCCCGTTACAATACTTCTACACTTGCATAGAAGAGATTGATGTAAGGAAGTGTTGAAAGAATGGTAGAGGGGGGGGAGACACACACACAGGAGCAAACCCTAATGTATATTGCAAACCCTAACCATAGAGGGAAGCCATCTCCCTTCTCACACAATGCATAAAAGCCATAATCCATAATACACACAACACACTATGAGTTGTGTCCACACACATCTAACCCTAGCCAATGTCCACACACTATGACCAGCTGGACGCGGTCATTTATGTCTCACACATGTTCCTAGCTAACATGCCAGCACATAGCATAGCTGGCTCACACTGACATCGAGCTTGAATCTCAACATCCCCTCTCAAGCTCATGATGTACTGCCGATGAAGATGTAGATGAGCTTGGGATATCAAAACTCTCAACACTCCCCCTCAAGCTCATCCCATGTACTCCCAACATAGTACAGAAGTACTCAAACTTCTCCCTGCTAAAGTGGCTTTGTAAAGATGTCTGCCACCTACTCATCAGTCTTCACATACTGTAGATCAACTGTATCATACAGCACCTTCTCTCTGACAAAATGATAATGGACCTCTATGTGTTTGGTCCTCGCATGAAATACTGGATTCTTGGCCAACTGTATACTGCTCATGTTATCACAATGAATGACAACTTTGCCATCAATAGGCTCACCCAAATCTGTCAAGAGACCCTTTAACCATACTGCCTCTCACAAGTAGCAATGGCTGCACCTCTATATTCAGCCTCTGTAGTACTGGATAAAGCAACTGTAGGTTGCTTCTTGCTACTCCAACTCACCACGGCACTTCCAAGTGTAAAAGCATATCCACTAGTAGACCTCCTGTCATATGAGCCCAATCAGCATCTGTGTAGCCATGTATGTCCAAGCTTTTACCACTCTCATAAAGTAGACCATAATGTGCAGTGGTCTTTACATATCTCATAATGCGTCTCACTGCATCCAAATGTGGTTTTCTGGGGCTCTGCATAAACTGGCTTACTAGCCCCATAGCATAACTCAAATCCGGGCATGTGATAGTCATGTATATGAGACTACCAACCATCTTCCTATACGTAGATGGATCATCCAACTCATCACCATAATCAGCCCGCAACTTCACATTTTGCTCCAAAGGTGTACTCATAGGCTTACACCCTGTCATGCCATATTTTGCCAACATATCCAATGCATATTGGCCTTGCACTAACCATGTACCTACATGATCTTTGACCACTTCAATTCCAAGAAAGTATCTCAACTCACCAAGATCTTTCATGTCAAATTGCCCACTCAAAGCTTTCTTGACATGCATCACATCTGCACCATGATCACCTGTGATAATCAAGTCATCCACATAGATGACAAGTAAAACAATCCCATGTTCTATCTTCTTCACATAGAGTGAAGAATCTACTGTAGAAATCTGAAAACCAAGTGAGATAAATATCTGTTCATCTTATCACTCCAAGCACGAGGTGCTTGCTTCAGACCATATAATGCCTTTTTTAATATGCATACATGAGTGGGATATCTTGGGTGTACATACCCTTCTGGCTGTGCCATATACACTTCTTCTTGTAGATCACCATTTAGAAATGCATTTTTGACATCCATTTGATGCATTTCCCAACCATTAGCTACAGCCATAGCGATGACTGCTCTTACTGTCCCCATCTTTGCCACTGGACTAAAAGTTTCATTATAGTCCAAACCTTGGCTTTGTGCATAACCCTTTGCTACCAATCTAGCTTTATGTCTCTCAATAGAACCATCAGATTTGCACTTCACTTTGTAAACCCATTTACATCCAATAACATTTTTGTCCTTTGGTAGTGCAACCAAGTCCCATGTGTCATTATGGACAAATGCGTCCATCTCAACATCCATTGCTTTCTCCCATACATGCTTTCCAATAGCCTCTGTATAGCATGTAAGTTCCACATGCTTCACCATAGATGTCATATATGCATAGTGCATAGCAAAATCTCGATATGTCAATCTGTCAACTGGATATCTGACTCTTTGGGATCTCCGCAATGCATGCGGGTCACTCTGAACACCTGTCACTCTAGCATGTGGTGGCACATATCTATCCTGTCTAGCACCAGGTGTGCGTAAAACAGGTATGCCAAGCTCCTCATCCAAACTCTCTGAACTACATGACTCATAACCTGTGATTCCAATTCCTTCGATCTTCTTCTTTCCTTTATCCATAGCACTACTCCTAGTGCTCACACTCTCATGCCTCAAACGTCCTGACCATGGACGTACAGTACTGCTTTTAGCCTCTGCTCTGGCCCAGACATAGAAGTAGAACTAGAACTTGCTTGTGGCAAATTCACAGGCACATCAGCCTCAAGTGACTCAATGACTCCCTCATCTTTTGCTTTGTACCAACTAGCAAGCTCATCAAACACCACATCTCGTGAGATGACCACTTGTCTAGTTTGTGGATTGTAACATTTGTATGCCTTATGATCCTGTGCATATCCAACAAATACACACTTCTCTGCCTTAGGATCCAACTTCCTTCTTCTTTCATCAGGCACATGTACATAAGCTATGCATCCAAAAACTTTGAGGTGTCCAATGTCTGGCCTATAACTTGTAAGCCGCATCTCTGGCGTGCTTCCATGAATGGCTGATGTAGGTGTTTTGTTCAGTATATACACTGCAGCAGCACATGCTTCTGCCCAATAATAATCTGGCATGCTCTTTTCATTGAGCATCGCCCTAGCCACTTCACATATGACTCTATTCTTTCTCTCAGCCACACCATTTTGCTGAGGTGTATACCTGCAAGTCAATTGTCTTCTTATTCCATGCTTCCTCAAGAAATGCTCAAAAGCCTTTGAGGTGTATTCACCACCTCCATCTGTCCTCAAACATTTAATCCAACAGCCATATTGCTTTTCTGCAAAAGCTTTGAAATCCATGAACTTTTCCACCAACACTGCACTTTTCTCTCTGAGAAAGTATATCCATGTCATCCTGCTGAAATCATCTATGAATGTCACATAGTATAAACTACCTTTGATAGATGGGTTTTGTGCAGGACCCCATACATCACTATGTACTATGTCAAGTGGCTTGCTACTTATATTTCCTTCTCTAGGAAACCTCAACCTTGCCTGCTTTCCAAACTGATAGGCTTCACAAACATGCATATTCCCATCATACTTGAATCTAGGCAATCCACTCTTGTCTGCATGTTCTTTAACCTTTGTATATTTACATGTCCAATCCTCTTATGCCACATATCAATGTCTTGTACCACATTTCTGCTTTTAGAGAACATGGCTGATTTTAACTCAGGAATTCCAGCATCCAGCTTAAACAATCTGCCTTCTTTCTTGCCTTTAGCAAATGACTCTACATCCATGTTTGAAATCCTCAACAAAGCAACCATGCTTGTTGAAACGAACCTGTAATCCCTGTTCCACCATTTGACCAACTGAGGCCAAGCTTTTTGTGATAGAAGGCACATACAACACATCTAACATAGACTTTGTTTGACCATTGTGCATAACCAATGGTACACTTCCAACATGTGTAATGGCATGCTGGGTATCATCACCTGTTTCCACATAGCCCTTCGCATCCATAGGCTTCATATGCTCAAACTATTCACCATGACAAGTCATATGGTTTGATGCTCCAGAGTCCATATACCAAGTGTCATCATTTTTAGCATTTGTCATCATTGATCCAACAACATGTTTCATGGCAAACAAGTGATTTGTTGTGCCATCATTACTGCTTGATGCATAATTTCCACCATGTTGTGCATAATTTCCACCATAATGACCACCACGTTGTGCTCTACCCCCTCTCCAAATCATTCTGTTTGCAGAAACAATCTCTTGCCATATGACCAAATTTCCCACAATAATGGCATTCCACATCTTGCATAGATGTTTGTTGGCCTTGCCAACGTCCTCTACCATGAGGATTACCTCTGCCTCTCTGAGGTGCATATCCACGACCACCTCTAGCACCATATGAAGGCTGAAAATTCTGTTGTGGTGGCCTGTCCTGCCATCCACAACCATTACCACCACGTCCACGTGATGCAAATCTCCCCTGCCTCTAAAACCTCTCTGTGAATAGAAAGCCTGATTTCTGCCATTATCATCATGGCTAGTAGATGCATCCAGAAATGAATCACTGAGTTTGATTTCCTCAACAAGCAAGAGTGAAACCAACTCATAAAAGTCTGGTAAACCTGTACTCCGAACTGAGATGGATGTATCAATAGATTTATATTCCTTGCCAAGACCACGCAAGGTAATATCCACCAAATCATCATCAGGCATGGGGGCATTTATTGTTGCCAATGCATCTGCAAACTTCTTTATTTCTTGCACATAATCATGGATACTCCTTTTATTCCTTTTCACATTATGTATCTGCTGTCGGCAATTGAGACTTGCGAGCACTCGTGTCTGTATCAAACATCTTTACCAAAGTATCCCATGCATCTTTGGGATTCTCAACATCCTGTATGTGTATGAGCATAGCATCAGAAATACATATAGACAGATAATGCAGTACTTTGAATGCTCTTTCTGACCATTGCTTGTGAGCTATAACCTACTGCTGTGTAGGTTGTTGGGGTAGCTCAAGTTTTCTGGCTCAGCACCTATAATGAGATTCCAAAATCCTTTTCCTTTCAAGAAACTTTTGATCCTGTACTTCCATGCCTGGAAGTTATTCCTATCCAGCTTTTCACCACCAACAATCTGTACTGGATTATCCGACATGTTTGCTCAATGCAAAAACACCTTGCGTATACTTCGAAATCTGTAAATGAGCCTTCCTCAGCTCAACCACACTCCAATGAGTGTTCCAGATACTCCAAAGTAACCAACAATCTTCAAATTTGATGTAGAAAATCAACCTGTATGCATCCAAAATGAACTGTCTCACGCAGTCCGAGATACCCTACTTTGATGCGCCTTCCAAGGCTCCGAATTGCAATGTAGTGGTGCAATCAAGTATGGAAAACTTGCATTGACACCTAAACAACCTCAATGTAGAGTATCAACACCATCTGACATGTGTACATATCAATTTTTGAAAACCCCTTTCTCTGTTTTGGGAAAAACCAGTAGTAAAATGGCTCTAATTTCTTCAATATTTGTCAAAATTGAGCAACCAGGCATTCAATAGCTTAGCAATGATGTCCACTAACTCCATGTAAGAGGAATTTGTCCAATTGTTTAAGACCAAGGATTAATTGCTCAATTAAAATCACCCTGTTTCTCTGCAACCAGTGGATAGGCTTTTTAATCAGCTCATTCCCAGCTTAATTAGGCATAATTGATCAAACCAACCATGTAGCCCTCTTCTCCAATGTGTGTAGCAACCAATTGCTAAAGAAATTGTGAAATATATCAAGCAACCAAGTAGAATTTGATCCTCCACCTGTCAAATACTATGGAAAAAGCTCTGTTTCTGCAGTCCAATCAACGTCGCCTGCATTTGAGGGATTTGGGAGTGATTTAATTGTTAATTGATGAGGTATTCAAGTCTCCAACACACTTGGGTATGTGTGCAACCAGTCAATGCTTGGATTTTTACCAAAAACACACTCCAAATGCATCAATTTTTGACTTGCTTTTCTCTGTTTTGTGAGAGCTCAAAAACCAGTAAATTCCATTCATTCAAATGCATTCAAATTTCTCCAAAATGAGTATAGGGCTTGCATAGGAGTTGCCAATACATTCCTCCTTGTCAGATACATATGTCTTTTGCCAAACTTACATGTATTTCCACCATACATCAGTGCTTCCAAGCTTTAATGGAAAGCTTTCAAAAACCAGAATTTTTCTTTGCTTTGATTTGCTCTAGTTTGCTTTGTTTTTGCCTGAATCACCTGCAATCCGCTCAAGGATGTTTAGAATACCTTACCCGATAGGCCAAGCTCTCAGATCTGATAGTAATCGGTGTGCTCCAACAAGCTTCACAGCTTCAATGGCAAGCTTCACAGCTTCTTCTCCCTCTTCTCTCACTCACTCATAAACCCTAATAGACAGCACAAGGCTCTGATACCATGTTGAAAGAACGGTAGAGGGGGAGGAGACACACACACAGGAGCAAACCCTAATGTATATTGCAAACCCTAACCATAGAGGGAAGCCATCTCC
Organism: Cibotium barometz; assembly: GCF_041138505.1. NCBI lineage: Eukaryota > Viridiplantae > Streptophyta > Polypodiopsida > Cyatheales > Cibotiaceae > Cibotium > Cibotium barometz. The sequence continues at coordinate 5,580,137 of NC_141090.1, read as the reverse complement.
CTTCTCACACAATGCATAAAAGCCATAATCCATAATACACACAACACACTATGAGTTGTGTCCACACACATCTAACCCTAGCTAATGTCCACACAATATAACCAGCTAGACGCGGTCATTTATGTCTCACATATGTTCCTAGCTAACATGCCAGCACATAGCATAGCTGGCTCACACTGACATCGAGCTTGAATCTCAACAGGAAGGACCCATCGTAGAAGGATGCTAAAAAACAAGGTATTGAGCCTAAAGATAATCTAATCTCGATACATATGATGGCTACAATAGATAAGGAAAGCCCGTCCACGTCATCGTCCCCATTGCTCTAGGAACTCTCGATTCTTTTACCTCCACATGGCAAACACCTCCATGTGAGAAGGGAAAACAAATATGATGGACTAAAAAGTGGTAATCCAAATCTACCTTGAAATGAGTTTCCAAGATTTCTCCATCCGTACCACCTCAACTAACAATGAAGGCCTCAATATAAAGATCAACGCATGAAGTCTAAATTACAGGTTACCCCAAAATGGATACCCAAATGCTTATTGAAAGCTCAAGGCTACTACAAGAGTAACCATTGTATTTGGATATCAAAACATAAATATAAGCCATTAACCTCACTGATGCCATTTAGAAATTCACAAGTCTCCTCAGTAAGATGGACAAAGGTTTGAATGGCTCAAGTTCAAACAAAGTGAAGACTATTATAGGAGAACCTTTACCACCAACACCTAAACAAGTTTGGATCCCAAAGAGAAAACATATCACAAGTGGTAGGGTGATTGATGGGGAAGCTTCTATATCACAAAATGTTACAAAACCATTGTTGGCTATCCAAGCCCCAACCCCATTGGTTTCCCTAGATGACCCACTACGCAAATACAAATTGCCTTTCTGTAAATGTCAACTCCATTGCTCATGTATAAGGGAGAACCCATAAGCTCCATACGGTCTTATGAAAGCCCCTTACCACCCTTAAAGGCTGGAGATTAACATGCCACATCAAGTAACAAAGGGCTCTCCTATCAACAAGCATTAACAAAGCACAATTGGAAGGGATGGTTGCAAAAAACCTATAATACCTTCCGCAAATTCAAGGTATGATAGAAAGTAGAAAGGGGGGACTTATGCTAATATCATTACTTTTACCCCCATGTTTTTCTCCTCGAGAAATTTCATGTCCATATCAAGAGGGAGCTTGTTGGAAAAAGCTAACCCATGACAACATAGCTTGCACCAACATATACAATAATATAGCACCTATAGACATACTAACAATAAAATTTAAAAAAGATGGTGAGAAAGATTACATACCAAAATAAGAGAATGAAACTATGACTCTGTTATTACTACAAGCCCTAAAACTAGACTTTTCATGAACTGATAATGAACTGATACGAGTGATCCTATCCTAGATCGGAATTGTCTAGATTGCTACTATATCAAGGACAACTAATACACCATTAGGGGAGTGATATTGTGGAACCACCTTTGTGGACCTATTCTACCTATAATTTCATCCCCTTGTACCATGTCTTAGCTGTGAACGTCATATGTTGTCCACAACATCCTACCTATGCTGGCACTATAGAACTTATGTTATGTACTATGGGACAGGACTCGTGCAGTCCATAGTAGGAGAGACACCACAACAACATGATGACGTTACTTTACCTAGTAGGAGGACCCTATCAAGTAAGGAATGCACACGACGATCTTATAGAACAGGAGAGAAAGGCAAGAGCTTACACAATTACACCATAATTCTATAAAATAATGTTACCTACTCCTTGTCCTTTATGGAGCATGGTAGGTCATTTCCTTGATAGCTTAGCTAGCGATAGCTACTTAGCTCACTTGCCTGTAGTACCCATACTATATCATAGTGAGGATGCACTTAGACCATTGCCTCATACACTAAACCATGAGGATGATGAGCTCATCAGTGACACTAAGCATAAACCAACGTATGAGTTATGGCTATCTGATAATAATGACTAGTTGCTTTTTTAAGATTCACAAAAAGCACGATGGAAATTCTCAATATTACAAGTACAATTCTACAGACCGAATTCCCAACCATGCAACTAACTAGGTGTATTCTAAACCCATTCTCAAATAATGCTATTATTTTCAATTTCAATATTTTTTATAATTCTCCATTCAATATTTGTTTAAGTAATTACGTGTATCCTTTTGTGTGGTTGGTCTATCTTTCTTCTAGTTATTACTTAGATAACCATTAAGGATTTGGTCTTAGTTTAATTATTACTTAGATCGATTTTAGAGTATGCCAAGTACTCCACGTTCTTTTTAGGGTACCCTCTTTAGTTAGAGTAGAGCCTCTAGGTGAATTGTGAAAGTGGAAGTACTTTAAAAAATAAACATAAAAATAAAACAAAACAAAAAATAAAAAACATACCAAAAACGCCCAAGAAGATAATCATCGCCATTTGGCTCTTAGTAGGACTTTTGACTTATAAAGCCTTGGAACCGTAGCCTTGATCTTCATGGGATGGGACCTTGTGGATAAAAACATACCAAATAAAGGGCTAAAAAACCATCACTGTCGAGGTACTTAGCAGTTCTTAGTAGATACTCTTGTATGAGGTCTCTTAGCTTGGGTCTCTATAGGCTAGTACCCTACTCTTACATTTTTTTCTTATGATTAAAATTTGTGGATAAAAACATACCAAATAAAGGGCTAAAAAACCATCACTGTCGAGGTACTTAGCAGTTCTTAGATACTCTTGTATGAGGTCTCTTAGCTTGGGTCTCTATAGGCTAGTACCCTACTCTTACATTTTTTTCTTATGATTAAAATTTGTAATTTTTTTTAATTTTTAACAAAGGTGCAAGCTTGTAATAAATCACTTAACAGTTTCATATGAGGCTAGATAATAGCTAGATATGGCTTCACAAAAGTGATAGTGTGTAGAGACAAGGATCATAACCTAAGGCATGTTCTTTGCTCTGTCTTAGTTTTGATCGAATTTGGAGCAAACTTAATATTATCCTTGTCTTAACTAGAAAAATTTGACCACTTAGATACCCCCGTCACCATAGAGATGCATGTGATTAGACAAGAAAGTAGAAAGACCTTGAGTTTTTAACAATAAAATCTTCTCACTGATTGATTAGGTGTTTGCATTATGCTTAAATTTTAATTATTTTCTATAGGAACACCTTCCTGATTATACCATGTTACCTTGCAAACCTTACAAGACCTCTGACATTCCCAATGCCAATATGCATCTAGCATACAACCTCGTTGTATCTTCATCAACATATTCTGAGGACGGAATCTACATCACGAAGGGAGGTATGTTAACCCTTGCCAAAGACCTCTATGTCGTCAATGTCGTCCACCTTACCATCTTCAATAATTTTAGCCGAAATCACTGGAAACACTGGATTTCCTTGAAATGTACTTATAGTGTATTATTTTGCATATGTGATCATTAAAGGCATACCACTAGATCCTAGGGAGAGAGTGCCATTTGTGGATTAGGTGGTTGCATAAGCTAGAGTGGCCAAATGAGCCCTAGGACCTAATTTTAACTTTGGCCGCCCAAAAGTGTAAACCCTAACAACCACACATAAGAGGCAAAGCGTAACTCTCACCACTCATTCTTTTATACATAAGCTAATAAAGTGCTCTTCTTCTCTACTCTCCTATGCTATTATTTGCTTGCCTTTTGCTTGTTTCAGCTCTTATGTGTGCTTGCTTGCATATGTGTGAAAGAGTGAGTGTGTAAGATTGAGTGGTAAGGAGGGTCAAGCTTCCATTGGAGTATGGCAGAATGGAGTTTTTAGATGGAGCTAGGTGGCAACATCGTCTCCTAGGAGAATCCCAGGTAACCAACTTTCAGGAGGCAAGTGACACACCCTGACTATGCATTTTGTTAGCCTAGAAGTCCCTAATGTGAACAACCCTACACAGAGACACTTTTTACCTTATGAACAGCACTACACAAAGGGACTGTTTACCTTGTGTGCTAACAAGGGTTTTTTCCCCGTGTGAACACATTCTTGTGTGTTAGCCACATTAGTCCTAGGACTAGGGCTATTTGTACTCTTATACTCCATTCATTCCTTATCATTATCATCGAGTACTTTCCAGCTTCGATTCTGATATCTCTCACTTACTTCGAGCTCGATTTGACTGTGTGCGTGCGTCTGTGTGTGTGTACAGAACATCTTCTCCCTCATCCAACATTAGTATCAGAGCAGTGTTGTTCAGTGTCTTAGTTTTGGAGCCTACATCCATATTCGATTGTCTACATGTGCCATCATCGTTCACACCTGCTCCCCCTCGACTTCCTCCCATTAGCATTGACGCCTTTCCTTTTATTGGCATTGGATCCTATAGCACTTTTCAGAGCTAGTTTCTGAGCTTGGCTCTACATAGCCAATAGCTCCTTACCATTAGTCTTTGAACGATGAATCACATGTACATTGGTGGCCTCCACTTTAGTTTCATCGTCGTACATCCTTTCATCTTCATCCACTCTACATAGCTCCTCCGGTACGCTCTTACACTTTCCACAGATCTAGGGTTTTTCCTCCTCTGTACGTTGGTCAGCTTTCTTTCTATTACATTACATTTTGGGCAACCCCACACACTAGCACTACACTAAGCTCAAGCTTAAGAAGCTTTCAACATTGGATTTTGCCATCCATCAAGCTTTGTTGTTTCTGCTGTTATTGCTATTGTCTAAGTACTAGCTTTCAATTTTTGATATTAGACTTTTGCATCCATCAATTTAGTCCAATCATCCATTTAGCTTTCCATTTGGCATTGGACTTCTATGTCTATCGATTGTGCTTGTTCAGCCATTCAAGTACGTCAATCAGCTTAGCCTAGTCAAGCGGTTTAGCCTTTGGCTTTTCTCATTCAACACTTGCACATTTAGCATTCAGGTTCAGCTTTAGTTGTACTTGATCATTGATCGGCCATTCATTTGCTTTCATCGGTTTTGCCATGTCAGCAATTGAACCTTCGCCTTTCAGCTTTTGGCATCGAACATTCTTGTCCATCAGCTATTTTAATTGGATTTGACCAGTCAGCCCTTCAACGTTTGGCTTTCCTCGTTCAACCATTTAGCTTCAAGCATTCCGCATAAAAGCATTTGACTTTAACATTCAACTATTAGCTCATTTTGGCTTCATCTTTGAGCATTCAATGCTTGGCTTATGACATTCAACGTTCAGCTCCCATCTCCCACATTTAGCCCTTTGGCTTTAGGCATTCAGCCATTCAGCTTCAACCTTTTCGCATTTCAGCCTTCGGCTTGAGCATTCAGCAAAATTAGCTTTCAACGCATTGCATTCAGCTCTTAGCTATTGTTCTCTGCTAACTTTGTTTCCTCGAGATACGAATTATATTGAAAAGGTCATCATTGAAGCAAACAGGGCAATAGCTTTTGTTAAGGCAAGGCCTGGAGTAACATAACCGAATAATTTTTTGGCTAATGAGAAATTTCACGCCACAAAGGTTGTCAAAGGACTAGATATGTTTCTAGTACCTGCTACTACTCTCACTGAGGCCATGGTAGCTGCTCTTGCTCCAATTAATTTTGCAGCTTCTAGCGTAACTAACTATTAGGTGTCTGTTAGGGTCACGAGAGGGGCTATAATGCACAAAATGCTTGACTTGACTGGAGAGAGTGTATTTTGCAAAGTTGCCACCAGGAGGTCGCTACGCTATTGACACTATGGGTCAGCTCAAAGCTAAGTTTCTCCGTATCCGATCAGGGCAGAATTGCAATATCAGAAGTATAGTCCCACTCTTGCTTGCTGAATCGAAATCTTCAATAAGTCCCTAAAATATGTAATTAGGTAATTATGATGGCTCTTATACACGTTTAAGGATCACTCTCCAGGCTGAGGTGAGGGCCTATCATAACGTTTAGCGTTTGATTGCGGCTTCAAATTCAGCGCATCAAACAATGAAGAGGAAGCCAATTTCGCACATGATAGCTATGCTTTAACATTCACATGCAGGATTGCCTCCTTTTCCCCTATCAAATGTTGATTGGTACCTTGAATCTAAATTAGGATTTTTAGTTGGTGCTATGCCTGACATTGATCCTGGATGATAAGTTCTCAAACGATTATGCTTTCTAGCACTTTTCACCAGAGTTGTCTCTATGGCATTTGCATTTGAGGGGGGACACAAGCTCTGTATTGCTCTTGGTGATGTATGTGGTCACTTATGCATTTGACCCCTTAGTTGTGCTTTGTCTTAGAGACATACCTATGTTTTACTTGTTGTGCTGAGATGTATTACTTATGCTAAACCAGTTCCTTGTTTGAGTTGCCTCACCTTTGCAGCTCGTTTACATGAATGCTAATGGAGTCAAAATGTTACATTGACTTTAGTTTGGTTGCCTTGTCACTATGCATAATTCAAGGTCCCTCTACCTCAATCTATGTGGATAGAGGGTGCAGTGCGGTAGTTCAACACAAAGATAAAGAGAGAGATATGTCGACATCGCTCCCCCTCCTTGCTTTTGGGATCAAACCTCTGCTTGTTGCCAGCTAGACACAAAGAGAGAGAGAGAGAGAGAGAGAGAGAGAGAGAGAGAGAGAGAGAGAGAGAGAGAGAGAGAGAGAGAGAGAGAGAGAGAGAGAGAGAGAGAGAGAGAGAGAGAGAGAGAGAGAGAGAGCTACTATGAAACAACACACTCCCGTGGCATTCTACAACACACTCCCGTGGCATTCTACAACTCCAAAGTTGTGAAGAGGTAATTTGAGTGGGCTTGAAACTGGCCTTAAACATCTCCAGAGCTACCCACTAACATTTGAAATCAGCTAAAATGTAGGATTCTCTCGCATAGCAAGGTCGGCTGAGGTCTAGCAACTTCCCTAATCTTTGATCGTGGTAGAAGGCTAGCGAACAGATGAAGAGGCCCAAATAATGGTGTGAGGAGGGCACAAGAACTAACTGTAGAGGGTGAAGCAAGTTTGGCAAGAATGTAGGGTAGGATTGTACAATCTCTCAAGCAACACGATCTCAAGCCAGTGGGCTGGTTTGTGTGCTAGCTGCTAGGCGATGGTGAGGTTCTCTTGTTGCTCTTATCACAAGAGAGAGTGTGAGAGCTCTTGTGGGGGTCACGCATGGGCCCCATTGCCTGGGTAGCCTGCCTACTATGTGCGTGGGATTTTCACTGGTGGTCGTGCCTCTTGTGGTTGCTCTTGGGCATGCTAGTAGTCGCCGGCTCTGCTGGACGTGTATACCCATCTGGGTGCGGTGCTCCTGGACATAGACGATGACGTTCAATTGCTTTCGACTGCAAGAGAGGGAGACCTTGTCTGCTGCTATGCAATCAAGAAAAGAGGGAGAGAGAAAGAAATGATGCACTACCCTCCCCCCTCTTGTGGCTGCAATGAGCTCCACAAGAAGGAGAGAAAGAGATGACCATGCGTTGCTCCCCTTCCTCCTTGTTGGCTCAAATTGAATCGAGAGACGGAACCTGCAAAGAGGTCATGACCCTTATCTCCTCTCCACCCAAAGGTTAAGAATAAGGTTCCTCATCCTTTGCAAGAGCACAACCTCGGCTTTGATACCAATGTGAAGCCCCTATCACTATACAGATGACTACACAAAGATGGACACATTCGGGACACACTCACTATATGGACACATTCGGGACACACTCCAACTATACAAACACATTCGGGACACACTCCAACTATACAAACACATTCGGGACACACTCTAACTATATGGACACATTTAGGACACACTCTGACTACACAGAGATGGATAAGGCAAGGCTTCTGTTCACCTCTCAGCCTTAAAGGAGAATGGGGAGTCCCCCATCCCGCTGGGCTATTTGTAGTGGCCTACCTGCCTACACTAGCCTAACCACACCCGTGATACTCCAACCTGGATGACTCAACCCCGGACTTACTCATCACCCACACTCTGGCATGCATACTCAAAGCCTAGTTGAGCCTTATGTGCATTACACGCTACATGACAACCTTATAAAAAGGCAAGAAGAAGATCAAGGTCATAGTTGCTAGTAATAGAGTAAGTCACTAAATTTCCAAGACCACTGTATGTTGAAGGTTTAAATTGCTTGGCATGGGATGAGGAGGATGAGAAGAGAAGTGTTTAAAGGAAAATCCGGGTTTGGTTTCTCTTTTTGAGTTGGATGTGGACCGGATTATTTCTTAAAATGGTCCCTCTTCCCTAATGATGCAACCACATGTAACTGATGCTTTGGCTACACCAATAGAGGAAGACACAGACATGCAATGGTTCCTGCTCCGAAAAATGATCTAGAATATCTTAAAGCCTTTACGGCCATAGATGCTACACATGAAGCGAAAATGCAAAGAATCCGCAAAGTTAAGGAAAATGAATTGGAAGGTATGAAGTTGGGAGATGCGGATAATCCTCAAAAGGCACAAGTAAATGCCAAAATTAGGAGACAACTTTAAAGAGGAGCTATATGGATTGCTATTTAGATGTCAAATCCTATGTAGATGGTTTGCTTGGAGATACACCAGTATGAAAGGAATTTATCCCCAATTCCATTAGCATTGTATAAATTTGAAGGAAGATGTAGTTTTAATCCACCAACAATAGTGGTATCAAATGAATCCCAATTATGCCAAGCAAGTCAAGGAGGAGATTACCAAATTGTTGGGTTCATATATCTGATGGATAAAGTTGGCTATGTAGTGGTGGAGGTACTGGAGAGACAATGTCCACATTTTGAAGAGAGAAGAGTTGCTAGGAAAAGCTTATTTAACACTTGCTTGGTGAATTTAGTGGCCAATGACACGATTGCTCTGCTCAACAAAATAGTCATATGCATAGCACAAAACCAAAATTAGTATCCCCTCAAGAAGAGATTAAATTAAGGCCATGTGTTTGCTATGCATTGGTAGTTATTTATGGTTCTTTGCGAGCATATGCCCATATATTACAAGGAGTAGTTGCCCTCTCACCCGTTAATGACATTGTATAGGAAGGTTGACATGAGGTGTGGATTTCTATGGGATCACCTCAACCCACTAAATGTGGAGAGGAGTAGCTACCCTCTCACCCGTTAATGACATTGTATAGGAAGGTTGACATGAGGTGTGGATTTCTATGGGATCACCTCAACCCACTAAATGTGGAGAGGTGCATGCAATCATTGAAGCAAAAGGTGCCATAATCCGCGAGATAGAAAGAGTAAGGGAGGCTGTTGGAGGATCTTGACATTTTGGGTAGCTTGGCGATAAGTTATTTTCTTCTTAAAAATTTTCAATTTCCTTTTTTCTTGATGTCTTGCCACTCAAACTATCTTCTATGCAGTTTAATCTTTGACTAACTCACCCTTACCTTCACCTTCAATGTCATTCACCCCATCCCACAATGGTGGAAGTTGAAATCCTCGCCACTTTAGCCTAACATATATGTGACTACATCACCGATAGCTGAGGTAGGCGAGACTGAAGAAGTTTATCTCCCTACCCTAGAGTACATGTGTTCAAGTCAAGAGCTTACGTTAGCCTGGCTGAAGCATGTGTCATTGGGTCTTGCCTTCGAATCGCAATCTGCGACTTCCCCTATAGGTCTACTAGCTTGTCCATCGTGCTCCTTTGCCAAAGGGGTGAAGGGAGAGCTCTCAATGCCTTGATGGAGGCAAGAAGAGATGGTCCTTTGCAATGTTTCTCTCTCATAAAAAGCAAGGAAGAAGAAGTTAGTCAAAGAGGAAAGTCTATAATCAAACCTACTTAAGCATACATCCATCAAGCAAGATTCAAAAACATATAAACAAGAAAGAAGAGGTAAGAATGAGAGCTCACAAGTAAACTATTGCAAGGGAATGATCGTGTATTACTTATTGTAAAAATGACTTATATATAAGTGACTAGGCAGATCAAACTAAAAATGACTATTGCAAGGGAATGATCGTGTATTACTTATTGTAAAAATGACTTATATATAAGTGACTAGTTTTTACACTAGGCAGATCAAACTAAAAAATGACTAGTTTTCACACTAGGTCGACCAAACTAAAAAATGGCCAAGATTAAGTCCGTATAATTTTTTCTATTTGACATTAAGTGGAGGGTAAGGCCCCTTTATATGTTCCAGTGCCATCTTACAAAAGGTAAGTTCCTGTCGTTCACATGGGTAAGATGGGAAGGCGCCTTACAATAGGCCGAATGGACGATGCCATGATAACCAATGGAGTGGCTAACATATCCCTCTTCCTAGTAGTGGATGTTAGATCACCATAGCAATCTTCTCCTTTTCTAGGCCTACAGCCATCGGAGATCTCGACTAGAATCCATACATTAACATGAATAGTGTAAATCCAGTCGGCTGAGTGTTTGGAGCTGTTATAGGCAAACTCCAATAAGGGCAAGTACTCTTCCCAATTAGATTACTTCTTACTAACATAAGAACGCAACATATCCTCTAGAATTTGGTTAACTCTTTTAGTTTGACCATTAGACTCCGGATGATCTGCTGTACTTATACTCAGAAATGACTGTTGAATTTTCTATCTCTATCTGACACTATATCTGCTCGCAGGCCATATAGCTTGTAGAGATGTTCAATAAAGAGTTTTGCCAACTCTGGCGTTTTAACAGTTTTCTTCGTGGTGGCGATAAACTTTGCCATTTTAGTTAACCTGTCCACTACCACCCACACCGAGTCATTCCCTCGACTCGTCTTTGGGTAAACCGGTAATGAAATCCATGGAAATGCTTTCCCATTTCCCTTGAGGAATCTCTAGCAGCAGATGGATTAGTCCTCCAACCTTAAGACGTTCGTGTTTATTGACCTGGCACTTACTATATTTTAGCACATAAGTTTGGACGTCCTCAAACAAACTAGGCCAATAAAACTGTCTTTTTACTAGTGCATAGGTGTTCTGAATCCCGAGATGACCCGCACTTGGACTATCATGCCTTCCTTTAAGAATTTGGGCCCGAAAGTCACCAATAGGTGGTACACATACTCTACCCTTGTAGAGTAAGTACCATATCTGGGAAAATTTATAGTAGTTTTCCTAGATGATATTCTTGTGTACAATAAGACACAAAAAGAACACATAGAGCATTTGCGTCTAGTGTTTGAGTTGTTGCGAGAGCACAAACTATTTGCAAAGAAGAGCAAATATGAATTTTTTGAAATAGAAATTCACTACCTTGGCCATATTATATCCGCCGATGGTACGCGGATGGAGCCAGAAAAAGTAGAGGCTATTCTTAAATGGCCAGCACCGAAGAATCTCGAGGAACTGCAGATTTTTCTTGGCATGTCGGGGTTCTACCGACAGTATGTGAAGGACTACGCGAAGATCTCAGTCCCGTTGACTGACCAGTTTTACGGTCAAAAACTAAAAACATTAGTTGGGGGGAAGCCCAACAGAAGAGCTTTGATAAGCTCAAGGTGACCATAGCAGTTGCACTTGTTTTGACTATTGTCGATCCAAATGAGCCATTTGTCTTGGAAACAGACACTAGTAATGAGGCCATTGGGGCCGTACTTATGCAAAGGGGACGCCCAATTGCATTTGAGAGTAAAAAGTTAGATCGTGCACAGCGTAACTACTCGGGCTTACGAGCGAGAGTTACTAGCGATAGTTCATGCACTGAAAAAGTGGAGACGCTATTTATATGGTGATTCTTTTGAGGTCCGGACGGACCATGAAAGTCTGAAATGGCTTTCAAGTCAAAGTGAACTGAAGGGTAGAAAAGCTTGGTGGGCAGAGATTCTACAGGAGTTTGACCTTCAGATACGTTACCAGAAAGGTAAGTATAACATGGTGGCAGATGCACTTAGTCGCATGCCACATATTAATGAACTTAGTTTCACAATCTTCAAGAATGATTTCTTGGAGTCACTACGTGGTTTATGTGAGCACGATCCATTTTTTACAGAGGTCTGGCGCGCTGTACGCGTACGCACTTCTTCACAGATGCGACCACCTCCCTCGTTGGCACGGATTGCTAGTCCGGAGAGACTGACCGAAGGTGCAATGGGAAGGGAAGCGAGAGTTAGTCCGGAGAGACTAGCCGTGTCTTCTGGGTATAGTTTGGAGCCGGAGAGCTCTAACGTAGGCCCTTCATCACCTTTGACTGCCACGGCTTCAAAGGGGGGTGCCCAAAAGGCATAACCAAAAACTCAAAATGCCCAAAACGGGTCCTAAATGCTGTCTTCGCAACATCTTCTGCATTAATTCTAACCTGATGATACCCTGATCTCAGGTCTACTTTTGTAAAGTATCTCGATCCATAGAGTTGATCAAACAACTCATCCATGCATGGCATCGGATACTTGTTCTTAATCGTTATTTGATTAAGAGCTCTATAGTCTATGCACATCCGCATAGATCTGTCTTTCTTCTTCACCAGAAGAATAGGCGATGCCCACGGACTTGAACTAGGCCAAATGAAGCCTTTGTTCAAATATTCCGTCAATTGTTTTCCCACCTCCTGTGCCTCGGAGTGGCTTAATCTATAAGCAAGTTTGCTTATAGGTTTTGATCTTGGCATAACTTCGATGCCTTGGTCTACTTCTCTAGATGGTGGGTAAGCCATCTGGCAAATCATCAAGAAAGACATCCTGAAATTCCTCTAATAAATTCATTAAAGTATCTATGTACTTTTTCTTTAATGTGTCTTTCACCTTGGATTTTTTCTTGTTTGAATCGCATGCATGCCAAACAGGGTTTTCAAACTGTGGGTCTCGTCCAAGACTATTTTGTTTTCCTTGTTTGTCTACGTAAACATCATTTATAGTTTCATCTATGGAAACAGAATTTAAAAGAGGGTAACAAGCATATACCTCTGCTATCTGGCCTCTCCAGACCGCTGTGCACAGCTCCATGGTGGAGGAATAAGTGGTGTGAGGGGGATAGTACGGTTGCCTGCAGGGTAATGACTCTACCTCCATGCTCAAAACGTAGTGTATTATGTAGGTAACTCCGAGCTAGCCAAGCCATATAGCCACTCCCTGCCTAGATATATGTTTGCTCTGGCTAAGTGCATGACCTAAAAGTCAAGCGGAGCCTTGTAGTCCTGCATAGATAATGGGACCCCCAATGCTACGGTATTTCATACCATTTTGTCATACCCGTTGGCTAGGCCAACAGTATACTCATGATCGCTCTGGGTTTTAGTCAACCCCAACTTCTTGACTAACGAGTAGTTCAAGAAGTTGTGGCTAGCTCCATCATCGATAAAAACTGTGACTCTATGGCCACCTATGGTGCCATACATGCACACCATGTCATGCGGACCTACAGTAGGCTGCCACATCGCTGGTGTCACCGAACAAGCGTGATGCTCATCACAATGACACACTGTCACCTCTCTTAACTCTGCGGAACTGAGAGGGAGTCTCTGCACTGTATGCAATTGCCTAGAGGATTTACCATCTCTTTTGGGCTCGTTGTTGCCGCTCGTGCTAGCTTTAAGCTTTGGACACTCAGCCTTCGTGTGCCCTACATCGTTGCAATTAAAGCAACGATTTTTCTTTCGCACTTTAATATACTCCTCTTGTTTTTGGACTTCACTGTCACTTTTCTTCCTGGATGGTCGCCTTTTTTTAGACCAATGACCACCCTGTCCTCCCTGGTCCATCCTATCCCCCTGCTTATCACTGCAGAACCCTTTTCTTTTAAGGCCTGATCTGATACCAATGTTAGATCACCGTAGCACCACTACGGGTGCTACCATAGGAGGGGACGTCACCACCCAGCCCACAGAGGAAGAATGAGGATTGCCCCTCATCCCCCAGGCTATATAGTGTGTGGCCTGCCGTCCACACTAGCCTGGCAGCCCATGACTCCGTATGGGCATCCTCTCCCATTGAACCCCAGATGGCCACGTCCTCGGCGCTCCGGCCGAGGCGTTGACGCTAAAGCCCCCGTCTGGCCATCCGGTCTGCCGTTGGTCTCACAGGCGTTACAACCTACATGACAGTGGATGAGCATGGATAAATGGAGGTTTAGGGCATCTTGGTGGATAGGGTATTATGCTTGAACCTCATATCATGATGCCCAAAGATTAGGCCTTTGGTTGATAAAAACGTCAGCCAAGGTGAGGTTTTTGTAGGTATTGAATTGGAGTCGAAGCAAGATATGGTATGGGGAAACTCATTGGAGGTACTTGCAAGGTTGAGGGTTCTCTAGGCAATGGGTCATACCATGGGCTACCCACCATGGTCCATCCATCCAAATATGTACCTAGAGGGTTGGCGTTGATAAGGTTGGGTGTAGGCAAATGTGTTTATGCGTGCCATGAGATGTGAGAAGTGAAAAAATTGTGATGCCCATGTGGTGAAATGCAAGTGACGTGCATGCACTTGTATGGGTGTACTCTAACACAAGGACTTCTCCAATACAACTACTTTCTTTGACTATTTTTGTACTTTCTTTGACATTTACTTGACATCCCTTTTCTTGGGAAGTCAAGATTAATGGCTTGTTAGAGGTATGCCTTTGTGCATGGTGGTGCCCACAGCTACAACAAGGGAGCTAGGTGGCATCTGTGGCTCAAGGGATTCGGCAGTGTCAAGCACTTGGGATAAAGGTAGGGTGGATTGAATGGGTGGGGCAAAGGCGAGGCACAGAAGGGTCGTGCTAATTGTAGGAAGGTCCATGTGCGATGGGTTATAGCTTGGGCTTGCCATGGTCCCGCCATCTAGAAATGTACCCGATGATGAGGCTTGCCATGGTTCCCCATCTAGAAATGTACCCGATGATGAGGCTTGATGGAAGTTTGTGAAGGAAATAGTGCCTACATGCATCGCTTGATGGGGGTCCATGAAGAAATAGTGCCTATGTGTCTATTACATGCAAAGCTCATGGATATATTAGAGGTGGTATATGTAGGGGGATTGGGCAAAATGTGGGCCCATGCAGAAGCTTCTTCTGGTGAAAACTCCAACACAATACTTTATTTAACACTTATTTGAAATAGTGCCTATGTGTTTATTACATGCAAAGCTCATGGATATATTAGAGGTGGTGTATGTAGGGGGATTGGGCAAAATGTGGGCCCATGCAGAAGCTTCTTCTGGTGAAAACTCCAACACAGTACTTTCTTTAACACTTATTTGACTACTTTCTTTGACTCTTACACATAATTTGAGATAGGGAGTTGGTGGTGGATGTGTAATGAGACTGGCCAATAAGACGTGTGTGACAAAGGTTGGGGTGTCCATGAGGATGGTAGAAGTGAGGACACCCTATCTAGCAGGGACATGGGTAAGCCCGCAAATGATGAATGACTTGCCAGACATGTCTGAA
Organism: Cibotium barometz; assembly: GCF_041138505.1. Taxonomy (NCBI): domain Eukaryota; kingdom Viridiplantae; phylum Streptophyta; class Polypodiopsida; order Cyatheales; family Cibotiaceae; genus Cibotium; species Cibotium barometz. The sequence continues at coordinate 5,564,856 of NC_141090.1, read as the reverse complement.
TGGATCTGGTGTTGAGCCTTGTTGTGAAATGTTGGTTGGCTATATGGTCCACTTTTGCTAGAACCATGGCGAGGTCAGTAGGTGAGACAGAAAGGAAGCATTACAGGGTGTCCATAGCTTCAAGGTGGAATTGTGGAATGCAAAAGGTTGCCGACCTTAGGCATGCAACATTGCTTTGACCTTTTGGACATCTCTACCTCACATGATAAACATGAATGTAGGCCAGTTTGGTGCCTAGGAGGGAGATGCAAAAAAATGGGGTGGATTGAATTATCGCTAAGTGTGAAAACCTTTGTTTGGGTGCATGGATTTGATGGTTTCATAGAACACGATTAGGATGCTCCTTTAATTAGGCAAGATGGAGGATTCACCAATGGCATCTTCACAAAGTCCCAATGTGCTTAGCACGCAGATGGAAAGCTAGTAGTCCTTATGAGTGTGTAGATGAAGGGACACAAAAATCCTCCATCAATCTTCTCAGCCATACACATTCAACTATCACAATGAATGCTACTCTGTATTCACCTTCATAAGATGAGGTTTCCACAATTGGTTGTTTCTTGCTTAGCCAAGATATGCATGAACTGCCAAGAAATAATCAATTTCCAGATGTGGACTACTATCATGTATCATAATCGCCGGCCCAATCAGAATCACCGAAGGCCTGTAGTTCAAAATCACCCCCCTTGGCATAAAATAATCCAAGATCTCAAGAGTGCCTTGCAAGAAATATACATTTAACTACCAATCAATGTATGAAATTTAAAAGTTATGACATATCATATACTAAATATATGGCCGTGAGTTGCACAAATAGATTAGCCATCCATAAGTGGTTATGTCAAATGATTAATCGGCATCTTGTAGACTAAGCTTTACACTAGGTTCCATTGATCATAAGTGGCTATGTTGAGAGATTCATCACGACATCCTATAGACTAAGCTTTACACCAGGTTCCATTGGTGTGGAAATTGGTTTGTCACTTTTCCATGCTGAACCTCTTATATAGTGCCTTGATGTACTTGGATGACTTAATGACTATACCATCATCTTGTTGTAAAAACTACATACCTAAATAGTAGTGCAAAAGAGCAAGACCTGACATCTCAAAATTTGAGGCAAGGTTAGCCTTGAAGGCTATAATGAAATCCTCATTAACATGTCATCTCTATAAAGAATGACAATAAACAAATCCTACTTGTTGTATCTAGTCAAATATTCATGAATCTTCTAGTACTATACTCTGGGAGCTTGTTTCAAACCATATAAAGCTTGCATAACTTCTATTCTTGACCAGGGCAAATCTAGCTCATTGACTCACATAAACTTCTTCCGACAAGTCACCATTCAAGAACACTATTTTGATGTCCAATTGGTGCACTTTCCATCTATGATGGGCTGCCAAAGCAATAACACATTGGGTAGTGGTCATACGGGAAGTGGAACCAAACATTTCATCAGAATTAATCCATTTTTCTACTGGGCATAACCTTTTGCAAACAAGTTTGGCCTTGACTCTGTCAAATGAGCCATCTTCCTTTCGCTTGCCTTTGAAACCCACTTAGTACCAATAGCTTTCTTATCAAGTGGTAGATCTTTTAAATCCTAAGTACCATTTTTTCTAAATGGAATGAACTTCATCTTACATGGCTTTCACCCGATTTGGATCTTCTTGAGCCTCTTTAAATATTCAAGTTCATCTACCACGTTTATCTACATCATGTAGGGAACTAGGAAATGCAAACTCAGCAATATCTATTGAAGAAGTAGTTCGAGCACTGGATCTAGTTCTACTATGCGACAATTTGCTATCCTACAAGGTGCTTCTAACCCATATAGGCATAAGCCATTAATTATTGATCTTCCAACATTTACTGCATCATCAAGCTAATCTAAAGTTGGTGCATCGAGTCCTTGAACATTCCCCCCTTGCAACAAACAAGGATTACTAGGCAAAATCTAATGAGAATCTAAAGTTGGTGCATCGAGTCCTTGAACATTCCCCCCTTGCAACAAACAAGGATTACTAGGCAAAATCTAATGAGAATCAACAGATACTTGCATAGTTAATAACCCATCAAACATGTTTGAAGATTTGGCATAGGCATGCTTATTGAATTGAAGAGACAATAATCTTTGCTTTCAGCACTATAACCAATAAAGATGCATTTCATTGCCTTGTCATTCAGCTTAGTTCTAGCTTTTGGGCTTAGTCTGTCTTTGTGCTGGCACATGTGCATATGCCAAACAACCAAAAACATGCATGTGTTATACCTTAGGTTTTTTATTGAACCAAGCCTCATAAGGAGTGATAGTCTTCAAAGCTTTAGTGGGGCCCCTATTCTAGCATATAAGTAGCACTAAGAACTACTTCCATCCAAAAACGTATGTGGAAACCTTTTAGCATGCATCTAACCATCTCCATGAGAATTCTCTTCATGAAGGTGTTGCTCCAAAATCAAAGAGGAAAGAGATGGAAATACCCTTACCTGTGTATCATTGCCTTGCTTGCCTTGTTCTTATCTCTTTATTCTTGCCTCCTTGGCTATCACACAAACTAGAGCTCTGATACCATAAAGAGAATGTGGGGGAGAGGGAGAGCTTGCAAGCAAACACACACACACACACACACACACACACACAAGAGAGAGCAAGACCCAAGAGAGATGGATGGCTAAATTTTCCTCCATCTTCTTCTCTTCTCTACAACTATAAACTAAAGAGATAACAGTACAAGGGAAACTAAAGAGCTAAGAGATGGATGGATGGTTGAATTTTCTTCTATCTTCTTCTATTCTCTACAACTATAAACTAAAGGGATAAGAGTACATACTATAAGGGAATCTAAAGAGATAAGAGTACATACTATAAGGAAAAGTACAATTCTATTATAACATACAATGGTCGATCTATAGTATGAACCCGACTATATGAGCTTGCAATTATAACTATGCCACACTCTAGTAATCCAAATATGGCTATCACATAGCTTGTCGTCCACTAGCGACGTATCAACAATAATCTCACCAACTATGTCAATGACATAAGTGCAAAAGCTATCATCCTGTGGTGGCGGGCCATCATGTCGGCACCACTAGTTGAGCTCGATATCTTAACACGGAGCTAGGCTCTTCTCTCTCAAAGAGTGACTCTGATGTGTGCTAAGATCCATGAGGTAAAGTCCTAGGTAGTGCTGATAAAAAGTCATAATCCTGGACAATGGATTGAACTTTTCTTGGAAAAGGCAATAGAATGTCTCCATATCTCTTTAGCCACTCTTAAGTGGTGGGATAAGACTCAAATTTTCCCAATCACAATCTGGACATGTGCTTGTGTAAGTATCCCAAACGAATCTTCCCGTTGTGACCATCTATGTAGAACTGCGTCTTTGTGGGTAGCTTCGGGGTAGGGGTTGGGGGGAGGGGCAAGTTATGTGGTCTGGGTGTGAAGGCTAAGGAGATCGAACACGATGTTCTGATTAGTATTCTGATGGGTTAGGAGGAGGGAAGAGGCATCTAAACTATACTAAAATGATGATAGATGATCCATCTAGAGTTCTTGCATGAGAAACCAACTAGTGACCCTAGCATAGCATGATTGATCATGCCAGCTATCGGGAGCAAGCAAGCCTCGGTAACCTGTGGTGGCTCTTGAGGTGTGAAGGCGATGTATCTATTGTGACCATTTGGAAAAGTGCATCTACCACTAGGGGACAACCTCTCCATCCTCCTCCCATGTATCCTTCCCCCCACCGGTAAGAGAGAGAGAGAGAGAGAGAGAGAGAGAGAGAGAGAGAGAGAGAGAGAGAGAGAGAGAGAGAGAGAGAGAGGATTTTTTGAAGGTTACATCAAGCCAAGTTTCAACTAAGGCCATATTCACATTTAAAAAAGGTATAATCACTTAAGGGGGATGAAGCTCATTTCATTCCAAAGCCCAAAATTGGTTTTTTTATGTCTTCCTTTGCAAGTTAAAGACGTGAAATATTCAAAGAAACCAAACTTCATTAGTGATATTGATTGAAGCATCATTGAATTTAAATATACAACTAGGGCCTTGGCCATTTCATATGGTAGTCCTAGATATGGAAAAGAAAATTCATGTTTATATGATGTTGATTGGAATATGGACAAGAAAATTCATGTTTTATATGATGTTGATTGGAATATGTTTCATGCTAAGATTCATGGTTTGGGGAGGCTCTGGCTCTTTAGATTGTTTAAAGCTCGCCTCCTTTTGCTAAAACAATATCATGTAGAAAATCGCATACCATATTAGAGCAATATCAACACATGCCCATGTACGTGTATACATTTTTTTTGCCCAAAATAATATATTCATTTGTTAGGAATAACTATTGCATTTGTGTGAGTCTATTTGGACTCTGTTGATTGGAATTTCAAAATAAGCTCATTACATGATAATGAAGAGAGAGAGAGAGAGAGAGAGAGAGAGAGCGCGAGAGGGAGCGAGAGGTGATGTGGAGAGCGAATTACTAGAGGACCTCGAGTATGAAACCGAGGACGCCCGCCCCCTTATGTTCAAATGGGCCGGCCCTCACCATGAGTATGAAACAGGAGCGGAGCATTTGGTTTTCAAAAGCTTTGGAGGGAGGGAGCCAAGACAACAAGCGCCTTCCACCAGCATGGATACCTGCCATCTGAAGGTACTTCTCTCTCTCCCTCCCAAAAGTTCCTCTGAAAATCTCAGCGATGGAAGATTTTCTGAGGAGTGATGAATTCTTCGAACCCTAAAATCTCACCCTGTCATCCGCTGTCGCAATTTTAGATGACATTCTCAGTGTTTTCATTATCAATACCCTAATCATGCCTCTAAGCACAAAACCCCCCTTCCCCCCATTTCTCTCACTCACACACACACACACACACACACACATCCCCGTGCGTGCACACAAAAAAACACTTGCACACATGTGCACGCACGCACACAGCATGGATGCATGTTTGATACTATTTGGCTCCAGACAGATTAGGTTTGTGTTGGTCACTTGTGAACCCTATTTGATAAAGGGGCAAAGTACCCATTGACAGTGACGACCAGGGCTGTGCATGCGCAGATTAAGATTCACAGTCTTGACGACAGAATTAGTGCCTGGAGGCATTGGCCCATGAGAATAAACATACTGGGAACATAAGAGCTACTGATTGGACGACCAGTATTGGGCAAAATCAGCATACAGAAGTGTAGAGGAAGTAGGTCAGTTTGTAGGCTTTACACAGGTCATATGCAGCCCTGGCCTATGACTGTCTCAAGTCTTCTTGCTGCTTAGAACAGTTAAGTGCTCTCGCTTCCGCCACCCCATTCTTCATCATTCTTTACTTAAGCCCATATCTCATCAGCAGAAGTAGTTTCAGCCCTTATCTGCACATCAAAACAGCCCAAGAATCTGCAACAAAGTGAAGGGTTGTGTATGGTTCTGCCCAAAATGGTTCAAAGGAACAAATAATGGATTTGATCAAGCTCCTTGATAAAGATGGTATGAAAGGACCTTGTATAAGCCAGCTTGTATGAAATCTTTGAGTGTTTCATGGAATTCGACTTATAGATGCTGTAAATTGATGCTGATTGGTGTGCTTGAAAGTGGTGAATACCGAATGACTTTCTTATGTGTTTGCTTTTGTTTCATTTTGGGAGGGGAAAGGGATTGGTGTGCTTGAAAGTGGTGAATACGGAATGACTTTCTTATGTGTTTGCTTTTGTTTTATTTTGGGAGGGGGAAGGGATTGGTGGAGTGGGCTCAAAGTTTTTTCATTATTTGTAACATAGGGAAATCCAGAGTGATATATGCTGGATGATTAAACCTGCATTCTACAGAATTTATAGCCCTGATACACAGATTTTTCTCTGGAAATTAAAAAAACTGAGAGCTGATCTTTTAGAAGCTTTACTTTTCTCCATGAAGAATTATTGATGTGGGTCAAAAGGCTAAGTCTCTTTTTAGAGCACCTCACCCAAGCGTCTCACCATACACCGAATTGAGCAAGGTTGTAACACAAATCTGGAACAGGTGCATGTAAATTTGTTGGTAGTGAATGCACCCAAATGTTGAGAGAGGTCCTCTAGGTCTAAGCACCTAACTTGACGAAAGTTTTTCCTGTATAATTATACTATAGGAGCTAGAAAATGCTGCAGTCATGCACACGTATATCATCAATACCCTAGTCATGTACAGAGCCATGTCTCCACACCCCCGCCCCCCACCCACCTTCCCTCTCCAACACACACACACACACACACACACACAATCATGGATGCATGTGTGATACTACTTGGGTATTGGTGGGTATTGAGAAAGATTAGGCTTGGTTTGGCCTTTTGTGAGCCCTATTTAATAAAGAAACAGAGGACCGAGTGAGAATGATGATTGGGGTTGCACTTAGGTAGATTAAGATGCACGAGATGAAAGATTTAGTGTCTGAAGGCATTGGTGTATGGGGATGAACAGACTGGGAATATAAGAGCTATTATGGCTGGGGATTGGACAATTGGGATTGTGTAAAATCAGCATGGAGAAGTGTGCAGGAGATGGGCCAGTTTGGAAGATTAAGACAGCCCATATGCAGCCATGGTGCAGCCCTGGCCTATAACTGTTTCAAGTCTACTTGCTGTCTACAATGAGTCAATGTTCAATTTACCAATCGCTCCCCGCCTCCCATTCTTCATGCTGCTTTACTGGAGCCCACATCCCATCAGAAGATGTGGTTTCAGCCCTTATCTGAATGGCAAAACAGCCACAGATTCTGCAGCAACCTGAAGCTCAGCAAAGTCCAGCTTTTGAAGTTGTTGAAGGGAAGAATGAGTGGCTGCTCCATTTTTGGCCTGATTTTCACAGAGTGCACAGTGAGGAAACAGATTCCAGATTTTAGCCAGTATTTTGCTTCATCTTCATATCAGGAAAGGCAAATACCAGCATGGCAGATCTGGAGAGCTAGATGCACAGAGGCTATTGAGGGTGTCCAGATTTTTGGGTCTCAGTGCATTAGTACTATATGGGGTAGTGCATTAGTACTATATGGGGTGATATCATCCATACTCTTATGGCTACTTGGGCTCGCATTCAGGGGCCCTCTCGTTCTGTGGAGGCGAAGCATGTGATATTTATGCGGGAGTGGGACCATGTCATCTTCTTTTCCTCTAGTACCACAGGTCTTACATGGCATCATGATGCTCCTCAGTGGTTGAAATCACCTTACATATTGGCGTGATTCTATTCTTTTCTGGCTTATAGTTGTGATTGTTGTATGTTTTTTTCATACTTAATAGAAGTCTCTTTTTGAAAAAAGAAAAGAAAAGGCAAATACTTGAAGGGGAGGGGATTGGGCTGGTACAGGTGTTCTATGTGGTTGATTTGTGAATGTCTGAGTTTTATCACTGCAAATAGTCATTAAATGGTGATTACTTCCTTGATGAAGGTTGTATGCAAGAACTATGTGAACACCACCTTGTATGGAATGTTTGAATGCTTGGTCACATCAGGGCTTTGTATGAGGTCTACATGTTGTTCACATCTAAAACCAGTTTTGGAGGTACTTGCAAGGCCCAGGGTTGCTGTTAAGTGTTGAATGCAACTCATGCTTCAGTATGCCAAACAGATGCTTGTGTATGCCAAGGAATATTGATCATCTTTGACAGAAGCTTTGCTTTCTTTCTCAAAGATGTCTTACTATCTTACCTTCTATAAACTCAGTTCCTGTGAGTGCAGCTTATCATGTAAACATGTCTGCACCTGCAGGTGAATTTTCGGTGTGTCATGCTACTTTGCTGTTATTTTTTTAAAACAAGTGTTGCCTTTTCTCTCACTGCTCCTTCAAAGCCATACTAGACTTTGAAATGTGATTTATATATAGAGACTTACATCTAAAGAGTCATCTTGAATGGTAAGCAGCGCAGTTGATACTTATCTTCTTGCAAGGAACCTGATTTTTGATATTTAGAACAGAGTTCACATGCTCTTGGAACAAAGGGCTTGTTCTTTTTTTTCCCCATAGCTTCCACGTAAAAATATTCTACATTTTTCTCCTTCCTTCTTTTTACAAGCGCTGGCGGAACCTCTGTTTGCAGAAATGGCTGAACATGGCAGTCCTAGATCTGCAAGAGTCCAAGCAAACTGGAGCAGTGGCATTGGAACAGGCAAGGATACTTTTGGAAGAGAAAGAGCTTTTAAAGGAGAAGCTGAAAATACACCATGACTTGTGGGACTTGGAGAAGAAGCAATTGGAAGAAGCTTTGACGCTCGTAAGACACATGCAACATTCCTAAGCTTTTTACTTTTGAGTTTTTTTTAGAAAGGGTCATATAGCTACTTGGAGTTGAGTGAAAGTCATGGTATAAATTGGGTGTGAGTCATGGTATAAATTGGGTGTTTTTTTGACAAGCTGCACATGAGGAAGAGCAACCCATATGTCTTGACCTTGCACCTCTCCACCTCTCTGCCGGCCTGCTATCTTCTCCTCTTTCTGGCCACTTTTCCCCTTCTCCTTCTGCCTGCTGACATTCCCCCTCTTTTCTGTGTATTTCCCTACTGCCTGCCCGCCATTCATCTCGCCCCCCGCCTCTCTGTTTGCCCACCACCTTCTCTGCCTCTCGCCTTCTTCTCCCCTCTCCTGCGTAGATAAGCCCTTCCTCCTGCCTCTCCCGCTTCTTTGCCTGCGTCAACATATGATAAACTTTTTTTGTGTTAAAGTCGGCCGCCCTCCCTTTGATTGGCATTGTGGATTCTGCCCAAGTTAATCATCCTCCACCCCCATCGGCTGGGAGAACAGTCCTTTTCTTTGAAGACAAGCTTACAACCTTACAGGCAGATTTTGATGACGAAATCAAGACCACACTCATTGGAAATATTTTCGGGTCTCATTCTTCCTGCTCTCTGGCTAGGGATGGGATCCTAGCGGCACTTCATACAGAGCTTGCCTCACACTTTATTGATGCCTGCTTGCTTGGAAGGGGCTTCTTCCAAGCAGATTTCAATTCGGCGGAGGCAACCTTACAGACTCTTGAGAGCAGCCTGTTTCCTCATGGCTCGAGGAAACTATTCTTGTTTCGACTCCGTTGGAACTTTGACCCGGTGCTAGAGGATTGTGTGATCTTCCTCAGGTTCCTGGGGCTCCCACAGATCTATTGGAACTTTTTGGCTTCCATGGGGTCAGCCTTTGGACAGGTTCTAGAAATCAGTGCCCTTCTAGAGACACCTTCTACGGCTGCCAGCAGCTGTTACGGCTAGTGTTGATGGGTTACCACAAACCATGATACTTGTCATTGACCTTGTCCCGAATCCCAAAGCAGCCATTACATCAGCGATGTAATCCCATTGCACTATATCAAATGCCTTCGTCACATCCACCTGTATGATTAGCACATCTTGTTTTGTATATTTGGCATATTCCATAGCGATATAGGCATTAGCAATATTATCTGTTATTTGCCTTCTTGGCACAAAACCATATTGTTTAGGATGCAATCCATCATACAAAACACCCTTCAGGCGGTTGGCTATCATTTTGATGGCTAGCTTATATATCACAAGCATTAAAATGATTGGGTGCCATTCATTCAACGTTTCACACAAATTCCTTTTTAGGAGCCAATGTAACCAACCCTTCTTGCCACGATGCTGGCAATTCACTGCTCACCCATGCAGCATTAATCATATACAGAATTGGGTTCTTTAGATTCTCCCAACGTCAGGCTGTCCCATCTAGGATGTTGAAAAATCCGAGCAAAATGTTGCACATGTGTATGCCAGCTCAGCTTTTGTGCTCACTCAATGACCATTAGCTTTTTTAGTTTGAGCAATCTTTTGCCTTCGTCTATCTGCATGTAGACTTTTGAAGAAGGCTTGGAAGAGCAACCTTTTGTAGTATGCCCTTACTTGCCATTTTTGTATCTTCCTTTGCTCATCCAGAGTAATACAAGTTTTGGCCTTACACAATACCATCTGCTCGGCATTTGATAATGCATGACAATGGCACAATGGCTAAGTTCTGTCAGAATAGTGCGAATTTTGAGCCTACATCGCCGTTGCAGAGGCCAAATTTGCACTGTTCTAGCATAGCTTTCTCAGTCTCTCGAGGAGCATTTCTGATGCCTTAGGTGACAAACTGGCACATGATAGACACTCCATGTTAAACAAACATGATGACACCGAGACATTGTAAGAGAAACTTAAAATTTTAATTATCAGAAGGTTACAAATGAAAGCCAGATAGGCTTGTTACAAAGGGGGGTTTGAAACAAAAGAGTTGCTTCAAAAAGAAGGTTAACATCTAAGATCTCTAGATCGTGTCTCGCTCGCCCTCGAATGCGCTGAGCTAGTTGCATGTCCTTGGCAGATATGCTAATCCTCTTTGCATGTATTGCAAGGAGGTTGGTGTCTTCAAAAAGCGTTCCCCTGATAAAACTTGATTTCTTGTAGAGCCCTATGTCCTTGGCGCATCCTTCTCCTTGATGCAGCTCTCTGTGTTGTGTTAGTGCGTTGGCAAGGTTGGGACTTCCTTGGCTTGAAGAGCTTGACCATTGGAGTATAATACTCCTCGCCTAATAAGGCGATAGGCCAACATTAAAGCACATTATAGACTTGTATTGCCATTTATTGTAGGCTTTTTTTTAAATAAATAAATCTATTTCTTTTGATCTTCGCTCCTGAACTATAATTTGTCTTGCATCCTTTCGACAAAGGGGTAAAAGCTATGTCCTAGAGGTCAACACACACATGACCAGGTGTCAAACATTAAGATGGTTTGACCCTAGACCTAAGATAATCGTATTCCAAGGTTAACTAAAGACGTCATGTATTCTCAGGAATATATCCAATAAGGTTAAGCTCATTAATGATTTACACTAGCACGTCAAGCAATTCAAAAACTAAGTAGTATATTGACAATTTTCATGTAGTCATGCATTATAGTTCATGCAATTAATTGAACAGAAAAAACGAAAGAGAGTGGGTATGGAAGAATTACACCTGTATTTTGGAGATCTCCTTGATGCGATGAGAGAATTGCCCGCAATTTGATGAGATATTTATGTATGAGCGTTGCGGCTATCTCAGGACTTGAAAGCGAACCCACCTCAAACTTTTTAACCTGTACAATCAACTAACAAGCACTATACCTCGAGAGGCACATCAGTGTGAAAAATTAACGACTCGTTTAAGTCCAAACTAGAAAAAACTTGAAAACACTAACCTACCTACCAGTCACCACACTACTACTGAGGATATAGTAAGAGGATGTTGTAGAGTCTTGGCTCTAGCCCTAAGGCTAAGCCTCTATCCGCATCATCCAAATAAATAAAGTCAACCTCAGTAGTGCCATGAGTTTCATCCGTCCATTCATCATTGTCAGATATTTCCTTTTTATTTTCCCATCCACATAAACTCATCAAGAATGTAACCATGCGAGGATAGTCATCTTGTAGAAAAGGAAAGCATTGGGCTAATGGAGATATATCCTCTACGGAGTAGGGGTCAGTTATGGTCAATAGGCGAATTAGCCATTCTAATTCCTCAACATTTTCCTCTCTAGCTAGTACATCTATATGATCCCATTCAGTTTCAATTATAGGATAGCACATGTGGAATATCTGAGAAAGTACAGATGATACCTCTCACCAAAGGTAGGAGTGGATGAAGTGTATGATGATCGGGCATCTGCCATATCTGCAAACACAGATATAGCATCAGTAGGGTTATGACAGGTCAATCTAGTTCTTGATTGTATACGGATATTTCTCTTATTTTTGTGCTCTTGCTCTTTTTACTATTTTTTATTTTTCTTTTCTTTGTTTTTTTTAAAAAAAATGTATGAAGCTATATATATACATCTCCTTGAATTTGGCAATTACATGGTCAGGGGAGAAGGTTAAGGAGGAAGCATTAGAATGTCGAGCGTGAGTACATGCTCCCCCTTTCCTTGGGTAGATGATATTATTTGCAATGATGTTGCAGCCTCTTGGAACTAATTTGTCCAGCGGGTCTTAGGTTGTGATGTGGACAGATAGCTTTTTATGATCCTTGTGGCCACATCCAATTGCAGAGATGGTAGTGCACGCTCCCATTGACGAATGGAGGAAATGGTTTCCGACGATACTATTACAAGAGGAGACGTAGACTCATCGGTTTTTTGTTGGGTGTTGGCAAGAGTAGGTGTAGAGCATGTAGAAACTTCTATATGAGTGTGTGCTTGGCATGAGGAGCTAGAAGCTTCATGTGGCTCCCCCCTTCTTGAGCTAGGTGGTAATGATCGATATCGTTTGGGAATCCAAACTAACTCTGGAAGAAGTGGTGCGGAGCACTCTGTTACCTTTCCCTTACCACGGTCTTGAATTGTCATTGGGGTGGCAACAATTGGTTTGCAAGGTTTTACAGGTGATGTAGAGGGATTCAGCTTATGTTTAGGGACCCAAATCTGGTCATTCCCCTCGTAGTACCCTTGGGCTACTAATAATTTTTTAGAGATCCATCGCGATGTTACATTGCTCTTTCTCGGGTGGTTAGCTGCTTTCCTTTTACGAGGCTTCTTGGTGGTTGAACGAGATTGAGCAGGGGAAGTAGCTATTATAACGAAGCTTTTGGGACCCATTTGTATGTGTTTTTTGGCATAGTAAGCGGGGCTTTAGAGACCACCCTGCATGTTTTCACTCTTGGCGTTGAAGCGTTAGAGGGGTGGCAAAAAATCAAAGATGGTTTTGCCATTGGACTTTGTGATTTTTCATTATCTAACATTTGAGTGGATGACTTAGGTGCGGGATTTTGAGCGGTCAGCAGACCTAGTGTTGGTTCTTGCGTTGTGATTCGTCTGGTTGCCCAATCGATATTGCACTTGGTAGCCATCATTCATTTGCGTCCTAAGTTTACAGTCCCTTCCATGGTACCCGCAGGTATAACCAAAAAGCTTTGAATTACGGTCCCCTTGTCATAGGCAACCGGAGTGTGCAAAACTCCTGAGACAGGGGTTTTTTTCTTGTTGATTCCTTGAACTTGGATAGCACTCTCGGATAAAGGTGGTTTTCTAAGTTGACACTGAAAGAGTGCACAGAGCGGAAGCAGAGTGGCACTAGAATGTGCTGAACAGAGAGTGCAAGAGAGAGAGAGATATGGAGCAAACTATGCTGAATATACTGAACCAAAACAGTCCCAAGCAAGAGACAGTGATAGTCTCATAAGTGAGGGAGCAAATAACTACAAGACTCTATGAAAAATGAGAGGCCAGCACCCACTATTTATAGTGGGGAAGAGCTGGCCGACTGGAGCATGAAAACAGGCCGACTGGAGCTGTTGGACATGGCTCCCTAGAAAAATGCCAGAAAGGCTGGGAAAAATCCCAGAAAAATACTAAAAAAGGGGTGGCCAGCCCACAAACAAGGGCCATGCAAAAGGGGACCAAATGGGCACCATACAGAGCAGAAACTGGGGATGAAAGTGCTAACACCCCCTCTCAGCACCAGATGCTGAACAAACTCCGAGAAGCCGAAGATGAGGAGCCAAGGAAGCCTGAGAAACCGGCTTGGTGAACAAATCTGCAGCATTCTCCGCGGAAGGACAATACTCCAAACGCAAATCTCCAGCAAGAACCCGTTCACGAACATAGTGATACTGAATCTCAATGTGTTTCGTACGAGCATGAAACACAGGGTTCTTGGCGATGGCGATGCAACTCTGATTGTCACACCAAAGAAGAGTAGATCCGGTAGGAGGACAGCCAAGCTCCTCCAATAATCTCCGCAACCATATCGCCTCACATGCAGCATAGCAAACTGCACGGTACTCCGCCTCGGTAGAGGAAAGCGCCACAGTAGGCTGCTTTTTACTGCTCCAAGAAATGGCTCCAGACCCAAGTGAAAAAACACAACCAGTGGTCGAACGCCGTGTATCTGGATCTCCAGCCCAGTCTGAGTCAGACCATCCAACAAGAGTGCGTCCTTGGCCATAAAAGATGCCAAAATCCAGAGTGCCACGTAAGTACCGAAGAACTCTGAGAGCACACCGCCAATGCTGCTGACGGGGTTTGGATGAGAAGGAACTCAATAAACTGACTGCGAAGCATATGTCCAATCGGGAGTAGGTCAACCATACCAAACAACCGACGAGAACCCGATACTGGCCCTGATCAGTCCCTGGAGAAGCATCAAGTGAAGAAAGCTTCTCACCAATATCCAAAGGAGAAGATACTGGTTTGCACCCAGTCATCTGAAATCTGTCGAGAATCTCCCGAGTGTACTTCTGCTGAGAGAAGAAAATGCCCTTCGAGGTCTGCCAAATCTCAAAGCCAAGAAAATAGTGCAAGAGGCCCAGATCCGTCATCTCAAACTCTGTCTCCAAAGCATCCATAACAGAACGGATCCGCACAGAATAAGAACCTGTAAAGATGAGGTCATCAACATAGACCACAATGATAACAATCAACCCCCTCTCAAGGAGGATATAAAGGTTCGAATCTGCATGAGAGCGGCGCAGGCCGAGCTTCTGAAAGAACTCATCAATCCGCTGGTACCAAGCCCGCGGAGCCTGCTTTAGACCATATAAAGCCTTCTTCAGCCGGTACACATGATCCTGTTTGCCCGGAACAACAAATCCTGGCGGCTGATCAACATAAACCTCCTGTGTAAGCTCTCCATTCAAGAAAGCCGACTTGACGTCCATCTGGAAAACGGGCCATCTATGATGTCCTGCAAGTGCAAGAACGGTGCGAATGGTAGTCATTCGGGCCGTTGGAGCGAAAGTCTCATCGAAGTCGACACCGGGGCGCTGAGCATAACCCTTGGCAACCAACCTCGCCTTGTGCTTGTCCAAGCTGCCATCAGCTCGGAACTTTGATTTGAAAATCCAACGCACACCAATCACCTTACGCTGCAGAGGCCGAGGCACCAAAATCCAAGTGCCATTCCGTTCGATAGCATCCAGCTCTGTCTGCATAGCATGACGCCAAGACTCATGTGAAAGAGCCTCGTCTACAGAAGTGGGATCAGAAGGACCATTAATGATTGTAGACATAAGAGCATAATTAACAAACATGTTGCCCTCATGAATTTGTTTCCCTGTAACTCTGGAAGAACGCCGAAGAGAACCAGGCGGAGGAGCAGAAGGAAGCTCACGTAACCCAGAGTCACGAACTGTCTGATAATACCAACCAGGTACAGATCTGCTCGAACTCGCCGGAGGAGGAGCAGGGTCATCATCATCTGACTGAGAATCCTCAGCTGGAGGTGTGACAGTAACAGCGGGAGCAGGAGGATGAGTAGGAGGAGGAGAAGGAGGTGCAGGAAGAAGAAGCTCACCAAGCTCACCACCCCCCTCTGAAGATGTAGGAGTCTCGTCGAACACCACATCACGGCTCACAATAACTTTACCGGCTTGAGGATCATAAAGACGATATGCCTTGGACACAGTGCTGTATCCGAGAAAAGTCATGCGCTGAGACTTCGAGTCCAACTTGGAGCGGTGCTCCTTAGGCACATGAACATACGCGGTACATCCAAATATCCGGAAATGAACAACGGAGGGCTTCTCACCATGGAAAGCCTCATATGGAGTTTTGTCGGGAAGAGCAGCAGTAGGAGACCTATTCTGAATGTAGACAGCAGTGGAAGCCGCCTCAGCCCAGAAACGTCGAGGGAATGAAGAATGCTCAAGCATAGCACGGGCCATCTCCATAATGGTCCTATTCTTCCTCTCGGCAACTCCATTCTGAGATGGAGTATATGCTGTAGTAAGCTGTCTCCGAATGCCATGTGTCTTGCAATATTGCTTAAACTCCTGGGATGTAAACTCACCCCCTCCATCGGTCCTGAGAGCCTTGACCGAGTGACCGGTCTCTTTTTCCACCTCGGCTTTCCAATCACAGAAGTGATGAAAAGTCTCATCCTTGGTCTTCAGAAAGAAAACCCAAGTATATCTGGTAAAATCATCCACCATCACGAGCATGTACAACGCCTTACTCAAAGACGCGGTACTCATAGGACCACATAAGTCTGCATGAATGAGAGCAAGTGATGTCGAAGATCTGTGTGTCGCCTCCTTCGGAAAGGCGGCTCGGTGCTGCTTCCCCTGCAAACAAGAGGAACAAGGAGAAGACGGAGCCTTGATGGTTGGTAATCCATCAACCAACCCATCCTTCGAAGCTCGTTGCAGAAGCTGATAGCTCAAATGGCCAAACCGAGCATGCCAAAGAGCAGAAGAAGCACCAGAAGAAAGCAGAGCGGTCAGTTTGTAGAGGCCACTATCTTGGACTCCCTGAGCCAAGATGCTACCAGTCGCTTTATCACGAATGGTAATCTCATAACGAGAAAAGATCACCTCCGCACCCTGAGCTGTAAGAGCACTCACTGACAAAAGGTTAAAAGCCAAATCTGGAATATACAGAACGTCAGAGAAGTACCTCTTGTCCTCTTCAGAACGGAAGATGGGGATGGTGCCATGACCATGCACTGGCACAGAAGAAGAATCACCCAGAGTGATCTCGCCTGATCTGGCAGTAAAGTCCTCGAACCAATCTCGATGGGGTGTCATATGAGCAGTAGCACCGCTATCAACAATCCAAGACCGTGACTGAGAAGTCACAAGAGCAAGTATACGCCGAGTACCTGCTAAGAGAAGAATTCCATCATCCTTCTTGGGTTGAGACACCGCCGTTGAGGAAGTGTTCTTTGCTGCTTCATCACGCTTCTTCTTGTGACATTGGGGTGACTTGTGACCCTTCTTGCCACAATAATGACATTCAATGTCCTTATTCTTTGAAGATTTGTTGTCTTTATCCTTATCGGAATCCTTGGAGTTCTTGTCAGAACCCCCTTTACCTTTCTTTTGTTGAGACTTCCCTTTATCTCGTGCTGCCAAAGCTCCATCAGGGCCACCGGAGGTGCCAGTCCGCTCCTCAAAGCGAGACTCTATCTGCATAATGGAGGGGAGTACTTCCTCCCAAGTAACTGGAACAGGACGAGGAGAAGAAACCAAAGACTGAAAGTATGCATCAAACCTCTCTGGAAGTTTGGAGAGCAGCCGAATAGCCATATCCTCTGTGGAGATGTCCTTGCCACAAACAGCAAGCTCGTCCCGGAGATCTTTCATCTTGGAGATGAAAGCAGATAACGATGGAAACGCAGAAACTGATAAGTTCATAAGTTGCTTTTCCAATGCCAAAATCCGACCCGGAGACTTAATCTCATAGAGATCTGCAAAAGCCTTCCAAACTTCATGTGCAGCATCAGCTGTACGCACATGAGAGAGAACAGCATCCTGACAGTTCAACATCAGAAAGGAGAAAACACGTCGATCATTCGACTGCCAAATATCAATATGTGCCTGAGTCACACCACCGGAAGCAAGGGTGGGAGGGGTGGCATTGGCTGGTGTAACAAGCCAATCCCAGAGATCCACGCCACGCAAGGCCGATTTCACCTTCACCTTCCATAGGGTGTAGTTGGAACCATCCAACTTGGCAGACTCTGCAAACATATGAAGAGAAGTGGGAGCAGCCATCACAAGAGCTTGGGCTCAATCTCAAGAAATGCACAATCTCTGAAAAAAAAATGTCCTCCACAGGTACCAAGTGTGCCACCAAAGCCTGCAACACCACAAGCCCCCTCTGCAAAGGGAAAGAACCACTGGAGAGGAAAACGCAGCAATGAAGAAGTGCTGTCCTGTAGAAAAACAGGCCGCCTGCAGTCCAATCTCCAAGTGGGCAATGAAACGCTGATCTTCAAGAGCCAGACGGCTGAATCGGTGAAGCCAATCTGAAGAGAAACCGACCAGCAGAGTGCTGTCCAGAAAACGCAGCAGCAAAAAGCTATGGATATGGAAGAAAACGCAGAGGAGAAGTGCTGAAAACAGGGCTGAACTGGGGCAGCAGAAAGGTTGCTAACCTAGAGCGATGATACCATGAAAGAGTGCACAGAGCGGAAGCAGAGTGGCACTAGAATGTGCTGAACAGAGAGTGCAAGAGAGAGAGAGATATGGAGCAAACTATGCTGAATATACTGAACCAAAACAGTCCCAAGCAAGAGACAGTGATAGTCTCATAAGTGAGGGAGCAAATAACTACAAGACTCTATGAAAAATGAGAGGCCAGCACCCACTATTTATAGTGGGGAAGAGCTGGCCGACTGGAGCATGAAAACAGGCCGACTGGAGCTGTTGGACATGGCTCCCTAGAAAAATGCCAGAAAGG
This sequence comes from Cibotium barometz, assembly GCF_041138505.1. Classification (NCBI taxonomy): domain Eukaryota; kingdom Viridiplantae; phylum Streptophyta; class Polypodiopsida; order Cyatheales; family Cibotiaceae; genus Cibotium; species Cibotium barometz. The sequence goes on along the minus strand of NC_141090.1, from coordinate 5,546,676 downwards.
CTGGGAAAAATCCCAGAAAAATACTAAAAAAGGGGTGGCCAGCCCACAAACAAGGGCCATGCAAAAGGGGACCAAATGGGCACCATACAGAGCAGAAACTGGGGATGAAAGTGCTAACAGACACCACACGCCATATGATAGCAAATTGTGTTGAGCTCTTGTATCCAATAATGCATTATACAGCACCTCTCCGTTAAGGACTCTGTAACTCAATTGGGTATCTTAGAGGCGGGTCAAATTCTAGTGCATCCTCCTCTGCTTCCTCGAAAAATACTTGCGTAATTTCCAAGTTGGCTTCTCGTTGTTGCCTAGCACGCTGTTGACGTTCTTTGGCTTCGACTCTCGCGTGTATCTTTTTAAGCTCAGCTTGTTCTTTAGCTGCCTTCTTTTGATGGATTGCATGTAACTCGTCTTGGCTCAGGGGGTCATAGTATCTTTTGAATTTACTCCCATTAAGGAATCCAATGGTTTCAACTCCGTCGAGAGTCTCCACTCTGATGGTACCTTGCGGGGTAATTTCACATACTCTATACGGTCCCTTACCAGCATATTTGAGCTTCTTCTTTTCGTTACGCACTCCATACATCAGGACTTTATCCCCAACCTTGATATCCTTGTCCTTCAGGTGGCGATTAAATCATTTTTTCCTTCTATCCTTCTCCACAAGGGCATTGTATACAGCCAATCGTCTTTCTTCGTTTAGTCGCTCAAGGATATATAGACGCTCTACTAAGGGATTACCATCCCAACTCTCTTGAGTAGCAACACGAAGACTAGGAATGACAAATTCCCATGGCATGACTGCTTCTTGGCTATATATCATTTTGAATGGTGTGCAATTAATAGCCACTTTGTACGCAGTACGATAGGCCCATAAAGTTGTCGTAAGCTTTAGATTCCAATCCGTGCGATGAGCTTCAACTGTCTTTGTCAAAACAGAGATTAATGTCTTGTTTGTACTCTCGGCTTGGCCATTCGCTTGCGGATAGTAAGGAGTAGATTTATGATGGGATATCATGAAATTTGTTGTGAGCTCCTTAATCACTTCATTTATAAAATGCGTGTCATTGTCGCTCACAAGTTCAAAAGGACAACCGAAGCGTGTGATTATATTTTCAAAGAGGAACTTGGCTGTTGTCCTTGCATCTGCTTTACGTATCGCCTTCGCTTCAGCCCATTTGGTCATATAGTCAATGGCCACAATAATATAGCGAGATTGTGTGTTTCGGGCCGCTGGGCTAATTGGACCTACAAAGTCTAAACCCTACTTTTCAAATGGTTGGTTTACTTTGATTGGATGTAGGGGCATCTGATCTTTCCTTTGGGGTTTCTTGTATCGTTGGCATTCATCGCAACCCTTCACAAAGAGTGATGCATCTTGGAACATAGTGGGCCACCAATACCCCGATTGTAAGATCTTTCGCGCAGTTAAGTCTCCTGAGAAGTGACCACCGGCTACACCCATATGTGCCTCTTGCAAAATGTATAGATACTCATCCTCTCGGGCACAACGCCTAAGAACGTCATCCTTTCCTCTTTTATAAAGAGTCCCTGCTATCAGGCAATAGGGTTCGCATTCTTTGATCAACTTTCGAGCTAGATCTTTACGAAGCTCCTTGGGTGGAAAGCCATTAACCAAAAAGTTAACAATCTTCTCACTCCATTCAAGCATTGTCTCCACCATGAACAGGGAAGTGTCAGGTAAGTCATCATCAACCCCCGTAGGAGCCTCACCATTAGGTATGCGAGACAAATGATCAGCCATAACATGTTTTTTGCCAGGTCTCACAACAACAGTGAAATCAAACTCAAGAAGAATCAATAGCCATCGTGTGATTCTTCCTGTGGAGCATGGTTTGTTTACCAGATACAACAATGCTTGATGATCCACATAGAAAACAAACTTGGTGGCAAGGAGGTAATAACGAAATTTCCTTACTGCATATATCATTGCCAACCCTTCTCGCTCCGTAGTGGTGTAGTTCATCTCAGCATCGTTCAACTGGCGACGATTGGCAAAGCTAATGGGGTAGTCTAGCTTGTGTTCTCCAGGTTGAGTTAACACACACCCAATAGCAAAGTTTGATGCATCAATATGCATATGGAAGAGTAAATCCCAGTTAGGCATTCTCAAGATTGGAGCACTTGCCAAGGCCTTCTTTAATAGCTCATAGGCACGGTCACATTCTTCGGTCCAAATAAACTCGATGAGAAGCTTATATAATGGTCGAGCTATCTCGGCGAAGAATAGAATAAATCTTCGATAATAACCAACGTGGCCCATAAAGCGTTGGACTCTCTTATAGTTGGTGGGTGGGGGCAATTTCAGAATGACCTTGATTTTACTCTCGTCAGTGGAAATCCCATTTTTGGACACTATATGCCTTAAGATAACTCCGTGTTTAACCCAGAATTGGCATTTGAAAGGATTCAATGAGATGCGATATAATCTACACCTTTCAAATATTTCTTAAACACATCAAGTGCTCGTCCCAAGAGGAATGAACACAAAGATCATCTAAGAAGGCTTCACAGAAGTCCCTTAGATATTCCTTAAAGGCCGTGTTTATCAATCGTTGGAATGTCGCAGGTGCATTGGTCAAGCCAAAAGCCATGACGCGAAAGGCAAACACTCCAAACTTCGTGATAAATGTTGTTTTAGCTTGGTCCTCAACTGCAATTGTGATCTGATTGTAACCCGAGTACCCATCTAAAAAGCTATATGCCTCCTTGCCTGCCACTCTTTCAAGCACATGTTCAGAATATGGCAAGGGGTAATGATCCCTTCTGGTGGCTGCATTAACCTTTTTGAGATCAACGCACACTCTGAGTTTCCCATTTTTCTTTGGCACGATGACTATCGGAGAAACCCATTCTGAGTGCTCAATAGGGTATATGAATCCATATTTTACAAGCTTTTCAATTTCCTCTTGTATAATCTTTGCATACTTAGGATTCATTGGGTAGGGACGTTGCTGGACTGGTTTAGCAGTGCTAATCATTGGAATCGTGTGTTGCACCACCGAGGGTGGAACACCCTTCATATCATGATATGTCCAGGCAAATATGTCCTTGAATTCCTTAAGAAGCTTCGTAAGTGCAGCTTCTTCCGCCTTGGTGAGGTCTTGAGCAATAAAAACTGGTTTAGACTCCTCACCCGGATCTGCTAAGTCTATCTCCTTAACTACCGCAGGACCATTGTAGACACCGCTACTCCCATTGGTAGGCGTTCGTTGGGCTTTTGTGTAGACCACTTTACGTTCCCCTGTGGTAAATGATTTGAAATGCTCGGGTGCGGGGTGTAAGTCTACTGGTTCTTGTTGTGCCAGGTTTTTTTCTTTCAATTCCGCTTCCTTTTGTTACTGAGCCAACTCTTGGTTTTGCCGCCTTCTTGCAGTACGACTTAGTTTCGGCTTCTCTTCGATTTCTAATTGGGCGACGTCATGAGGTTGCGGAATACACCACATGACACTTTGGAGGTATTGTCCCCAATTATCCGCTAACTTCCGATGAGCATCAATGGCTCCTACATAACTAAGCCATTCTGCAGTGGATCTTTCTTTGTTTATTGTAGTGCGTACATTCGCTCGATAGCGTTGGTGCTTATGTCTCGTTTTCTTCTTACCAAGTTTTTGATTTTTGTTTCTATCAGATTCGGACTCACTTGGTCGATCTTCACTTTCGGATGAACTGCATGAGGTCACTGTCCTAGGCCTTGAGCACCTTGCTTCCACATTTGGGTGAATATTTGATTCATCCCCCCCATCAGGCTCAGAGTCAGTTTGTTCTTGAGATTCATACTCAGAGTTACATTGGTCTGAGTCTTCGCTACTGTCAGTTGAGTTTGCCACTTTCTTGCCATCAGGAGTCAAGTGCATAACACCTATCATGTTTATTGGCACTAACGGTGGCATATCTTGCCCCTCAGGTGTTACCCAACTTGTGTCTCTATTTTCCCATGTGTCTATGGTTGCCGCTAGGTGTACCCAATCCACGTTATCCGACTTAGTCATATCTGGTAGGACATCCATATAAGGAGAATCTTTCCCATCATCAGTCTCTTTTTTGCATGTATAGCAATACCTTAATGGGGCAGAGTGAATAGTGGTATCCGATCGATTATCAATGATAATCTTGCTTCCTAAAGGATGCGCGCGACCATTCTCAAGATCAACTCGAATGACAGAATCTTGGAATTGTAGATAGACATGGTTTTTCGACCAGTCATGCACCATTTGTGCTTCCCTCATGAAAGGACGTCCTAAGATCATTTGATATGACATAGGATGCTTGGAGAAATCCATTACAATGAAGGTATGTCGTACCTTGTATCCTAGAACCTTGATCTTAAGGTTCCTTAACATTCCAATAGGTTTAGCAATAGTTCCGTTTGCCATCTTAACCACTATGTTTGTGACTTCGAGGTGAGGTCTCCCCATAGATTCCCAACAGTTTTTAGTCACAATGCTCACTGCAGCACCACCATCAAGGATTCCCTTTAGAGTTAATCCCTTGGTAGTAATGGGGAGGGTTGCATTAGATTCGTCACCTTCAAAGTACTGTCCCAACTTGTTAACAAGTATTTCAACGACCGAATCTTCATCTAAGTTGGGTTGTAGATCCCAATGCTCCCCTTCATCTTGAAGCGTGTCGGGTCTATTCATATTTACAAATTGTGGTAATCCCGCCTTTAGTTCTCCATTGAGAAATGTCCGAAGAGCTAAGAATAGCTCAGGATCTCCGTATAACTTGGATATGATCGTGGTTCTGATTTCAGAGGACATGAAATCCATTAGCTTGGACACATTCAATGGTACTTTTCGAGACATCGCTCCTTGACTAGGGATTGGTGAAGATAGAATCACTTTCTCTTCAATGGGGTCAGGCATTCCCTCACTAAGCATTCTTTCAAGCAAAAAGGGTGTTTGCCCACTTCCTGATGTCCTATCCTCACTTGCTTTCCGAATGATACTAGGTATAGCTAACAGTTTATGGTTCCTGTGAGGCTGAACTTGCGTAGGAAACACTATGTCTGGAATTTTGATTTTTCTCGGGTTTGGCTCCAGTTCTCTTTGTGTTTCTTCCACCAAACCCCTTAAGTGTTGCACTTGTTCAATCTCCTCAACTGGGTTTGGGTAAGTTCCAATCTTTTTCTTGAGGATTTTTGGCCCACGTGGCTTGTCTTGGGGAGTCTTAGCCAGTTTGGGTGGTCGAGAGGGCATTAACTAACTTGGTTGTGGGGCTGAGGAAGTTTCCTTCTGTTTTCCTTTATTTATGTACTCGCTTGATTCTCCTTCATTGAGCTCCCGAGTGGGTTCCTCCCTAAAGGAAGTGGCTTTGGTCCCCATGGTTTCTATTGAATCAGAATCATCTTCAGGATCATTCATATACACGGGGTCGTCTCCTGTCCCTATGTTGGTCTTTGAACTGGGCTTGGAGCTCGTGGCATTAAGCGATCTCTTCCGCCGTGTTTTCTTTTTCTTTGCCTGAGCGATTGATGCAGTATCCCTCTCTTCAAGAATGTAGTTTTGATTTTGAAGCATTGACCGTGTAACTACATTCGCGGGTACAACGGGTGTGGTTCCTCGTGCTTGGTTAATGACCTCAACCAAATTCAATGGCGTAATCTTGGGTGCATTAGGATTATGTGGACATTGAGCAATCAAATGATCTATGCCACAACGATTACATGTAAGTACCGGCATTCCCGATGTGCTCCCTTGATTTGGTTGCAATCAAATGATCTATGCCACAACGATTACATGTAAGTACCGGCATTCCCGATGTGCTCCCTTAATTTGGTTGCATCTGAGTAGCGATCTTCCCTAGCCTATTAGGGCACTCCGCTACATGATGCGGTCCACCACACTCGTAGCATTGAAGAGGTGGTCTCCTCGTCAAGGTATAAAGGTTTTGCCCTCTTGTGGCGAGAGCAGCCGCTTGATATACATGCTTGACTTGCCCGAGATGATTCTCCATGTAGTACTGGGGAATCATTTCAAACGTATCAATCTCGTATGGAGCAGTGGGGTCTATCTCCTCTTCATAATCCCCACACGCACTATGTGACCCACAACTCATCTGGCTTATAGGAGTAATCCTTGGATGTGGAGGTTGTGGTCCTAGCACTGGCGGTGGTAACGGCACAGACTGGACTACATTCGGATTCCTTGAAACTATGTGCTGTGACGGTTGCTCGACAGGTTGTGCAAGCATTAGCATGGGTACTTGAGGTGTGTTTAACCAGGCTAGTGGTGCCTGGTTTGCCAACATTCGCTTAAGTACTAGGCAATCTTTAGATTGATGGCCATACTTACCACATGCATTGCAATTCCCATTGAATTTGACTCTGAATGTGGGACATTCACTCGTGCTATGTGGTCCTAAGCACACCGAACACCATTGTTGCTCTCTCCTTAGGTACATATGGCTATTCTGAGGAGCTCGATTACCCCTGAAGTATTCTTGGAGAGCCTTAGTAAGGTCGGTCACAAACATTTCAGATATCTTGGGCTCCTTGGCAATAGGTTTCACCGTCATTGGCTCATGCCCAGATACTTGCGAACTAAGGGATTTTGTCTCCGAAGACACCTTTTTACCTGCAATCATCAAGTTGTCTTCTAACTGGATTGCATTGGCAGTGATTGCTTCCCACGTTGTAAGACCTCTAATGACTAGGCCATTGTATATGTCCTCGTGGCGCAATCCTCGGATGAATCTATCGAGCAGTTGGTTATTATTGAAGCGCTCATCGGGAGTGCAGCGAGAATTTAGATGCTTCAATCGACTTATAAAGTCTCTCATTGACTCCCCTTCCTCGCGTTCAGCTTTTTGGAGTTGAGATGCTACACCCCAAAGCACACCCTCACGTATGTATTCTTTCAAGAACAATCTCTTGAGAGTGGGGTAGTGAGTGCGCTCTTCAACCCTTAAGGTTCGATACCAATCTCCAGCCTTCCCACTCAAGGTTAAGCCTAAGGCTTTACACTTATGCAGCTCATTGTTTCTGAGTGAGCTTAGCCACTTGTACTGTCTTGCTTCTAGGTTCTCTCTTAGGCATGCCCCGCATGTTTTCCGCAATAGATCGTCCGATTGTCTGAGCAAACGCTGCGAGATCACCTAGGTGAGCAGGTATAGCTGGTGGAGGTACTTCTGGGATAGCCTGGCTGATAGGAGTTGGCGTTGGTCTGAGTATGTTGGCAAATGACGTAGGATATGATATGTGGCTAGGCCTAGCTCCTCTTGGATAAGGGTTGTGATAAGGCGATCGTGGAGCATACGCCATTGGCATACTAAGAGGCGTAGGAGCTACATGAGCATGAGTAGCGATAGGTACATAGGGTCGATAGGCACTGGCACGCACTGTTGTAGGTACTGTTTCACTAGGTAGCGGTGTCGTACTAACTACAGTGGTAACAGGTGCGCTTTCTGTCATGCTCATCATTGGGGTAGGCATTGTGGATTCCCTGATGGAAAGTTAAGCCAAGGTTGGGAAGCTAAAGTTACTGCTCGTGGGCTCAACCTGCATTGAGACTCCAGGCGAAACAACATTTGAAGGGTCTATGGGACTCACCGAGGGAGTCTCCAATTGTGATAGGGTTGGTTGTTTGGCCTTGCCCGTATCCAAAAATCTCATAGGGCCAGTGGAAACTAAGTTTACTTTCCTATTTTGCCTCTCAATTTGGATAATTCTATGAATAACCTCACATATCATTTGTTGTTGCTCCTCTAGATTAGTGGCGCTAGATGTAGATCGTAGGACTTCTAACCAATCTACATGGTATGTGTAACTCGTGTATAGGTCAGTTAGAGTCTCTGTGTGTAGATCATATTCCCAATTTTCGTTGAGAAATATCCCATCCAGACTTGGTGTGCCAAACGGTTCTCTTGAAGTGGACGCAATGTCACTTCTTATGGATTGGCTTCTAGGGATCTCTACTTTAGGAAAAGCATCGGAATGTGGTAGCTCAGTAGGGCCCTCATTAAACCAAGTGGGTAGAATATCCACATGGACACTCTTTGGGAGGATAGGGTCTACATAAGATGTGAATGGTGAATCTACTACCCCTCCTTCCTCATTTACTTCGCTTGTCGCATGTTCAGAGTGTGTAGCTCTACTAAAGGTCTCTATTAGATGACTAAACATGCTAGATCCGGGTTGTGGGACCCAAACTGGCATGTTTTGGCTTGTCTCCTCAGGGTTCTTGGTAGGGTGCCTTTCCATGGCTTCTGAGTCAGAGGACGAGTCACTATCCACTATTTGTGGATCTTGGGTTGCACTCCCTTGGGTTCCAGCCGAAGGCTAAGATGCCAACGTGGAGGGATGGTGTGAGCCTGCGTAAACTGAAACGCTTTCTAGTGGTTCAGGCTCTAGCACCCGACTAGAACGTAGATGCATGTGACGTGGATACCCTACGTGCGTTGGTAACTACCCTTGAAACTCACACAAGTGGTTTCTTAGGTGTTTTGCACTCCGTTTTTACTTGTTTTTAGATTGTTTTTAACTCGTTTTTGACCCCCTTACTTACGGTCGAACTTGGACTAGGGCGTTGTTAGGTATTTTTTGGTAATATTTTTCTTGGCATGTGTACACACTCATGCATGGCATTTACAAATAAAGGGTGTCCATCTCCAAGGGCTTAAAAGGGGCATAAGGCCACATGTGAACGGATCTAACAGGAATATGCAATGTGTACAGTTAGTTGTTGGTTTACCTTGATAAATGGGAAATGAAAGGGGTGTGAAATGAGAGTCAGTTTCACAAGGTAGATTTTAGCACTATCATATGTGGACAAGTTTGTTGACAAATAATGTGACATGCAGAGCACTATTTTTTAAGGCTGGACAGGGACCCGTTAGAGGAGGTCTGCTACAGTACCGGTCCTTGGCATTTCATGGGAAACAAAGGTAGCCTTGGATTGCTTCAAAAGACTCTTCAACTGGCCTCGATTGTCAAAGAAGCGCAGCGTGGAGGTGGGGGTGAGCTCTCTGACAACCTGACATACCTTGGAGTATTACAAATAGTATAATATTTTTTTGGTTGAACGGGCTGCGCAGCCCATGTGTATAAGAGGAGGGGGAGAAAGCATGAAAGAGACGGGGGAGCTGTAGTTTCAGTTTTGTGATAGGGAGAGCTCGTTTTTCTGGTGCTCTCAGATAGCCTGCGTAGCCCATGTGTGTAAGAGGAGAAGCGTAACCTCTGTGTGAGAAGGCGCGGCCTTCTAGGTGTGTGAGAGCCCGTTTTTTTCTGTGTGAGAAGCTGCTCTCTGTGTTTGAGAGAGAAAGGAGATGAGCTCGTTTTTTTTGAAGAGAAGTACTCTCAAACAGCCCACGGCACTCCAGTTTGTGTAAGAGGAAGTGCTCGTTTTTTTGTGGGAAGGTGCTCTCAAGGAGAAGCGCAGTCATGTATATAAGAGAAGCTGCGCAGCACTCTCTATGTTTGTGTGTAGGAGGGGAGGAGAAGCTGCAGCACAACCTGTGTGAATGAGGAGAAGGTGCCACGCATAAAGAGTGCAGCTTTCTGTCATGATGACAGCCCATGCATGTAAGTGACGGCTGGCCAGTTTTTGTTCTCTTTTTGTGAAATAACTCATATATACATGAGGATCACCATCCTGTGGCTTTGGAAAACCCATGTATATGATAGCCAACTCTCTGTTTTTGTGGAAAGCTCATGTGTATGAGAAGGACAGCCCTCTGGTTTTGCTTGAGAGAATATGTATGTATGGTGGTACGTTTCTTCAACAGACTTGAAGTTCCTTATTGATGTTGTCTTTTCTTGGGAAACTGAAGTTTTGCAAAAAGCTCATACTTGATGGAATATAACCTTGTTTATGTCAAGTGGTTCTCTCACCATTTCTTTGTGATTATCATTTTGCTTATGGCTGTGAGCCTATTTCACGATGAGGGTGCAACCCTATGTGCATATGAATAAATTGAGTAAAGGGTGGCAGATGTTGATGTGCCCATCTTCCCTTGCATGTCTTGATCAGATGTATGTAGGCTTCCTCCAGTTGCTTGGAAAATTGAATGAGGGCAGAGACAAAGTTTCATGCATGAGGTGTTAAATGTTGTGTCAGCTCACTGAGTAGTTGACTGGTGCCCCTTTTTCTTGATGTTGGTGTGTAATCCGAGCTGTGGAAAGGCATTGCTATAGAGGTGTTCCGTGTTTCTCCGCCTCCCTTCACAGCGTGTGATAGCTCGAAACGAGCGTATCGTTTAAAGGGTCCTAGCGTGCTTTACAGCACCGTGTTCGCCTATCCAGAGTTCTTGTGGTCCTCAAAACAGTCCGTTTCTCTATGGGGGAAGGGGCAAAAGCCTATTTGCTTGTGGAGGAAAGGGTGAGGGCTTTATCCCACATGCTCACTTTACTCCTTGGGGAGTGGGCTACATATAGGGCACAACTTCCCATAAGCTCTCACTTGAAAGAAAGCTATGGAGGCTCACTCTCCTATATATATATATCAAAAGACCGAGACCGAGACCGAGACCGAGGCCGGGGTCGGGGTCAATTGGGGGTTTTTCTTTTCAAAATTTTTTTCTCCAATTAAAAAATCTTTCCTCTCCACACGTTTGGTTTTTTTCTTTAGAAATAAAATTTATTTTTATTTTTTTTGAAATTAATTTTTTTGAGATAAGTTTTCTAGGGTTTCTTTCTGGGGTTCAGCCTTGGCTGCGGCGCAGTTCGCACACAGCACATGTCTGGGGATTCAGAAATCCCCTCTCACGCAGAAAACCAGATAACAGAACGCACGCCCACACGTGGAGTGAAAAAATAACAAAAGAAACAGAAATACAGAAGACAAATTGCAGAAACAGATTGCAAAACACGGAAACACCTCAACAACACATAGTCGCTTTCCTGCAGTGTAAATTAAACTTCACGCAGCAACCTGAGCTGCAAACTGGAGCTTGGTGCAAGGCAACTCCCCGGCAGCGGCGCCAAAAATGTGCGCTTTTGCCGCACAGGTCGTAGTTGGGGACTTGCCGAGCACTGTATGCGAGCCACGAATGGCTGCAAGCATACAACCAGGGAAGGAAGCTCAAACAGAATGCAAAAGGTGTGTCACTCACCGCTCAACCGCCGCCTTGAAGGATTCCCGCGTCGCAGTGAAGGAGGAGCCGCCGTCGCCGCTCTACCGCCTCTCCGCCGCGCCGTGCCACTACACAGTGCTCGATCGCTCTCTCACTCTCTCTCTCTCTCTCTCTCTCTCACATACGCAGGAGAAGGAAACCAAGGAGATAAGGCAAGAGCACTCTTGTATTCACAACACATGACAATGAGGATTTTAGGGTTACATTTGACTCTTATAGGTGACTTGGCCGTTCACACTTGGGCGCCTATACATGGCCGGCCGATCCTAGCCCTTATCCTACTGATATTCAAGGTGCGCCTCTCATCGGCGATCACCCAATCCCTTCATCCTTAACATATGGTGCCGACAAGCCCGGCCCATGACTCAGAATAGTTAAACTAATTACATGACGTAAAACAAAGTACGTCTCATTGTTCGTCATAGGTCAACAATAGGGATCTTCTGGAGCTGTGTTGACAACGTAGCTGATTTCTGAGAGTGGAACCATTGTATTTTCTTCTCCTCCACTACTACGGGGCTTTTATGGCAGCATAGTCCCCCCGATTGGTTGCTCTTTTCTGAAAAATTAATAAAATTGGGTGTTTCTCCTATCATATGCTGTAACAGTTACTCTGCATGATTTTGCTGCAGGCAAAGAGAGACCATGAAAGCAAAAATATTGTTCAAGCTTATGAAATTGCAGGCCTAAATATTTCGATTGGTTCTCAGCAACAGGAGGCTCTATGCTTCAAGCTAAGACTTGGTTAGTCTGAGCAACATGTCTCTCTCTCTCTCTTTCACACACACGCACACAGACCTTTTTTTGTGAAACAAAAATCCTCTCTCTCTCTCTCTCTCTCTCTCACACACACACACACACACACACACACACACTCTCTCTCTCTCTCTTTAACACACACACACACACTTTTTTTGTGAAACAAAAATCCTCTCTCTGTGTCTCTCTCTCTCTCTCTCTCTCACACACACACACACACACACACACACACATGCACAGGCACACGCTGATGCCCTTCCACTCACCCGGATACATGCACACATAAACATACACACACATTGTTATATTGTATACTATAGACTAATATTATTTCGTGTACTATATTTTAACTCACTATAGATTATAATTTGTGCTATATAATATAGCTATGTTATACTATGTAATACCATCTCATGCATGTGTGCGAGAGCGCGCACACACATACACACACCCCCACACCCAAATTATCACTTACTAAATTATAACATATATCTTTCTTGAGTATAATAGTGTTATATTTACTCTATATATCATGATAAGACTTTATTTTCTATATATTACCATTTATTTAAAATTTGTAGTATTCACCTCACTACTACGAAGTTTTGGCTATCAATGTGGATAAGGAATCTGATTGCATTATTGTTCTTTTCTCATTTAGAGGGAGCTGTAGATGAAGTAGAACTCTTGTCCTCAAGGCTCCAAATCCTTGGTTTGCAGCTTCAAGAAAAGGAAGTAAGGCTGAGAGCGGCATCTTTCTCTAATCTAAGCTTTCTGTATGTACGCTTCTAGTATTTGCACAAGTGATTGTAAAAAGTTGGCTGCAACATATGGTAATGCAGGTTCAACTCTGTGAAGCTAATGAAAGGCATCTCAAAAGAGAGGCGTATTTGAAGTACAAGCTTGCCATGGAAAAGCATACAGAGGATGCTCAAGAGAAAGCATCAAATGTGCCACATCTTGATGAATTGAAAAGAAAGCATGAGGTAGAAGTTGAAAGATTGAGAAACGAGCAGTGCACTATGAACTTGAAACAGAAACAGGAAGTCTCGGCTCTCATCAGGGAGAAGAATTTTGTTTGGCAGCAACTGAAGAGGATGGAAGATGACTACTCTAATCGCCTTGGTACAAAGAAACAGGAGCTCAAATTCGCTGTAGACAATTTGCAGAAGCTTCAGTTGAGGGTGGATGAATTACAGAAGGCCCATGATGAGAAGACAGTTGAGGCCACTGTTTTGCGAATAAATGTGCAAGCAGCAGAGGAGGAGCTGCATCGGCTTCGTGAGGAGCTGTTGCAGCTAAAACCAGCTGGGCACATTGATGATAATCAAGAGTTTAAAAGCTTAGTTTTAAGAAACTCAAAAGATTTGATCCCGGCCAGTGACTTGGACAGAATGCTGACTACATGTGAAGAGGTGGACAAACAATTGGAAACTTCAGAACAAAAGCAGCAGATTGTGGAAATCAAGGTGCATTTTTTGTGTAGTTTTGATAATTTGTTAAACCTAAACTTGTGTGTATGGCCATGCCAAATATCTTCATGAAGGGCATCTTTCTTTGCTCTTACCTCAAAGCAGACCTACTGGGCTGGGGTATTTGGTGCATGTAGTACACCAGGAAACACAAAGCTACAAATTGCCTGTGGTCCTTGCAGGCTGAAGAGTTGAAAAATAAGCAAGAAATGTTGATCTCAGATGATCCTGAAGCTACAAAGCTTTTAGTTGCGAAGGAAGAAGAGTTGAAGAAGGCAAGGAAACTGATGGATGAGCTTAGGCTTGAAAATCAAAACCTACGATTGCTATATGCTGACTTGGAAGGGCAGTTCAAAGATAAACAGGTATAATGTATGTATGTTTGTATGTTCGACACACGGACCTGTTAGGGTCGATTATTGGATACCTATGTGCTCCAGTTGATTAGATTGAAAGATCTGCTACACAAAATAATTATATGTTACTGTCATTTGGTGAATGTTCACAAATTCCTCATGGACTGCATCTGCTTTACTGGAAAGCAGAAGCCGGAAAAGGTCAACCGTGAATCTGCCAAGGATGCGACTACTCGTAACTTGACTGCCGAACTGGAGGCCGTTGCAACTACTGCAAATCAAGCATCTCCTAAGGCATGTTCAAATGGGGGAATGTACTGTATGGTGAAGAAATCTTTGAAATGTGCTAATGTTTCACTTCACTACTACCTTCAGAAAACAAGGCTTTGTAACCTTCAATCCAGCCTTGAAAAAAATTGCTGGATTGTTTTTGACAGGCTTCTAGGGACTCACGCTCGAGGAGAAGCAAGATGGCCCAAAGAAATTCCCCTAGTTTAGACTTAAACCATGGTACAAAACTCAAGGCTGGGGAAGTCAAACAAATGGTAAGTTTGCTTCAGATGGTAACTTGCAGAGGCTTTCTAGGCTTCTGCAGTGCCTACTCTTAGCTTTTCATTTGACGAGATGTATTTCATTGTTCAAGTTTGTTTATACATGAACTTAAAGGAGAAGAAAGCTCAGGCAAACAACTCAAGGAGCCAAAGGGGAAGAAAGAGGAATGCCAAGGTCCCTGAGAACGAACTTGTAACAGCGAGGGAAACAAGGGTAAGCTACTTAAGTGTTTAACCAGACAGATAACTCAGTTAGCAGGTTGCTAATCTTTTTACCTTGGTTCGATTTTTCTAGACTTTTGGTTACCACATTCTCACTAGGGATCAGAACGGTTCTAGATGCCACACTGGACCCCCTGCATTTGGTGAGCTCAAAAGGAGGAGACCGGCTCCAGATTCTTCTGTAAAGCAGACATCTCAGAAAAGAGAACGGCCTACACCCATGAATGGAGATGGTAGCAGTTCGCTGGTATTGTATTCTTTAAGCCCAAAAGTACCATGGCTTTGTGCTCATTCCACAAACATGATATTTAGAAGGCAACTCTGGTTTCAGAAGGTCAGGGTGTAATTAAGGGGCTTGAGTACCCCCAAGGGAGTACCTAATCCTTTCTTGGGGGTACCCAAAATCTCTTTATTACAAAGGGATCTAGGGACATCCTGTGGGGGTACAGAATATCCCTTCATTACACGGAACTATTGTTGATCCATTTATTCTATGCTTGCAAACAGAAAATCCTCTCTCGAAAAGATCCAAATGTTGAAATCAAGGAAGCTGACAATGAGCAGGATTTGGTGCAAGTTTCCCGACAACCTTTGGAGACTGAATCTGTGTCTACAAAGAGTGCGCGGTTCATGAAGAACAGGCTATTTTCCTCAGTTTTTGGTATACCCAAAGTTCTAGCTGGAACATGAGGACTCCAAAGAGTCACTGGTATAGTGTATATACTTATGGTAGCTCCAATTGAATTGATAGAAGATTCAAGGGTATGCGAGTCCAACTATAGTGCACGGGGTACACACTTGAAAGTATCGAACTGCACAGGGTACATCTTAGCTTTTTTCTTCAAAAAGGCAAGTAAATTTGAATCCATCAATCCAATAGCATGCACAAACGTAAGGAGATGAAAATACAGCTCATCATAAGCGTGGTTGGCATACCCATTCCTTCAGCCCATAACCTAGGTCATAAGAAGTTTTGTTCTAATTGTATTATTGAACTATACAACCACTCTGGAATAATGGTTTTTCCTCAAGATCCTCTTCTGACTCCTCACTGTGGCTCCCTTGAGTCTTTGAAGCATTGATCAGTGCTGAGGACTATTATCTGGATCAAAGGTATCCTTGAAGGTATCGAATTCTACCGCCACAAGCCTCTACATGCTCTCAGCTCTTGCAGGGATTGCATTAAGGCTATCATTGACGAGACCAAGCCTGTGTTTCATTTGCCCTATGCGAGCTCAAGAAAAATGCCATGCCGCCGGCGGTGGTGTTACGACCATCGGTTCCAGCTATCGGCGCCATGTTAAGGAGAAAGGAGGTGTTGAACGACGCTGTGTAGGAGTATCCCGGATCCCAAATCCGCAGACCCTTGAAATTTTGAGCTGATCTCACCACTTGAGAGCAGTTTTGGGACCAATGTTGATCGCTTTATGGTGTGGGAGTATATCCTGTGTTTGACTCTATCTTCTCTCTCTTCTCTTCTCACTCAAAGTAAAGTGGAATTGCATAAACTTACGGGTTGAAAAAAGGCTTTGTTGTGCGTTACGAGGATCAACCTATTGCATGCTACATTGGTATCATAGGTGAAGGTTGTGACCCAACTTGGCTACACAAAAGTGAGCATTCCATGGATGGTAAAATTGTGGTCAAGAAAAACCACCTAGGCCTCCACAATGTCAGGAGAGACTTTATCAAAAAGCTACAAAGAAGATATGGAAGGAGAAATCTACAAGACACCACCACTATAGAAACGCCTTGCTAAGACAATATATAGAGGCTAAAGAAGAAGTAGCAACCAAAGAAAAGAAAGCTAAGGAGGTGGCTAAAAAAGCCAAGGAAGGAATTGAAAAGCCAAAAGACCTCTTAGAATTGGAAAAATTGTTTCTCATCATGGAGCAGCAAAGGCAAAAAGAAGATGCCAAAAGGTCGAAGACCGACAGGCCAAAGAAGCTCGACATGAGGATGAATAAAGGGTTAAGGATGCCAAACGTAGGGTTGAAGAAGACCAAAGATGGCAGACCAAGCAACTTGAGAAAGGCTTGAACGTGAAGCTATGCAACTCTAGAACTAGTAGTTGATAGCCACAATGCAAGCAAACATGTTGTCTATTCTCCCTACATTGGTGCACCAAGGATCGAGTTCCTCCACCACCCCAACCACCGTCATATGAGTTCAACCAAATTTTAGTAAGTATGATTGTAAGTGTGATCGTGTTGTAGTTATGCAATTCATTCATCAATTTGTAGCATATTTTTCGTTGGTTATGCTTTTAGATCCTTAAGATCATGTCCACATGGCGGCACCACACTCTTCGACGTAGTGGTTACTTGGTGGCAACATTGGTTGAGTCTACGTATGGACTTGATCACAAGGGCTCCTCCATATGTATGGGACACTTCGTGTTCGACCTTTGGAAATGGTTTCTACCTTCCTAATACATGACCAACCTTGAAGATGAATTTTACAAACTCTCCCAAAATGGGTCTCTACTGTTGACATACTCTAACCAAGTTATCACGTCAGCACATCAATTAGGTATATTTGAGGAGGATAAATTGAAACAGTTTATTAATGGGTTGGATATTAACATTAGGTTTATCTATGTGATTTGCAGGCACAATTATATGGCAAGGCTCTTGCTTGCTTAACATTATGGCAAAAAGATAAAGAGTTTAAGCCTAAGAAAACACTTGAGGAAAAGGCCAAGGAGGGCATTATTGGTGGATACGTCCAACCAAAAGAGCAAACGCGATATAAAGGGGAGAACAAATGTTTCTTCTAGCACATTGTGGAGCATGGTAAGAAAGATTGTACCAAGTGGTAGGCTGTACAAGCCTCCAAGATCTTTGCCTCCACAATAGCCACTACCACAATTGTATCTACACCTCTCGTAGTGGCCACTCACGTCGCTAACTCTTGCTTGCCTTAAACATAGTATCCACGGTGGAATTGACGATAAGTAGGAGGGTGAGATCTAGGGGTAAAACAAAGCCTTCATTCTTACTTTTGGCACAACGAAGGAACAAGTCATTGTCCTCTTAAATATGGGTAGCTCTCAAGATGCCATTTCTCTTGAATTGGCTAAAAAGATGAGTCCTATACCTATATCCTATCATCTAGATATAGACAATTTCACTCGAGCTTCACACTCACATATCTCATACGGTTTAACAACTCACATTCATGGTTCAAAAGGCCACATTTCAACGAGAATTCATTGTCTCACTTTTGGGATGTGATATGATTTTTGCATTCAGTGGTTTAGGGGTTATGCACCCATTCTTGATAGGAGGTAGGATACTTTCACTATTGTTGATGGTGTTTCTGAGCCTGTCTTGATTCGCGGGCGGATAGGAGCATTCTACGTATTCCACTCATCTCACATGTCCAAGCCCAAAGAGCCATTAAAAAAGGAGCTGAATGTGCTTTGATTTATGTCCATAGCCAACAGGTGTAGCCATATTTCGATAGTGATATGTGTGAAGGAGTTTTTTTCCTCTTTAGGAGTTTTTTTTTCCCATGCTAGTATACACTCATTTTGGGGTATACTTATTATCTTTGTACATCATACATTCATTATCTATCTATTTATCATCTCGTTGTGTTCTCCCTTGAGCTTCTCCATTGTGTGTGTACATGTGTGCGCATTCTCGTAACCTGGTTTTCAATAAAGAGGAAAAGATAAATCCTTTCCTCAAGGTTGTTAACAAGTTGAAATCATAGTCATTGAGCAGGCCCACAGATAAGAAAGGTGATAAGTGAAAGAAAAAGAAAAAATACAATTATTGCAAGAAACTTGGTCACTACATTAATGAGTATAGGAAGCGGTTGGAGAAGGAGAAGAAGAGACTCAAGTATGATTGTAGTAGTTGATGCGTTAGCATCTAATGTAGAAAACAAAGAATTTGTAAACTATGCACATAATGAGTGGACTTTCATCGTGTGTAATGTAATTTTGATCCTTTACATAAGGATATATGCATGGTTATTATAGATATACATGTTTGGTATTTTGATAGTGGTGTTAGTAAGCACATTACTTCTCGTCGTAGTTTGTAACTATTGCTAGAAACTTGGTCACTACATTAATGAGTACATGAAGTGATTGGAGAAGGAGAAAAAGAGACTCAAGTATGATTGTAATTATTGATGCGTTAGCATCTAATGTAGAAAACAAAGAATTTGTAAACTATGCACATAATGATTGGGCTTTCATTGTGTGTAATGTAATTTTGATCCTTCACATAAGGATGCATGCATGGTTGTTATAGATATACATGTTTGGTATTTTGACAGTAGTGTTAGTAAGCACATTACTTCTCATCGTAGTTTGTAACTATTGTTGGAAACTTGGTCACTACATTAATGAGTACATGAAGTGACTAGAGAAGGAGAAAAAGAGACTCAAGTATGATTGTAATAATTGATGCGTTAGCATTTAATGTAGAAAACAAAGAATTTGTAAACTATGCACATAATGATTGGGCTTTCACATTGTGTGTAATGTAATTTTGATCCTTTACATAAGGATGTATGCATGGTTGTTATAGATATATATGTTTGGTATTTTGACAGTGGTGCTAGTAAGCACATTACTTCTCATTGTAGTTTGTTCTCATCACTTTAATTCGTTCCATAAGAAAACAGTGTTACACGTATAAATAACTCATATCATGTAAAAAGAGTTATAAAATTGTTTT
This sequence comes from Cibotium barometz, assembly GCF_041138505.1. Lineage (NCBI taxonomy): Eukaryota > Viridiplantae > Streptophyta > Polypodiopsida > Cyatheales > Cibotiaceae > Cibotium > Cibotium barometz. The sequence goes on along the minus strand of NC_141090.1, from coordinate 5,527,525 downwards.
TACTATTGTTATAACAAAACAACATAACAGATAACAAGATGGACATACCTCCATTGTTCTCTTGTTCTTTGATTCTTTTACTCTCTTGTTTTCAAAACTAAATCAATACTATATCAATAATTATATTTCACACTTGTTGCACTAAAAAAATCAATAATAAAAAATCCAAATAACACAAAAATAATATCATTAAACTCAACTATTATCTTCTATTTCACACATGACTAAATCACATTTAAAATAATATTATTATCAAAATAGAAAAAAAACATAATAACTCAGACAAAATTAAACCATAACAAATCAACATAACAAATAATAAGATAGACATACCTCCATTGCTCTCTTGTTCTTTGATTCTTTTACAGAGATTAATGAACAAAAAAATGATTAAAGAGAAAGATGAATATGTGGTTCTAACTAAATGACACCAAATAATTAACATAACCTTCAATTTCTCTGTTACAGAAGAGAAGAAACCCCATGATTGAGAAGATCTAAACTCATTAATGTGATTTAAGAAGGAAAGAAAGCTTTTGAGTATGACTACTAAAGAAAACAAACACAGATTTGAACTTTCTCTGTACAAAGAAGGAAAAGTGAAAAACCTAAAGCAATATCTCATCAAAGCAAATTAAAATCACCCTAAACTGGAAACCTTACTTTTATTCTTCTAAAAAATTTAGAGAAGTCTCTAAATGAAGGAAAATTTCATAAACCCTTGTATACTTAATGAAAAATGACAAAAATTAACAGTCACACTCTTAGAGCATAGAGGTAAGCGTAGATAAAAAGAAATTCGAAAATGTGATGTATATATCAAGTTATTTCGTTTTTTAACTTCGCCCATTTTGAAATATGTAAATGCAATCTATTTGGAAGGATTTAAAAGTTAAAAAGTCATATAGGTATTTAAGAGTGTCACATCTTAGATGCTTCACATTTTTAGATCAAATAAAATATTATTATGTCAAATTTGAGAATTTTGAGAACAGGTGATCCTAACTTTAGACATGGGACAATATTACAATAAAATAATAAGTGAATCTCTTTTAAAAACAATATAAAGAGATCTCCTTGATTTTACAAGAGCTAATATTATAACATTATTTTAAAATCTTTTTCTAAGAAGTGAGAGAAATATGTTAAGGAGCAAAATGGAGAGTCCATATTTCTTCTAATGATAGGTGTAGCTCCCAATAGATGGTATCCTCATAGGACCACATGCATTACTATATATAAGCTATAATTTTTGAATATCTCTAGTTAAACCATCCTTAGAAAATGATACCCACTTGAAATTTCGCAAGAATACAACCCTCACAAACATGTTTGATAAAAACTTCAAGATGTGGCACCTCAAACAACATGTAATGCTTCAGAGATTTTTATGTGTTTTAAGCACGTTGTTACTATGGATATACCTAAGTATATCTAGAATAATCATTAATAAATGTGACAAAATAGAGATAGCTCCCAACAGATGGTATCTTCATAAGACCACACACATTACTATATATATAAGTTGCAATTTTTGAATAGCTCTAGTTGAACCATCTTTAAAAAATGATGCCCACTTGAAATTATCCAAAAATACAACCCTCACAAACATGTTTAATAGACTTCAAGATGTGGCACCTCAAACATATAATGCTTATATAAACGCAACAAATTGCTAAAATTCAAGTGACCAAAGCGTTTATGCCACTGCTTAGCATCACCCATTGCCTTTATGGTGGTAAAAACTGTACATACAAAATTCTTTTATCTTTCATATGCATCTAGCTTATAAAGACAATGAGACAAAGTACCAAAAATAATAATTATATTGTCATCACTACGATCATGAACAATGCATCTATCATCCATAAATTGAACCACTAAACCAACCTTAGTAATGAAAAAGATAGATAACAAGTTCTTCTTGATTCTTAATACATATAATACATCTAGTTATTTTGTTTTTTTTTCTATTTTGACCATCTTATTGTTTTAAATGTGATTTAGTCGTGTAAAATAGAAGATAATAGTTGAGTTTAAGGATGCTATTTTTGTGTTATTTAGATTGTTTATTAGTGATTTTCTGAGTGAAACAAGTGTGTAAAATATAATTGTTGATTAATAGTTATGATTTAGTTTTAGGATATATTGAAGTCTATATGTTATGTTAAATAATGTTATTTCTTATTTATGATGTTATTTTTGTATTATTTGGGTGAAACAAGTGTGTTATTTTAATTATAAGTTATGATTTAGTTCTATATTATATTGAAATTATATCTGGTTAAAGTTGTATTCAATAATGTTATTTTTGATTAAATTTTTGATTTGTACAAATGTATAAAAGCTACTTTTTTTGTTAATAGTTGTATTTTGTCTAGAGCTAATTTTTGGTTAATAGGTGTGTTTTGTTTAAATGTTAATTTTAGGATGTAGATTGAAACAAGAAGAGAGATATTCACTTCCAATTGGAGGTCAAGTATGCACCGCTATTAGACAAGAGAACGACAAGTAAAAAGCAACCAGAGACAATGCAACAAGACAGAAATGTAAAGAAAAAACATGTCGATCTTTGGGTTGAGGGGTGTATTTATCCACTCGATCCAATTACCTAAAGATCTCCACAATTTAGTGGACTTATATCTTTCATTAAGTATGTGTGTGAAGGTAATGTAGGGTTATTGGGATACACTAGGAGGCTAGTGATGCAAGCTCATAGTGTTTGCACATCTATTTAGCACGCACGATGATAAGCATGGATGCAAGGATTAAGGAGCTCACAAAATCACTAAGTGAAAAGGAGAGAGAGTATCAGAGTCTGCAAGATGCGATGCATGTTATGGAAAATGTAGTGCATGTTATCGAGGTAGACAATGGAGAACTGCATTGCAAAATGCAGGGTTTGGAGAAGGACAACAAAAAGATGACAGCAATGCTTATTAAGATTGTTGTTGTTGGGTCTTCAATGAAAACCCAACAAGCACACGAGCGTGTGAGGTTGTTCAAACCACTTTATAAGTTGACTAGAGGGAATGGGCAATATAATCGGCGGGTCTATGCACAATGTGCAAACATGAAGAATATATTTTTCAACCTAAGTGAAGAGGTTGATGATGCAATTGCAAAGGTCTTAAGTAAAGGTATGGTGAAGTATGCATTGGAAAACCCCAAATTCAAAACCATTGGTGATGATGTTGCAAGAGTACGCTTGAAGGAGGTAAGCAATACCTTCACAGCTAGAGATGCTCAAGGCATATGTGACAAAGGTAGGGATTAGCGCCGAATCCTATGCTATGATTTATAAGCAATTGGATGGAGGGTTTACAGTTGTTCTTAACAAGAGACAAGTGGTGTCCATCCCTAAACCGTTCTTAACAACAGGTAGGGATTAGCTCCGAATCCTATGCTATGATTTATAAGCAATTGGATGGAGGGTTTACAGCTGTTCTTAACAAGAGACAAGTGGTGTCCATCCCTAAACCGTTCCATGTAAAGCAGGTACGAAAAGATCTTAATGCAAAAGTCTTAGACACAATTAGTGAGCCAATGCATTTGAAACATACACATATGCTTAATTCTGGATCAAAGGAAGTGTCCTTCAAAGTATCGGAGCAATGGGGGACGAACGTGGATAGCAAAAGGCAAATGTGTAGTTTGCACTTGATAAATTCGCACCACTTTTACAAAAGATGACATTCAATTCTGATGATGCCAATGCATTTAAAGAGGCGGTTGTAAACTTTCATAACTCAATAAGAAGAGAAGATGGATACCAGGCACCGTTGCTCTTCGGAATCCCACATTTTAGTTGATTTCAAACGTTACGGGTAGCTTTGGAGATGTTTAAGGCTTCAAGTCCACTCACATTACCTCTTCACAACTTTGGATTCCCTTCCACAGATCTTGTTCATTGACAACCATGTCAATCCATCCATAGCAATGGATGACATAGCGTTAGAATACCACCAGTCCACAGAGGCTGGTGAGGTTGACGATGACCCTGCCCAGGATGATCTCCTTGATGAGGAGAAGTATGGAGATGATGCTTTCGATACATACATGGATCTGGACGATTTGGAGATGGAAATCTCGCACGAGTCTTGTGCTAGTTTATTTGCTAGGACTAGGGCCTTAGAGAAAAATCAGGGTGAGATCTTAGCCCATGATTAGGAGCATTCACGCTCGCTTAGATGTTGCCCACGGCCATGCTCATGTGGGTAGCACTATTACATAGAAATCCACACAGAGGAGGGTGCATTTCCTTCTCATGAGGACGTAGGACCTCATGTAAGCCGCAATGCTTGCAAAGAAGTCCATAGTGTCTTCAAATTTCTTCAAGGACCTAAAGACACCAACCTTTGGAGGGGAGGAGAAAGATTGCAACAAGGACATAGTGAATATGTTCCTACAGAAGTGGTTGGATATTCATAACCTTAGGCATTTGCCACATGAGGTGAGGCTCGTAGAGGCCAACCTATCTCGTTGATAGGTAAGGCATACAAGTGGATAAGCTTGGCTACTAGCAGTGCCACGTGTCTTCGTACTTGGACAGAGTTCGAAACGTTGTTTTGAAAGGAATTTCTACCAATGAAAAACGTTTAAAAATTGTGGCAAGATTGGGATAAGTGCTTAATGCAGGGCATCTCCCTCACTCAATATATCTCTAAGTAATGCGAGATCATATTGAAGTTAAAGGGAATCGATGAATTCTAAACTTTACGCAGGTTCATGAGGGGTTTATCTCCTTATTATACAAGGCTTATGTTGAGTCTAAGTAGCCCAAAGATTTCAATAAAGCAATTAAATATTCCTAGATTTATGATGACATTTTACGTTAATCCAAGTAAGCCGGTCTTAGTAAGATAGTTGACAAACAAGAAGGGTGGTAATTTTAAAAGAAAGTCATTTCGGAGTAAGGGACAGGGGAGTTAGAGTGATTAGACGGGACAAGGTGTGTGCGTTGGTCGAAGAACCCATGTCACACTAGAGAGAAAAACCAAGCAAAGATCCAAAAGCAATAGTAGTACGAAAAAGCCAAGAAGAAAATATATGCTTTAAATACTTTGAGGTAGGACATAGTAAGGTAGCATGTCCCAAGATGGGCACAGGAGGGAGTTTGAGTGATGCCAAAAAGGATGTAATTGGCTTAAGTAATGAAAACTTAAACAGCCTTGGAAGTGACCCATGTTTGTTAAACATTGTTTTATTGTCTTGTGAGCAAAACCAAAATCCAAGGTAGAAATCGAGACAATAATAGCTAACAAGAACACAGCTACATTGAGTTCTTTTTTGTGAGAGTTTAAGAACTTTTTTCTCGATGATTTGCCGGATGGTGTTCCACCCATCTAGGAATATAGACCTAACATTAAAGTGCTCCCTAGTTCAAAACCTATAAGCAAGCCTACTTACAGAATTAGCCATTTTGAAGCACAGAACGTGGAACAGTAGTTAGCAGAGTACGTGAAGAAAGGGTTCATAATACGAAGCTTCTCACCATGGGCATCACCTATTCTTTTGGTAAAAAAGAATAGGTGGGTCTATGCGGATATGCATAGACTACTGTGCTCTTAATCAAATTATGATTAAGAACAAATACCCAATGCCACTCATTAATGAGGTTAGCCAAGTATATGAAGAAAGGGTTCATAAGACCAAGCACTTCACCATGGGCATCACCCATTCTTTGGATGGGTTTATGCAGATGTGCATAGATTATTGTGCTCTTAATTAGATTACGATTAAGAACAAATACCTAATGTTGAGATATCGAGCTCAACTAGTGCTACTATGGTGGGGCAGACATTGATGACTTGCCTGGGATAGCTTCCGTACTTATGTCACTGGCATGGTTGGTGAGATTATGGTTGATATGCCACCAGTGGGGATGACAAGCTATGTGATAGAGTTATGGAATAGTTATAGCGCGAGCTCATATAGTCGGATTTACACTATGGACCGACCATTGTATGTTATTATAGGAGAGTACTTTCCCTTTATGCATGTACTCTTGTCTTATAGTTATATGGTTGTAGATAAGAGAAAAAGATAGAAGAAAATTTAGCCATCCATCTCTCTCTCGTGTCTTGCACTCTCTTGTGTGCGTGTTTGCTTAAAAGGAACTTGAGCTCTCCCTCTCCCCTGCATTCTCTTTATGGTATTAGAGCTTTCGTTTGTGTTATGGTTGATGAGATTATGGTTGATATGCCACCCCAGTGGGGATGACAAGCTATGTGATAGCCACTTTCGAGTACTAGAGTTATGGAATAGTTATAGTGCGAGCTCATATAGTCGGATTTACACTATGGACCGACCATTGTATGTTATTATAGGAGAGTACTTTCCCTTTATGCATGTACTCTTGTCTTATAGTTATATGGTTGTAGATAAGAGAAAAAGATAGAAGAAAATTTAGCCATCCATCTCTCTCTTGTGTCTTGCACTCTCTTGTGTGCGTGTTTGCTTAAAAGGAACTTGAGCTCTCCCTCTCCCCTGCATTCTCTTTATGGTATTAGAGCTTTCGTTTGTGTGAGAGCTAAGGAGGAATGCAAGAGGCAAAAACAAACAAGCAAGGAAGCGGTACACTGGTAAGAGCATCATTATCTTTTTTGCTTCTTGTTTATGTACAACACCCCCTCAGTAGCTCTGGGAGCTACACATCTCCGATTGAGGAGTTGTTTTTGTAGGCTTGGAGGTGCATGTGTTGTACGTAGTACTTTTTACTATGGTTTTGCAGCTAGATTCGCGTTTTGGTCTCCATTTGATTGCAAGGTATTTTCGACAGTTTCGGGAAGTTCTAGTAGAGAATTGTCTCTGGTTGAAATCTGGTTATTGTAGTGCATTGTGGAAGTGTAGACAATGTTTGCACATGTCTTGTTGATATTGGGTGTATGTACATGTACTCTGGTCAGATCTGGTGATATACAAGTTGTGCTGAAGTACCGCTATACAATCACAGAAGATACGCTTGTATTACAGGTTACATACAGAGATTGTATGTAGGTTTCTGATTGTTCAAGCAAACATGTTTGACAAACTCAATCAAGTTTTCAGTGAGAAGATGGACAAGAACAACTTCCATGCCTAGAAGTTTAGAATGACCAATTTTCTGATGGTGGGTAATGTATTTTGGGACCAACGTCAAAGGAGGCAATGAGGAGCCTCCAAAGTTGTCTGAAGAGAATGCCACTCTAGTAGATATAAAGGCATTCAAGGAATGGAATCAAGGTGTAAGGAAATTTATATATTGGCTTTCGACGATTAGTGTCATAATGATAGGACACATACAGGATGCCAACACTCTAACAATTGCATGGCAGAACATAGTGCATATGTTCCAAATCAATATAAAGGTAAGGAAACTACAACTAAAACAAGAGTTGTATACTGTGGAAAAGAAAAGCATGTTTGTCAATGAGTATGCTTTAAAGATCAAGGGCATTGTTGAATCCCTTGGGTTTATCAATTGGATGAAAGATGATGATTTAGTGAGTGTCTTTTTGAATGGGCTTGGCAAAGAGTACAAGCCATTTAAGACCTCCATTGCAGTCAGAGAGAATGTTTCCAATTTTCAAGACTTGGTGTCTATGTTGATCATAGAAGAAAAGTCTCTTGTTGATGAGAGGACTCTCATCCACAATGATTCACATCAGCAATCATACATTGGATGAGAGGACTCTCATCCCCAATGATTCACACCAGCAATCATACATAGGTGGAAGAGGCTAGTCTAGAGGCACGGGGAGCCAAAGAGGCCAAGGTGATTAGCAAAGAAATCAGAGTGAAAATAGCATAGAGTGCTATTATTGTGGCAAATCAGGGCACATGGCAAAGGACTGCTTTAAAAAGCAGAACAACATTAAAAGTGGAAAGTTGCACAGCAAGGTAACTATGCATCATCTAGTAATCAGGGTGGTGTGATGAGACAGAAGTAAGCAGTGTGATGTAGCACATGCTCGGTTTCACAACACAAGATGTGTTAGGATCTCAAGGTATATGGTATGTGGGTTCTAGTGCCTCTAACCACATGAGCAGTCATGTTGAGTGGTTTAGAGACATGCAAAAAATAAAAAAACCAAGTTATGTAGAAACATGTGATGATATTGCGCATGTTGGTAAAGTGTCATTGTCTATGTAGGATGGCAAAATGAAGTACTTGGCAGATGTACATGTTTCGAATATTACAAAGAACTTGGTTTCTGTTGGATAGATGGTTGAGCAGGGTCAGCAGGTGGGGTTTAATCCTTAAGAATGTTTTATGGAAGACTTTAAAAATCATTGTCACTTCATTGCAAGGGATAACAAAAATGGCAGGATGTTTACTTTGATGTGAACATGCCTAAGGTAAAGGTAGCCATGTTTACGCATGGAATAGGGAGGGAAAAGGTGTCATTGCAGATATATTCATATGGCACAAGCACATTGGTCATGTGAATATATAGCAGGGGCTGAAGTATGTAGGCTTAAAATATTGTTATAGGTTTGCCAAAGTTTAAGGTTAATGGTATGCATAAAGTATGTGAAGCATGCCATCTTGGTAAGCAAGCCAAACATGCTTTCCCACATGAAAAGCATTTCAGTGCAAGGCCATTAGATGTTATACATTCAGATATATAGGGACCAACCAAGACTACAAAAATTGCAGGTTGCAGGTACTATGCTACATTTATTGATGACTGCACTAGGAAAGTGTGGTTTTATTTCATGAAGGAGAAAAGTGAGGTGTTGTCTCACTTTCAAAGATTTAAAGCCTTGGTCGAGAAGGAATAAGGCATGCAAACAAAATGCTTGAGATCAGATGGTGGGGGAGAGTATTTCTTCAATGAGTTCAGTGATTTCTTGAGAAAGCAGGAAATCAAGAGATAACTTACATGTATGTACACTCTGCAAATAAAATGGTATTGAAGAAAGAAAAAATAGGCACATTGTAGAAGTGACACATGCCTTGGTGGTGGCTGAAAAGAATATGCCACATTAAGAAGTAGCATTTGTTGTGTACATTATGAATAGGGTACCCACTATAGTAGATGTTCATGGTATGGCACCTGAGTAGAAGTTTACAAGCATAAAACTGGATGTGTCTCACTTAAAAGTGTTTGGGTGTATTGCATATGTGCATGTCCTTGATGAAGTGAGAACAAAGTAGATCCAAAGGTAGAGAAATATATATTTATTGGTTATGATTTGGATCAGAAAGGTTATAGATGTTTTAAACCTAGCACTCGTGAGATGCGAGTAAGCAGAGGTGTTATCTTTGATGAGATGAGAGATGTTTTCTTTGATGAGATGAGTAGCTGGTATGCACCAACAGTGAAGGTAACAGAAGATGCAGATGTAAGAAGTATTGATGCTGCACCACATGTAGAGCATTAAAATCATAGGTGCTTAATGGACCTAGAGAGTCCTCTAGCAGTGGATCCAATGTTACTCCATGGTCATGCGTGTTGAGAACAGATGTAGGTACACATATATCATGCAAAGTGTAGGAAAAGATAGATTAACCTTTTATGCTTGATTTGTCAGTAGGTCACTCATATGTGGATGGTGACTCTTGCAGCTTTGAGTAGAGCCTTGATGAGGAGCTTGGCATTTCGTCTGTGGTGGTGGTTACTCCTAGTGTAAGGAGAACAAGGGCTATTTTGGGGACACCTAGTGGTCCAAGTGTATGCAGGTCTACAAGGGTTAGGTACTCTATTGATAAGTTGAGATATGATGGATATATAGGCCATCATTATGCTTACATGGTTAATGCAATATAGGAGCTGGAGCCCACTTGTTTTAAGCAAGAACTTAGAAATAAGAAATGGGAAGATACCACGAGTGAGGAGATGGCAGTATTGGATGCAAATACAACATGGGATTTAGTGCCTTTGCCTAAGGAAAAGAAGGCAATTGGATGTAAGTGGGTGTATAAGGTCAAGCATAACGTTGATGGTTCAATGAGCAGGTATAAGGCAATTTAGTGCCTTTGCCTAAGGAAAAGAAGACAATTGGATGTAAGTGGGTGTATAAGGTTAAGCATAACACTGATGGTTCAGTGAACAGGTATCAGGCAAGATTGGTTACCAAGGGCTATGCACAGACTTATGGCATAATTCATTATGAGGAGACATTCAGCTCGGTTGTAAGAATGGCAACTCTGAGAGCTATCATTGCTATGGCTGTAGTTATGGGTTGGTCTTTATATCAGATAGATGTAAAGAATTCCTTCTTGCAAGGTGATTTGCAAGAAAAAGTATATATGATATAGCCACCAGGTTATGAGAGTGATGCACACCCAGATTTTATATGCAGGTTACACAAAGCCTTGTATGGCTTGAAGCACCCACCAGAACATGGTCAAAAAAGATCGGGGAGTATCTTCTTACCATTGGATTTTCAGATATCCAATGTAGATTTTTCACTTTTTGTGAAAAAAATAGATAGAGGTATCATGCTATTAGTCATCTATGTGGATGACTTGATTATCGTTGGTGATAGTGATGTTGTTGACATACATGATGTTAGGAGGCTTTTGAAGCAAAAGTTTGAGATGAAGGATTTGGGTGAGCTGTGGTATTTATTGGGCATAGAGGTGGTGGAATCACCTCATGGCATTTTGTTATTGTAGAGGCAGTATGGCTTGGACATGTTGTCCAAGTATGGTATGACAGGCTGTAAGTCTATTTTAGAGCCATTGGAATAGAACACAAAGATTTCCATAGATATAGGTGAGATTTTAGAGGACCCCACTATGTATAGGTACATAGTGGGTAGCTTGATCTACATGACCATTACTAGGTTAGAATAGCTATGCTATTGTACTTGTGAGTCAATTTATGCAGGCCTCTAGGAAGCCACACTTGGATGCGGCTAGATGGATTCTCAAGTACATAAAGTCCACAGTTGATTATGGACTTTTCTATGAGGCTAGTACAAAGATACTACATGGGTACACATATCTTGATTGGGCCGATAGTGTTGCAGAAAGGAGATCTACCAGTGGTTTTATGTTTTCATTTGGTAGTATTGCTATGAGTTGGAGCAATAAGAAGCAGCCCAACAGTTGCCTTGTCGAGTACAGAGGAAGAGTACATGGGTGCTGCTATGGAAGCTTGTGAGGTAGCTTGGATTCAGAAGGTACTTGGTGATATGGTTGAGCTCGTGGATAGGGCCGTTGTCATTTATTGTGACAATATGAGAGTAGCATACAATTGGGCAGGCAGTAACCTAGTATACCATGCTAGAACGAAGCACATTGAGGTGCATTATCACTTTGTGAGGAAGAAGGTTATAGCAGGTGTTGTAGATTTGGTATATGTCACCATAGAGAATCAGGTGGCTGACATCGTTACAAAGGCATTGGGTACATAGAAGCTCCATAGGTTTAGGAGCTCACTTGGAGGCTGACATCTTCACAAAGGCATTGGGCACATAGGAGCTCCATAGGTTTAGGAGCTTACTTGGAGGCTAACATCTTCACAAAGGTATTGGGCACATAGAAGCTCCATAGGTTTAGGAGCTTACTTGGAGTGCAGTGTGTGGAGTTAAGCTTGAGGGAGAGTGTTGAGATATCGAGTTAAACTAGTGCTGCAGAGGACATTGATGACCCGCCTGGGTGATAGCTTCCACACTTACGCCACTTGCATGGTTGGTGAGATTATGGTTGATATATTGCCAGTGTGGATAATAGGCTGGGTGATAGCTTCCACACTTATGCCACTGGCATGGTTGGTGAGATATATTGCCAGTGAATAATAGGCTATGTGACAGCCACTTAAGAGTACTAGAGTTATGGTATAGTTATAGCATCAGCTCATATAGTCGGATTCACACTATGGACTAACCATTATATGCTATTATAGGAGAGTAAGAAAATTCAACTATCCATCTCTCTCTTATGTCTTGCACTCTCTTGTATGTGTGTGCTTTGCAAGGAACTAAACATAGCATTGGTGAGTTGTTTGACCAACTTAATTGTGCGCGATGCTTTTCTAAGATTGATCTTAGATTGGTATCACCAAGTTAAAATAAGGAAATATGATATTCCCAAGACCATATTTAGGACTCATTTTGGACATTACAAGTTCTTAGTCATCCCATTTGGCTTGACAAATGCACTAGCGACATTTTAGTTAATTTTGTAGTAGTTTTTCCAGATGACATACTGGTTTATAGTAAGTCTGAAAAGGAACACTTATAGCAATTATGTTTGGTGTTTGAATTACTTTTTTTTACAAAGCTTTGACTTGCTCAACCCTGTACTATTCTCTACTTTGACTTGTCTCACAAATCCCTTCAAGGTTTCATGAAGCGCTCAAGAACGACCACCCACTGGCTATGAACAACACCACATATAGCCACCTCATCCACCATATGTACTAGAAGGTACAATTGAGTTGTGTTGAGTATACTTCTTGGAATGCTTTCCTCAATCATACACACCGCCTCAATTGACTCAACTCGAGCCTTCTCAATGGAGTCTAGATGAATCTCCTTTGACACTATCCACCTATTCAACAAAGGATGAAATGATAAATTAAAGAAGAATGGGTAATTTCAAAGATATATGTTATACCGAAAGTACAAATCTATAGTTTTGATTGGAACTCACCTTGCCAGTCCACCTAATTTATAGATGGCATTCCAAGCATTCTCTTATCTGCACCCACCAATTGATATTAGAAGTATGAACTTGTGAAATCAACTTTTGAAAACAATAAAAGATCAATATAGAGTCCACACATCATTGATGCCACATTCTAAAAAATGTGCATTGGATCCAAAAGATGATTTATTCTTAACTCTTTCCAATATGGTAGATTGAGTACCTTTTTATGCCCGTAGGTGCTGTGAGGATGGGAGTCACCCTCCATCTGTCGTCCCACTCTCCATCTCTCCACCTTCCCTCCAATGGCATTGTAGGAGGTGAATGCCACATGGCTTCTCACTCTGCACCGCTCATCACAATCGTAGAGACCTCTGATGGAGCATAATTAGGGTGATTTGGAGGAGTAAATCTATGATGCTCATCATACATCAGTTTCTTTAGTGCATGTGCTTATTTTGATACAAGTAATGGACCACAAATTGCACATGAATTATATCTTGCAGTTGTGCGACTTACCAAAATGGCATGTAAGAATTTAAAGTTAATAAACATTTCAATACATTAGATTTATAAATGAATCATTTATGCAGGCTTAGATAAGATTCAATTTATGAATACGACGTACCTGAGCACTCTGTATAGCCTAAAAAATCATCCATAGTCCACATCAAGATACCCTTAACCATTGCATTGCGACATGCAATTGGATGACCCCTTATACCTCTCCATAATTGCTTGAGATCATCAATCAAGGGCATAAGGCATACATCCATATTCTTTACCTTATGCTTCCCGGGCACAAGGGACATGCATGGAGGAATATTGTAATTCACAACAACAATGGGCCATGTGGACCATGATGTAGACCTCAATCCAAATGGGTTCACCCCATCCATAACCAATCCAAGCTATAAATTATGAGGCTCATCTTTGAACTCTGGCCATCCATCCTCAATGTGAGCCTGAGCCACTCAGGCGACAGGAATCCTCATCATTCCATCGGTTGTACGATGGTTCACATGCCATGTCATTAACTCAGCACTAGATTGACATCGAAACATATGTTGAATGCGAGGTATAATATGAAAGTGCCTCAATACCTTTTGCAAAGTTTTTGCACCCTGTAAATCCTTCTTGTAACAATCCCTTGCACAAATTGGACATTGCATGAAATTGAAAAAGGCACCCCTAAATAGTGGACAATCATTACAACATGCATGAATTTGAGTGCAATCCATACACCAAGCTTGGAGAGTATTTTTGAAGCATCAGTTCTTCTTGTGAGCATCAAATTAGTTGTTGGGAGAATCTTCTTTAATAATCAGAGCAGGTTATTCACACTATTATCGCTCCATCCATATGTTGTGCAAGTTGAAGGTTTTCAAGCATGCCTCCAAAGTTGAGTGCTTTGTACCCTCATACAATGGTGTGTTAGCCTCCTTGTGTAACACATTATCTCTTTAATGTGTTTCAAAGTTAGGTGTCTCTTTCTCACCCTCACTTTGAAAAAAGTGAGTGGTCATGTCCTCCATGACATCCTCTTCCTCTATCTCATGTGGAGGAAATCTTAGTTCTTCCAAATGTACTGAACATGCTCCACTTTCCAAGTGCTCCTTTATGATGTTTGTAATCTTTTTAATGTGTGTTTAACATAGGAAAATGTGGTGGTCTATTCTCCTTCTCATGAGGACTACGAATTTTCTTATTGCTGCAATGGGATATGGATCACGTTTGAATGGTTGTGACAACAAGGTTCCGCTTTGAGCTATGAAGCTATGCCCGCTTGAAAGTTACTTATTTGAACAAGTTTTAAAAGTTCAAATTCCTTTGGTTTTATAAGAGTTTAGAAATTTATTTAATTGGTGTTTTAATATTACTTAATCTTTTTTGATATAGGAAGATGATGAAGAGGTAATATGCGAGGAGGAGGATGAGGATGGTGATGATGATGATGATGAGGAGGAGGAGGATGAGTAGAGACCGCCTATTGTGTTTTATGTTGTCTAACTCCATACCCGATATAGCTCACCTTTTATGGCATTTTGGCGGCAACTCGCCTTTTATGGCATTTTGGATTTACCATAAATAAGATTTTAAGAGTTACTATGTTTCAAATGTATTTTCATATGTTGATATGTTTGTTTATACAAATTAGAACTACCTTGAATATATTGAATTAACTTTTTTGGGGGAATATTTGAACATTAGCCCAATCTACCCAAATAAAAAATTTCGATGCACTGAGTGGCGGAATTAGCAAGTGCTGTTATTTTTTATCAATGCTCCTGAGTGGCATAAATAGCAACGCTGATGTTTTTTATCAGTGCCAAACTGAGCTATGGAAATAGCATCCCTATCATTTTTAATTAGCGTCGCTTACTACGACAAAAATAACATGAAAAATATCGACACTTATACTGTGGGATATAGCGATGCCTATACCATGGGATATAATGGCTGTTATACCATGGGATATAGTGGTTCTTATAAAGTCAAAAAATAGCAATGTTTATGTCTTGAAACGTTTCGAGATCCTTTTATAAAAGCTTGCCATGACCATCCCTATGTGAATCAAATTGAACCCCGTGACCAACCATGGTATCCTCAAGAGTGCTCTTTGACATAGAGTACCTCAACAAATAGTATTCCACATGCTCCTCATTTCCATCTAGGGAAAGGAAAGCAAAGACATTATTCGTGGTTAATGTATCTGTAAGCTGGTCATAGTCAACTCCAAACATCATCCGTGTTCAATAAGTCTGTAAGCTTATCATAGTCAATTGTAAAAATGGCACCAATATCATGTGTCATATAAGATCAGTACAACATGCATCGGATGCTCAAGTGCTATCCCTCTCTTGCTCTAAGGATATGCCCATCCGGACATGACAAATCATCCATGGTCAATAAATTTGTAAGCTTGTCATACTTTACTACAAACATGGCACCAACACCATGCACTATATAGTTACAACATGCAGTAAATGCTCAGGTGTTATCACTTGAACACTCCAATAATCTTCTCATACGGACATGACACACTCATCCTAGTCACCCTCTATGCATGCTTCATAGAAGCATGTAGACTATCATGTCGAGTCGCTTGCTTCTGCGAGAGATTCTCCACATCGAGTTTAAGCCCAAAGTGCTTGGAAGTGACTAGCACTCGAATGCCACCGAGCACTCGATAGTGCAACCATCCACACAACAAAAAATACTTGTGATCATCCTTGTATCACACGAGGGATAAGAAGAGGTTGCACTACCACTCAAGTTCCCTATATACACCATGCCATCACCTGATGTGCATCTCTAAAACACTCTACATCATGCTAAAGCTGGTGACATCATAAAGTGCACTTCATGCATGCATTAGCACTCTCGTGAACCCCTTCCCATGGCAAGTCTCAAAAAATCTCCAAATGTTCTATCTGCTAGTCTTTGAGTGCCTCTTATAAGCTAATAGAATTTCCTTGAACACTTGAACTGACCACCACACATCTATCGGACCAAATCCGTCACTCATGCCATGTGACTCCATGATCCATCATAAATGAATCATGAAGGAAGAAACAATACTATACAAAATGTGCATCATGTTAGAGATCATCACTATGACTTATGATACTGATACGAGCCTTAGGGGTGCTAGCAGATCCATCCAAGTGTATCTCTGCATGACGTTAGCTAATATGCACCAAAATAGCCACTTGAAGTGTAATACAAGTTTATCTTAGTACAATGATCGAAAGTAATCTATTAAATCATATAGAAATTGAAGATATATTATATCTTCTCTCAAAAATAGTACTCAAATTGTATCTCTTGGTAGGGCAAGAATGTATAGTTCTTAATAAATTCTACCATTGAGATAACCACACCAATGGGAAATTGCTCCAAGAATATATGAAACTGGCAGTCTTGCCACTTGGCACAATGGGTGTGTCATATATAAGGGTATATGTGCTCTCTAAAATAAGTATCGACGAACAATGCACATAGAGTATGTTTTTCCACGAGCCAGAACCTCTTGGATTTCCACCCACCATTGACTTGGCACACTACATACTCATATTGATTCCAATGCAGCATTACCTTGATCTCACTAACATCCCTTTAAGCATAGATATCAATGCCAACCCCCCACATGCTACACGCCCCCTCGACACATGAAAGGTGATGGTATAAGGCATTTGGCTCATGTGGATACAAAAGAGTGTGTATGAAGTATGATGGGCTAGTGGGCCTCTTGTTGTTCCCACTAAGGGAACGAAACACATTACAGTATATTTGAATCTCCACATGGCTTCAACAACAACATCTATCACACTAATAGGAGTAGTGCACAAACCATGGCTTGCATCTCTCAAAAGATCTTTGGCCAACCTTGAGGTGAGGGTGTGTCTCCACAACTAAGTATATAACTCAGTTTGATTCATCTTAAGCAAGCAAGATACATGTTTTATGAACACACCCTTAGAGACTCTTTTTCGCAAAGCTTTCTTGAACACTAGTGAAGATCTACAATTCTTTTTTCGAAATTTACCTAGAAGTTCACTATTCAGAATCTTAGTGCCCTCTCTCTCTCTCTCTCTCTCTCTCTCTCTCTCTCTCTCTCTCTCGTCACAAATACCATCATTACCCCTACACTCGGCTAGGTCAAGATGGTCAATAAGGGATGTGACAACAAAAAATTGTGACAAGGGAATGAGATCTTGAAAAACGTTACGAATGATCTTGGACACATGACGACAGATGGCTAGTTTGCCTATGGTGGCTTTTGCATCCACACTCTCACTAAGAGGAGGAGGAGGAGGTGGAGAAGGAGGACGAAAGGGAGAGTCATCGTATGCTTCATCCAAAGCAAGGGGGGAAGTAGTAGGGAGACGTGGAGGAGGCTCATGTGGAGGAGGTGAGGGTCGTGGTGGCATGCTAACCTTAGAGGCTTCCCGTTGGTGTGCTCTCCACTCTCTTTTTTGCTGGGGCAAGCTATTCTCTCTAGTAGCTTCCCGAGCCTCATGAGCAGGATGGTTTCCTATTCCTATTAGATTTATTACTACTATAATTTTGTGAGCTCATTCTCTATAAAATAATATGAAGACTAGATACCAAGGTATGATTGAACGAAATGAGCATAGAAGTGTGTATTTGTAGGAAACACAACACTCTCTTATCTTGCATCGTATTGGATTTTCTAATTCACAGGATATGATTTTCCTTATTCAATTGATAACTATGGATTGATATGTTTTAAATTAAACATACATGGTATCTTTGATTACATTTTTCAAATGGGAAAGATTTTAGTATAATATTTTTAAAAGAAATAATATCTTTAAAAAATAAATAAAACTATTATAAAAAAGGATACAGATTATATTTCTTTTAATTATAAAATGATATTTTCTCTAATTTACATACGTTATTCATTTTTCTAGTTTTAAAAAATAATTTATAAAATGTACCGTTAAAATTATATATATAATATGCATTAACAAATAGCTATTTTTAAAAGAATCATATAGGTGTAATACTATATTTTTTAATTGTTGTATATTTTATTTTTAAAAAATATCATAAGAGTATTTTATTTACATATACATGGATTATCTATAAATTAAATATATGTATATTTTTTACATGTAAGTGAAATTATGAATGGATGCACCCATGTATGGGAGGTGATGATCACATGGAAGCTCGAGTTGATGACATGGCAAGATAAATGCTAACGTGGCATATACGTTTGTAACAACTAGTACAAACTCAAGATGATCTGACACATCCATGGTTCTCTCTCCTTGACGATGTATTAATGCATGGGATATGGCATCTAATAAGGTGACATTCCATGCCATCAATTATGAGGTGGCATAATGAAGTGGCACATTGAGGTGGAATAATGCATGCCATGTGTAGGTGACATGTTAGACACATGGGCACATGGATGGGCACCTTAGGGGTCTCCACATACATTTGGTAAATTACCTAACCTAGGTTAGCAAGCCTAGGTAGACTTAGGTTTAGGCTTGGAGGGGAAGAAACTATTCAAGTAGAGCTATTTTCACATAAAATGGATGAAAATAAACCTTTTCTTACTCAAATTAAGCCATTTTTCTCATAGATTCACCTTGATTAGCACTACTTTCTCATATAAAATAATTGCATAATCATATAAAAATAAGTTTCTATTGTTAATTTACTAATTATATTTATCTACTATATTGACTTTGAAGTAAAGTTTCAATAGAGATCACGAAAATGCTAACCATTAAAAATGAAATTTGACCATTTGGTCACATTGGCCTCGTTATTATCTTTTTGTGAATCATTCAATCAAGTAAAATTACATAATTTCTGTTTTCAATATATGTGTTATACAAAAAAACTACTATTTTTATATATTTTTAAAACATATAATAATTAATTTACATAATTAATTATATGCAAAAATTACTCAATAAATCAAGTTAAGATCTCCATTGCATACCTTCCTTATGTGCAAAGTGGGGTGGAATTAGAGTTAGAACAAGGAAGTTATTAACATTTTATAATAATACTGTGACATGAAAAATTGATATCTCTCATTTTCAATTTTGTACATATTTTGATGGTTTCGCAATGGTAATAAGGTGGAAGCTTGTCCAAGAAGATTGCGGCGCCCACAATGGAATAACGGCGTGGTGATGCGGCGGCTTGGCGGCTACCCGGATAACAACATTCTATCTTCAAATATAATGGTTTTACTTGATTTAGGGTGCACACATTGTAAATGCCACAAGTATGCTTGATAAATACTTTGGTATGGTAGATAGGCTAGTGATGTGGAAAATAAAAGTGGGCCTTCATGCTCACATGGATTTTAATTGTATTATTAATATGGTATTCACCATAAGGCTACAAGTTGGGGAGTGTGGAAGGCATGTGGAGGAGTGTGTGTAGGTGCATAATTGGGAAAGATTCTTCTAGAATGCCTACATGGAAGAGGAGAATTCCGCGATGTGTAAGTGGGATCTCCACCTACATGCCACTTAGACTTGGCTATTATCTCATCACACTCTCAAAGTCAAAAAGTCTTCAATTTAATAATCAATAGAAGACTTAGCCTAAGAGGACAATTGATGGTGACATCTACCCTTATGTCACTGAAGGGTTGAAGATTTTTATGTTGTAATTTGTAACAATGAAAGAGAGGGTGATTCTCCACCTATAAAAGGAGCCCTCCTCTCCCTTTCAAATCAAGGAATGAGCCTCCTCAATTGAGCATTTTGTGTCATTGCCATTCTCTTATCTTTCAAACCCCTATTCAAACACTCTCTTTACATGTGAATGTCTCATTTAGCATTAGCTCCTCATGCTTAACCCAATTTTGGACCTCTTTGATGATTCATGATAAGTGGGATAAGGAGTTATTATCTTGGTGGGCCTGTGACTTCTCAAGGTAGCCCTTGCCTTATTGCCGCCCTCCTTTGGAGGTACCAATGGTTTTAGCGGTAATGAGCATGTGGAAAGACTTTGGGGACCATAGGTAAATCTTTACGATTGTCCTGAGCAATGTTAACCCTTACCCTCTAGCTTGAATCATGAAGGAGATGAAAGGCAAGAGGCTATGTGAAAATTGAGGTTTCATGCAAAGAGAGAGAAGTGCAGTTTTTGTGGTCCAATACCCAAGTTTCAACCTCATCACTCGGGTGTTGGTTTCTTAAATTGATCATATGGTTAGGAAGCTCTTTCTATGCTTTCCACTCATGTAACTAATTTTTTAATCCCTTACTTCATTGATGATCAGAATTTCTCCCAAAGTTGCTAATTTTTAGGCAAATTTTGGCAGTTTTATAGTCTTGCAGTAAAATACTCATAACTTTTCGCTCGGTTGCCCGTTTTTGAAAGTTTTTATATAGACACAAAGCTCTCTTCAAGCTCTACGCATCTATATAATCCTCTCTTTCACAGCCTATATGGATTTAAAACTGCAATTCTCTGTGTATCTCTGTTTTTATAGCTTTTTGGCCATTCTTTCTTCTTAAATATGTTCCGACCAAATCGTCCAATTCGAACGGATGAACCTTACCAATATTCTCCGTATGTTTCCATTCACATAATCATGAGTCGGAAGATTTTCTTCCAACAAAGAATCGCCCTCTTGTTTGGAGCTGCAAGACTGGCTGAAATTCTTGCTTCTCCGGAGCCTTTCATCTTTCCTTCCATGAATTATGATGTGTATATCTTTATCTTAATCTAGGGAGAGAAAGGGAGGTGAGGAGGCTGTGAGGTTTCATACAAGTGTGTTTTGATTCTGAGAAGTGACCGAAGTCCAAACCCCAACTTCGTGTCACATCTTTTGGTGGAGGCGGCGGGCAGGTTTTACTTAGAATTATTCTATTTTAACCTCAAGGTCCCGCATGATTAAAGGAAAGTTATTTTGAAACAAGTAAATTTTCCTTGTCACTACTCACCTGTTGGTGCAAGATGTTCAACATTCCGGTGTTCCGTGGATCGGAAGGAGAAGACCCGGGGAGTTATCTCCGAGAGTTTAACCGAGCGTGCCGCTTGACGGGTTGGTCTATGAAGGAGAGGGCAGAAATACTTCCAGATTTCTTGGAGGGTGTGGCCTTAACTTGGCATGAGGCTTTGCCAGAGGAGTCCAAGAATGATTGGGAAAGGTTGACCAAAGCAATGAAGGAGAGATTTGGGACAGTGGAGTCGCCAAATGCTTTACTATTGCAATTGGATCAGATTTTCCAAAAGGAAGGAGAGTCAGTTTCTGCCTTTTCAGTGAGGTATGAAGCCTTATTCATCAAATATCAACAAGCTGCTTTACATGTTGTTGCTTGTTCTTCTTCACCTTCTATGGAAGATTCAAAGAGTTCTTTAGCAATGGAGCACCTTAAGATGAGCAAGTTTATTAGGGCTTTGGATCCCCGCTTGCATGGAAAAGTTCTTAGCAAAGATCCCACTAGTTTTAAAGAGGCCCTTCGTATTGCTTTGAAGAAGGAGGCCACTCTTCATATTGAGTCCACATTCCAATCTTCTCCAAGTGTGCCAACCCCACCACGAGTAGAGATAGCCTCAACATCTCAGGTACAAGCTCCATCCTTGGATCATAACATTGCACAACTTATGGCAGAATTTGCTGATTTGAAGTTACACTTAGTCAATGCAAGGCCACCTAGGGTTCCACGAGCTGAGGATAAACCTAGGGATAGAAGTAGTGTCACATGCTATGAATGTCAAGAGAAGGGGGACTATCGCACTGAGTGTCCAAAGTTGAGGAAAAGTGAGGATAAAAGTTTAGCACTTTTAGAGGAAATATGCTCAGAAGAAGAGGAAACATTGATGCCATTAATGGCAAAAAGGGGTCGTAAAACTAGGAGTCAGGAAGAAGAAGAAGAAGAAGATCAATCTGAAGAAGAGGAGCAAAATAAGAAGAAGAAGAAGAAGTCATCTAGGAGAAAAATTGGACAATCTGACTTTCCTCTTGGACAAGGATCTCTTAGTTATGACCTCTTAACAGATCTTAGGGAGAAAACAGCACAAATCACATTTGGGCAGCTTTTGGCACTCTCTCCCAAGCTCAAAAAAAATGGGGTAAGCTGGCTAGCACAAGGGAATCTAAGAAAAGAAGAAGAGGGATAATGGGACTCCTATGGTTCAGAAGGTGGATATTGATGTAGGAGATGATGTGCCTGTGATTGATGTCATTATTGAGGGGCAAACAATTTCTAATGCATACATTGATGGAGGTGCGTCAATCAATGTCATGAGTGAAAAAACAATGAAAGATGCTGATTTAAAGTTGTCTTCTACTAACTCTCCCTATCGCATCAAACTTGCTGATAATACTAGGGTGAAAACCTTAGGAATTGTCAGGAATTGTCAGGAATTTGGGAGTGGATGTATGTGGTATTTCTGTGCCTACAACTTTCCAGGTCATTCCTACAAAGCCTGATGCTAGGGCTTACCCATTGATATTGGGTAGGCCATGGCTTCGCCAAGTGAAGGCAATTCGAAAGTGGGAGACAGGTGATCTTATTCTATAAGGTGAGAATAAGAAGGTCCACTACAACATCAAGAGTCGTCCTTGCAAGAAGGTGGTAAGAGGTGAACCTTCAACTTCTGAAAGTTTAGAGTCAGAGTCATCCGATGAAGAAGAGACAAGTGGTAGCTCCGAGGATTCCATCTCAGAAGGAGAGGTGGAGGGAGTTGCATTTGGTCTTTCCCTAGAAAGGGATCGAGGGGATGCTGAAGACAATGGAGCCTTGGAAGGGGAAGCTTCTTCAACCATGTGCAAGAAAGGAGATGTGGACCTCACTAGTCTTCACCAACAGAATGAACTTCTTCTTGATGAGTCCATAGCAGGTACTGAAAGGGAGAATTACTTAAAAATGTTGGATGGATTTCCTAACCTATTTGCAAACAGCTACTCACAAGTACGCCAAGTTACCCTAGTAGAGCACAAGATTGATCTCAAGCCCCAAAGTAAGCCAGTGGTACAGCGGCTAAGGCGTTTGGGAGTAGTGCAAGCAGAGGTGCTTAAGAAGGAGGTAACTAATTTGCTTGAAGCTGGATTTATTTTTCCAGTAGAGAATTCAGAGTGGATTTCCCCAGTTGTAGTCACTCCCAGAAAGGGTGGAAAATGGCGTGTGTGTGTGGACTTTCGCCCTCTAAATGCATGCACAAAGAGGGATTATTATCCTCTACCCTTTCAGGATGAGATTTTGGATCAAGTTGCAGGTCATGAGTTGTATTTAGTGTGCGATGGATACTCTGGATACTTTCAAATCCGGATTTGTGAAGAAGATCAAAGGAAAACCTCATTTATCACCCCTTGGGGAGTGTATGCCTATAGGGTGATGCCATTTGGCTTGACCAATGCACCAGCAACTTTTCAATGCTTCATGAGTCAGGTATTTGCACCTTACTTGGGGAAGTTTATAAGGGTCTTTCTGGATGATTTTTCCATTTATTCAAGCCGCGTGGATCACTTGGAAAAGTTGAGGTTGGCCTTGCAAAGTATTGATGATGCAAAAGGGTGTCTTAATCCTGGGAAATGCTGCTTTTTGGTACGAAGGAAGGTGGTTCTCTTGGGACATGTTATCTCAGAAGAAGGCATAGAGATGGATCCTGAGAAGGTGCAGGCAATTGTGGCCCTCCCACCACCTACCAATGTACGGGAGGTAAGGAGGATTTTGGGTAAAACAAAGTATTACCAACGCTTTGTTGACATGTTCTCTGAGAAGATGTATCCTATAAATCTGTTAACAAAGAAGAATGTTTCTTTCCAATGGGGGCCCGATCAAATTCAATCTTTTTGTTTGCTCAAGGAATGCATGAGTCAAAGTCCAATTGTTCAGCCTCCTAGGTGGGGGGAGGACTTTTATGTGAACCCAAGTGTCTCATCACATTCAGTACTCTTGCAAAAGGGAGAACAAGGGCATATGCAACCAGTGTATTATGCAAGCCGACAACCGAGGAGAGGTATGGTGAAATGGAGAAAGGTGGTTTGTCTCTTATTTTTGCGGTAAAGAAGTTCAGGTCATACTTGTTACCTCGCCCTTTTTTCTTCCTCACATCTCAACCTTCTTAACAATTCTTGGTCTGTAAACCCAATCCTGCAAGAGGGAAGTTTGCAAAGTGGATTTGTGAGCTTCAAGAATTCTCTTTCACTTTCATTACAGAAAACACCACTAGGGCCTCTCTTGCAGATTTGCTTACAAGGAAGGAAGAGGAAGAAGGAACAGGAGCAAAGGAAGAAGTATATGAAGATTTGGAAACACCACCAACTGCTTTCACTATGCATTTTGATGGAGCCTTTAGCTCTTCCAGGCAATATGGGGCTGGGGGGATAGTTTTATTTGATCCAGGAGGAAAAGAGGTATGATGGCCGTGTGGAGAAACAGCTAGATAAGAAGTTTCTTCAACGCTGGGAAGGCCCCTTCAGGATAAAGCAAAAGTTCAAAAATAACACCTATCTTCTAGAGGATGCAAGTGGCCAGGAGGTTCCCGGACGTGCCAATGAGTACCGGCGGCGGCTAGAGATATTTTACCCTCAAGCACCATGGCCAGCAGATCCCCAAGGCAAGCATGGAGGATCTGCTGGGGGGGAAAGATGTGACATGAAAAATTGATATCTCTCATTTTCAATTTTGTGCATATTTTGATGGTTTCGCAATGGTAATAAGGTGGAAGCTTGTCCAAGAAGATTGCGGCGCCCACAATGGAATAACGGCGTGGTGATGCGGCGGCTTGGCGGCTACCCGGATAACAACATTCTATCTTCAAATATAATGGTTTTACTTGATTTAGGGTGCACACATTGTAAATGCCACAAGTATGCTTGATAAATACTTTGGTATGGTAGACAGGCTAGTGATGTGGAAAATAAAAGTGGGCCTTCATGCTCACATGGATTTTAATTGTATTATTAATATGGTATTCACCATAAGGCTACAAGTTGGGGAGTGTGGAAGGCATGTGGAGGAGTGTGTGTAGGTGCATAATTGGGAAAGATTCTTCTAGAATGCCTACATGGAAGAGGAGAATTCCGCCATGTGTAAGTGGGATCTCCACCTACATGCCACTTAGACTTGGCTATTATCTCATCACACTCTCAAAGTCAAAAAGTCTTCAATTTAACAATCAATAGAAGACTTAGCCTAAGAGGACAATTGATGGTGACATCTACCCTTATGTCACTGAAGGGTTGAAGATTTTTATGTTGTAATTTGTAACAATGGAAGAGAGGGTGATTCTCCACCTATAAAAGGAGTCCTCCTCTCCCTTTCAAATCAAGGAATGAGCCTCCTCAATTGAGCATTTTGTGTCATTGCCATTCTCTTATCTTTCAAACCCCTATTCAAACACTCTCTTTACATGTGAATGTCTCATTTAGCATTAGCTCCTCATGCTTAACCCAATTTTGGACCTCTTTGATGATTCATGATAAGTGGGATAAGGAGTTATTATCTTGGTGGGCCTGTGACTTCCTTATTGCCGCCCTCCTTTGGAGGTACCAATGGTTTTAGCGGTAATGAGCATGTGGAAAGACTTTGGGGACCATAGGTAAATCTTTACGATTGTCCGCTGAGCAATGTTAACCCTTACCCTCTAGCTTGAATCATGAAGGAGATGAAAGGCAAGAGGCTATGTGAAAATTGAGGTTTCATGCAAAGAGAGAGAAGTGCAGTTTTTGTGGTCCAATACCCAAGTTTCAACCTCATCACTCGGGTGTTGGTTTCTTAAATTGATCATATGGCTAGGAAGCTCTTTCTATGCTTTCCACTCATGTAACTAATTTCTTAATCCCTTACTTCATTGATGATCAGAATTTCTCCCAAAGTTGCTAATTTTTAGGCGAATTTTGGCAGTTTTATAGTCTTGCAGTAAAATGCTCATAACTTTTCGCTCGGTTGCCCGTTTTTGAAAGTTTTTATATAGACGCGAAGCTCTCTTCAAGCTCTACGCATCTATATAATCGTCTCTTACACTTTTATTAAAGGCACTCAATGTAAAATTCCTTTACAAGAAAGGTGAGATCCAAGTGAAAATACAAGGGCAAATCTTTGCCAATTGGCTATTTTTTGGGGTTTTTTCTCAAAAACATTCACTCGGCATCTTAAAATATTCGCCCAAATTTTGGCCGTTTTGAAGGGTTTGAGAAGATATTCGCCCAATTTTGGACATTTTTTGAAAACATTTTCCCCATTTTAGGTTTCCTATCCGTTATCCCTTAAACCATAGCCTAATTTATTTATTTATCCAACGGTGCACACACCAAAGCTAGGTCAAATTTTAATTTATTTTTTGCAAGTGCTATCAACATTCTTGTCCATGCTACTCGCCCTAGGGTAAAATCCATTCATTCAAAACCTTATTTTTCCTTAAATTTTATCATTAACAAGGTGCTTCTTCACATATTCTTATGCGCACATAGGCTTATGGACACCTATATATGAGTCACAATTTAATTTTTCTACGCGATGCACTTGGTCAATAAATTTATATTTAGCTTGGCATTACTCTTTTAATTTTCCTAAACCATTTACCCCATCTTTAGGCATCCTTAGCATAATGTGGTGTGCACGTACACACATAGTGCATTTGTCTACATGTGTGTAAAAGTATTATTTTTTTTACCTTGTTAATTTTCTAGGGCATATAAACCTTAGCATTTGCGAACAAATTTGATATTTTCAACTAAATAGAAAATTTCCAAATCTTTTTGCCTACCTAAGATGATGTTTTTTTTGCAAATGTAGATCCTCTCTTAACACATTTTCCTTCACTTCTTTAGCATTATATAATGTTACCAATTTTGAGTCAAAATTTCGTTTGATAATTTGTTTTTACATGGGTAGGAGGGATCTTACATTCTCCCCTACTTAGGCATTGAGATGTTCTCATCTCATGGAATGGGAATAGTCTTTGCGTCGATCCCTCGTCGATCCTCAACTTTTTTCCAAGTTACATATTCAACAAGGAAAAACTTCCACTTAACTAAATATTCCCTGAGAATCCTGTTTTGGAAGGGATTTTCTTGAATATTTAGGATTTATTGAGCTGCTAGTTCCATTCATCCTTGTGATGGCATGATGATTTAATTTTCCTCCAAGATGTGCTCAAGGTTCAGTGATACTCCTTTAGTAGGCTAGCATAAAAAATGTGGTGAACCTTAAGATCCGGAGGGAGCAGCAACTCATAAGCCTGATCTCCAATCTTATTCATGATAATATAAGGCTACATTATCTTGGTGACAATTTCTTGTACTTTTCCAAGGATAAGGAACTTTTGTTGGGTTGTACACAAAGAAAAATCATATCAGCTTCCTCGAATTCTCAACTTAACCTCTTTTGGCTTGCATATTGCTTTTACCTATCCTAAATAGCTTTGATATCTTTTCTTATGGACTGCATCTTATTGTCCATTTCATCAAGAATTTGCCTTGAAACTTCTAACCTAATCACAGGATTAGACCAATTCAAGGGCGTAAGGCAATCTTGCATTCTTGACCATGTAGACCTTTGAAAAGACTCATGCCAATACTTCGATGATAAGAAGCATTGTAAGGAAATTCCACAAGATGAAGGAAATTTAACCATCTTTTTGGCTCCCATCCTCAATAAGGTGGGCTCCCAGAACTCATAAGCTTATGAAGTTTTCCAATACCATCATTTCAAAATAAGTACGGGTAGAGGAAAGGCTAGTGAAGAATGGGGTGGGGGAGGTTGTGGGTTTGTATCCCACCTTTATGATGCACATTTGGCATACAAAGAATGACCCCCATACAAGCAACATGCAAGGGGTGGCCTTTTACGAGGAGGACAAAAGACCCCCCCTTCCTCCAAAATTGAAACATATATCCTTCCTGACTTAGAGGACTCCAAATAGAGTGTTTAGGTCAGGAATGAAATTGACCGAGGCGAATAACTACATGCAATGTCCGTTCGATAGATAAATAGTAAGATCTTCAAATGTAAAGTGGATCGGCATGTTGCAAGTACTTTTGTGTTAGAATGTAGCATTTTTTTTATGTAATTTAATAATACCCATACCTCCATTGTTATTCCCTCGAGGAAAGTAATTATTATTCATTTAAATATATTAAGTGATGATTACTTATATAAAATACAAAAAAGCAGTTGATGTAATTTGATAACTACCATACCTTGATTATTATTCCTTGGAGGAAAGGAATTATTATTTATTTGAGCATATTGAGTGATTTCTACTTATGTAAACTACAAAAAAGCATTTGATGTAAATTGGTTGTTTAAGCTTCATCGGCTTACAACCTTTTTATGTAATTAGATAATTACCATACCTTGATTATTATTCCCTTAGGAAAGTAATTAGTATTCATTTGAACATATTGAGTATGTAAAATACAAAAAAGCGATTGTTGGCTAATTGCAGCCTTCGTTCCGCTTGGCAAATTAGAGGCCGACATGCACCACGACACGTTCGAGGTGAGCTTATAAAGGAAGGAAGAGATAGCAATCATCAAGCAGCACACGAATTAATCAGCAAGGTATAGAAGGAAGAAGAAGAAGAAGAAGCAAGGTATGCAAGCCATGCGTCGACGGGAGCGAACGGTAAGACAAGGAGTACGCGTAATTATAGCACTTAGTATAATAATTACGAGAGTTTGTAGCTTAATCATCAGAGCCCTTGCTCCACTCGATTTGTCTGCTAATTTTGGAACTATTTAATCAAGATCTCTGCGTCGTCGTGCAGATGAGAATTGCAAGAGGATGGCGCTAATAAGCTTCAAAAAGCTCTTTTGTGTTGAGATTCTATATATAGTCGTTAGATGAGATCCTAAGGTCTTTCTGGATGATTTTTGCATTTATTCAAGCTGCGTGGATCACTTGGAAAAGTTGAGGTTGGCCTTGCAGAGTATTGATTATGCAAAAGGGTGTCTTAATCCTGGGAAATGCTGCTTTTTGGCACGAAGGAAGGTGGTTCTCTTGGGACATGTTATCTCAGAAGAAGGCATAGAGATGGATCCTGAGAAGGTGCAGGCAATTGGCCCTCCCACCACCTACCAATGTACGGGAGGTAAGGAGGATTTTGGGTAAAACAAAGTATTACCAACGCTTTGTTGACATGTTCTCTGAGAAGATGTATCCTATAAATCTGTTAACAAAGAAGAATGTTTCTTTCCAATGGGGGCCCGATCAAATTCAATCTTTTTGTTTGCTCAAGGAATGCATGAGTCAAAGTCCAATTGTTCAGCCTCCTAGTAGGTGGGGGGAGGACTTTTATGTGAACCCAAGTGTCTCATCACATTCAGTACTCTTGCAAAAGGGAGAACAAGGGCATATGCAACCAGTGTATTATGCAAGCCGACAACCGAGGAGAGGTATGGTGAAATGGAGAAAGGTGGTTTGTCTCTTATTTTTGCGGTAAAGAAGTTCAGGTCATACTTGTTACCTCGCCCTTTTTTCTTCCTCACATCTCAACCTTCTTAACAATTCTTGGTCTGTAAACCCAATCCTGCAAGAGGGAAGTTTGCAAAGTGGATTTGTGAGCTTCAAGAATTCTCTTTCACTTTCATTACAGAAAACACCACTAGGGCCTCTCTTGCAGATTTGCTTACAAGGAAGGAAGAGGAAGAAGGAACAGGAGCAAAGGAAGAAGTATATGAAGATTTGGAAACACCACCAACTGCTTTCACTATGCATTTTGATGGAGCCTTTAGCTCTTCCAGGCAATATGGGGCTGGGGGGATAGTTTTATTTGATCCAGGAGGAAAAGAGGTATGATGGCCGTGTGGAGAAACAGCTAGATAAGAAGTTTCTTCAACGCTGGGAAGGCCCCTTCAGGATAAAGCAAAAGTTCAAAAATAACACCTATCTTCTAGAGGATGCAAGTGGCCAGGAGGTTCCCGGACGTGCCAATGAGTACCGGCGGCGGCTAGAGATATTTTACCCTCAAGCACCATGGCCAGCAGATCCCCAAGGCAAGCATGGAGGATCTGCTGGGGGGGAAAGATGTGACATGAAAAATTGATATCTCTCATTTTCAATTTTGGGCATATTTTGATGGTTTCGCAATGGTAATAAGGTGGAAGCTTGTCCAAGAAGATTGCGGCGCCCACAATGGAATAATGGCGTGGTGATGCGGCGGCTTGGCGGCTACCCGGATAACAACATTCTATCTTCAAATATAATGGTTTTACTTGATTTAGGGTGCACACATTGTAAATGCCACAAGTATGCTTGATAAATACTTTGGTATGGTAGACAGGCTAGTGATGTGGAAAATAAAAGTGGGCCTTCATGCTCACATGGATTTTAATTGTATTATTAATATGGTATTCACCATAAGGCTACAAGTTGGGGAGTGTGGAAGGCATGTGGAGGAGTGTGTGTAGGTGCATAATTGGGAAAGATTCTTCTAGAATGCCTACATGGAAGAGGAGAATTCCGCCATGTGTAAGTGGGATCTCCACCTACATGCCACTTAGACTTGGCTATTATCTCATCACACTCTCAAAGTCAAAAAGTCTTCAATTTAACAATCAATAGAAGACTTAGCCTAAGAGGACAATTGATGGTGACATCTACCCTTATGTCACTGAAGGGTTGAAGATTTTTATGTTGTAATTTGTAACAATGGAAGAGAGGGTGATTCTCCACCTATAAAAGGAGTCCTCCTCTCCCTTTCAAATCAAGGAATGAGCCTCCTCAATTGAGCATTTTGTGTCATTGCCATTCTCTTATCTTTCAAACCCCTATTCAAACACTCTCTTTACATGTGAATGTCTCATTTAGCATTAGCTCCTCATGCTTAACCCAATTTTGGACCTCTTTGATGATTCATGATAAGTGGGATAAGGAGTTATTATCTTGGTGGGCCTGTGACTTCTCAAGGTAGCCCTTGCCTTATTGCCGCCCTCCTTTGGAGGTACCAATGGTTTTAGCGGTAATGAGCATGTGGAAAGACTTTGGGGACCATAGGTAAATCTTTACGATTGTCCGCTGAGCAATGTTAACCCTTACCCTCTAGCTTGAATCATGAAGGAGATGAAAGGCAAGAGGCTATGTGAAAATTGAGGTTTCATGCAAAGAGAGAGAAGTGCAGTTTTTGTGGTCCAATACCCAAGTTTCAACCTCATCACTCGGGTGTTGGTTTCTTAAATTGATCGTATGGCTAGGAAGCTCTTTCTATGCTTTCCACTCATGTAACTAATTTCTTAATCCCTTACTTCATTGATGATCAGAATTTCTCCCAAAGTTGCTAATTTTTAGGCGAATTTTGGCAGTTTTATAGTCTTGCAGTAAAATGCTCATAACTTTTCGCTCGGTTGCCCGTTTTTGAAAGTTTTTATATAGACGCGAAGCTCTCTTCAAGCTCTACGCATCTATATAATCGTCTCTTACACTTTTATTAAAGGCACTCAATGTAAAATTCCTTTACAAGAAAGGTGAGATCCAAGTGAAAATACAAGGGCAAATCTTTGCCAATTGGCTATTTTTTGGGGTTTTTTCTCAAAAACATTCACTCGGCATCTTAAAATATTCGCCCAAATTTTGGCCGTTTTGAAGGGTTTGAGAAGATATTCGCCCAATTTCGGACATTTTTTGAAAACATTTTCCCCATTTTAGGTTTCCTATCCGTTATCCCTTAAACCATAGCCTAATTTATTTATTTATCCAACGGTGCACACACCAAAGCTAGGTCAAATTTTAATTTATTTTTTGCAAGTGCTATCAACATTCTTGTCCATGCTACTCGCCCTAGGGTAAAATCCATTCATTCAAAACCTTATTTTTCCTTAAATTTTATCATTAACAAGGTGCTTCTTCACATATTCTTATGCGCACATAGGCTTATGGACACCTATATATGAGTCACAATTTAATTTTTCTACGCGATGCACTTGGTCAATAAATTTATATTTAGCTTGGCATTACTCTTTTAATTTTCCTAAACCATTTACCCCATCTTTAGGCATCCTTAGCATACTGTGGTGTGCACGTACACACATAGTGCATTTGTCTACATGTGTGTAAAAGTATTATTTTTTTACCTTGTTAATTTTCTAGGGCATATAAACCTTAGCATTTGCGAACAAATTTGATATTTTCAACTAAATAGAAAATTTCCAAATCTTTTTGCCTACCTAAGATGATGTTTTTTTTGCAAATGTAGATCCTCTCTTAACACATTTTCCTTTACTTCTTTAGCATTATATAATGTTACCAATTTTGAGTCAAAATTTCGTTTGATAATTTGTTTTTACATGGGTAGGAGGGATCTTACATTCTCCCCTACTTAGGCATTGAGATGTTCTCATCTCATGGAATGGGAATAGTCTTTGCGTCGATCCCTCGTCGATCCTCAACTTTTTTCCAAGTTACATATTCAACAAGGAAAAACTTCCACTTAACTAAATATTCCCTGAGAATCCTGTTTTGGAAGGGATTTTCTTGAATATTTAGGATTTATTGAGCTGCTAGTTCCATTCATCCTTGTGATGGCATGATGATTTAATTTTCCTCCAAGATGTGCTCAAGGTTCAGTGATACTCCTTTAGTAGGCTAGCATAAAAAATGTGGTGAACCTTAAGATCCGGAGGGAGCAGCAACTCATAAGCCTGATCTCCAATCTTATTCATGATAATATAAGGCTACATTATCTTGGTGACAATTTCTTGTACTTTTCCAAGGATAAGGAACTTTTGTTGGGTTGTACACAAAGAAAAATCATATCAGCTTCCTCGAATTCTCAACTTAACCTCGTTTGGCTTGCATATTGCTTTTACCTATCCTAAATAGCTTTGATATCTTTTCTTATGGACTGCATCTTATTGTCCATTTCATCAAGAATTTGCCTTGAAACTTCTAACCTAATCACAGGATTAGACCAATTCAAGGGCGTAAGGCAATCTTGCATTCTTGACCATGTAGACCTTTGAAAAGACTCATGCCAATACTTCGATGATAAGAAGCATTGTAAGGAAATTCCACAAGATGAAGGAAATTTAACCATCTTTTTGGCTCCCATCCTCAATAAGGTGGGCTCCCAGAACTCATAAGCTTATGAAGTTTTCCAATACCATCATTTCAAAATAAGTACGGGTAGAGGAAAGGCTAGTGAAGAATGGGGTGGGGGAGGTTGTGGGTTTGTATCCCACCTTTATGATGCACATTTGGCATACAAAGAATGACCCCCATACAAGCAACATGCAAGGGGTGGCCTTTTACGAGGAGGACAAAAGACCCCCCCTTCCTCCAAAATTGAAACATATATCCTTCCTGACTTAGAGGACTCCAAATAGAGTGTTTAGGTCAGGAATGAAATTGACCGAGGCGAATAACTACATGCAATGTCTGTTCGATAGATAAATAGTAAGATCTTCAAATGTAAAGTGGATCGGCATGTTGCAAGTACTTTTGTGTTAGAATGTAGCATTTTTTTAATGTAATTTAATAATACCCATACCTCCATTGTTATTCCCTCGAGGAAAGTAATTATTATTCATTTAAATATATTAAGTGATGATTACTTATATAAAATACAAAAAAGCAGTTGATGTAATTTGATAACTACCATACCTTGATTATTATTCCTTGGAGGAAAGGAATTATTATTTATTTGAGCATATTGAGTGATTTCTACTTATGTAAACTACAAAAAAGCATTTGATGTAAATTGGTTGTTTAAGCTTCATCGGCTTACAACCTTTTTATGTAATTAGATAATTACCATACCTTGATTATTATTCCCTTAGGAAAGTAATTAGTATTCATTTGAACATATTAAGTATGTAAAATACAAAAAAGCGATTGTTGGCTAATTGCAGCCTTCGTTCCGCTTGGCAAATTAGAGGCCGACATGCACCACGACACGTTCGAGGTGAGCTTATAAAGGAAGGAAGAGATAGCAATCATCAAGCAGCACACGAATTAATCAGCAAGGTATAGAAGGAAGAAGAAGAAGAAGAAGCAAGGTATGCAAGCCATGCGTCGACGGGAGCGAACGGTAAGACAAGGAGTACGCGTAATTATAGCACTTAGTATAATAATTACGAGAGTTTGTAGCTTAATCATCAGAGCCCTTGCTCCACTCGATTTGTCTGCTAATTTTGGAACTATTTAATCAAGATCTCTGCGTCGTCGTGCAGATGAGAATTGCAAGAGGATGGCGCTAATAAGCTTCAAAAAGCTCTTTTGTGTTGAGATTCTATATATAGTCGTTAGATGAGATCCTAAGGTCTTTCTGGATGATTTTTGCATTTATTCAAGCTGCGTGGATCACTTGGAAAAGTTGAGGTTGGCCTTGCAGAGTATTGATTATGCAAAAGGGTGTCTTAATCCTGGGAAATGCTGCTTTTTGGCACGAAGGAAGGTGGTTCTCTTGGGACATGTTATCTCAGAAGAAGGCATAGAGATGGATCCTGAGAAGGTGCAGGCAATTGGCCCTCCCACCACCTACCAATGTACGGGAGGTAAGGAGGATTTTGGGTAAAACAAAGTATTACCAACGCTTTGTTGACATGTTCTCTGAGAAGATGTATCCTATAAATCTGTTAACAAAGAAGAATGTTTCTTTCCAATGGGGGCCCGATCAAATTCAATCTTTTTGTTTGCTCAAGGAATGCATGAGTCAAAGTCCAATTGTTCAGCCTCCTAGTAGGTGGGGGGAGGACTTTTATGTGAACCCAAGTGTCTCATCACATTCAGTACTCTTGCAAAAGGGAGAACAAGGGCATATGCAACCAGTGTATTATGCAAGCCGACAACCGAGGAGAGGTATGGTGAAATGGAGAAAGGTGGTTTGTCTCTTATTTTTGCGGTAAAGAAGTTCAGGTCATACTTGTTACCTCGCCCTTTTTTCTTCCTCACATCTCAACCTTCTTAACAATTCTTGGTCTGTAAACCCAATCCTGCAAGAGGGAAGTTTGCAAAGTGGATTTGTGAGCTTCAAGAATTCTCTTTCACTTTCATTACAGAAAACACCACTAGGGCCTCTCTTGCAGATTTGCTTATAAGGAAGGAAGAGGAAGAAGGAACAGGAGCAAAGGAAGAAGTATATGAAGATTTGGAAACACCACCAACTACTTTCACTATGCATTTTGATGGAGCCTTTAGCTCTTCCAGGCAATATGGGGCTGGGGGGATAGTTTTATTTGATCCAGGAGGAAAAGAGGTATGATGGCCGTGTGGAGAAACAGCTAGATAAGAAGTTTCTTCAACGCTGGGAAGGCCCCTTCAGGATAAAGCAAAAGTTCAAAAATAACACCTATCTTCTAGAGGATGCAAGTGGCCAGGAGGTTCCCGGACGTGCCAATGAGTACCGGCGGCGGCTAGAGATAT
Source organism: Cibotium barometz (assembly GCF_041138505.1). Classification (NCBI taxonomy): domain Eukaryota; kingdom Viridiplantae; phylum Streptophyta; class Polypodiopsida; order Cyatheales; family Cibotiaceae; genus Cibotium; species Cibotium barometz. The sequence goes on along the minus strand of NC_141090.1, from coordinate 5,492,116 downwards.
TTTACCCTCAAGCACCATGGCCAGCAGATCCCCAAGGCAAGCATGGAGGATCTGCTGGGGGGGAAAGATGTGACGTGAAAAATTGATATCTCTCATTTTCAATTTTGGGCATATTTTGATGGTTTCGCAATGGTAATAAGGTGGAAGCTTGTCCAAGAAGATTGCGGCGCCCACAATGGAATAACGGCGTGGTGATGCGGCGGCTTGGCGGCTACCCGGATAACAACATTCTATCTTCAAATATAATGGTTTTACTTGATTTAGGGTGCACACATTGTAAATGCCACAAGTATGCTTGATAAATACTTTGGTATGGTAGACAGGCTAGTGATGTGGAAAATAAAAGTGGGCCTTCATGCTCACATGGATTTTAATTGTATTATTAATATGGTATTCACCATAAGGCTACAAGTTGGGGAGTGTGGAAGGCATGTGGAGGAGTGTGTGTAGGTGCATAATTGGGAAAGATTCTTCTAGAATGCCTACATGGAAGAGGAGAATTCCGCCATGTGTAAGTGGGATCTCCACCTACATGCCACTTAGACTTGGCTATTATCTCATCACACTCTCAAAGTCAAAAAGTCTTCAATTTAATAATCAATAGAAGACTTAGCCTAAGAGGACAATTGATGGTGACATCTACCCTTATGTCACTGAAGGGTTGAAGATTTTTATGTTGTAATTTGTAACAATGGAAGAGAGGGTGATTCTCCACCTATAAAAGGAGTCCTCCTCTCCCTTTCAAATCAAGGAATGAGCCTCCTCAATTGAGCATTTTGTGTCATTGCCATTCTCTTATCTTTCAAACCCCTATTTAAACACTCTCTTTACATGTGAATGTCTCATTTAGCATTAGCTCCTCATGCTTAACCCAATTTTGGACCTCTTTGATGATTCATGATAAGTGGGATAAGGAGTTATTATCTTGGTGGGCCTGTGACTTCTCAAGGTAGCCCTTGCCTTATTGCCGCCCTCCTTTGGAGGTACCAATGGTTTTAGCGGTAATGAGCATGTGGAAAGACTTTGGGGACCATAGGTAAATCTTTACGATTGTCCGCTGAGCAATGTTAACCCTTACCCTCTAGCTTGAATCATGAAGGAGATGAAAGGCAAGAGGCTATGTGAAAATTGAGGTTTCATGCAAAGAGAGAGAAGTGCAGTTTTTGTGGTCCAATACCCAAGTTTCAACCTCATCACTCGGGTGTTGGTTTCTTAAATTGATCGTATGGCTAGGAAGCTCTTTCTATGCTTTCCACTCATGTAACTAATTTCTTAATCCCTTACTTCATTGATGATCAGAATTTCTCCCAAAGTTGCTAATTTTTAGGCGAATTTTGGCAGTTTTATAGTCTTGCAGTAAAATGCTCATAACTTTTCGCTCGGTTGCCCGTTTTTGAAAGTTTTTATATAGACGCGAAGCTCTCTTCAAGCTCTACGCATCTATATAATCGTCTCTTACACTTTTATTAAAGGCACTCAATGTAAAATTCCTTTACAAGAAAGGTGAGATCCAAGTGAAAATACAAGGGCAAATCTTTGCCAATTGGCTATTTTTTGGGGTTTTTTCTCAAAAACATTCACTCGGCATCTTAAAATATTCGCCCAAATTTTGGCCGTTTTGAAGGGTTTGAGAAGATATTCGCCCAATTTTGGACATTTTTTGAAAACATTTTCCCCATTTTAGGTTTCCTATCCGTTATCCCTTAAACCATAGCCTAATTTATTTATTTATCCAACGGTGCACACACCAAAGCTAGGTCAAATTTTAATTTATTTTTTGCAAGTGCTATCAACATTCTTGTCCATGCTACTCGCCCTAGGGTAAAATCCATTCATTCAAAACCTTATTTTTCCTTAAATTTTATCATTAACAAGGTGCTTCTTCACATATTCTTATGCGCACATAGGCTTATGGACACCTATATATGAGTCACAATTTAATTTTTCTACGCGATGCACTTGGTCAATAAATTTATATTTAGCTTGGCATTACTCTTTTAATTTTCCTAAACCATTTACCCCATCTTTAGGCATCCTTAGCATAATGTGGTGTGCACGTACACACATAGTGCATTTGTCTACATGTGTGTAAAAGTATTATTTTTTTACCTTGTTAATTTTCTAGGGCATATAAACCTTAGCATTTGCGAACAAATTTGATATTTTCAACTAAATAGAAAATTTCCAAATCTTTTTGCCTACCTAAGATGATGTTTTTTTTGCAAATGTAGATCCTCTCTTAACACATTTTCCTTCACTTCTTTAGCATTATATAATGTTACCAATTTTGAGTCAAAATTTCGTTTGATAATTTGTTTTTACATGGGTAGGAGGGATCTTACATTCTCCCCTACTTAGGCATTGAGATGTTCTCATCTCATGGAATGGGAATAGTCTTTGCGTCGATCCCTCGTCGATCCTCAACTTTTTTCCAAGTTACATATTCAACAAGGAAAAACTTCCACTTAACTAAATATTCCCTGAGAATCCTGTTTTGGAAGGGATTTTCTTGAATATTTAGGATTTATTGAGCTGCTAGTTCCATTCATCCTTGTGATGGCATGATGATTTAATTTTCCTCCAAGATGTGCTCAAGGTTCAGTGATACTCCTTTAGTAGGCTAGCATAAAAAATGTGGTGAACCTTAAGATCCGGAGGGAGCAGCAACTCATAAGCCTGATCTCCAATCTTATTCATGATAATATAAGGCTACATTATCTTGGTGACAATTTCTTGTACTTTTCCAAGGATAAGGAACTTTTGTTGGGTTGTACACAAAGAAAAATCATATCAGCTTCCTGGAATTCTCAACTTAACCTCTTTTGGCTTGCATATTGCTTTTACCTATCCTAAATAGCTTTGATATCTTTTCTTATGGACTGCATCTTATTGTCCATTTCATCAAGAATTTGCCTTGAAACTTCTAACCTAATCACAGGATTAGACCAATTCAAGGGCGTAAGGCAATCTTGCATTCTTGACCATGTAGACCTTTGAAAAGACTCATGCCAATACTTCGATGATAAGAAGCATTGTAAGGAAATTCCACAAGATGAAGGAAATTTAACCATCTTTTTGGCTCCCATCCTCAATAAGGTGGGCTCCCAGAACTCATAAGCTTATGAAGTTTTCCAATACCATCATTTCAAAATAAGTACGGGTAGAGGAAAGGCTAGTGAAGAATGGGGTGGGGGAGGTTGTGGGTTTGTATCCCACCTTTATGATGCACATTTGGCATACAAAGAATGACCCCCATACAAGCAACATGCAAGGGGTGGCCTTTTACGAGGAGGACAAAAGACCCCCCCTTCCTCCAAAATTGAAACATATATCCTTCCTGACTTAGAGGACTCCAAATAGAGTGTTTAGGTCAGGAATGAAATTGACCGAGGCGAATAACTACATGCAATGTCCGTTCGATAGATAAATAGTAAGATCTTCAAATGTAAAGTGGATCGGCATGTTGCAAGTACTTTTGTGTTAGAATGTAGCATTTTTTTTATGTAATTTAATAATACCCATACCTCCATTGTTATTCCCTCGAGGAAAGTAATTATTATTCATTTAAATATATTAAGTGATGATTACTTATATAAAATACAAAAAAGCAGTTGATGTAATTTGATAACTACCATACCTTGATTATTATTCCTTGGAGGAAAGGAATTATTATTTATTTGAGCATATTGAGTGATTTCTACTTATGTAAACTACAAAAAAGCATTTGATGTAAATTGGTTGTTTAAGCTTCATCGGCTTACAACCTTTTTATGTAATTAGATAATTACCATACCTTGATTATTATTCCCTTAGGAAAGTAATTAGTATTCATTTGAACATATTGAGTATGTAAAATACAAAAAAGCGATTGTTGGCTAATTGCAGCCTTCGTTCCGCTTGGCAAATTAGAGGCCGACATGCACCACGACACGTTCGAGGTGAGCTTATAAAGGAAGGAAGAGATAGCAATCATCAAGTAGCACACGAATTAATCAGCAAGGTATAGAGGTCATACTTGTTACCTCGCCCTTTTTTCTTCCTCACATCTCAACCTTCTTAACAATTCTTGGTCTGTAAACCCAATCCTGCAAGAGGGAAGTTTGCAAAGTGGATTTGTGAGCTTCAAGAATTCTCTTTCACTTTCATTACAGAAAACACCACTAGGGCCTCTCTTGCAGATTTGCTTACAAGGAAGGAAGAGGAAGAAGGAACAGGAGCAAAGGAAGAAGTATATGAAGATTTGGAAACACCACCAACTACTTTCACTATGCATTTTGATGGAGCCTTTAGCTCTTCCAGGCAATATGGGGCTGGGGGGATAGTTTTATTTGATCCAGGAGGAAAAGAGGTATGATGGCCGTGTGGAGAAACAGCTAGATAAGAAGTTTCTTCAACGCTGGGAAGGCCCCTTCAGAATAAAGCAAAAGTTCAAAAATAACACCTATCTTCTAGAGGATGCAAGTGGCCAGGAGGTTCCCGGACGTGCCAATGAGTACCGGCGGCGGCTAGAGATATTTTACCCTCAAGCACCATGGCCAGCAGATCCCCAAGGCAAGCATGGAGGATCTGCTGGGGGGGAAAGATGTGACATGAAAAATTGATATCTCTCATTTTCAATTTTGTGCATATTTTGATGGTTTCGCAATGGTAATAAGGTGGAAGCTTGTCCAAGAAGATTGCGGCGCCCACAATGGAATAACGGCGTGGTGATGCGGCGGCTTGGCGGCTACCCGGATAACAACATTCTATCTTCAAATATAATGGTTTTACTTGATTTAGGGTGCACACATTGTAAATGCCACAAGTATGCTTGATAAATACTTTGGTATGGTAGACAGGCTAGTGATGTGGAAAATAAAAGTGGGCCTTCATGCTCACATGGATTTTAATTGTATTATTAATATGGTATTCACCATAAGGCTACAAGTTGGGGAGTGTGGAAGGCATGTGGAGGAGTGTGTGTAGGTGCATAATTGGGAAAGATTCTTCTAGAATGCCTACATGGAAGAGGAGAATTCCGCCATGTGTAAGTGGGATCTCCACCTACATGCCACTTAGACTTGGCTATTATCTCATCACACTCTCAAAGTCAAAAAGTCTTCAATTTAATAATCAATAGAAGACTTAGCCTAAGAGGACAATTGATGGTGACATCTACCCTTATGTCACTGAAGGGTTGAAGATTTTTATGTTGTAATTTGTAACAATGGAAGAGAGGGTGATTCTCCACCTATAAAAGGAGTCCTCCTCTCCCTTTCAAATCAAGGAATGAGCCTCCTCAATTGAGCATTTTGTGTCATTGCCATTCGCTTATCTTTCAAACCCCTATTCAAACACTCTCTTTACATGTGAATGTCTCATTTAGCATTAGCTCCTCATGCTTAACCCAATTTTGGACCTCTTTGATGATTCATGATAAGTGGGATAAGGAGTTATTATCTTGGTGGGCCTGTGACTTCCTTATTGCCGCCCTCCTTTGGAGGTACCAATGGTTTTAGCGGTAATGAGCATGTGGAAAGACTTTGGGGACCATAGGTAAATCTTTACGATTGTCCGCTGAGCAATGTTAACCCTTACCCTCTAGCTTGAATCATGAAGGAGATGAAAGGCAAGAGGCTATGTGAAAATTGAGGTTTCATGCAAAGAGAGAGAAGTGCAGTTTTTGTGGTCCAATACCCAAGTTTCAACCTCATCACTCGGGTGTTGGTTTCTTAAATTGATCGTATGGCTAGGAAGCTCTTTCTATGCTTTCCACTCATGTAACTAATTTCTTAATCCCTTACTTCATTGATGATCAGAATTTCTCCCAAAGTTGCTAATTTTTAGGCGAATTTTGGCAGTTTTATAGTCTTGCAGTAAAATGCTCATAACTTTTCGCTCGGTTGCCCGTTTTTGAAAGTTTTTATATAGACGCGAAGCTCTCTTCAAGCTCTACGCATCTATATAATCGTCTCTTACACTTTTATTAAAGGCACTTAATGTAAAATTCCTTTACAAGAAAGGTGAGATCCAAGTGAAAATACAAGGGCAAATCTTTGCCAATTGGCTATTTTTTGGGGTTTTTTCTCAAAAACATTCACTCGGCATCTTAAAATATTCGCCCAAATTTTGGCCGTTTTGAAGGGTTTGAGAAGATATTCGCCCAATTTTGGACATTTTTTGAAAACATTTTTCCCATTTTAGGTTTCCTATCCGTTATCCCTTAAACCATAGCCTAATTTATTTATTTATCCAACGGTGCACACACCAAAGCTAGGTCAAATTTTAATTTATTTTTTGCAAGTGCTATCAACATTCTTGTCCATGCTACTCGCCCTAGGGTAAAATCCATTCATTCAAAACCTTATTTTTCCTTAAATTTTATCATTAACAAGGTGCTTCTTCACATATTCTTATGCGCACATAGGCTTATGGACACCTATATATGAGTCACAATTTAATTTTTCTACGCGATGCACTTGGTCAATAAATTTATATTTAGCTTGGCATTACTCTTTTAATTTTCCTAAACCATTTACCCCATCTTTAGGCATCCTTAGCATAATGTGGTGTGCACGTACACACATAGTGCATTTGTCTACATGTGTGTAAAAGTATTATTTTTTTACCTTGTTAATTTTCTAGGGCATATAAACCTTAGCATTTGCGAACAAATTTGATATTTTCAACTAAATAGAAAATTTCCAAATCTTTTTGCCTACCTAAGATGATGTTTTTTTTGCAAATGTAGATCCTCTCTTAACACATTTTCCTTCACTTCTTTAGCATTATATAATGTTACCAATTTTGAGTCAAAATTTCGTTTGATAATTTGTTTTTACATGGGTAGGAGGGATCTTACATTCTCCCCTACTTAGGCATTGAGATGTTCTCATCTCATGGAATGGGAATAGTCTTTGCGTCGATCCCTCGTCGATCCTCAACTTTTTTCCAAGTTACATATTCAACAAGGAAAAACTTCCACTTAACTAAATATTCCCTGAGAATCCTGTTTTGGAAGGGATTTTCTTGAATATTTAGGATTTATTGAGCTGCTAGTTCCATTCATCCTTGTGATGGCATGATGATTTAATTTTCCTCCAAGATGTGCTCAAGGTTCAGTGATACTCCTTTAGTAGGCTAGCATAAAAAATGTGGTGAACCTTAAGATCCGGAGGGAGCAGCAACTCATAAGCCTGATCTCCAATCTTATTCATGATAATATAAGGCTACATTATCTTGGTGACAATTTCTTGTACTTTTCCAAGGATAAGGAACTTTTGTTGGGTTGTACACAAAGAAAAATCATATCAGCTTCCTCGAATTCTCAACTTAACCTCTTTTGGCTTGCATATTGCTTTTACCTATCCTAAATAGCTTTGATATCTTTTCTTATGGACTGCATCTTATTGTCCATTTCATCAAGAATTTGCCTTGAAACTTCTAACCTAATCACAGGATTAGACCAATTCAAGGGCGTAAGGCAATCTTGCATTCTTGACCATGTAGACCTTTGAAAAGACTCATGCCAATACTTCGATGATAAGAAGCATTGTAAGGAAATTCCACAAGATGAAGGAAATTTAACCATCTTTTTGGCTCCCATCCTCAATAAGGTGGGCTCCCAGAACTCATAAGCTTATGAAGTTTTCCAATACCATCATTTCAAAATAAGTACGGGTAGAGGAAAGGCTAGTGAAGAATGGGGTGGGGGAGGTTGTGGGTTTGTATCCCACCTTTATGATGCACATTTGGCATACAAAGAATGACCCCCATACAAGCAACATGCAAGGGGTGGCCTTTTACGAGGAGGACAAAAGGCCCCCCCTTCCTCCAAAATTGAAACATATATCCTTCCTGACTTAGAGGACTCCAAATAGAGTGTTTAGGTCAGGAATGAAATTGACCGAGGCGAATAACTACATGCAATGTCCGTTCGATAGATAAATAGTAAGATCTTCAAATGTAAAGTGGATCGGCATGTTGCAAGTACTTTTGTGTTAGAATGTAGCATTTTTTTTATGTAATTTAATAATACCCATACCTCCATTGTTATTCCCTCGAGGAAAGTAATTATTATTCATTTAAATATATTAAGTGATGATTACTTATATAAAATACAAAAAAGCAGTTGATGTAATTTGATAACTACCATACCTTGATTATTATTCCTTGGAGGAAAGGAATTATTATTTATTTGAGCATATTGAGTGATTTCTACTTATGTAAACTACAAAAAAGCATTTGATGTAAATTGGTTGTTTAAGCTTCATCGGCTTACAACCTTTTTATGTAATTAGATAATTACCATACCTTGATTATTATTCCCTTAGGAAAGTAATTAGTATTCATTTGAACATATTGAGTATGTAAAATACAAAAAAGCGATTGTTGGCTAATTGCAGCCTTCGTTCCGCTTGGCAAATTAGAGGCCGACATGCACCACGACACGTTCGAGGTGAGCTTATAAAGGAAGGAAGAGATAGCAATCATCAAGCAGCACACGAATTAATCAGCAAGGTATAGAAGGAAGAAGAAGAAGAAGAAGCAAGGTATGCAAGCCATGCGTCGACGGGAGCGAACGGTAAGACAAGGAGTACGCGTAATTATAGCACTTAGTATAATAATTACGAGAGTTTGTAGCTTAATCATCAGAGCCCTTGCTCCACTCGATTTGTCTGCTAATTTTGGAACTATTTAATCAAGATCTCTGCGTCGTCGTGCAGATGAGAATTGCAAGAGGATGGCGCTAATAAGCTTCAAAAAGCTCTTTTGTGTTGAGATTCTATATATAGTCGTTAGATGAGATCCTAAGGTCTTTCTGGATGATTTTTGCATTTATTCAAGCTGCGTGGATCACTTGGAAAAGTTGAGGTTGGCCTTGCAGAGTATTGATTATGCAAAAGGGTGTCTTAATCCTGGGAAATGCTGCTTTTTGGCACGAAGGAAGGTGGTTCTCTTGGGACATGTTATCTCAGAAGAAGGCATAGAGATGGATCCTGAGAAGGTGCAGGCAATTGGCCCTCCCACCACCTACCAATGTACGGGAGGTAAGGAGGATTTTGGGGAAAACAAAGTATTACCAACGCTTTGTTGACATGTTCTCTGAGAAGATGTATCCTATAAATCTGTTAACAAAGAAGAATGTTTCTTTCCAATGGGGGCCCGATCAAATTCAATCTTTTTGTTTGCTCAAGGAATGCATGAGTCAAAGTCCAATTGTTCAGCCTCCTAGTAGGTGGGGGGAGGACTTTTATGTGAACCCAAGTGTCTCATCACATTCAGTACTCTTGCAAAAGGGAGAACAAGGGCATATGCAACCAGTGTATTATGCAAGCCGACAACCGAGGAGAGGTATGGTGAAATGGAGAAAGGTGGTTTGTCTCTTATTTTTGCGGTAAAGAAGTTCAGGTCATACTTGTTACCTCGCCCTTTTTTCTTCCTCACATCTCAACCTTCTTAACAATTCTTGGTCTGTAAACCCAATCCTGCAAGAGGGAAGTTTGCAAAGTGGATTTGTGAGCTTCAAGAATTCTCTTTCACTTTCATTACAGAAAACACCACTAGGGCCTCTCTTGCAGATTTGCTTACAAGGAAGGAAGAGGAAGAAGGAACAGGAGCAAAGGAAGAAGTATATGAAGATTTGGAAACACCACCAACTGCTTTCACTATGCATTTTGATGGAGCCTTTAGCTCTTCCAGGCAATATGGGGCTGGGGGGATAGTTTTATTTGATCCAGGAGGAAAAGAGGTATGATGGCCGTGTGGAGAAACAGCTAGATAAGAAGTTTCTTCAACGCTGGGAAGGCCCCTTCAGGATAAAGCAAAAGTTCAAAAATAACACCTATCTTCTAGAGGATGCAAGTGGCCAGGAGGTTCCCGGACGTGCCAATGAGTACCGGCGGCGGCTAGAGATATTTTACCCTCAAGCACCATGGCCAGCAGATCCCCAAGGCAAGCATGGAGGATCTGCTGGGGGGGGAGGATGTGACATGAAAAATTGATATCTCTCATTTTCAATTTTGTGCATATTTTGATGGTTTCGCAATGGTAATAAGGTGGAAGCTTGTCCAAGAAGATTGCGGCGCCCACAATGGAATAACGGCGTGGTGATGCGGCGGCTTGGCGGCTACCCGGATAACAACATTCTATCTTCAAATATAATGGTTTTACTTGATTTAGGGTGCACACATTGTAAATGCCACAAGTATGCTTGATAAATACTTTGGTATGGTAGACAGGCTAGTGATGTGGAAAATAAAAGTGGGCCTTCATGCTCACATGGATTTTAATTGTATTATTAATATGGTATTCACCATAAGGCTACAAGTTGGGGAGTGTGGAAGGCATGTGGAGGAGTGTGTGTAGGTGCATAATTGGGAAAGATTCTTCTAGAATGCCTACATGGAAGAGGAGAATTCCGCCATGTGTAAGTGGGATCTCCACCTACATGCCACTTAGACTTGGCTACTATCTCATCACACTCTCAAAGTCAAAAAGTCTTCAATTTAATAATCAATAGAAGACTTAGCCTAAGAGGACAATTGATGGTGACATCTACCCTTATGTCACTGAAGGGTTGAAGATTTTTATGTTGTAATTTGTAACAATGGAAGAGAGGGTGATTCTCCACCTATAAAAGGAGTCCTCCTCTCCCTTTCAAATCAAGGAATGAGCCTCCTCAATTGAGCATTTTGTGTCATTGCCAATCTCTTATCTTTCAAACCCCTATTCAAACACTCTCTTTACATGTGAATGTCTCATTTAGCATTAGCTCCTCATGCTTAACCCAATTTTGGACCTCTTTGATGATTCATGATAAGTGGGATAAGGAGTTATTATCTTGGTGGGCCTGTGACTTCTCAAGGTAGCCCTTGCCTTATTGCCGCCCTCCTTTGGAGGTACCAATGGTTTTAGCGGTAATGAGCATGTGGAAAGACTTTGGGGACCATAGGTAAATCTTTACGATTGTCCGCTGAGCAATGTTAACCCTTACCCTCTAGCTTGAATCATGAAGGAGATGAAAGGCAAGAGGCTATGTGAAAATTGAGGTTTCATGCAAAGAGAGAGAAGTGCAGTTTTTGTGGTCCAATACCTAAGTTTCAACCTCATCACTCGGGTGTTGGTTTCTTAAATTGATCGTATGGCTAGGAAGCTCTTTCTATGCTTTCCACTCATGTAACTAATTTCTTAATCCCTTACTTCATTGATGATCAGAATTTCTCCCAAAGTTGCTAATTTTTAGGCGAATTTTGGCAGTTTTATAGTCTTGCAGTAAAATGCTCATAACTTTTCGCTCGGTTGCCCGTTTTTGAAAGTTTTTATATAGACGCGAAGCTCTCTTCAAGCTCTACGCATCTATATAATCGTCTCTTACACTTTTATTAAAGGCACTCAATGTAAAATTCCTTTACAAGAAAGGTGAGATCCAAGTGAAAATACAAGGGCAAATCTTTGCCAATTGGCTATTTTTTGGGGTTTTTTCTCAAAAACATTCACTCGGCATCTTAAAATATTCGCCCAAATTTTGGCCGTTTTGAAGGGTTTGAGAAGATATTCGCCCAATTTTGGACATTTTTTGAAAACATTTTCCCCATTTTAGGTTTCCTATCCGTTATCCCTTAAACCATAGCCTAATTTATTTATTTATCCAACGGTGCACACACCAAAGCTAGGTCAAATTTTAATTTATTTTTTGCAAGTGCTATCAACATTCTTGTCCATGCTACTCGCCCTAGGGTAAAATCCATTCATTCAAAACCTTATTTTTCCTTAAATTTTATCATTAACAAGGTGCTTCTTCACATATTCTTATGCGCACATAGGCTTATGGACACCTATATATGAGTCACAATTTAATTTTTCTACGCGATGCACTTGGTCAATAAATTTATATTTAGCTTGGCATTACTCTTTTAATTTTCCTAAACCATTTACCCCATCTTTAGGCATCCTTAGCATAATGTGGTGTGCACGTACACACATAGTGCATTTGTCTACATGTGTGTAAAAGTATTATTTTTTTACCTTGTTAATTTTCTAGGGCATATAAACCTTAGCATTTGCGAACAAATTTGATATTTTCAACTAAATAGAAAATTTCCAAATCTTTTTGCCTACCTAAGATGATGTTTTTTTTGCAAATGTAGATCCTCTCTTAACACATTTTCCTTCACTTCTTTAGCATTATATAATGTTACCAATTTTGAGTCAAAATTTCGTTTGATAATTTGTTTTTACATGGGTAGGAGGGATCTTACATTCTCCCCTACTTAGGCATTGAGATGTTCTCATCTCATGGAATGGGAATAGTCTTTGCGTCGATCCCTCGTCGATCCTCAACTTTTTTCCAAGTTACATATTCAACAAGGAAAAACTTCCACTTAACTAAATATTCCCTGAGAATCCTGTTTTGGAAGGGATTTTCTTGAATATTTAGGATTTATTGAGCTGCTAGTTCCATTCATCCTTGTGATGGCATGATGATTTAATTTTCCTCCAAGATGTGCTCAAGGTTCAGTGATACTCCTTTAGTAGGCTAGCATAAAAAATGTGGTGAACCTTAAGATCCGGAGGGAGCAGCAACTCATAAGCCTGATCTCCAATCTTATTCATGATAATATAAGGCTACATTATCTTGGTGACAATTTCTTGTACTTTTCCAAGGATAAGGAACTTTTGTTGGGTTGTACACAAAGAAAAATCATATCAGCTTCCTCGAATTCTCAACTTAACCTCTTTTGGCTTGCATATTGCTTTTACCTATCCTAAATAGCTTTGATATCTTTTCTTATGGACTGCATCTTATTGTCCATTTCATCAAGAATTTGCCTTGAAACTTCTAACCTAATCACAGGATTAGACCAATTCAAGGGCGTAAGGCAATCTTGCATTCTTGACCATGTAGACCTTTGAAAAGACTCATGCCAATACTTCGATGATAAGAAGCATTGTAAGGAAATTCCACAAGATGAAGGAAATTTAACCATCTTTTTGGCTCCCATCCTCAATAAGGTGGGCTCCCAGAACTCATAAGCTTATGAAGTTTTCCAATACCATCATTTCAAAATAAGTACGGGTAGAGGAAAGGCTAGTGAAGAATGGGGTGGGGGAGGTTGTGGGTTTGTATCCCACCTTTATGATGCACATTTGGCATACAAAGAATGACCCCCATACAAGCAACATGCAAGGGGTGGCCTTTTACGAGGAGGACAAAAGACCCCCCCTTCCTCCAAAATTGAAACATATATCCTTCCTGACTTAGAGGACTCCAAATAGAGTGTTTAGGTCAGGAATGAAATTGACCGAGGCGAATAACTACATGCAATGTCCGTTCGATAGATAAATAGTAAGATCTTCAAATGTAAAGTGGATCGGCATGTTGCAAGTACTTTTGTGTTAGAATGTAGCATTTTTTTTATGTAATTTAATAATACCCATACCTCCATTGTTATTCCCTCGAGGAAAGTAATTATTATTCATTTAAATATATTAAGTGATGATTACTTATATAAAATACAAAAAAGCAGTTGATGTAATTTGATAACTACCATACCTTGATTATTATTCCTTGGAGGAAAGGAATTATTATTTATTTGAGCATATTGAGTGATTTCTACTTATGTAAACTACAAAAAAGCATTTGATGTAAATTGGTTGTTTAAGCTTCATCGGCTTACAACCTTTTTATGTAATTAGATAATTACCATACCTTGATTATTATTCCCTTAGGAAAGTAATTAGTATTCATTTGAACATATTGAGTATGTAAAATACAAAAAAGCGATTGTTGGCTAATTGCAGCCTTCGTTCCGCTTGGCAAATTAGAGGCCGACATGCACCACGACACGTTCGAGGTGAGCTTATAAAGGAAGGAAGAGATAGCAATCATCAAGCAGCACACGAATTAATCAGCAAGGTATAGAAGGAAGAAGAAGAAGAAGAAGCAAGGTATGCAAGCCATGCGTCGACGGGAGCGAACGGTAAGACAAGGAGTACGCGTAATTATAGCACTTAGTATAATAATTACGAGAGTTTGTAGCTTAATCATCAGAGCCCTTGCTCCACTCGATTTGTCTGCTAATTTTGGAACTATTTAATCAAGATCTCTGCGTCGTCGTGCAGATGAGAATTGCAAGAGGATGGCGCTAATAAGCTTCAAAAAGCTCTTTTGTGTTGAGATTCTATATATAGTCGTTAGATGAGATCCTAAGGTCTTTCTGGATGATTTTTGCATTTATTCAAGCTGCGTGGATCACTTGGAAAAGTTGAGGTTGGCCTTGCAGAGTATTGATTATGCAAAAGGGTGTCTTAATCCTGGGAAATGCTGCTTTTTGGCACGAAGGAAGGTGGTTCTCTTGGGACATGTTATCTCAGAAGAAGGCATAGAGATGGATCCTGAGAAGGTGCAGGCAATTGGCCCTCCCACCACCTACCAATGTACGGGAGGTAAGGAGGATTTTGGGTAAAACAAAGTATTACCAACGCTTTGTTGACATGTTCTCTGAGAAGATGTATCCTATAAATCTGTTAACAAAGAAGAATGTTTCTTTCCAATGGGGGCCCGATCAAATTCAATCTTTTTGTTTGCTCAAGGAATGCATGAGTCAAAGTCCAATTGTTCAGCCTCCTAGTAGGTGGGGGGAGGACTTTTATGTGAACCCAAGTGTCTCATCACATTCAGTACTCTTGCAAAAGGGAGAACAAGGGCATATGCAACCAGTGTATTATGCAAGCCGACAACCGAGGAGAGGTATGGTGAAATGGAGAAAGGTGGTTTGTCTCTTATTTTTGCGGTAAAGAAGTTCAGGTCATACTTGTTACCTCGCCCTTTTTTCTTCCTCACATCTCAACCTTCTTAACAATTCTTGGTCTGTAAACGCAATCCTGCAAGAGGGAAGTTTGCAAAGTGGATTTGTGAGCTTCAAGAATTCTCTTTCACTTTCATTACAGAAAACACCACTAGGGCCTCTCTTGCAGATTTGCTTACAAGGAAGGAAGAGGAAGAAGGAACAGGAGCAAAGGAAGAAGTATATGAAGATTTGGAAACACCACCAACTGCTTTCACTATGCATTTTGATGGAGCCTTTAGCTCTTCCAGGCAATATGGGGCTGGGGGGATAGTTTTATTTGATCCAGGAGGAAAAGAGGTATGATGGCCGTGTGGAGAAACAGCTAGATAAGAAGTTTCTTCAACGCTGGGAAGGCCCCTTCAGGATAAAGCAAAAGTTCAAAAATAACACCTATCTTCTAGAGGATGCAAGTGGCCAGGAGGTTCCCGGACGTGCCAATGAGTACCGGCGGCGGCTAGAGATATTTTACCCTCAAGCACCATGGCCAGCAGATCCCCAAGGCAAGCATGGAGGATCTGCTGGGGGGGAAAGATGTGACATGAAAAATATATATCTCTCATTTTCAATTTTGTGCATATTTTGATGGTTTCGCAATGGTAATAAGGTGGAAGCTTGTCCAAGAAGATTGCGGCGCCCACAATGGAATAACGGCGTGGTGATGCGGCGGCTTGGCGGCTACCCGGATAACAACATTCTATCTTCAAATATAATGGTTTTACTTGATTTAGGGTGCACACATTGTAAATGCCACAAGTATGCTTGATAAATACTTTGGTATGGTAGACAGGCTAGTGATGTGGAAAATAAAAGTGGGCCTTCATGCTCACATGGATTTTAATTGTATTATTAATATGGTATTCACCATAAGGCTACAAGTTGGGGAGTGTGGAAGGCATGTGGAGGAGTGTGTGTAGGTGCATAATTGGGAAAGATTCTTCTAGAATGCCTACATGGAAGAGGAGAATTCTGCCATGTGTAAGTGGGATCTCCACCTACATGCCACTTAGACTTGGCTATTATCTCATCACACTCTCAAAGTCAAAAAGTCTTCAATTTAATAATCAATAGAAGACTTAGCCTAAGAGGACAATTGATGGTGACATCTACCCTTATGTCACTGAAGGGTTGAAGATTTTTATGTTGTAATTTGTAACAATGGAAGAGAGGGTGATTCTCCACCTATAAAAGGAGTCCTCCTCTCCCTTTCAAATCAAGGAATGAGCCTCCTCAATTGAGCATTTTGTGTCATTGCCATTCTCTTATCTTTCAAACCCCTATTCAAACACTCTCTTTACATGTGAATGTCTCATTTAGCATTAGCTCCTCATGCTTAACCCAATTTTGGACCTCTTTGATGATTCATGATAAGTGGGATAAGGAGTTATTATCTTGGTGGGCCTGTGACTTCTCAAGGTAGCCCTTGCCTTATTGCCGCCCTCCTTTGGAGGTACCAATGGTTTTAGCGGTAATGAGCATGTGGAAAGACTTTGGGGACCATAGGTAAATCTTTACGATTGTCCGCTGAGCAATGTTAACCCTTACCCTCTAGCTTGAATCATGAAGGAGATGAAAGGCAAGAGGTTATGTGAAAATTGAGGTTTCATGCAAAGAGAGAGAAGTGCAGTTTTTGTGGTCCAATACCCAAGTTTCAACCTCATCACTCGGTGTTGGTTTCTTAAATTGATCATATGGCTAGGAAGCTCTTTCTATGCTTTCCACTCATGTAACTAATTTCTTAATCCCTTACTTCATTGATGATCAGAATTTCTCCCAAAGTTGCTAATTTTTAGGCGAATTTTGGCAGTTTTATAGTCTTGCAGTAAAATGCTCATAACTTTTCGCTCGGTTGCCCGTTTTTGAAAGTTTTTATATAGACGCGAAGCTCTCTTCAAGCTCTACGCATCTATATAATCGTCTCTTATACTTTTATTAAAGGCACTCAATGTAAAATTCCTTTACAAGAAAGGTGAGATCCAAGTGAAAATACAAGGGCAAATCTTTGCCAATTGGCTATTTTTTGGGGTTTTTTCTCAAAAACATTCACTCGGCATCTTAAAATATTCGCCCAAATTTTGGCCGTTTTGAAGGGTTTGAGAAGATATTCGCCCAATTTTGGACATTTTTTGAAAACATTTTCCCCATTTTAGGTTTCCTATCCGTTATCCCTTAAACCATAGCCTAATTTATTTATTTATCCAACGGTGCACACACCAAAGCTAGGTCAAATTTTAATTTATTTTTTGCAAGTGCTATCAACATTCTTGTCCATGCTACTCGCCCTAGGGTAAAATCCATTCATTCAAAACCTTATTTTTCCTTAAATTTTATCATTAACAAGGTGCTTCTTCACATATTCTTATGCGCACATAGGCTTATGGACACCTATATATGAGTCACAATTTAATTTTTCTACGCGATGCACTTGGTCAATAAATTTATATTTAGCTTGGCATTACTCTTTTAATTTTCCTAAACCATTTACCCCATCTTTAGGCATCCTTAGCATAATGTGGTGTGCACGTACACACATAGTGCATTTGTCTACATGTGTGTAAAAGTATTATTTTTTTACCTTGTTAATTTTCTAGGGCATATAAACCTTAGCATTTGCGAACAAATTTGATATTTTCAACTAAATAGAAAATTTCCAAATCTTTTTGCCTACCTAAGATGATGTTTTTTTTGCAAATGTAGATCCTCTCTTAACACATTTTCCTTCACTTCTTTAGCATTATATAATGTTACCAATTTTGAGTCAAAATTTCGTTTGATAATTTGTTTTTACATGGGTAGGAGGGATCTTACATTCTCCCCTACTTAGGCATTGAGATGTTCTCATCTCATGGAATGGGAATAGTCTTTGCGTCGATCCCTCGTCGATCCTCAACTTTTTTCCAAGTTACATATTCAACAAGGAAAAACTTCCACTTAACTAAATATTCCCTGAGAATCCTGTTTTGGAAGGGATTTTCTTGAATATTTAGGATTTATTGAGCTGCTAGTTCCATTCATCCTTGTGATGGCATGATGATTTAATTTTCCTCCAAGATGTGCTCAAGGTTCAGTGATACTCCTTTAGTAGGCTAGCATAAAAAATGTGGTGAACCTTAAGATCCGGAGGGAGCAGCAACTCATAAGCCTGATCTCCAATCTTATTCATGATAATATAAGGCTACATTATCTTGGTGACAATTTCTTGTACTTTTCCAAGGATAAGGAACTTTTGTTGGGTTGTACACAAAGAAAAATCATATCAGCTTCCTCGAATTCTCAACTTAACCTCTTTTGGCTTGCATATTGCTTTTACCTATCCTAAATAGCTTTGATATCTTTTCTTATGGACTGCATCTTATTGTCCATTTCATCAAGAATTTGCCTTGAAACTTCTAACCTAATCACAGGATTAGACCAATTCAAGGGCGTAAGGCAATCTTGCATTCTTGACCATGTAGACCTTTGAAAAGACTCATGCCAATACTTCGATGATAAGAAGCATTGTAAGGAAATTCCACAAGATGAAGGAAATTTAACCATCTTTTTGGCTCCCATCCTCAATAAGGTGGGCTCCCAGAACTCATAAGCTTATGAAGTTTTCCAATACCATCATTTCAAAATAAGTACGGGTAGAGGAAAGGCTAGTGAAGAATGGGGTGGGGGAGGTTGTGGGTTTGTATCCCACCTTTATGATGCACATTTGGCATACAAAGAATGACCCCCATACAAGCAACATGCAAGGGGTGGCCTTTTACGAGGAGGACAAAAGACCCCCCCTTCCTCCAAAATTGAAACATATATCCTTCCTGACTTAGAGGACTCCAAATAGAGTGTTTAGGTCAGGAATGAAATTGACCGAGGCGAATAACTACATGCAATGTCCGTTCGATAGATAAATAGTAAGATCTTCAAATGTAAAGTGGATCGGCATGTTGCAAGTACTTTTGTGTTAGAATGTAGCATTTTTTTAATGTAATTTAATAATACCCATACCTCCATTGTTATTCCCTCGAGGAAAGTAATTATTATTCATTTAAATATATTAAGTGATGATTACTTATATAAAATACAAAAAAGCAGTTGATGTAATTTGATAACTACCATACCTTGATTATTATTCCTTGGAGGAAAGGAATTATTATTTATTTGAGCATATTGAGTGATTTCTACTTATGTAAACTACAAAAAAGCATTTGATGTAAATTGGTTGTTTAAGCTTCATCGGCTTACAACCTTTTTATGTAATTAGATAATTACCATACCTTGATTATTATTCCCTTAGGAAAGTAATTAGTATTCATTTGAACATATTGAGTATGTAAAATACAAAAAAGCGATTGTTGGCTAATTGCAGCCTTCGTTCCGCTTGGCAAATTAGAGGCCGACATGCACCACGACACGTTCGAGGTGAGCTTATAAAGGAAGGAAGAGATAGCAATCATCAAGCAGCACACGAATTAATCAGCAAGGTATAGAAGGAAGAAGAAGAAGAAGAAGCAAGGTATGCAAGCCATGCGTCGACGGGAGCGAACGGTAAGACAAGGAGTACGCGTAATTATAGCACTTAGTATAATAATTACGAGAGTTTGTAGCTTAATCATCAGAGCCCTTGCTCCACTCGATTTGTCTGCTAATTTTGGAACTATTTAATCAAGATCTCTGCGTCGTCGTGCAGATGAGAATTGCAAGAGGATGGCGCTAATAAGCTTCAAAAAGCTCTTTTGTGTTGAGATTCTATATATAGTCGTTAGATGAGATCCTAAGGTCTTTCTGGATGATTTTTGCATTTATTCAAGCTGCGTGGATCACTTGGAAAAGTTGAGGTTGGCCTTGCAGAGTATTGATTATGCAAAAGGGTGTCTTAATCCTGGGAAATGCTGCTTTTTGGCACGAAGGAAGGTGGTTCTCTTGGGACATGTTATCTCAGAAGAAGGCATAGAGATGGATCCTGAGAAGGTGCAGGCAATTGGCCCTCCCACCACCTACCAATGTACGGGAGGTAAGGAGGATTTTGGGTAAAACAAAGTATTACCAACGCTTTGTTGACATGTTCTCTGAGAAGATGTATCCTATAAATCTGTTAACAAAGAAGAATGTTTCTTTCCAATGGGGGCCCGATCAAATTCAATCTTTTTGTTTGCTCAAGGAATGCATGAGTCAAAGTCCAATTGTTCAGCCTCCTAGTAGGTGGGGGGAGGACTTTTATGTGAACCCAAGTGTCTCATCACATTCAGTACTCTTGCAAAAGGGAGAACAAGGGCATATGCAACCAGTGTATTATGCAAGCCGACAACCGAGGAGAGGTATGGTGAAATGGAGAAAGGTGGTTTGTCTCTTATTTTTGCGGTAAAGAAGTTCAGGTCATACTTGTTACCTCGCCCTTTTTTCTTCCTCACATCTCAACCTTCTTAACAATTCTTGGTCTGTAAACCCAATCCTGCAAGAGGGAAGTTTGCAAAGTGGATTTGTGAGCTTCAAGAATTCTCTTTCACTTTCATTACAGAAAACACCACTAGGGCCTCTCTTGCAGATTTGCTTACAAGGAAGGAAGAGGAAGAAGGAACAGGAGCAAAGGAAGAAGTATATGAAGATTTGGAAACACCACCAACTGCTTTCACTATGCATTTTGATGGAGCCTTTAGCTCTTCCAGGCAATATGGGGCTGGGGGGATAGTTTTATTTGATCCAGGAGGAAAAGAGGTATGATGGCCGTGTGGAGAAACAGCTAGATAAGAAGTTTCTTCAACGCTGGGAAGGCCCCTTCAGGATAAAGCAAAAGTTCAAAAATAACACCTATCTTCTAGAGGATGCAAGTGGCCAGGAGGTTCCCGGACGTGCCAATGAGTACCGGCGGCGGCTAGAGATATTTTACCCTCAAGCACCATGGCCAGCAGATCCCCAAGGCAAGCATGGAGGATCTGCTGGGGGGGAAAGATGTGACATGAAAAATTGATATCTCTCATTTTCAATTTTGTGCATATTTTGATGGTTTCGCAATGGTAATAAGGTGGAAGCTTGTCCAAGAAGATTGCGGCGCCCACAATGGAATAACGGCGTGGTGATGCGGCGGCTTGGCGGCTACCCGGATAACAACATTCTATCTTCAAATATAATGGTTTTACTTGATTTAGGGTGCACACATTGTAAATGCCACAAGTATGCTTGATAAATACTTTGGTATGGTAGACAGGCTAGTGATGTGGAAAATAAAAGTGGGCCTTCATGCTCACATGGATTTTAATTGTATTATTAATATGGTATTCACCATAAGGCTACAAGTTGGGGAGTGTGGAAGGCATGTGGAGGAGTGTGTGTAGGTGCATAATTGGGAAAGATTCTTCTAGAATGCCTACATGGAAGAGGAGAATTCCGCCATGTGTAAGTGGGATCTCCACCTACATGCCACTTAGACTTGGCTATTATCTCATCACACTCTCAAAGTCAAAAAGTCTTCAATTTAATAATCAATAGAAGACTTAGCCTAAGAGGACAATTGATGGTGACATCTACCCTTATGTCACTGAAGGGTTGAAGATTTTTATGTTGTAATTTGTAACAATGGAAGAGAGGGTGATTCTCCACCTATAAAAGGAGTCCTCCTCTCCCTTTCAAATCAAGGAATGAGCCTCCTCAATTGAGCATTTTGTGTCATTGCCATTCTCTTATCTTTCAAACCCCTATTCAAACACTCTCTTTACATGTGAATGTCTCATTTAGCATTAGCTCCTCATGCTTAACCCAATTTTGGACCTCTTTGATGATTCATGATAAGTGGGATAAGGAGTTATTATCTTGGTGGGCCTGTGACTTCTCAAGGTAGCCCTTGCCTTATTGCCGCCCTCCTTTGGAGGTACCAATGGTTTTAGCGGTAATGAGCATGTGGAAAGACTTTGGGGACCATAGGTAAATCTTTACGATTGTCCGCTGAGCAATGTTAACCCTTACCCTCTAGCTTGAATCATGAAGGAGATGAAAGGCAAGAGGCTATGTGAAAATTGAGGTTTCATGCAAAGAGAGAGAAGTGCAGTTTTTGTGGTCCAATACCCAAGTTTCAACCTCATCACTCGGGTGTTGGTTTCTTAAATTGATCGTATGGCTAGGAAGCTCTTTCTATGCTTTCCACTCACGTAACTAATTTCTTAATCCCTTACTTCATTGATGATCAGAATTTCTCCCAAAGTTGCTAATTTTTAGGCGAATTTTGGCAGTTTTATAGTCTTGCAGTAAAATGCTCATAACTTTTCGCTCGGTTGCCCGTTTTTGAAAGTTTTTATATAGACGCGAAGCTCTCTTCAAGCTCTACGCATCTATATAATCGTCTCTTACACTTTTATTAAAGGCACTCAATGTAAAATTCCTTTACAAGAAAGGTGAGATCCAAGTGAAAATACAAGGGCAAATCTTTGCCAATTGGCTATTTTTTGGGGTTTTTTCTCAAAAACATTCACTCGGCATCTTAAAATATTCGCCCAAATTTTGGCCGTTTTGAAGGGTTTGAGAAGATATTCGCCCAATTTTGGACATTTTTTGAAAACATTTTCCCCATTTTAGGTTTCCTATCCGTTATCCCTTAAACCATAGCCTAATTTATTTATTTATCCAACGGTGCACACACCAAAGCTAGGTCAAATTTTAATTTATTTTTTGCAAGTGCTATCAACATTCTTGTCCATGCTACTCGCCCTAGGGTAAAATCCATTCATTCAAAACCTTATTTTTCCTTAAATTTTATCATTAACAAGGTGCTTCTTCACATATTCTTATGCGCACATAGGCTTATGGACACCTATATATGAGTCACAATTTAATTTTTCTACGCGATGCACTTGGTCAATAAATTTATATTTAGCTTGGCATTACTCTTTTAATTTTCCTAAACCATTTACCCCATCTTTAGGCATCCTTAGCATAATGTGGTGTGCACGTACACACATAGTGCATTTGTCTACATGTGTGTAAAAGTATTATTTTTTTACCTTGTTAATTTTCTAGGGCATATAAACCTTAGCATTTGCGAACAAATTTGATATTTTCAACTAAATAGAAAATTTCCAAATCTTTTTGCCTACCTAAGATGATGTTTTTTTTGCAAATGTAGATCCTCTCTTAACACATTTTCCTTCACTTCTTTAGCATTATATAATGTTACCAATTTTGAGTCAAAATTTCGTTTGATAATTTGTTTTTACATGGGTAGGAGGGATCTTACATTCTCCCCTACTTAGGCATTGAGATGTTCTCATCTCATGGAATGGGAATAGTCTTTGCGTCGATCCCTCGTCGATCCTCAACTTTTTTCCAAGTTACATATTCAACAAGGAAAAACTTCCACTTAACTAAATATTCCCTGAGAATCCTGTTTTGGAAGGGATTTTCTTGAATATTTAGGATTTATTGAGCTGCTAGTTCCATTCATCCTTGTGATGGCATGATGATTTAATTTTCCTCCAAGATGTGCTCAAGGTTCAGTGATACTCCTTTAGTAGGCTAGCATAAAAAATGTGGTGAACCTTAAGATCCGGAGGGAGCAGCAACTCATAAGCCTGATCTCCAATCTTATTCATGATAATATAAGGCTACATTATCTTGGTGACAATTTCTTGTACTTTTCCAAGGATAAGGAACTTTTGTTGGGTTGTACACAAAGAAAAATCATATCAGCTTCCTCGAATTCTCAACTTAACCTCTTTTGGCTTGCATATTGCTTTTACCTATCCTAAATAGCTTTGATATCTTTTCTTATGGACTGCATCTTATTGTCCATTTCATCAAGAATTTGCCTTGAAACTTCTAACCTAATCACAGGATTAGACCAATTCAAGGGCGTAAGGCAATCTTGCATTCTTGACCATGTAGACCTTTGAAAAGACTCATGCCAATACTTCGATGATAAGAAGCATTGTAAGGAAATTCCACAAGATGAAGGAAATTTAACCATCTTTTTGGCTCCCATCCTCAATAAGGTGGGCTCCCAGAACTCATAAGCTTATGAAGTTTTCCAATACCATCATTTCAAAATAAGTACGGGTAGAGGAAAGGCTAGTGAAGAATGGGGTGGGGGAGGTTGTGGGTTTGTATCCCACCTTTATGATGCACATTTGGCATACAAAGAATGACCCCCATACAAGCAACATGCAAGGGGTGGCCTTTTACGAGGAGGACAAAAGACCCCCCCTTCCTCCAAAATTGAAACATATATCCTTCCTGACTTAGAGGACTCCAAATAGAGTGTTTAGGTCAGGAATGAAATTGACCGAGGCGAATAACTACATGCAATGTCCGTTCGATAGATAAATAGTAAGATCTTCAAATGTAAAGTGGATCGGCATGTTGCAAGTACTTTTGTGTTAGAATGTAGCATTTTTTTAATGTAATTTAATAATACCCATACCTCCATTGTTATTCCCTCGAGGAAAGTAATTATTATTCATTTAAATATATTAAGTGATGATTACTTATATAAAATACAAAAAAGCAGTTGATGTAATTTGATAACTACCATACCTTGATTATTATTCCTTGGAGGAAAGGAATTATTATTTATTTGAGCATATTGAGTGATTTCTACTTATGTAAACTACAAAAAAGCATTTGATGTAAATTGGTTGTTTAAGCTTCATCGGCTTACAACCTTTTTATGTAATTAGATAATTACCATACCTTGATTATTATTCCCTTAGGAAAGTAATTAGTATTCATTTGAACATATTGAGTATGTAAAATACAAAAAAGCGATTGTTGGCTAATTGCAGCCTTCGTTCCGCTTGGCAAATTAGAGGCCGACATGCACCACGACACGTTCGAGGTGAGCTTATAAAGGAAGGAAGAGATAGCAATCATCAAGCAGCACACGAATTAATCAGCAAGGTATAGAAGGAAGAAGAAGAAGAAGAAGCAAGGTATGCAAGCCATGCGTCGACGGGAGCGAACGGTAAGACAAGGAGTACGCGTAATTATAGCACTTAGTATAATAATTACGAGAGTTTGTAGCTTAATCATCAGAGCCCTTGCTCCACTCGATTTGTCTGCTAATTTTGGAACTATTTAATCAAGATCTCTGCGTCGTCGTGCAGATGAGAATTGCAAGAGGATGGCGCTAATAAGCTTCAAAAAGCTCTTTTGTGTTGAGATTCTATATATAGTCGTTAGATGAGATCCTAAGGTCTTTCTGGATGATTTTTGCATTTATTCAAGCTGCGTGGATCACTTGGAAAAGTTGAGGTTGGCCTTGCAGAGTATTGATTATGCAAAAGGGTGTCTTAATCCTGGGAAATGCTGCTTTTTGGCACGAAGGAAGGTGGTTCTCTTGGGACATGTTATCTCAGAAGAAGGCATAGAGATGGATCCTGAGAAGGTGCAGGCAATTGGCCCTCCCACCACCTACCAATGTACGGGAGGTAAGGAGGATTTTGGGTAAAACAAAGTATTACCAACGCTTTGTTGACATGTTCTCTGAGAAGATGTATCCTATAAATCTGTTAACAAAGAAGAATGTTTCTTTCCAATGGGAGCCCGATCAAATTCAATCTTTTTGTTTGCTCAAGGAATGCATGAGTCAAAGTCCAATTGTTCAGCCTCCTAGTAGGTGGGGGGAGGACTTTTATGTGAACCCAAGTGTCTCATCACATTCAGTACTCTTGCAAAAGGGAGAACAAGGGCATATGCAACCAGTGTATTATGCAAGCCGACAACCGAGGAGAGGTATGGTGAAATGGAGAAAGGTGGTTTGTCTCTTATTTTTGCGGTAAAGAAGTTCAGGTCATACTTGTTACCTCGCCCTTTTTTCTTCCTCACATCTCAACCTTCTTAACAATTCTTGGTCTGTAAACCCAATCCTGCAAGAGGGAAGTTTGCAAAGTGGATTTGTGAGCTTCAAGAATTCTCTTTCACTTTCATTACAGAAAACACCACTAGGGCCTCTCTTGCAGATTTGCTTACAAGGAAGGAAGAGGAAGAAGGAACAGGAGCAAAGAAAGAAGTATATGAAGATTTGGAAACACCACCAACTGCTTTCACTATGCATTTTGATGGAGCCTTTAGCTCTTCCAGGCAATATGGGGCTGGGGGGATAGTTTTATTTGATCCAAGAGGAAAAGAGGTATGATGGCCGTGTGGAGAAACAGCTAGATAAGAAGTTTCTTCAACGCTGGGAAGGCCCCTTCAGGATAAAGCAAAAGTTCAAAAATAACACCTATCTTCTAGAGGATGCAAGTGGCCAGGAGGTTCCCGGACGTGCCAATGAGTACTGGCGGCGGCTAGAGATATTTTACCCTCAAGCACCATGGCCAGCAGATCCCCAAGGCAAGCATGGAGGATCTGCTGGGGGGGAAAGATGTGACATGAAAAATTGATATCTCTCATTTTCAATTTTGTGCATATTTTGATGGTTTCGCAATGGTAATAAGGTGGAAGCTTGTCCAAGAAGATTGCGGCGCCCACAATGGAATAACGGCGTGGTGATGCGGCGGCTTGGCGGCTACCCGGATAACAACATTCTATCTTCAAATATAATGGTTTTACTTGATTTAGGGTGCACACATTGTAAATGCCACAAGTATGCTTGATAAATACTTTGGTATGGTAGACAGGCTAGTGATGTGGAAAATAAAAGTGGGCCTTCATGCTCACATGGATTTTAATTGTATTATTAATATGGTATTCACCATAAGGCTACAAGTTGGGGAGTGTGGAAGGCATGTGGAGGAGTGTGTGTAGGTGCATAATTGGGAAAGATTCTTCTAGAATGCCTACATGGAAGAGGAGAATTCCGCCATGTGTAAGTGGGATCTCCACCTACATGCCACTTAGACTTGGCTATTATCTCATCACACTCTCAAAGTCAAAAAGTCTTCAATTTAATAATCAATAGAAGACTTAGCCTAAGAGGACAATTGATGGTGACATCTACCCTTATGTCACTGAAGGGTTGAAGATTTTTATGTTGTAATTTGTAACAATGGAAGAGAGGGTGATTCTCCACCTATAAAAGGAGTCCTCCTCTCCCTTTCAAATCAAGGAATGAGCCTCCTCAATTGAGCATTTTGTGTCATTGCCATTCTCTTATCTTTCAAACCCCTATTCAAACACTCTCTTTACATGTGAATGTCTCATTTAGCATTAGCTCCTCATGCTTAACCCAATTTTGGACCTCTTTGATGATTCATGATAAGTGGGATAAGGAGTTATTATCTTGGTGGGCCTGTGACTTCTCAAGGTAGCCCTTGCCTTATTGCCGCCCTCCTTTGGAGGTACCAATGGTTTTAGCGGTAATGAGCATGTGGAAAGACTTTGGGGACCATAGGTAAATCTTTACGATTGTCCGCTGAGCAATGTTAACCCTTACCCTCTAGCTTGAATCATGAAGGAGATGAAAGGCAAGAGGCTATGTGAAAATTGAGGTTTCATGCAAAGAGAGAGAAGTGCAGTTTTTGTGGTCCAATACCCAAGTTTCAACCTCATCACTCGGTGTTGGTTTCTTAAATTGATCATATGGCTAGGAAGCTCTTTCTATGCTTTCCACTCATGTAACTAATTTCTTAATCCCTTACTTCATTGATGATCAGAATTTCTCCCAAAGTTGCTAATTTTTAGGCGAATTTTGGCAGTTTTATAGTCTTGCAGTAAAATGCTCATAACTTTTCGCTCGGTTGCCCGTTTTTGAAAGTTTTTATATAGACGCGAAGCTCTCTTCAAGCTCTACGCATCTATATCATAGTCTCTTACACTTTTATTAAAGGCACTCAATGTAAAATTCCTTTACAAGAAAGGTGAGATCCAAGTGAAAATACAAGGGCAAATCTTTGCCAATTGGCTATTTTTTGGGGTTTTTTCTCAAAAACATTCACTCGGCATCTTAAAATATTCGCCCAAATTTTGGCCGTTTTGAAGGGTTTGAGAAGATATTCGCCCAATTTTGGACATTTTTTGAAAACATTTTCCCCATTTTAGGTTTCCTATCCGTTATCCCTTAAACCATAGCCTAATTTATTTATTTATCCAACGGTGCACACACCAAAGCTAGGTCAAATTTTAATTTATTTTTTGCAAGTGCTATCAACATTCTTGTCCATGCTACTCGCCCTAGGGTAAAATCCATTCATTCAAAACCTTATTTTTCCTTAAATTTTATCATTAACAAGGTGCTTCTTCACATATTCTTATGCGCACATAGGCTTATGGACACCTATATATGAGTCACAATTTAATTTTTCTACGCGATGCACTTGGTCAATAAATTTATATTTAGCTTGGCATTACTCTTTTAATTTTCCTAAACCATTTACCCCATCTTTAGGCATCCTTAGCATAATGTGGTGTGCACGTACACACATAGTGCATTTGTCTACATGTGTGTAAAAGTATTATTTTTTTACCTTGTTAATTTTCTAGGGCATATAAACCTTAGCATTTGCGAACAAATTTGATATTTTCAACTAAATAGAAAATTTCCAAATCTTTTTGCCTACCTAAGATGATGTTTTTTTTGCAAATGTAGATCCTCTCTTAACACATTTTCCTTCACTTCTTTAGCATTATATAATGTTACCAATTTTGAGTCAAAATTTCGTTTGATAATTTGTTTTTACATGGGTAGGAGGGATCTTACATTCTCCCCTACTTAGGCATTGAGATGTTCTCATCTCATGGAATGGGAATAGTCTTTGCGTCGATCCCTCGTCGATCCTCAACTTTTTTCCAAGTTACATATTCAACAAGGAAAAACTTCCACTTAACTAAATATTCCCTGAGAATCCTGTTTTGGAAGGGATTTTCTTGAATATTTAGGATTTATTGAGCTGCTAGTTCCATTCATCCTTGTGATGGCATGATGATTTAATTTTCCTCCAAGATGTGCTCAAGGTTCAGTGATACTCCTTTAGTAGGCTAGCATAAAAAATGTGGTGAACCTTAAGATCCGGAGGGAGCAGCAACTCATAAGCCTGATCTCCAATCTTATTCATGATAATATAAGGCTACATTATCTTGGTGACAATTTCTTGTACTTTTCCAAGGATAAGGAACTTTTGTTGGGTTGTACACAAAGAAAAATCATATCAGCTTCCTCGAATTCTCAACTTAACCTCTTTTGGCTTGCATATTGCTTTTACCTATCCTAAATAGCTTTGATATCTTTTCTTATGGACTGCATCTTATTGTCCATTTCATCAAGAATTTGCCTTGAAACTTCTAACCTAATCACAGGATTAGACCAATTCAAGGGCGTAAGGCAATCTTGCATTCTTGACCATGTAGACCTTTGAAAAGACTCATGCCAATACTTCGATGATAAGAAGCATTGTAAGGAAATTCCACAAGATGAAGGAAATTTAACCATCTTTTTGGCTCCCATACTCAATAAGGTGGGCTCCCAGAACTCATAAGCTTATGAAGTTTTCCAATACCATCATTTCAAAATAAGTACGGGTAGAGGAAAGGCTAGTGAAGAATGGGGTGGGGGAGGTTGTGGGTTTGTATCCCACCTTTATGATGCACATTTGGCATACAAAGAATGACCCCCATACAAGCAACATGCAAGGGGTGGCCTTTTTCGAGGAGGACAAAAGACCCCCCCTTCCTCCAAAATTGAAACATATATCCTTCCTGACTTAGAGGACTCCAAATAGAGTGTTTAGGTCAGGAATGAAATTGACCGAGGCGAATAACTACATGCAATGTCCGTTCGATAGATAAATAGTAAGATCTTCAAATGTAAAGTGGATCGGCATGTTGCAAGTACTTTTGTGTTAGAATGTAGCATTTTTTTAATGTAATTTAATAATTACCATACCTCCATTGTTATTCCCTCGAGGAAAGTAATTATTATTCATTTAAATATATTAAGTGATGATTACTTATATAAAATACAAAAGAGCAGTTGATGTAATTTGATAACTACCATACCTTGATTATTATTCCTTGGAGGAAAGGAATTATTATTTATTTGAGCATATTGAGTGATTTCTACTTATGTAAACTACAAAAAAGCATTTGATGTAAATTGGTTGTTTAAGCTTCATCGGCTTACAACCTTTTTATGTAATTAGATAATTACCATACCTTGATTATTATTCCCTTAGGAAAGTAATTAGTATTCATTTGAACATATTGAGTATGTAAAATACAAAAAAGCAATTGTTGGCTAATTGAAGCCTTCGTTCCGCTTGGCAAATTAGAGGCCGACATGCACCACGAAACGTTCGAGGTGAGCTTATAAAGGAAGGAAGAGATAGCAATCATCAAGCAGCACACGAATTAATCAGCAAGGTATAGAAGGAAGAAGAAGAAGAAGAAGCAAGGTATGCAAGCCATGCGTCGACGGGAGCGAACGGTAAGACAAGGAGTACGCGTAATTATAGCACTTAGTATAATAATTACGAGAGTTTGTAGCTTAATCATCAGAGCCCTTGCTCCACTCGATTTGTCTGCTAATTTTGGAACTATTTAATCAAGATCTCTGCGTCGTGCTGCAGATGAGAATAGCAAGAGGATGGCGCTAATAAGCTTCAAAAAGCTCTTTTGTGTTGAGATTCTATATATAGTCGTTCGATGAGATCCTAAGGTCGTTTGCAAGAACCCATGATATATTCGCTTCACGCCGTGAGATATTCACTTCACACCAGATCTCTGCTTGCTCACTCAGGAAGATGTAACTACGCAAATGCATGAGTTTTTTTTCGTGATTTGAGAAGGATGAAAAACCAGACTCCGTTTTCACGGTGACTAAGATAGTGTGAGCACTTGAAAACTTAAGATAGTTACATGTGAATTAGATATTCACGCAGAAAAAAGTTCATTGTTTTGTGTTATGTAGGCTTTTGTTACACCCTTTGGAAACTTGTGGTCACCTTAGTTTGGATGAATTAAACCACTTACTTTTTTCGGCATGAAAAAATGCAGCCTCATGAACTCCCATCCTCATGTGTTCCATTGGACAAGTTGTGTATGATCTTCAATGCTTTTGGAACACCAACATTGAGTTATACAAACTACGTACACAACAACTCTTTTTTTTTAACAAAATCTCTTGAACCTACTTGCATCAAACTGAACCCCATGACCATCCATGGTATCCTCGAGAGTGCTCTTTGACATAGAGTATCTCAACAAATAGTAGTCCACATGCTACGTGCAAAGTGGGGTGGAATTAGAGTTCAAACAAGGAAGTAATTAACATTTTATGATCATACTGTCAAGATTTTATAAGCTATATTTTTGATGCAGAGAATTTGGCATTGTTTGATTAGACCATATGTTTAAGTGCATGGCTAGCAGTTATATGTTTTATTAGAAGTTGTAACAAAGTAAAAAGGGACTCAAGTCAATTTGGGCCCAAGGTCAAGGGGTGAAGGGGATGTGAAAGGGGCCAAGGGCTAGGACTAGGGTTAGGCATGCCCATGCACATTAATACGTGTAGTGTGAAAGGATGGCCTAGTATATAAGTTAATATGGGCCAATGTCATGGAAACCTTTTGGTAATCATCAATATACAAGTCACTTACTCTCTCTTCTCTCTCTCTAAACCTAGGCTAATCCTCCTAATCTAGGCTAATCCAAGGCTAATTAGGATGCTACTTGCTTACTCTTTCTTCTCTCTCTAAACCTAGGCTATTCTTCCTATTGACAGCTTTCTGTTGCATTACTATACCCTCATTTTGTCCAAGGGTTAGGGATGTTTTCAAGGTGTTTTCATAGCTTCATTATACTATCCAAGGGCTACGTTTAGAGCCCTCAAGTGTTTGATTTCGACTCCATTTACTTCTCCAATTGGTAAGTCTACTTGCAAGACAAAAGGGGTACCCAGTAAAAAATAGAGCATTAAGTGGGAAATTCAAGCATGTTGGGGCATTGTACACACCATTAGCTCCCCGAAAAACAAAATGTTCTTGATTCTGGCACCGTTGACTTGGCCAAATGGCCATAGTTGACCAATCTAAGGGGTTAAAAAAGAGAGGATAGTTGCCGGTCAAATATATTTCTGATGCAGAGAATTTGGCATTGTTTGATTAGAGTATATGTTTAAGTGCATGGCTAACAGTTATATGTTTTAAGGGACTCAAGTCAATTTGGGCCCAAGGTCAAGGGGTGAAGGGGATGTGAAAGGGGCCAAGGGCTAGGACTAGGGTTAGGCATGCCCATGCACATTAATAAGTGTAGTGTGAAAGGATGGCCTAGTATATAAGTTAATATGGGCCAATGTCATGGAAACCTTTTGGTAATCATCAATATACTAGTCACTTACTCTCTCTTCTCTCTCTCTAAACCTAGGCTAATCCTCCTAATGTCATGGAAACCTTTTGGTAATCATCAATATACAAGTCACTTACTCTCTCTTCTCTCTCTCTAAACCTAGGCTAATCCTCCTAATCTAGGCTAATCCAAGGCTAATTAGGATGCTACTTGCTTACTCTTTCTTCTCTCTCTAAACCTAGGCTATTCTTCCTATTGACAGCTTTCTGTTGCATTACTATACCCTCATTTTGTCCAAGGGTTAGGGATGTTTTCAAGGTGTTTTCATAGCTTCATTATACTATCCAAGGGCTACGTTTAGAGCCCTCAAGTGTTTGATTTCGACTCCATTTACTTCTCCAATTGGTAAGTCTACTTGCACGACAAAAGGGGTACCCAGTAAAAAATAGAGCATTAAGTGGGAAATTCAAGCATGTTGGGGCATTGTACACACCATTAGCTCCCCGAAAAACAAAATGTTCTTGATTCTGGCACCGTTGACTTGGCCAAATGGCCATAGTTGACCAATCTAAGGGGTTAAAAAAGAGAGGATAGTTGCCGGTCAAATATATTTCTGATGCAGAGAATTTGGCATTGTTTGATTAGAGTATATGTTTAAGTGCATGGCTAACAGTTATATGTTTTAAGGGACTCAAGTCAATTTGGGCCCAAGGTCAAGGGGTGAAGGGGATGTGAAAGGGGCCAAGGGCTAGGACTAGGGTTAGGCATGCCCATGCACATTAATAAGTGTAGTGTGAAAGGATGGCCTAGTATATAAGTTAATATGGGCCAATGTCATGGAAACCTTTTGGTAATCATCAATATACTAGTCACTTACTCTCTCTTCTCTCTCTCTAAACCTAGGCTAATCCTCCTAATGTCATGGAAACCTTTTTGTAATCATCAATATACAAGTCACTTACTCTCTCTTCTCTCTCTCTAAACCTAGGCTAATCCTCCTAATCTAGGCTAATCCAAGGCTAATTAGGATGCTACTTGCTTACTCTTTCTTCTCTCTCTAAACCTAGGCTATTCTTCCTATTGATAGCTTTCTGTTGCATTACTACCCTCATTTTGTCCAAGGGTTAGGGATGTTTTCAAGGTGTTTTCATAGCTTCATTATACTATCCAAGGGCTACGTTTAGAGCCCTCAAGTGTTTGATTTCGACTCCATTTACTTCTCCAATTGGTAAGTCTACTTGCAAGACAAAAGGGGTGCCCAGAAAAAAAATAGAGAAAATTCAAGCATGTTGGGGCATTGTACACACCATTAGCTCCCCGAAAAACAAAATGTTCTTGATTTTGGCACCGTTGACTTGGCCAAATGGCCATAGTTGACCAATCTAAGGGGATAAAAAAGAGAGGATAGTTGCCGGTCAAATATGGTCAAGGCTGTGACATGGATGCATAGGGCTTGTTAAGAGAATTCCATCAAGCTAAAGATTTCCAAAACCGGTCTCTGTTTGATCGAGATTTGGTCACTTTGGTAATAAAGGCAACTTTTCTATAAAAAAAGTCAAAGTAGAGAATAGTATAGGGTTGACCAAGTCAAAGGAAACTACATATGTGAATAGAGCATTGAAATACCTCTCTATAGAGCCAAACACCATTCAATTTAAATTTTGGGAACCCTTCCAAAGGTCTTTTGAGCAATTGAGATGATGCAGAAGGCCAAACTCAATAGGAGAACTACAAGCAAGCTCTTGAGTATGTAGCGGGCACATCGGAAGCAAGATATGAAGTGAATTAGGATCCTCAAGGAGCTATGCAAGAATAAATTAGTGGCAATGTCAATGAAGGGGCTTTATGTCAAGAGGCAAATGTTTCACAAATACCTAAAGAAGGTGGGGACATGAACATGAACAACATGATGTATCTCATGCAAACTATGATTGAAAGGATGGGCGAAAAAATTTCAGTTGGGGGACAAGTTTGACTCTATGAGCAAGGAGTTGCATGTTGGGATCACAAACTTAAGGCAAGATGCAAATAAAGGAAAAGAAGCTTACGGTGGACCTATGCTGCATCCATATGCACCAAACACTTTTCCACCAAGCTTATGGGCCTTTTGCGGGACCTTCACATGAAAATGCATTGCATACTCCTCAAGCTAGTATGCACCATGTTGATGGGAATCATGGATCTATTCTTGGAAAGGACAAGATGCCTCCGTCATTGATGCATCAAGGTGGAACAAGTATGCCTATGTATGGTTCTTCTTCAATGCATATGTACAATCAAAGATACCCTTCACCCTTGTCTATCAATGAGCCACATTGTCAAACACTCTTCTCTTCAAAAGGAGTGATCAGAGAAAGTAATGCACAGGTGAAGCTACTACAAGTGAAGCCAAGATAAGGAGGATCAATGTATGTGAATTGTTGGTGCCGACTCTTGGCTTCCCTATTGATGCAATGTGACTATGTGGGCCTCTATGCACACATTATGGGTGTTGAATTGGAGGGCATGCTTTCTGTAATTTTCGGACAGCAAGAAGATGAAGTTAATTTGTTGCCAAATCTTTCTCAACAAGTCACCAATGTATCTCTGGTCAAAGGGGATAAGCAAGCTGAAAACGGGTATTATTGGACAGCTTTTATAAGTGCTTTTATTGAGGAATTTTCAGCTCATGACATGATGCCCCGAGGTTGTGAGAACATAGTCGTTGATGACATTTTGATGAGTACTTGTTTGTTGACGATGACCATGCTTTTGATGATCATGCATTGGGTGACGCATTGAGTGGCTCATGGAGGTTCGTGAGAATTCATTGTATGATCCATTTCCAAATCAGATTTGGAAGACATATGATTATTAATTATTTGACTATGAAGGTTTAGAGGATGTGGATCATGATGCAAATAATGATATTGTTCACACATGTGTTGATGATATTGTTCACACATGTGTTGATGGTTGATGTTGATGATCATGGTACTATCGTTCATCATGAGGACGGGGATTTCTATAAAGATGTGGATGATGGTAGCCTTGACAATGAAGATATTCATTATAAGGATGCATGTTCTATGCTTGGTAGTGGAGATCTTCAAGGTGATTTTGAAGATGACAATAAAGTTCTTATATGGACATAGAGTTTGATTATTAATTATTTGACTATGAAGGTTTAGAGGATGTGGATCATGATGCAAATAATGATATTGTTCACACATGTGTTGATGGTTGATGTTGATGATCATGGTACTATCGTTCATCATGAGGACGGGGATTTCTATAAAGATGTGGATGATGGTAGCCTTGACAATGAAGATATTCATTATAAGGATGCATGTTCTATGCTTGGTAGTGGAGATCTTCAAGGTGATTTTGAAGATGACAATAAAGTTCTTATATGGACATAGAGTTTGAGGTGTCTATTTTCAGATTTTGTGGATTCCAAAATGATTCTATGGTTTATGGGATTTGGGCATTCACTTTTGGATGCATTCCTTGTCATATGAGATGCATGGTGCAAGACTATGTTGCACGCCATGGTTTTGGTGTATTACCCTGATGATGGAAATACTCTTGCACATGGTATATATTACATTTATGCTCTGGATTGATGGATATATCGGTATGCTTTCCTTTCAACCCTGGTATAAGTGGTAGCCAAGTTATGTGTGGGTTGGAAATTATAATAGTTATCCTTTTGATCCGGATGTAAATTATAGCAGTTATCCTTTTCCTCCGAGTGGCTACTTGTGCTTGAGGAGACTTGATCATTGGTCTCTTGGTTTGCCTTTTGATCCACGAGGTCAAGTTTTGATAGGTTACCCTTTGGCTACCTTTAAGGAATCAATTGGTGCATAAAAACAATGATTATGGGTTGCTGGAATTTCTTAAAATCACTGTTTGGCCAGCCCTATACCTTTTGGTTTTCGGTGCAAAATGCGTGGAAGCTTCATGAAGTGAATATGCCATTATGGAGTGCATGATATGGCTTGATTTGAGGGAATTGTGGCAATTTATAGCCATACATATGTCTTTTTGGCTCCAATATACATGGCTCATGCATGAGCACGCTACTTGACATAACTCCTTGATGGTACACTTCATCCATGCAAGTTTGTATATGTGTACCTAAGGTTTCAAGGACAAAACCTATTGTGTGGGAATGGTTTGTAAAAAATAAAAAAGGAACTCAAGTCAATTTGGGGCTAAGGCTAAGGGATGAAGGGGATGTGAAAGGGACCAACGGCTAGGACTAGGGTTGGGCATGCCCATGCACATTAATAAGTGTAGTGTGAAAGGATGGCCTAGATATAAGTGAATATGGGCCAACGTCATAGAAACCTTTTGATAATTTTCAATATACAAGTCACTTACTCTTTCTCTCTCTAAACCTAGACTAACCATCCTAATCTAGGCTAATCCAAGGCTAATTAGACTAAATCCAGGCTAATTAGGATGCTACTTCCTTTGAGAAGTGCTCAATGTAAAATTCCTTTACCAACTGGGTGAGATCCAAGAAAAAAAATAGGGACTAATCTTTGCCCATTGGGTATTTTTGGAGATGTTTTTCAAAAACATTCAGCCAACAACTTAAAACATTCACCCAAAATTTTAGTTGTTGTGAAGGGTTTAAGAAGATATTTGCCCAATTTTAGAAATTTCAGGGCAGTCTTTTAAAACATTCACCCCATTTTAGGTTTCCTATCCTTTATCCCTTAAACCATAGTTTAATTTATTTATTTATCTTAGGGTGCACACACCAAAGCTAGGTCAAAGTTTAATTTATTTTTGCCAAGTGCTATCAACATTCTTGCCCATGCTACTGGTCCTAGGGTTAAATCCATTCAAATACGACCTTATTTTTCCTTAAATTTTATTATTAACAAGTTGCTTCTTCACATATTCTTATGCGCACATAGGCTTATGGACACCTATATATGGGTCACACCTTACCATTTCAGAACAAATTTGATATTTTCAGCTAAATAAAAAATTTTCAAATATTTTTTCCTAGCCGAGATGATTTTTTTCCCCAAATGTATATCCTCTCTTAACAAATTTTCTTTCACTTCTTTAGCATTATATAATGTAACCAATTTTGAGTCAACATTCCTTTATTTGATAATTTCTTTTTACACGGGTAGGAGGGATATTACATTCTCCCCTACATAGGCATCGAGATGTTCCCATCTCATGGAATGGGAATAGTCTTTGGATAGATCCTCCTCTTTTTTCCAAGTTGCGTCTTCAACAAGGAAAAACTTCCACTTAACTAAATATTCTTTGAGAATCCTGTTGTGTAAGGGATTTTCTTGAATATCCGAGATTTATTGAGGTGCTAGTTCCATTCATCCTTGTGATGGCATGATGATTTGATTGTCCTCCAAGATGTGCTAAAGATTTTGATGATACTCCTTTAGTAGGCTGACATAAAAAACGTGGTGAACCTCAAGATGTGGAAGAAGCAGCAACTCATAAGCCTCATCTACAATCTTTCTCATGATAATATAAGGTTACAGTATCTTGGCGACAACTTATTGTACTTCTCCAAGGATAAGGAACTTGTCTTGGGATGCACATAAAGAAAAATCATATCAGGTTCCTCGAATTCTCAACTTAACCTCTTTTTTAGCTTGCATATTACTTTTACCTATCCTAAATAGCTTTGATATCATTTTCTATGGACTGCATCTTGTTGTCCATTTCATCAAGAATTCATCAACAATTTGCCTTGAAACTTCTACCCTAATCAGAGGGTTAGAGCAATTCAAGGACATAAGGCAATCTTGCAATCTTGACCATATAGAGCTTTGAAAGGACTCAGTGAGGATAAGAAGCACTGTAACCAAATTCCACAAGATGTAGGAAATTCAACTCTTGAAACTTCTACCCTAATTAGAGGGTTAGACCAATTCAAGGACGTAAGGCAATCTTGACCATATAGAGCTTTGAAAGGACTCAGTGCATTGTAAGCAAATTCCACAAGATGTAGGAAATTTAACCATCTTTTTGGCTCCCATCCACAAAAATCTCTACGAGTGTCCTCGATAACTTGATGAATTTAGCCATCAGTATCTAGACGATAAGCTATACTAATGTCTAAAAAAGTTTCAACTATTTCAAATAATGATGTCCAAAATTGAGACGTAAACTTTTCATCTCAATCACTATTCTACAAGATAATCCATGTAAACTAAAGATTTCTCACCAAAATGTCTCGGCAATATCTAAAGTAGTGAAGGTTTTCTTTATTATGATAAGGTGTGCAAAGTCTATGAGACCACCACAGATACAGAATCATACACGATTTTGACTGGTCATTTGGTGATGAAATCCACACTTATGCACTCATATTTCATTTTTGGAATGTCCAAAGGATGTAATATCGCATTTATTTTGAATCTTTTAGCTTTAACCTTTTGACAAACAAGGCATTGGCAAAGCTGATCTAGTATATCCCTTTTCAATCCTTGCCAAACCAAGTGAGGGATACACCCAGTTAACCATGAGGGCACAATCCTAAGCTTGTCCGAGGAGGGGGGCAACTGGGCAGGGTCTCACATTTTTGGGGCAGGCTCCCATAACTCACAAGCTTATGACGTTTTCTAATACTATCATTTCAAAATAAGTACGGGTGGTGGAGGAGTGGCTAGTGAAGAATGGGGTGGGGGTGAGGTTGTGGGTTTGTATCCCACCCTTACTATGCACATTTGGCATACAAAGAATGACCCCCATACAAGCAATATGCAAGGGGTGGCTGTCTGCAAGTAAGACAAAAGACCCCCCTTCCTCCAAAATTGAAATATATCCTTCATGACTTAGAGGATTCGAAAGAGCGTGTTTATGTTGAGGAATGAAATTGACCGAGGAGGCGAATAACTACATGCAATGTCCGCCTTACACGGCTGATAGATAAATAGTAAGATCTTCAAATGTAAAGTGGTTGTTTAAGCTTCATCGGCATGTTCGAAGTACTTTTTTGTGTTAGAATGTAACCTTCTTATGTAACTTGATAATTACCATACGTCCTTGATTATTATTCCCTTGAGGAAAGCAATTATTATTCATTTGAATCTATTGAGTAATGATTACTTATGTAAATTACAAAAAAGCAATTGATGTAATTTGATAACTACCATCCCTTGATTATTATTCCTTTGAGGAAAGTAATTATTATTCATTTGACTATATTGAGTGATTTATTACTTATGTAAACTACAAAAAAGGAATTGATGTAAAGTGGTTGTTTAAGCTTCTTCGGCTTGCAGTTGCA
Source organism: Cibotium barometz (assembly GCF_041138505.1). Taxonomy (NCBI): domain Eukaryota; kingdom Viridiplantae; phylum Streptophyta; class Polypodiopsida; order Cyatheales; family Cibotiaceae; genus Cibotium; species Cibotium barometz. The sequence continues at coordinate 5,452,837 of NC_141090.1, read as the reverse complement.
AGCACTTTGTGTTAGAATGCAAACTTTTTATGTAATTAGATAATTACCGTACCTTGATTATTATTCCCTTGAGGAAAACAATTATTGAACATATCATCGAGTATGTAAAATACAAAAAAGCAATTGTTGGCTAATTGCAGACTTCGTTCCGGTTGGTGGGCCGACGACACGTTCGAAGTGCGCTTATAAAGGAAGGAAGAGATAGCTCAACCCCATTACGTGGATACCCAACTAAGTATGGACAATAGATAACTACCGTACCTTGATTATTAGTCCCTTGAGGAAAACAATTATTGAGTATGTAAAATACAAAAAAGCAATTGTTGGCTAATTGCAGACTTCGTTCCGACGACACGTTCGAGGTGCGCTTATAAAAAGGAAGGAAGAGTGATAGCAATCATCAAGCAGCACATGAATTAATCAGCAAGGTATAGAAGAAGCAGAAGAGCCGGCAACAACCTAAAAATGGGGGGCGTATCCCTTCTCATGCTGCAGATGTCGGCTTTGCTGATCGGCTTCCTTGTCGACGTTGCGGACGAAATGCTATTACTCTCACGACGAGTACGTACGTCATACATGCAAGCCATGCGTCGACGGGAATGAACGGTAAGACAAGGAGTACGCGTAATTTTTGCACTTAGTCTAATAATTACGAGAATTTATAGCTTAATCATAATTAGAGCCCTTGCCCACTAGATTTGTCTGCTAATTTCGGAATTATTCAATCAAGGTCTTTGCGTCGTTGTGCAGATGAGAATCAGGTCGACAAGAGCAGCTACAGAGTAGCAAGAGGATGGCGCTAGGAAGCTTCAAAAAGCTCTTTTGTGTTGAGATTCTAATTAGGTCGTTTGCAAGAGCCCTTGATGAGATCCTAAGGTCATTCGCAAGAGCCCTTGATATATTCACTTCACGCCTTGAGAACCATATCTCTACTCATCAGATATAAATTACCAAATAGATAATTTTTTATAAAAATCATATAGGTGTAATAATAGTTTTTTAATTGATGTATATATTATTTTAAAAAATAAATATCATAAGATCAGTATTTTATATACATATACATGGATTATCTATAAATTAAATATATGTATATTTTACATGTAAGTGAAACGTTAACTATAAATGGATGCACTCATGCATGGGAGGTGATGATGACATGGAAACTCAATTTGATGACATGGCAGGACAAAATGTTGATGTGGTATATGCGTTTGTAAGAATTGGCACCAATTCAAGATGATGTGATATATCCATGGTGGATGTTTTGATGACATAGGCTAATGGTGGTAGCTCTCCCTCTTTGATGATGTATCAATGCATGGGACATGGCATCTAATAAGGTGACATGCCATGCCATCGATCATGAGGTGGCATGACATGTCATGAGTGATGAGGTGCCATAATGAAGTGGCACATTGAGATGGAACATTGAGCTGGAATAATGCATGCCATGTGTAGGTGGGAACATGCATGGCCACCTTAGGGGTCTCCACCTATGTTTGGTAAATTACCTAGCCTAGGTTACCAAGCCTAGGTAGACTTAGGTTTAGGCTTGGAAGGAAAGAAACTATTCAAGTAGAGCTATTTTCGCATAAAATGGATGAAAATATACCTTTTTGACTCATATTAAGCAATTTTTTTTCATAGATCCAACTTTATTAGCACTACTTTCTCACATAAAATAATTGCATGATTACATAGAAATAATTTTCTATAGTTAATTTACTAATTATGTTCAACTACTCTATGATTTTGAAGTAAAGTTCCAATAGAGATGACAAAAATATCATAAGAGTATTTTATACATATAGATGGATGATCTATAAATTAAATATATGTATATTTTACATGTAAGTGAAACCATGAATGGATGCACCCATGCATGGGAGGTGATGATGACATGGAAACTCGATTTGATGACATGGCATGAAAAATGCTCACGTCATATACGTTTGTAACAACTCAAGATGATGTGATATATCCATGGTGGATGTTTTGTTGATATAGGCTAGTGATGTAGTAATTTGAGTGAGGTGGTAGGTCTACCTCCTTGATTATGTATTAATGCATGAGACATGGCATATAATAAGGGGACATGCCATGCCATCAATGATGAGGTGGCATGCCATGTGCTTAATTGGCATTTTTGATTGGACCATATGCTTATGTGCTTAATTGGCATGCCATGCAGGGATTTCACTAACGTAAACGAGAACATGTGAACATGTTAATAACATATGTTAATAACACAAAAAATCTTGTGATCACATGTTATATTCACAAAGCTTTCACAAGGGCCTAAAAAAATTATCTTTGTCCGGCATAAAAAATCTTCTTAGGTGGCCATTGACCTGCTATTATGTGAAGATGGTAACATGAGAACATGTGAATAGCTTATTCCCATGTGTAGCCAAGCTTTTAAGGAGTTCCCAAATGGCAAGTGACCTGTTACTTTGTAAACGGTAACATGAGAACATGTGAATAACTTGTTCACATGTGTTATTATCACAAAAAATCTTGTGATCACGTGAATATTAAATCCCTGATGCCATGTGCTTAATTGGCATTTTTTATTGGACCATATGCTTAAGTGCACGACTAAGAGCCTAATATTTTATTAGAAGCGCTCAATGTAAAATTCCTTTACCAAGTGGGCAAGATCTAAGGAAAAAAATAGGGGCTATTATGTTTGCCAATTGGCTATTTTTGGGGTTGTTTCTCAAAAATATTTGCCCAAATTTTGGCCGTTTTGAAGGGTTTTAGAAGATACTCACCCAATTTGGACATTTAGGGCATTGTATTGGATATTTTCCCCTTCTTAGGTTTCCTATCCTTTATCCTTGAAACCATATCCTAATTAATTTATTTATCCAACGGTGCACACACCAAAGCTACGTAAAATTTTAATATATTTTTTCCAAGTGCTATCAACATTCTTGCCCATGCTACTGGCCCTAGGGTAAAATCCATTCAAATACAACCTTATTTTTCCTTAAATTTTATCATTAACAAGGTGCTTCTTCACATATTCTTATGCGCACATAGGCTTATGGACACCTATATATAGGCTTATGGACACCTATATATAGGCTTATGGACACCTATATATGAGTCAAAATTTAATTTTTGTAAACGATGCACTTGGCCAATAAATTTATATTTAGCTTGGCATTACTCTTTTAATTTTCCTAAACCATTTTAACCCATCTTTACACACCTCAGCATAATGTAGTGTGCACACACACACATAGTGTATTTGTCTACATGTGTGCAATAGTATTATTTTTTGACCTTGTTAATTTTCTCGGGCATATAAACCTTAGCATTTGGGAACAAATTTGATATTTTCAGCTAAACAAAAAATTTCCAAATCTTTTTGCCTAGTTGAGATGATTTTTCCCCCCATGCCCATACATTCAAAAATTAGTCCTGTAAACAAGTTGAGCAAGTGCATCACATAAAGGTAAAGAGAAGGTTGAGGATCTCTTAGTATGCTTGACATTTCAATAAGGCATTTATATGTTGATGGAGAGTTTATGCCTCAGAGCAGAGCCTTGATGGGGAGTTTGGGATTCCAGTTATCTGCACGACACCTAGTGCAAGGAAGGCTAACGTAGCTCTACAAGACACCAAGGATTGATCTAGGACCACATAGGTCAGAAAAGGGTCAAAAAATATATTACGAGATTGACGTATGATGGTTATGTAGCTTCATTATGCATAAATGGCAAAGGTTTTGTAGGAGGCTCAACCCACATGTTTTGAGAATGTTGTAAGGCATGTACATTGGGAGAAAGCCATGGATGAAGAGATGGCTACATTGTGGAGGAGGTTAAACCCACATGTTTTTTTTTTCGGTGATTCGAGAAGGATGAAAAACCAGAGTCCGTTTTCATGGTGAGTAAGATAGCATACGTGTGAGCACTTAAAAACTCAAGATAGCTACATGTGAATTATTAGATATTCACGCTGAAAAAGTTCATTGTTTTGTGTAATGTAGGCTTTCCTCACACCCTTTGGAAGCTTGTGGTCACCTTAGTCTAGATAGAATTAAATCACACTTACTTTTTTTGGGCATGAAAAAATCTAGATACTCAGAGCTGCATGAACTCCCATTAGTTTCTCACCTCAAATAAACTAGTAATTTCTCTTCTTTTAAAGTGATGTTGTTCATGTGATCCGTTGGACAAGTTGTGTATGATTTTCAATGCTTTTGAAACACCGACATTGAGTTATAAAAACTACGTAAACAACAACTCTTTTTTCTTTAGAAAATCTCTTGAAACACATTGTTTTTAAATATTTTGAAGGAAAACCCCACTATTTTTTTCAAACTACACTAATTAAGAAAAAATCAAAATATAAAAAAAAACCTGTCAATTTTTTAAAATTAACAAACTACATCAAAAATCTTGAAAATAGCACAAAGGTAAAAATCTCAATTTTTGGCTATAATCTCTTACACTACGTGCACATCATTATTAAAATTGCTAAACATTTGTCGTACTTTTGCTTTTTCCACGCCCGTGGGGCTTGGTCATTTTTGCATCCACCCAACTTTTGGGCTTGCCCTATCTATCTTGCATGCTCAACCCCTACCTCCATGCCCTCTCCTTTCTTTCATGTCTCTTGCTCAAGTGCTTGTCCTTGAGTGCCTTGCCTCACCTCGCTACACCCAATGCCATATCACTCCTACCTCCCATGCCCATACATTCCAAAATTAGTCCTACATCATATAAAGGTAAAGAGAAGGTTGACGATCTCTTAGTATGCTTGACAATTCAATAAGGCATTTATATGTTGATTTTTTTGCCTCAAAGCAGAGCCTTGATGGGGAGTTTGGGATTCCAGTTTATCAAGACACCTAGTGCAAGGAAGGCTAAGGTAGCTCTACAAGGACACCAAGGATCGATTTGGGACCACATAGGTCAGAAAAGGGTCCAAAAATATATTGCAATATTGACGTATGATGGTTATGTAGCTCCATTATGCATAAATGGCAAAGGTTTTGTAGGAGGCTCAACCCACATGTTTTGAGAATGTTGTAGTAAGGCATGTACGTTGGGAGAAAGCCATGGATGAAGAGATGGCTACATTGTAGAGGAGGTTAAACCCACATGTTTTGAGAATGATGTTGGGCATGTACATGGGGAGAAGGCCATGGATGAAGAAATGGTTGCATTGGATGTAGATAAGACATGTGCCTTCTCCTCGGAATAAAAAGGCTATTGGATGTAAGTGGGTGTACAAAGCGAAGAATAAATCAGATGGAAGACTTAATAAATACAAGGCAAGATTGGTTGCCAAAGGTTATGCTTGGACCTAAGGGATTGTGATTATGAGGACACATTCAATCCTATTGCCAATATAGTAACTGTGACAATTGTTATTCTATACTAGTGACTACGTGTTGAAAAGTTGGGTTTTGTATCAAATGGATATAAAGAATGTGTTTTTGCATGGTGAGTTGCAAGAAGAAGTATATTTGGGATTGTCATAAGTGTAGGCTACATAAAGTCTTATATGGCTTGAAGGAAGCACTAAGAACATGGCACGATAAGATTGTGCAATATTATATCACCATTAGCTTTCATATACCAGATGTTGATCATTCAGGCTCTATGTGAGAAAGAGTGATAAGGGTATTATGGTCATCACCATCTATGTACATGACTTGATTGTCAGGGGGGGTTGATAATGGAGAGAAAATTGAGAATACAAAGGGTCTCCTCAAGAAGAAGTTTGACATGAAGGATTTGAGTGAGCTGAGACGCTTTCTTACCATTGAGGTTATTAGGACATTTGAGGGCATATGGCCATCACAAAGACGACATGTATTGGACATGGTGTCCGAATATGGTATAGCTAGTTGTAAGCCCAATTTTGTACAGTTGGATCAGAATGACAAGCAAAGTGCAAATGAGGGTGAGATTTTGGAGAAATCCCACTATGTATAGGAATATAGTGGGTATCTTGATTTTCATGATAATCACCAGGCCAAACATGAACTACATAGTTGGGTTAGAGAGCTACTTTATGCAAGTTCCTTGAAAACTGCATTTGGATAGTGTAAGGTGTACACTCCAGTACGTGAGGTTCCCATAGTGGATTATGGTCTCTTCTATAAGGCTGGTATACAATTGCAAGCATATGGATACACTCATTCAGATTGGGTGGTAGCATCTTGGATAGAAGACCTACTAGTGGGTTTATGTTTTACTTTGGGAGTAGGTTATCTATGATCATTTTCCTAGGTGGCTTAAAGATATGGTTATGATTTATTTATAGTAGGGACCTTTACTTAATTTAGACCATAAACTTATATAGGCATAAAGAGACATGTGTTTCTAAATTTTCTTTCTAGTTTATGTAATTCTGCAAAATTAAAGCAAAGTCGTTTTTCATATTAAGAACTTATTATGTTTAAATCCCTTTGAGGGCTAAGGTTAAAGGCATCTATTTTTTTTCTTCCTAATTATTTCTTGATTTTTTTATAATTAATATAGAGCCTAAAAATAACAAGGAAATACAACTTAAATAGAAATAGAGGAACAATAGGCAAAAGGTACAAAAAGTACTTCAAAGATTTAAATTTGAAAGCTTAGGTAATTTACCTGTAGGTTCTAGCTTGCAAATGGTAAGTGTAGATGATGTTGTGCACAATGTGATGAATACCCTCCAAAGTTCTCAAAAATCAATGAACTCTTATAACCTTGGAATCAGTGCCCTCCGTAAGCTTCAAGGTGGAATAAATACCTAGTTTGACTAGCTTAGGGTGTACATGTGTAAGAGATGTAATATAGGTATTGTAAAGTAGTCGTAGGCCAAGGCACAAGCTAGAGGGGCATTAATACCAAGCATGGAGAAGATGAAAGATATGGACCCCTTTCTATATCTTTCACCTCCCCTCATGTATGAGATTGATTCCATATAGTATAGCTTAATAGGGACTAGTTAAACTCACACATACTGAAGTAAAAGGTGGCTTTACTAATACATGACCAGGACTAAGGTGGCTCTCCTAAAATGAATTAAATCTTCTCAAGTTTATCTCAAGAAAGTGCACCCAACTTGGTAATTCAAAACCACCTACACAATAACCCACTTACTACTCAATAAAACCATGTGTGTAAGACTACTTACCACATTCCACATACCACTTGCCCAATTCACACTTGGGTGGTTGTACAATAGGGGTCCTCACTTTTGCGATCATGTCATGCAGATGTGACACCCTTGAGGTATCTCGATTGAGTTATACATCCAATTGCAATATCCCAAATGGTAGTAGTAGTCACTAGACATTTAGGAGGTAATTGGACAGAGTTAGTGAACCTACTCCCACCTGGGATAATGCTGTGATGACCACTAATGTGGAACAAGTTATGTGGTGGTGGGTGGACATCCATAAGGCACACCATGTACCTCCATTGAGTTATACATCCAATTGCAATATCCCAAATGGTAGTAGTAGTCACTAGACATTTAGGAGGTAATTGGATAGAGTTAGTGAACCTACTCCCACCTGGGATAATGCTGTGATGACCACTAATGTGGAACAAGTTATGTGGTGGTGGGTGGACATCCATAAGGCACACCATGTACCTCCATCGAGCTACATAGTGGCAATCCCCATATGGTCGATCACAGTAGGAGGTGGAAAAACATGTAACTCGGTTGAGTTACAACTCAAGGGTTCACCTAAAAATATGTAAGAGTTGTAACTCGGTTGAGTTACAACTCAAGGGTTCACTAAAAATATGTAAGTATAACACATAAGTTCATTAGAAGGGGTTTTTTAATTCAAAAATTTAAGGTAAATTTATAGAAATATATCTATAGAAAGGGTATATTTAAATAGATTCTAAAAAAACTTGTAAATCAATAAAGAAAAATGGGTTAGTTTATTATTTAAAAATTCAGAGGTAAGGTGTTAGATTCTCGTATATATCAGAGCGTCAGTTTCGATCCGGGTCAGGGTCCGTGCGTGACACCGGGGACCGTGATGACCGGGGAATGGAGCCCACTCAATGGTTTTCAACCATTCAAAAAAATCTTATCCTTATCTCCACAATCAACTGTGTGGAGGGAGGCGGCCAGAATTGGAAGGAAGAACTCTCTAACTCTCTCTCTCTCTCTCTCTCTCTCTCTCTCTCTCTCTCTCTCTCTCTCTCTCTCTCTCTCTCTCTCTCCGTTGCACACACCAAAGCGCTCCATTGCAGGTAAGCAATGTCGTTTTTTTTTTTTTTGCTTTGGAGCTTGTCTGCCGAAAGAGAAGCTTTTCGTCTAATGTAGAGAGAGAGGTCGACTACGAAGAGAGAGAACAGTTGTTTGGTGTGTGAAGGGAACCGGCGCTAGTAATGAGCCTGTCTGGAGCTATGGGGAGTTGAGAGCGACTGTTGTCTGGAGCTGTGGAAAGCCAAGCCACAGCCGACGGCGGCCAGCCAGGCCAGCGTAGTTGGCAGCCAGGCAGGCGGCCAGCCAACCAGGCCAACACCGGTGGCGGCCAGCCCATAGGCAACCACCCAGGCCAGCAGTATGCTTCTGGCCGCCTGCTTTTATGCTGGCCGACTGCCCCTGAAGGGTAGTATAAATAGGAGAGGTCCATAATCCCATAATTCATCTCATTTTTCACTAAGTGCTCAAGCAAACCAAGGGGCCAAGACAGCCAAGGGCTTGCTAACGCAAAGGGGCAAAGGATTCAGGTCAAGGGCAGGATTTTCCAGCCACCCAAGAAAGGTCAAGTTTTCTGTATTAGTTTTTAGATTTACATCATTCTAATAAAGCAAATACACCATCCATGGTGGGGGCCCTACAGAGGGTAATTGGGACCCAATACTGTGTCCTCTCCATCTCCCCCTTCTCTCTCTATTTTCTGCATCTCCTTTTAGTTTGTGCGTTAATTTCGGTCTCGCGAAAAGAGTGCTGATTTTTGTGTTTTGAAGTACCGATCTTTCTTTGAAGCTTCCGCATACTACAGTGGTATCAAAGCCTACTTCAAGGACAAAGATTCAGCAAAGAAAACCATGAAATTTTTCTCACTTGTGTGGTTGGTTTTTAGACGCCGGTGGACTACCCCTTTCGGAGTGACTCCTGTCCCTCGAAGGACGGTTGGTTTTTAGCCTCCGAAAGCCTCCGGAAGTCTCCCACACAGATAGTCGATGGTCAGATTGCGTTCCGGAAAGGAATTGCATTTTCCCGCTATGGCGAGCTTTGGCGACGAGAGAGAACCAGACCATGGGACTAGAGTGCACCAGGCAGCCTAGCTAGGGCACTCGGCTTGAGTGTCACAAACATGTTCTAGCAGATGATGCGAGCACTCGCAGACCAGACAGCCAAGTTGGATGAGCAGAAGGCACGAATCTTGGCTCTGGAGGAGCGTACCCGCCCTCCAGCGTCGCGTTTTCCATCTTCTCCTTCCTCTCCTTCCGTATCCCAGATATCAGATCCTCGTCTCACAGGGACCCTCTCGCGGGGTCACAGCTGTAGCCAACAAGCTCCTTGCTTGAGTTGCATATGCGTGCATTGGAGATTCGACAACGAGAAGACGATGCTATGCGACGCATGGAACACGAGCATTACCTCAGAGCTTTGGACACCAGATTGACACCGGCGGCGCCTTGGAATCATTTTCCCGAGAAAATGAATTAAGTATAATGGTAAACTCGATCCCACAACTCTTTATTCATGGTTACATCAATTTGAAGCTTACTTTGCCGCCGCAGTTAGGAAAACAGATACTGAGAAAGTGATCTTAGCTAGTTGGTACTTGGAAGGTGAGGCCATTCCTTGGTGGACTCAGTGGGCTCATGCCCGCACCAAAGTAGGTATGGCAGCTTATGTGTGGGACGAGTTTGTCCGCGACCTTAAGCAGTGGTTTCTACCACCCCACTACCTTGAGCGACTCGAAGAGGAGTTCGGGGGAGCGCGTCAGAATGCGCAACCAGTCCTTCAGTTTGCCACAATAAAATTTCGACCTTGTGTCTGCAATTAGGCTTATCTGATACACAAAAGGACATACTTCTCGGGATTGTCCGAAGAAGCCTCCAAAGGCCATCGCCGCCTCCACAACTTCCGTGGTGGTGAGCTCAGCTCCCACACACAGACCCCAGCTATACAGACCCCAGCTACCCCTAGTTCTTCAACCCCCGGTGCTTCAGTTGGAGCAATTATTAGCCGGGAGCTTGAAGATAAGCAGAAGGGCGCCCATGACCAGGAGTATGAGCGCAACGAATTGCTCAAGTCCTTTGGCTACATAGGTGGCCAGAGAGCCGTTGTCTTGTTTGACAGCAGCAGCACGGAGGATGTGGTCATGGAACAGGCCGCTAGGTGTGCCCGTTTCAAGCAGACTCCGGTGGACAAATAGGTTGAGGGTTTTAGCACAGGTATGACAACGAGCCTCAAGTATGAAGCTCTATGTGCTAAGTTAGTGATTCAGGGCATAGAGTTTGTGCGTGACTTTATGGTTGCCCCTCTTGTAGGAGCAGACATAATTTTGGGTATCCAGTGGTTTCACAAGTTTCTTCCTGATGTCAAGTGGGACAAGAACACGTTCCAGATCAATCAGAATGTGTCAAACACCTCGGTGACCATTAAGTGTGAGCCAGGTATTCCAAACTTTCCTCTCATGAGCCACTTGTGCAGGCTTATGAGCCAGGTATTCCAAACTTTCTCATAAGCCACTTGCAGGCTAAGCGAGCAGTCAAGAAAGGTGCACAGTGTGCGATGATTTACATCCAGACAGCCAGACGGTGGCCAGTTCTTCCGAGAAGTACTCGGTTCTCCATGAAAAGTTCCAGAAGATTTTTCTTCGGGACAGTCTCCCTCCCCACCTCCCCCCGTCCAGATGGGAGGATCACAGGATTGACCTCCTCCCAAGCTCGGAACCCCCGAGCAAGTTTCCGTATCGCCTTCTAAGGCAATGGAATCGGAGTTGGACTGCCAACTCCAAGAATTGTTGCAAGCTGGCTTCATCCGCCCCAGCGTGTCGCCATTTGCAGCACCGATCTTGTTTATCGCGAAGAAAGATGGGTCTTCTCGGTTGTGTGGCGAATAGCATGCACTCAACAAGCTGACTATCAAGAGTAGATTCCCGATGCCTCGAATTGACTATATTCTCAAGAGGCTGAATGGAGCTAAGATGTTCTCCAAACTGGATTTAAAGAGTGGGTACCACCAAGTACGGATTGTAGAGGGGGGCATCCCCAAGACAGCCTTTCGTACAGAATGGGCCCACTATGAATTTGTGGTCATGCCATTTGGTTTGACGAACGCCCCAGCTACATTTAGCCACATGATGATGCATATTTTTTGGGAGTTGATTGGAGAGTGTGTGTTCATATTTTTGGACGACATACTCATATTTTTAGCTACAGTTGAGCAGCATGACATTGACGTGGAGAAAGTCCTTAAGTTGCTGGAAAGCAACGAGCTCTATGTCAATGAAAAGAAGTCAGAATTTTATCTATTCTAGGTACATTACTTGGGATATATAATTAGTGCTGAAGGCATTTGACTTGATCCGGCTAAGGTGGCCGAGATTGTTAACTGGGAAGTACCACATACAGCTTATGACATTAGATCATTTGTGGGTATATGCCAGGCATATTCCACCCACATTGACAAGTTTTCTGATCTCTCGGGCAGACCTCACCGATCTGCTAAAGGGAGTGAAAACAAGAAGGCAAAAGATTCGAATGACTCCACGAGCGTTGGAGGCATTCCAGAACCTCAAGGTGGCTTTGTCAGAAGCGCCTTGTTTAGCCCTTACCTCGTGGGACGAATTATTTCAAGTGATCAACGATGCGAGTAACATCGCAAATGGCCAGCCAGTAGCTTACATGTCTCGTAAGTTACTGCCCGTCGAGAAGAACTACTTATTAGTCTATGATCGTGAACTCCTAGCAGTTATACAGGCCTTGAAACATTGGAAACATTTCCTGTATGGCCGTGACTTCGAGGTTCACACTGACCATCAGGCATTGCACTGGATTCAGATGATGCCAAGTGCACAGTGGAGTGATCGACAACACCACTGGAGTCAGATATTCCAGCAGTTTGGTGGTATGATTGAGTACCTTCCAGGAAAGGCCAATCCAGTGGCTGATGCTTTGAGCAGGAAGGGACACGTATCTACGATTCAGACCACTAGACTTGACCTTGTTGGTATAGGACTAGAAGATATGAAGCACACGTACGTGGATTCCGAGGAATTTGGTACTCAGTGGGAATAGGCATTCGATGCCACAAGACCATGCCATTTTCTGATATGCGATGGTTGGGTTTTCTACAAAGGCCGACTATGTGTCATGAAGTCATTTCGGGCAGCTCTTCTCCATGATGCCCATGACGCCATTACAGGTGGTCATAGGGACATGAATTCGACTCTAGAGAAACTAGAATAGCAATACTATTGGCCAAAGATGAGGCGTGATGTGTTTACATATGTACAACGCTGTGACATTTGTCAAAAGGTGAAAGCTCCTCGTGGAAAGAAGATAGGGTTGTTACAGCCTTTGCTAATTCCTGAGGGTCCTTTCGAGGACATTTTGATGGACTTTGTCACAAATCTGCCTCCCTGACCGAGTAAGCGTAATACGCAGTGCTTAACTATTGTTGATAGGTTTAGCAAATTTGTTATGCTTATTCCGTGCAGGGCCAATGTGATCGCCGAGGATGTTGCCCAGTTATTCATTCGGCATTGGTACCCGATTGGCGAGATTCCTAGGACCATAGTGTCAGACCGAGATGCCAAGTTTACCAGTCATTTTTGGAGGGCATTGTTTCATAATTTTGGTACTAAGTTGAATTTTTCCAGTGCATTCCACCCACAGACAAATGTCCAGACACAAATATACAACCAGTTGGCCTTTGATGTGTTGAAGTGTTATGTCCATGATCAGCAAGGTAAGTGGGAATCATTTTTGCCTTTAGTTCAAGCTGTTTTGAATGACTCTTTTTCTTCAGCTATTGGCAGGACTCCATATGAGGCAGCGTTTGGAAGACCTTTCCAGTCGTTGTTAACCAGGACTTCGTCTTTAGTACCGGAGGCGAACAGAGTGACGGAGTCCTACCAGGAGATTTTAGAGTTAGTAAAGGACAGATTGGCTAAAGCACAAGAGGCCTATGCTCCACAGGCCAATAAAGACCGAAGGGATATGAAGTTTTCAGAAGGAGATTGGGTGTATCTTTGGATTATGAAGCAAAGATTGAAGCAGGTGGGCAAGCGATGCCCAAAGTTGTCTTTCAGGAGCTTCGGACCTTTCCCCATCCGGAAAAAGATTAATGAGCTGTCTATGTAGTTAAAGCTACCTCCGAGTTGGACTATGCATGATGTATTTCATGTCAGTTGGTTAAAGCCATATGCAGGTCCACCCCCTTCTTTAGAGGTCAAAGACAAAGTGGAACCAGACATTGTGAATGAAGCAGAAGTAATGGTTCCAGAACAGATTCTTCTGCACCGTTTCAAGCATGGCTCTCAGGCCGAAGATTACGACAGTTCCTCACAAAGTTTCAGGACCGAGGAACTCATGAAGCGGTATGGCTCGACAAAGAGTTCTTTGAAGACTATCCGGCATTATTGGATGAATTATTTGGAGGCTATGCAGCTTCTGTCAAGTTAAGCAGAAGGAGATGTCACGTGCATCCCGCACTTGGATGCCACGTAGACATTTCTGTACAAAAGGTGCAGGACCTGGGATGGTGAACTGGTCCCATGTGCACCCAGTCCGAGTCAGCCAAGGATCCATCTCAGTCGTCCGAGGTCAGCAGGTGTGCATTGTCCTACACATGAGTCCAAGGTCAGATGTGCAGTGTCCTGCACATGAAACAATGCCAGTCCGCACTGTGAGTCTCCCTCTAGAATGATGTCTGTGGTTCTGTGTATCTGGTATGGTATCGTCACTGAAGACTATGTTTAGGACAAGGGGCCAGTCCATAGGGCTACCCCGGAGCTTAGTATGGGCATGGGAATGGTGTGAAACCATCCCCATGTGGGCTAGTAAGGCCCAAGCTGCTAGACCCACCAGCCATGCAAGGGCTGTGGGACAGCCCTAAGGCAAGAATAAGGCCATTTTCAGGAGGTTACAGCCTTCATGGGGCTGTAGGGCAAGTATGGGGCAGCCCATACAGGTTGCCCAGCCCATGGATTGTGGGCAAAGGCTATGCCCAGCCTTCTAGAAGCAAGCGCCTACCTCCCTAGCTTGCTAGGGAATTTATGCAGCATTTGGGTGGTTGCAAGATGAGGTTATCTAGTTTCATGTAGTGGGCGCCCTTGGTTTTAGCTGGAAAATATGCATTTTTTCAAGAAGAATAGCCAATCTCTCCTAGTTAGCCAAGGAGTTTCACTTCAAGGTCTTCTAATGAAACATCATATGCAAAGTTGGGCACCTAAAACTATAATTTGATCGAAATCCAATAATTGCAAATCCCCTTTTCTTTGGGAACCAAGTTTGTATATAGGCCCTGTCGTAGGTTTAGACAGGTACAGTGAATAATAGTAAATTGCCTAGAACTTTTACATTATTACTCATATGATGTTTCCACTTTGCATATTACAAATACAAATAACATAGAGCTTAACGTGATTTATCGAGTAATTTTTGATGTGTTCTACTATTTTCTATATTATTTAAAAGGTATTAGAATTGTTAAAAAACATACTATTTTATCCTCCCATCACATCTACCATTTAAAATGCTCAAATTATATGGATCTAGTGATGATTAGATTGGGAAAGATTAGTATAATGTGGGTATAAGGTAAAATTACAAATCTAACAGTTGGATTTTTGTAGATTTATTTTGGAAAATTTGTTATGACTGTTAGAGGCCCATTAAATCAATTGTAATTTAATTCTAGAAAATTAAATATTGAATCTTTCAATTTAAAAACTCTAGGGATCAATACTCTTGTTGCCATGAATTTATTAAAAAAAAATTGGCTTAATTTAAGTATGGAAAGGTCTATTTTCAATCCTCCCAAAGCGAAAATTCCCATATTGTGTCCACTCTCCCCTTTTCAAGTCTAAAACCAATCCTAGTTAGGTTTGGAAATCTAGGCTTGGTAAACTTCAAAGCTTAGGTATCATTCCATGTGTGAGGCTTGGGTAGGCACAAATCTTATATATGCATGCCACTTTATGTCCACATGAGCTTCGAGAGGATCCACATAAGCAACTTGCCACCTCACCTTGCCACCTCCACCCTCCATGTCAACATGGTCAACCTAGTTGACTCCCCACCTCATCATCCTAGTCATCATTAATGCCACATCTTCTTGCCACCTGTGACCTCGCACTTGGTGACATGGCATGCCACATCATGGAATTGCCACATCAACCATAATAGTGCCACATGTCAAGAGAATGCTATGTGTCATGCACGCATGTGACACGTGGCACCTCCTTCCCACCTCCCCTTTTTTTTCAAAAACATATTTTTGAAAAAGTTAATTTAGTAATTTAGAGAAATAGAATATAGAATTTTAAATAATAAAATATATATAACTTATTAAATAAAATAATTTAAAATCACTAATTTTAAAGGATTATATTTTGGAATTAGATCAATAATATTATTATTAAAGTTCATATTATTTAATTTAAAAAATATTTTTTTAAAATTCAATATTTCTTGAAAATACTTTATGTAGAATAAACCTTTGAATAAAATTTGAAAAAAATACTTTATTAAAAAAAAGTAGTTATATAATTATAAAATAAAAGATATATTTATATATCTAGTAATGATAAATATTTAGACTTGTTAATAAATATTATTAATAATATTAATTTTTAAGTGGATAATAGTTTATCTTTATGTTTATCTTAATTATCCAATCAATCTTAGATAGGAAATCCAATGAGATTTGAAGTGGATAACCTATTTTTCCTATATAATCACACATCTCTAGTACTATCCCACACTTATCTCTAGTACTATCCCATCATATAGCCTTTATAATTTTTTCTCTCTTAGCTTCCTTGAGAATGGGTTCTCAAAGTCGTAGGAGCCAGAAACGTGATAGGACTAGACTTCCCCCCGTCCACCAAGTTCAAGAGGAGGAGAGGAGAAGGGTAGCTCGTGAGAGAAAGAGAGAGTGGAGAGCATGTCAACGAGCAACACCTTCCGTGGTGGCGATGATCCAAGCCTTGCTCCTCCTCTTCCACTTCCTCTCCCTCCGCCCTCTTGCCCCCCACTACCCCTTAGTTTAGATAATCCACATGAACTCGCCCTTCCTGAGTCCCCTTCTCTTCTACAAGAACCCACCCCCTCCTTTGGGCGCCCATCGTGTGGATAGGAAAGAACTATCAAAGTCAGGGGCACATCGTCGTGCCCATGCAATCTTCCATTCCTATTTCAAAGACCTCACGCCTTCATCACAGGCATGTGTGCTTGATGCTTTGATTGATCTGCCCAACATGGCCAACTGCAGGGCACTTTCCGACATTGGAGGTCGAAGAGAGAGGAGAGCTGGCATGGTGGTGCTACAAAGTGTTCGTCATTCCTATATAGTTGACAAGAAGAGGAACTCTGCGGATGCTTTGGCTGCTCGACGGGCTATTGTGTGGCAGCCATAAGTAGCTCCCAAATGAAGGGTAAGGTTAGTGCCACATCTTGCATCCTTTCCATAGCACCACACGCACTTAGAGTTGGGTCTATTAGATGACAAAGTTTAGATGCTAATGAGGTTGGTGCTTTGTGGGCGAGTAGTGGTCGTGTAGCTAGGCATGATCACCTACTAGATGAAACCACTAGAACCTTGATAGAAAGTTTTTGGGAGGAGAATTGTCGTGCCTCACCAGTTTTCAAGAAAGCTTTGCGTAAGAGAGTGACAAGAGGAGTGTTCATTGAGCACGGTGCTTGCTTTCTTGAAATGACCCAAACTGAGTTGTATTCTCAGTTTGTGGTTTCGTATCCAGAGCTTAAAATTGGGCAAAGGTCATTTGAGGGGTGTAAGCCTTGGTTTGTGAGGTACTCACGTCAGCGTGACACATGTTGTTGTCGCTACCATGTTGAGTTCAAACTTTTTTATGATGTGTTCCGTTCTCTTAGTGGGCATAGAGAGTTGCCTCGTAGTCCTCGTGATTTCATCCACTCTCTTTTGTGTGCACGCACGGAGGATGCCCAGTTCCATAGGATGCCTTGTGTGGAGAGAAATTGCACATCATGTGGTTCACTTGCACATCTACAGATGGTAGATCTTGATGCAAGTGACCAAGAGATAGTGGCATGGCAAGGTTATGAGTATGTGACATACCAGCTCCAGAGTGGTGGACAGTCCAAGTTGCAGCTCGTGGACAAACATACACCACGTTGTCACTTCACAGCCACATTTAGGGAGCAAATCTACCCCTATATACGGCACAGTCATTGTGCCAAGTGGCAGGATCGTCAGTGGTGCCGAGCATGCCTGGCAGAGTTTCCTATTGGTGTGGTCGTCTCTGTGATTGATTTTGCAGAGAACTACACCTTCACACCTTTTCAGGAGATACAATCTGAGTATTACTTCTCAGAGCAGGTGATGGTTATACTTCATAATATTTGTTTCGTGTTTGAGCTACATTACTTATTTGATTTTTTGTGTCCTAAACGTCTGTATTGCTTACCTCACCAGGTTGCTATTATGGTCCACATTAGCTATCGACATGCAGAGGCTCATGTAGATGGGATAGCGAGTACCCCCGAGACCCGTGTCATTATTCGAGAGTATCATTTCTATATCAGTGATGATCGTTCACATGATGCACATTTTGTGCAACACTGTTTTTGTCTCCATGATGATTTTTTAGGAGATTGTGGGATCATATGTGGGATTGGTCAGATGGTTGTGGCACACAGTTCAAGTCATCACGACAATTCTATTGGCTCTACAGGTAGTACTTATGGTTCTCTTATATTTTCAATTAAACTAAATTCACTAGAACATCTTAAAGAAAACAATAACTAAGACTATCTTTTATGGATTTATAGGTGGCATGTGCAGTCTAGTATCCCAGTGATTTGGTCATTCTTTGAGACTAGTCACGGGAAGGGAGAGCATGATGGTGCGGGTGCGTGTGTGAAACGTGCCTTGAGGCGTCATCAGCGGCAGGATGCTCAGCGGTTCAGAGATGCGGGCCACGTAGTCGAGTGGTGCTCCCAACATTTGTGTGGGAGTGCAGCATCATCATATCCCAAACGTGATGCTCGGATTGTCAGGAGATTTTTTTGGCATGTGGATGGTGGCATGATTGACCGTAGAGCCTCCCATGATTGTGACACAGTACCTGGCACCTTGGGCTTACATTCCATTAGGAGCACATGCATGGCGGCTCCCACGATTTACACACGACGGTTTGCAAGCTTCTGTGGAGCATGTATGGATGGCGATTGGTCACATTGTGCCTCGAGAGGATGGGCAGATGCATGGATACAGACATTCCTCTCCCCCGAGCATCCTTCACATCCAGTGTTGTCTGATGAGCACACAGATCCTGCGTTCATGGTCAGTTATGATGACCTGACAGATTTGCTCTACAGGAGGGTGATGTATTTGCTGTTATTGCCACCACTGAGGGAAATAGCGAGGGAGTAGACTACTATCTGATGAGTTGCACTAGGCCAAAGTGCATCCTTGACCAGGATACAGTGGATGATCATGGGTTTTCTTATGACGCCCATAGCATGATTGTGGCAGGCCGGTTCTACCAGCAGATTCGACTTCATTGGGGGAGTCTTGAGTTCCAGCAGTGGAAGTGGGAGCTAGAGGCATTTCAGTTCTCTCATCTAGTGGTTGCTACCAGGCTCACTCTTGATCGAGTACAGAGCCGAATTCACAATTCTCACCCTCGTTTTCTTCTTCGAGTGGATGATCATGAGAGCATTCTAGAGCAGTTGAGCTAGAGAGGGTGTTGCTGACTAGATCTCTATCGTGATAGTGACTAAACTCAGACTAGCTGGGTTAGCTCACTCATTAGGACTTGTTTGGGGTCTTCTTGGGCCTTTAATTTGCCCCAAGCCTAATGACAGTCATTAAGGAGTGGTGCAATGGGAGAAGGCCATGTGGAGAAAAATGTTGGGTTTCCCTGCCCCTAATATGTAGGGGTCAAACTTGAATCATACGTTTTTTTTAAAAGAAATTGGGCTGAAAAATGCAAAATCTTTCAATAAATCAAATTTCCCACCTTTTTTTAATAAAGACAGCTCAAACTGGCATAAATGACCCCACCTCAAAAAATGGGCTAGGGCCAAAAACGCCCCCCCATCATTATCCCTCATTTAAAGCTACTTTTCCCTCTCCCCACTCCCTCTTCCTCTCTCTAAAACTAGCAATTCGGTTTTGAGTCTCTCTCTAACTAAAAGAGTCTTTTTTGGCCTCCTCCCTCCCCATTCTGCCTTCCCCTTCCCTCCTAAAGTTAGATCTATCTTTCTGTGCCTTCTTGGCTATGGAAAGCTTGGAAAACAGTCCACTTTTTCCCCCATCAAGTCCATCCTCTCTTGCTTGCACACATTCTTCACTCTCCTCTTGCTAGCTTATACACATTCTTGACTCCTCTTGCCAGCTTATATGCTCTGCTAGCATTAGGTTGCAGAGATCTTCTTGGCTATGGAAAGCTTGGAAAACAGTCCACTTTTTTCCCCATCAAGTCCATCCTCTCTTGCTTGCACACATTCTTCACTCTCCTCTTGCTAGCTTATACACATTCTTGACTCCTCTTGCCAGCTTATATGCTCTGCTAGCATTAGGTTGCAGAGATCTTCTCACACACCTACAACTTCATAGCATTTAGCTTAATCGGTTAGCCAAGCACAATGAGTCGCCGACCTCGTTCAAGGGTGGAGTCCTTTAGCAGCAGCAACGAACAAGATGACACTGGCTTGTGGGCTACAAGCACCTTTGCAAAAGGAATGTGGGTGACGATGCGTCCAAGCACAAGGGGAGCCCACAAAGTCTCTCGCAGATACATAGGGTTAAAGTCACACCATTGGAAGGGCCGCATAGTGGATCTCAAGCAGGGGGCTGATGAAAGCAAGCAGGTGATGATCCAACACGTCTACAAGGCATCGCAACTCCGTGTTGACAATGCCAATCACAAACGCTTTCCTGCAAATTGTAAGTTTTATTTGTGCTTCTTGTTTTATGGGCTGCACTGAGACATGCTAATATCATTTCATGTTACGGAAGCTTGATTTTTTCAAGTGTGTTCTTGTAATGTTCTGTGCAGACATCTTTCCGTCGACATTTGTGGAATGGGAGCCTTTAGAGGCCCTTTCTGGAACCTTTGAGGCGCACCACTTTGAAATCGGCAACCTACTATATACTGGTTGTTCGGCATCAGAGCTTTTAGAGCGCTCAGTTTTCTTCTTTCATGCAGAGTATATTGTACCCACGTCAAGAGATGGTTCTGGGACTCTACGGAGGCTCCCTACACCAAGTCTCACGGACCATGATTGGCCAAAGCCCAACAATACTTTGGTTGCACTAACCAGACGTCGGATTGAGATTGATGTGTGCAATGCAATGAAGTGCACCTATGGGTCACATCGTGTGACTCTCACGTTCTTCATGCCTTTACATTTGTTTGTGTTTTTATTCAAGGAGGCTGATGTTCACCGGACTCCTACAATGTGGATTGCAAAGGGAGGCACAGTAATGAGTGCCTTTCTGCCACCTTCGTGGGATTTGAAGGTTATTCAACATCAGGGTGACAAGATAAGTGCATGGTGGTGTCAGAGAAGATGGTCGTTCGGTACCAGCTTGGAAAGCAACAACTCTCTATTATCTTTCCTTACAGACGTTGGAAGCTGACTGGAGGCGAATGGCAAGCACTCGATTCGGACATCAACGATGCAGAACAGCTTGATGTACATGTTAGCACGCAAGCTGATGTGTGGGATATCATAGTAAATGCTGATTGGAATATGGCGAACCTAAGGGAGTACTTAGGCCTTAGGTTTGCACTGAAAGGTGACTTTTCATTTGTGATTGATAACACACCTCTACGTAAGAGGAAAGAGGCATCTTACTTTTGTAAAAGCATTCCCTTCCCCAGATGTATCCATATCAAGCAAGCTATGTAACAGATTTTGAGAGATTAATTCAAAACAATTTTGGCTACTCGCAATTTGCGTTCAATTTTGTGCACTTTTAAGTTTTGTCGCATGTTTTTATTTTTTTGGAGGTTTTAAGTGAGTTTTTAAACATAAAAAAAGTTTTAAAGACCTCTTTATAAGTCACTTTTGGCCACTTTGAGTTCATCTCCTCACTCTCGGCATCTTTGCGGTCCCCTCGCCTTCTTCGCTACTCAAGCATGGCCACCCCCGCCCAAGCTCTCCTATCTCAATTGCACAAGCTTGACCTCGGTCACTTGATCGAGAAGCTTGCACCCATCTTTCAGACATCTATTGACATGGAAGGCACCGCCGAACTCCATAATGACGTGTTTGGGGCGTTCACTAGCTACATGGACACATACATGGCTGAATATTGTGTCAACTTTGAAGACGAGGAGGGAACTTGGGTGCCTGTGGATCTTATCAAGCATACCTACAAAGCGGACAAAAATTTCAGGTTCAGGCTTGCAAGATTCCTCAAAGGCCTTAGTAGCACATATCTAAGGGAGGAGGAAGAAGATAACCTGGTAGGTCTTGGAATGGGCAATATCGGCACAAGTTTTTTGAGGTGGGACATGACTCTTGCCCTCCTGATCTTGGAGGGAACAGAGAAAAGCAAGGGAAAGAGGAAGGCCACTCCTCCAAAGAAAGCCACACCTTATCTCTTGATCAAGAAAGCTGACCCAAAGGAGGAGATTGTCACCCCAGTGCAAGAAGCATCTCTTGCACTTGTGACTCTGGCGGAAGAGCCGCAAGCTGAGGCTGTGAAACGGGACATCGAAGGGGACGATGTCATGGATGAAGTTCCAGAGCTCGAAGTGCGAACTCTACACCCCATCATAGTAGAAGGTGTAGAGTTCTTATTTTTGGATGACATCGCCCATGTCCTTGGGCTGCACCAGGATGAAACTCTCTCAGTCATTGCTATGTACGCGGGCATGCGAGACACACAACAGCCGTCCAAAGATGATGACATCCGCATTGACTTCAGTTTCGCAGATGTCACAAAGGTGCTTGCGCTCCCGGAAAATCATGCCTCAATAGAGTCCCTTGTGGTAGAGACTCTTGTACAAATATCCAAGTGCAAGGATTTCTACGAGAGTGTGCCAGAAACTAGCTTTGCCCCTCACAAGCCGCTTGCCATTTCGGATTCCGTCAGCCTCGGGAGCATCAATATTAGTGATGCAGACCTTGCGGATCATGATGATGCCACTGAGGTAGTACACCCAATTTCTTCCCTTCTTAATTTGTAATTTTTTGAAGTCAACTCATTCTTCTATCTACTTTGTAGACCGCAAGAGAAATGGACTGGTTCGCAAGCCGAAAGGGTGGAGCACGAAAGGAGGTGGAGGGGAAAGATGCTGCGCTATGGCACTACATCCCGAGCTTCAATGCCGAGATGCTTCGCGTAATTCACAACGACTTTTCAAATGATGCGCAAGCTGAATTTTTGAAGTGCAAAGCCCTAAGCGCCATCCTGTCTGAAGCCCCTATAGCCCAAAATGCCCATAAATGTATTCTTGTAAATAGGGAAGCAGCTATCTATAGCTTTGGTGATAAAAGTGCAGGGTCTTTCCTAGGATTTTGTGGCCTTAGCCTTGGACAAGGCATCACTGATGCCAAAGAGATAGCCGAACGCATTGGTGACAAACTATCAGTAAAGACTCTCACCCACGAGGCTTTCACCAAGCTCATCAAGCGAGTTGGCTAGATCCAATGTACTCATTTGCCTTTTGTGAAAATCAAACAATTAATGACATCAAGATGTTTTTCGAGCTGATTTTAAGTTCTATCTTCTTGATGTGTTTATATGTTGTTGTCGTGTCCTGTCATGATGTTTCAATTAATTTTTGTGAACGCTCGTCTGCCCCCACCGCCCGTCCGACTTTGGCTCGACTCGACGGGCCGATTTCTCCTGCGTATGGCCCCAAAAGGGTAGATCAGCTGTGCGGGGTCCTGTGTGCCACGGAGCGACTTTTGCCTGTTTGACCTGGTCAAACAGGCAAAAGTCGCTCCGTGGCACACAGGTTCCACGGCGCGACCACCGGCCCCAGGTCAAACAGGCAAAAGTCGCTCCGTGGCACATAGGTTCCACGGCGCGACCACCGGCCCCCCCCGGCCCCGGCACACCCCGCACAGCTGATCTACCCTTTTGGGGCCATACGCAGGAGAAATCGGCCCGTCGAGTCGAGCCAAAGTCGGACGGGCGGTGGCAGACGAGCGTTCACATGAGGTCGACGAATGTACATAGCGACAACAATTACATGCAAAAGACTACAATTACCTTGACAAGACAACAATCACTTGCAATAGAAAATAACTTTTTTGAAAATAGACATGGTTTTTCATTAATCAAATTGAGATTACAAAACACGGTTTGTTGCATTACAAAGGCTTCCCCTATCTAGTGAAAGAGAGCTTCCTCTCCACGGATACGCCTAGCTAGATGAAGATCAGATGGCTTCAAAGTGACACGTTTTGCATGCACCATGCACAAAACCGCGTCTTGAAAAAGCGAAACCAAAATATCCTCGGCACCTTGTTGCAGAGCGCCTAGTGCCGCCGCTTGCACACGATTGACATCCCGGCGGCGCTGGTCGTGGATAATCTCTTTGACGAGACGCCCAAAAGGTGCCTTTGGAATAATTGGTTTGCAGGTCTTTTGATATTTACGAATTTCTCTAAGGGCAACTGTCCCTGGTCTCCACCTTTGCTTCTTCTGCGTTGTTGGGGGCGGTGGTGCTTGCGCGTGGCGAGTCCAAGCTGGCGTGTCATTTTTAAACTTCTGTGGTGGCTGCTCTTGGAAGTTATCGGAAGGGGGTTCTGTGCGTTTAGGAATGGTTTTCCCCTTCTTAGCCTTTGCAGGTGTTGGAGTTTTCTTTGCCTTTGCAGATGGAGTCTTCTGAGCTGCTCTCTGCTCTGCCTCCTTCCTTACTCGCTCCTCTTCATCTTTCCTTTCTTTTTCCTCACAAAGCCTCCGTGTGTTTGCTGCCCTGGCTTCTCGTTCAAGCTTCTGTCTCTTATTTTCTACTTCCTCAGCTGAGATTTTTCTCTTTCCTTTACCAAGTGCACGAGCCAAGACTCTGTCTAGCATTGCATTGACAATCCTATTGCTCGGCAGGTGCTCCCTTTCTACTGTGTCTTCATTTCTCCTCTTTGTATATTTTGCTCGAAGACTTTGTATAGCCGCTTCCAAAATTGTGTCATCTTCGTATCCGGCCATTCGCAGGTCAGCAACAAATCCGTGAGCTTTTCTGTTAAGCCAATCCTCCTCCGCAGAGCAAAGAATGCTAATCTTCTCTTGTTGCTTGCGGCGGCCTGAGCTTCTTCTACAGCCTTCTTATCTGCCTCCGCCTTCCTAACTGCCTCGTCTTCTTCCGCCTTCTTGGCAGCCTCATCCTCCTGTGCTTTCTTTGCTGCCTCGTCCTCCTGTGTTCTGACGGTCTCTTCGGCTTCTTTTCTTGCTCTCTCAGCTGCCTCCATGTCCTCTGCTTCTTTGTGTAATCTCTTCGCTTCTTGGCATTCTTGGGCTTCTTGGGCCTCTCGCTCAAGCCTCACACGCTCAGCTTCCAGATCCATTCGGGCTTGTGGGTAAATGTTTGGGATTGCAGTTCTATGTGCCATCGGTAAGGGCCCAAGGTCTTTGAAAATGTCATCCTGCGTATTGGAGGGAGGATCATTTGGGGGCTCCATGTGCGTGAGATATTAGTGCACGAGCGAGAGAGAGAGAGAGAGAGAGAGAGAGAGAGAGAGAGCGCGAGAGAGTCAAGGGGAGAGGAAGAGAGAGAGCTCACAAGTCAAGACTTTTAAAAATGACTATAAAACTCACTGATATTTATAGGGGGCCAAAATTACAAAAAAGTCAATTTACAAAATGAACGCGCCAAAAAGTCGAACAAGAATTATTGGGTGGGTAACCACACGCGGTCATGTCTTAGTCGACCACTGTGCCATTACCTCGCTCTTTCACGTGCCATTGACGCATTGCACCCTTCTCTTTCGCCTTGCACCTAACACCTTCATGATTTTGCGCCTCAAAGACAAATTTCCGGCTCGCTTTTGGGCCTTTCTCCCAGTAAGTGCACGGTAAAACCAATTGAACATTTCCTGAAACGCATTGCTGCAAACCTTGCCACCGCCATGACCCGTGTTCTTAAAATAGGCCGCCTTGGCTTGGTAATGTGATCGTTCCATGCCTTGGTTGCTCCAGAGTGCAAGAGACCCATATTCATCTAGAAAGAAGGAACTGTGCGCATAGAGAATATGCATGTAGTGTGTTATATGAGTTTCCCCCCAAGCATCGATCATTTCTTCTGTGAATCTGTCAATCGAAGTCTTGAATGTAGCTATCTCTGCTTCATCAAGATACGGGCGCTCAAGAAGCCTCATCATCTCATCACAAGCTTCCCACACATGTGCACGCTTCAATCCTAGTGTCGCCTCATTGCCTCGATAGGTTGTTACATCACAAATCTGCTTCCATAATTCAAAATGTGTATGGCTTTGAGCCTCACCATAGTTTGAGAGCAGGTGTCTTGCTTTTGCACCACCCATACATATCTTATTAGGGTTATCTTGGGTACTTGATGGGTTTTTGCGATCCTTAGAGAGGGTGACAGCACCTGCGTGAAGCCCCACGGATGATAAAACAACTTCAAGCTCTTTGATGCACTGTTCTCGCCGTGACTCTGGCTCCATGTTCCAAGCATAATTGATGTGGAGCATCAACAATTTGTCGAGAATTCTAAGTCTTGCGTGCAAGGTACACACATGTACTCGCGACAGTGGAATTGAAAGAATAGGGTTCCAAGTAGCATCCTCCTCTGCGCGAGATGGTGCCTTGCTTTGATTGCAGCTCATAATTCCATTGAGCCAGACGTGCATACCCTTCCCTTTTTGTAATTGATTTGAGCCCTTTGCACTTTCCTGCTTACGACCTTTCACCTTGGTTGCTTGTTTGGCCTTCCCCACTGCGACACTTGGCATCCTTGGATGACAACAAAAGATGCATGGAAACAAAGTGTTAGCACCGCTTTTAGTTCCCAACATGCATTTGAGGGTCTTGAGATCACCACCAAGGTGCCACTCTATTTCAAAGTGACCAGTGCCAGGCACATGCAAGACTTCACCATTTGATTGCCTGTGTATCACTCCTTGAATACCTGTACGGGTGAAGTACCACCTCAGCAGACTGTCATGGTCCTCGTGCGGAAGGGTCCATGCCGCCTGCCACCATATGTTCTTCTCAGACTGCACTCCAAAGTAATCTTGCTTGCGTCGCTTTGTGTGCAAGTTATTCTCCGCATCACCTGTTTCATCTTCGCCGTCTAAGCTCTTTCGCTTCAATGCCCTGCTCATGAGTGTCAGACTTGTACGTTCCACCCTTTGGCCCTTTACAACCTGACATTCATCCAATTTGAGGACAAATATAGCCTTTCCATCCGTCTCCTCTAATGTCATATCATAAAACTGAATCATAGCTCGTTGAAGCGCCTCCACCTCGACGTAAACATTGTTAAACTTGTTGTAAGCAAAATCTTTTGAATTTGACATTGGCATGCTACCATCCACCCATCTGTAGCCGCCTAGCAAGTCGGCAATATTGTTGTTTGCTGTATTGTATGGTGTTGGAAGTATAGATCGTGTCATTCCTTTGCCTCGTAGACGTGCTATGATGCAAGTATACAAAGCCCTGTATCCCTTATCACTGATACCTGCTGTGTCGCACACAGTGAGCATGTCAACGGGACTGACAATTTGCTCGAATTCCTTGAGAAAATACTTTTGAATCCTGTCACGCAACGCACCATTTACTGGATTGGTTATCATATTGATTACTTTCTGCTCTGGAATAATGTGCTCAAGGATAGACTCCTCAGTATTGGAACAACCTAATATTGCTTTAGCACATTCCCTGGACATCACATAGTTCAGAGTCAATGACATAACTATATGAAAAAGGAATGTAATGCTAGTTTTGAAGCTGTGATTACCTTGTTTGACGCACACGTCGCTTGCGAGCCCCCCCATCTTTGGAAAGAAGACTCAGAGGCTTGCGCTTTCGCTGCCTTGCATTATATCCCACGGGGAGGTGAGTGAAATGATCGACACGTCAACGAAGGTTCCGAGTTGAGTTTCGAAGACGGAGATAGTTCTCTATAGCTCGATCCCTCCTTTCCACACCTTTATCAAGCTTCATCTTCTGCTCTGCATCCTCCTTCTCTAGATCCTTGACTCGAGCCAGCATATGTTCCTTTGTGGCCATGAAAGTTGACGCACATTCTTCCTTTTCTGCCTTGCATAATTTTAGAAGCTTCCTGAGGTGATTTTGATTTGAGAGTTCCTGCAAGTACAAAGAATAGAGCCTCTGACAGTACCCTAAGAAACCATTATAACCATCACCCAAGAAGCGTACGACCTGCGTGATATTACGAAAAGGGGGAGGTGCACCAGTCTGTGGATCAAGGGGATAAATGCTTCCATCAGTCCAAAGATCAATGGCTTTTGCACCTTGAAGTCGTAGCACCTCAGCAGGAATACATCCCTTCGTTCAATTACTTTGCATTGTGGCATACTCCTCGTCTAAGTCCACGTGCAAGCGAAACTTTGATTGCTTGTTGGTGATGTCCCGTAGAGCCATTGTACCTAGCAAATGGAGATGGAGATGTAGATGGATACAGAGATGGAAATGTGGATGGTGATGGAGATGGAGATGTAGATGGATACAGAGATGGAAATGTGGATGGTGATGGAGATGATGGAGATGGAGGATGGAGGTGGAGGATGGAAATGTGGATGGTGATGGAGGAGATGAAGATGGAGATGGTGATGAAGATGGAGGTGGAGGAGATGCAGATGGATATAGAGAAATGGAGGCCTTGAGGAGATAGATATGGAGAGCTTGCTAGTGATGGAGATGGAGAGCTTCAGCTTGCAAGGATGTGTAGATCTGTACCTTCACAGGAGGGGATGGTGAGCTCTTCCATGAGAGTTGGTGGAGAGGATGATAGATATGGAGAGCTTGCTAGTGATGGAGATGGAGAGCTTCAGCTTGCAAGGATGTGTAGATCTGTACCTTCACAAGAGGGGATGGTGAGCTCTTCCATGAGAGCTGGTGGAGAGGATGATGGAGTAGGAGGTCCAGATCTGCAGGCCATGGCTCCTAGAGAGAGAAAAAGAAGCGCTTACCCAAGTAAAACACCCTAAACGCGTTTTAGAGAGAGAGTGGGATCTGCAGCACCTCCAAAAAGGGAGGGAACAAAGTGACGAAAATTTTCAAACATTCTTTGTGAAAGGTACTTCACTACAAGACAAAAAGGCAGTTAGGTCCATATTCCTTCCCAAGGACAGAAGATCTAATGATTAGATTACCTTTTGGCCTATTTTCTTTTTTGTAGAAAAGGAAAAATGCATTTTCAGGCCTAGGCCACTAGCTTGGTCAAAGCTTGATTAGCATTTTAAGCATTTCACTAAGTGTCCAAATAAAAGGGCCCAAGAAGACCCCAAACAAGTCCTAATGTTACATTGTACTTAGATTTTTTGGGAGTGACTAATCTCAGAATAGCTGGGGTAGCTCATTTTCAAAATACCTTGATCTTTTGAGTTAGTGGCTAAACCCAGAGTGGCTGTGTTAGCTCACATTCTGATATCATTATGAGTTTTCTCATTATTGATGAGGATCATTGCATTTTAGTTGATGTTCATGGTTTTCTGATTTTTTAACACTTTGGCTATCATATCGTTTGTTGAAAATCACCATCACCATGTCCCCCCACATGTTTTACAAAGTTTGGTCCCCATCGGAGCATGTTTGGGTACGATGGTATGGGGAAGGCCCGGATTTTCCATGGTCTCTTAAGCACCAAGAGACTTGAAAAATCCGCACTAGGCGCTAATTACCAATCCAAATATACTCCGATTGTGACCAAACTTTGCAAGCATGTGGGGCTGGGTCCCCCCCACATGTTTGCAAAGTTTGGTCCCCATCGAAGCATGTTTGGGTACAATGGTATGGGGAAGGCCCGGATTTTCCATGGCCTCCTAAGCAACAAGAGACTTGAAAAATCCACAGTGGGCGCTAATTACTAATCTAAACATGCTCCGATTGTGACCAAACTTTGCATGCATG
The DNA here is from genome assembly GCF_041138505.1 of Cibotium barometz. NCBI lineage: Eukaryota > Viridiplantae > Streptophyta > Polypodiopsida > Cyatheales > Cibotiaceae > Cibotium > Cibotium barometz. The sequence continues at coordinate 5,423,611 of NC_141090.1, read as the reverse complement.
TGAGGGTGGGCTCCCCCCACATGCTTGCAAAGTTTGGTCCCCATCGGAGCATATTTGGTTATGATGGTATGGGGAAGGCCCGGATTTTCCATGGCCTCTTAAGCACCAAGAGACTTGAAAAATCTGCACTGGGCCAATCCAAACATGCTCTGATTGTGACCAAACTTTGCAAGCATATGGGGGTGGGTCCCCCCCACATGTTTGCAAAGTTTGGTCCCCATCGGAGCAAGTTTGGGTATGATGGTATGGGGAAGGCCCGGATTTTCCATGGCCTCCTAAGCACCAAGAGACTTGAAAAATCCACACTGGGCGCTAATTACCAATCCACACATACTCCGATTGTGACCAAACTTTGCAAGCATGTGGGGGTGGGTACCTCCCACATGTTTGCAAAGTTTGGTCCCCATGAGAGTATGTTTGGTTAAGATGGTATGATGAAGGCCTGGATTTTCCATGGCCTCTTAAGCACCAAGAGACTTGAAAAATTTGCACTGGGCGCTAATTACCAATCCAAACATGCTCTGATTTGTGACCAAACTTTGCAGAGTTTGGTCTCCATCGGAGTATGTTTGGTTATGATGGTATGGGGAAGGCCCGGATTTTCCATGGCCTCTTAAGCACCAAGAGACTTGAAAAATCCGCACTGGGCGCTAATCAAAACATGCTCTGATTTTGTGACCAAACTTTGCAAGCATGTGGGGGTGGGTCCCCCCCACATGTTTGCAAAGTTTGGTCCCCATTGGAGCATGTTTGGGTATGATGGTATGGGGAAGGCTCGGATTTTCCATGGCCTCCTAAGCACCAAGAGACTTGAAAAATCCGCACTGGGCACTAATTACCGATCCAAACATGCTCTGATTGTGACCAAACTTTGCAAGCATGTGGGGGTGGTCCCCCCCACATGTTTGCAAAGTTTAGTCCCCATCGGAGCATGTTTGGGTACGATGGTATGGGGAAGGCCCGCATTTTCCATGGCTTCTTAAGCACCAAGAGACTTGAAAAATCCGCATTGGGCGCTAATTACCAATCCAAACATACTCCGATTGTGACCAACCTTTGCAAGCATGTGTGGGTGGGTCCCCCACACATGTTTGCAAAGTTTGGTCCCCCCATCAGAGCATGTTTGGTTATGATAGTATGGGGAAGGCCCGGATTTTCCATGGCCTCTTAAGCACCAAGAGACTTGAAAAATCCGGACTGGGCGCTAGTTACCAATCCAAACATGCTCTGATTGTGACCAAACTTTGCAAGCATTTCAGGGTGGGTCCCTCCCACATGCTTGCAAATTTTGGTCCCCATCGGAGCATGTTTGGGTACGATGGTATGGAGAACGCCCGGATTTTCCATGGCCTCTTAAGCACCAAGAGACTTGAAAAATCCGCACTGGGCGCTAATTACCAATCCAAACATGCTCCGATTATGACCAAACTTTGCAAGCATGTCGGAGTGGGCCCCCCCACATGTTTGCAAAGTTTGGTCCCCATCGAAGCATGTGGTTATGATGGTAAGGGGAAGGCCCGGATTTTCCATGGCCTAAGCACCAAGAGACTTGAAAAATCCGCACTGGGTGCTAATTACCAATCCAAACATGCTCTGATTGTGACCAAACTTTGCAAGCATGTGGGGGTGGGTCCCCCGCACATGTTTGCAAAGTTTGGTCCTCATCGGAGCACGTTTGGGTATGATGGTATGGGGAAGGCCCGGATTTTCCATGGCCTCCTAAGCAACAAGAGACTTGAAAAATCCACAATGGGCGCTAATTACCAATCCAAACATGCTTCGATTATGACCAAACTTTGCATGCATGTGGGGGTGGGCTCCCCCCACATGCTTGCAAAGTTTGGTTCCCATCGGAGCATATTTGGTTATGATGGTATGGGGAAGGCCCGGATTTTCCATGGCCTCTTAAGCACCAAGAGACTTGAAAAATCTGCACTGGGCGCTAATTACCAATCCAAACAGGCTCTGATTATGACCAAACTTTGCAAGCATATGGGGGTGGGTCCCCCCCATATGTTTGTAAAGTTTGGTCCCCATCCGAGCAAGTTTGGATATGATGGTATGGGGATGGCCCGGATTTTCCATGGCCTCCTAAGCACCAAGAGACTTGAAAAATCTGCACTGGGCGCTAATTACCAATCCACACATACTCTGATTGTGACCAAACTTTGCAGGCATGTGGGGGTGGGTCCCCCCCACATGTTTGCAAAGTTTGGTCCCCATCCGAGCATGTTTGGGTATGATGGTATGGGGAAGGCCCGGATTTTCCATGGCCTCTTAAGCACCAAGAGACTTGAAAAATCCACACTGGGCGCTAATTACCAATCCAAACATACTCCGATTGTGACCAAACTTTGCAAGCATGTGGGGGTGGTCCCCCGCACATGTTTGCAAAGTTTGGTCCCCATATCGGAGCATGTTTGGGTATGATGGTATGGGGAAGGCCCGGATTTTCCATGGCCTCTTAAGCACCAAGAGACTTGAAAAATCCGCACTGGGCGCTAATTACCAATCCAAACATGCTCCGATGGGGACGAAACTTTGCAAGCATGTGGGGGTGGTTCCCCCCCACATGTGTGCAAAGTTTGGTCCCCATCGGAGCATGTTTGGTTATGATGGTATGGGGAAGGCCCGGATTTTCCATGGCCTCTTAAGCACCAAGAGACTTGAAAAATCCGCACTGTGTGCTAATTACGAATTCAAACATGCTCCGATTATGACTAAACTTTGCATGCATGTGGGGGTGGGCTCCCCCCATGCTTGTTGCAAAGTTTGGTTCCCATCGGGGTATGTTTGGGTACGATGGCATGGAGATTTTCTACAAACAATATGATAGCCAAAGTGTTAAAAAATTTAAAAAAATCAAGAACATCAACTAAAATGTAATGATACTCAATAATGAAAAAACTCATAATGATATAAATATCAAATAAGTACATCAGAATGAAAATGAGCTACCCCAGCTAGTCTGAGGTTAGTCACTGCCCATAAATCTAAGTACAATGCCACCCCCCCTTCCTCCAAAATTGAAACATATATCCTTCCTGACTTAGAGGACTCCAAATAGAGTGTTTAGGTCAGGAATGAAATTGACCGAGGCGAATAACTACATGCAATGTCCGTCGATAGATAAATAGTAAGATCTTCAAATGTAAAGTGGATCGGCATGTTGCAAGTACTTTTGTGTTAGAATGTAACATTTTTTTATGTAATTTAATAATTACCATACCTCCATTGTTATTCCCTTGAGGAAAGTAATTATTATTCATTTAAATATATTAAGTGATGATTACTTATATAAAATACAAAAAAGTAGTTGATGTAATTTGATAACTACCATACCTTGATTATTATTCCTTTGAGGAAAGCAATTATTATTTATTTGAACTGATTTTTACTTATGTAAACTACAAAAAAGCATTTGATGTAAATTGGTTGTTTAGGCTTCATAGGCTTGCAGTTGCAAGTGCTTTGTGTTAGAGTGCAACCTTTTTATGTAATTAGATAATTACCATACCTTGATTATTATTCCCTTAGGAAAGTTATTAGTATTCATTTGAACATATTGAGTACAAAAAAGCAATTGTTGGCTAATTGCAGCCTTTGGCAAATTAGAGGCCGACATGCACCACGACACGTTCGAGGTGAGCATGCGTCGACGGAAGCGAACGGTAAGACAAGGAGTACGCGTAATTATAGCACTTAGTATAATAATTACGAGAGTTTGTAGCTTAATCATCTCTAATTTTGTCTGCTAATTTTGAAACTATTAAATCAAGATCTCTGCGTCGTGCTGCAGATGAGAATAGCAAGAGGATGGCGCTAATAAGCTTCAAAAAGCTCTTTTGTGTTGAGATTCTATATATAGTCGTTAGATGAGATCCTAAGGTCGTTTGCAAGAACCCATGATATATTCGCTTCACGCCGTGAGATATTCACTTCACGCCATATCTCTGCTTGCTCACTCAGGAAGAATGTAACTACGAGTTTTTTTTGGTGATTTGAGAAGGATGAAAAACCAGACTCCGTTTTCACGATGACTGAGCACTTGAAAACTTAAGATAGTTACATGTGAATTAGATATTCACGCAGAAAAAAGTTCATTGTTTTGTGTTATGTAGGCTTTTGTTACACCCTTTGGAAACTTGTGGTCACCTTAGTTTGGATGAATTAAACCACTTACTTTTTTGGGCATGAAAAAATGCAAATACTCACAGCCGCATGAACTCCCATCCTCATGTGTTCCATTGGACAAGCTGTGTATGATCTTCAATGCTTTTGGAACACCAACATTGAGTTATACAAACTACGTACACAACAACTCTTTTTTTTTTTTTACAAAATCTCTTGAACCTACTTGCATCAAAGTGAACCCATGACCATCCATGGTATCCTCGAGAGTGCTCTTTGACATAGAGTATCTCAACAAATAGTAGTCCACATGCTACATGCAAAGTGGGGTGGAATTAGAGTTCAAACAAGGAAGTAATTAACATTTTATGATCATACTGTCAAGATTTTATAAACTATATTTCTGATGCAGAGAATTTGGCATTGTTTGATTAGAGTATATGTTTAAGTGCATGGCTAACAGTTATATGTTTTATTAGAAGTTGTAACAAAGTAAAAAGGGACTCAAGTCAATTTGGGCCCAAGGTCAAGGGGTGAAGGGGATGTGAAAGGGCCAAAGGCTAGGACGAGGGTTAGGCATGCCCATGCACATTAATAAGTGTAGTGTGAAAGGATGGCCTAGTGTGAAAGGATGGCCTAGTATATAAGTTAATATGGGCCAATGTCATGGAAACCTTTTGGTAATCATCAATATACTAGTCACTTACTCTCTCTTCTCTCTCTCTAAACCTAGGCTAATCCTCCTAATGCCATGGAAACCTTTTTGTAATCATCAATATACAAGTCACTTACTCTCTCTTCTCTCTCTCTAAACCTAGGCTAATCCACCGACTCTAGGCTAATCCAAGGCTAATTAGGATGCTACTTGCTTACTCTTTCTTCTCTCTCTAAACCTAGGCTATTCTTCCTATTGACAGCTTTCTGTTGCATTACTATACCCTCATTTTGTCCAAGGGTTAGGGATGTTTTCAAGGTGTTTTCATAGCTTCATTATACTATCCAAGGGCTGCGTTTAGAGCCCTCAACTGTTTGATTTCGACTCCATTTACTTCTCCAATTGGTAAGTCTACTTGCAAGACAAAAGGGGTGCCCAGTAAAAAATAGAGCATTAAGTGGGAAATTCAAGCATGTTGGGGCATTGTACACACAATTAGCTCCGCGAAAAACAAAATGTTCTTGATTTTGGCACCGTTGACTTGGCCAAATGGCCATAGTTGACCAATCTAAGGGGATAAAAAAGAGAGGATAGTTGCCGGTCAAATATGGTCAAGGCCGTGACATGGATGCATAGGGCTTGTTAAGAGAATTCCATCAAGCTAAAGATTTCCAAAACCGGCCTCTGTTTGATCGAGATTTGGTCACTTTGGTAATAAAGGCAACTTTTCTAAAAAAAGTCAAAGTAGAGAATAGTATAGGGTTGACCAAGTCAAAGGAAACTACATATGTGAATAGAGCATTGAAATACCTCTCTATAGAGCCAAACACCATTCAATTTGGAGTTTGGGAACCCTTCCAAAGGTCTTTTGAGCAATTGAGATGATGTAGAAGGCCAAACTCAATAGGAGAACTACAAGCAAGCTCTTGAGTATGTAGCGGGCACATCGGAAGCAAGACAGGAAGTGAATTAGGATCCTCAAGGAGCTATGCAAGAATAAATTAGTGGCAATGTCAATGAAGGGGCTTTACGTCAAGAGGCAAATGTTCCACAAATACCTAAAGAAGGTGGGGACATGAACATGAACAACATGATGTATCTCATGCAAACTATGATTGAAAGGATGGGCAAAAAATTTCAGTTGGGGGACAAGTTTGACTCTATGAGCAAGGAGTTGCATGTTGGGATCACAAACTTAAGGCAAGATGCAAATAAAGGAAAAGAAGCTTATGGTGGACCTATGCTGCATCCATATGCACCAAACACTTTTCCACCAAGCTTATGGGCCTTTTGCGGGACCTTCACATGAAAATGCATTGCATACTCCTCAAGCTAGTATGCACCATGTTGATGGGAATCATGGATCTATTCTTGGAAAGGACAAGATGCCTCCGTCATTGATGCAACAAGGTGGAACAAGTATGCCTATGTATGGTTCTTCTTCAATGCATATGTACAATCAAAGATACCCTTCACCCTTGTCTATCAATGAGCCACATTGTCAAACACTCTTCTCTTCAAAAGGAGTGATCAGAGAAAGTAATGCACAATGTTTGATGGCGAAGCTACTACAAGTGAAGCCAAGATAAGGAGGATCAATGTATGTGAATTGTTGGTGCCGACTCTTGGCTTCCCTATTGATGCAGTGTGACTATGTGGGCCTCTATGCACACATTATGGGTGTTGAATTGGAGGGCATTCTTTCTGTAATTTTCGGACAGCAAGAAGATGAAGATAATTTGTTGCCAAATCTTTCTCAACAAGTCACCAATGTATCTTTGGTCAAAGGGGATAAGCAAGCTGAAAACAGGTATTATTGGACAGCTTTTATAAGTGCTTTTATTGAGGAATTTTCAGCTCATGACATGATGCCCTGAGGTTGTGAGAACATAGTCATTGATGACATTTTGGATGAGTACTTGTTTGTTGACGAATGGAATGATGACCATGCTTTTGATGATCATGCATTGGGTGACGCATTGAGTGGCTCATGGATGTTCATGAGAATTCATTGTATGATCCATTTCCAAATCAGATTTGGAAGACATATGATTATTAATTATTTGACTATGAAGGTTTAGAGGATGTGGATCATGATGCAAATAATGATATTGTTCACACATGTGTTGACGATATTGTTCACACATGTGTTGATGATATGTTGATGGTTGATGTTGATGATCATGGTACTATCGTTCATCATGAGGACGGGGATTTCTATAAAGATGTGGATGATGGTAGCCTTGACAATGAAGATATTCATTATAAGGATACATGTTCTATGCTTGGTAGTGGAGATCTTCAAGGGGATTTTGAAGATGACAATAAAGTTCTTATATGGACATAGAGTTTGAGGTGTCCATTTTCAGATTTTGTGGATTCCAAAATGATTCTATGGTTTATGGGATTTGGGCATTCACTTTTGGATGGATTCCTTGTCATATGAGATGCATGGTGCAAGACTATGTTGCACGCCATGGTTTTGGTGTATTACCCTGATGATGGAAGTACTCTTGCACATGGTATATATTACATTTATGCTCTGGATTGATGGATATATCGGTATTCTTTCCTTTTTGACCCTGGTATAAGTGATAGCCAAGTTATGTGTGGGTTGGAAATTATAATAGTTATCCTTTTGATCCGGATGTAAATTATAGCAGTTATCCTTTTCCTCCGAGTGGCTACTTGTGCTTGAGGAGACTTGATCATTGGTCTCTTGGTTTGCCTTTTGATCCACGAGGTCAAGTTTTGATAGGTTACCCTTTGGCTACCTTTAAGGAATCAATTGGTGCATAAAAACAATGATTATGGGTTGCTGGAATTTCTTAAAATCACTGTTTGGCCAGCCCTATACCTTTTGGTTTTCGGTGCAAAATGCGTGGAAGCTTCATGAAGTGAATATGCCATTATGGAGTGCATGATATGGCTTGATTTGAGGGAATTGTGGCAATTTATAGCCATACATATGTCTTTTTGGCTCCAATATACATGGCTCATGCATGAGCATGCTACTTGACATAACTCCTTGATGGTACACTTCATCCATGCAAGTTTGTATATGTGTACCTAAGGTTTCAAGGACAAAACCTATTGTGTGGGAATGGTTTGTAAAAAATAAAAAAGGAACTCAAGTCAATTTGGGGCTAAGGCCAAGGGATGAAGGGGATGTGAAAGGGACCAATGGCTAGGACTAGGGTTGGGCATGCCCATGCACATTAATAAGTGTAGTGTGAAAGGATGGCCTAGATATAAGTGAATATGGGCCAACGTCATAGAAACCTTTTGATAATTTTCAATATACAAGTCACTTACTCTCTCTTCTCTCTCTAAACCTAGACTAACCATCCTAATCTAGGCTAATCCAAGGCTAATTAGGCTAAATCCAGGCTAATTAGGATGCTACTTCCTTTCAAAAGTGCTCAATGTAAAATTCCTTTACCAACTGGGTGAGATCCAAGAAAAAAATAGGGACTAATCTTTGCCCATTGGGTATTTTTGGAGATTTTTTTCAAAAACATTCAGCCAACAACTTAAAACATTCACCCAAAATTTTAGTTGTTGTGAAGGGTTTAAGAAGATATTTACCCAATTTTAGAAATTTCAGGGCAGTCTTTTAAAACATTCACCCCATTTTAGGTTTCCTATCCTTTATCCCTTAAACCATAGTTTAATTTATTTATTTATCTTAGGGTGCACACACCAAAGCTAGGTCAAAGTTTAATTTATTTTTGCCAAGTGCTATCAACATTCTTGCCCATGCTACTGGTCCTAGGGTTAAATCCATTCAAATACGACCTTATTTTTCCTTAAATTTTATTATTAACAAGTTTCTTCTTCACATATTCTTATGCGCACATAGGCTTATGGACACTTATATATGGGTCACACCTTACCATTTTAGAACAAATTTGATATTTTCAGCTAAATAAAAAATTTCCAAATATTTTTTCCTAGCTGAGATGATGTTTTTTCCCGAATGTATATCCTCTCTTAACAAATTTTCTTTCACTTCTTTAGCATTATATAATGTTACCAATTTTGAGTCAACATTCCTTTATTTTGATAATTTCTTTTTACAGGGGTAGGATGGATATTACATTCTCCCCTACATAGGCATCGAGATGTTTCCATCTCATGGAATGGGAATAGTCTTTGGATAGATCCTCCTCTTTTTTCCAAGTTGCGTCTTCAACAAGGAAAAACTTCCACTTAACTAAATATTCTTTGAGAATCCTGTTGTGTAAGGGATTTTCTTGAATATCCGAGATTTATTGAGGTGCTAGTTCCATTCATCCTTGTGATGGCATGATGATTTGATTGTCCTCCAAGATGTGCTAAAGATTTTGATGATACTCCTTTAGTAGGCTGACATAAAAAACGTGGTGAACCTCAAGATGTGGAAGAAGCAGCAACTCATAAGCCTCATCTACAATCTTTCTCATGATAATATAAGGTTACAGTATCTTGGCGACAACTTATTGTACTTCTCCAAGGATAAGGAACTTGTCTTGGGATGCACATAAAGAAAAATCATATCAGGTTCCTCGAATTCTCGACTTAACCTCTTTTTTAGCTTGCATATTACTTTTACCTATCCTAAATAGCTTTGATATCATTTTCTATGGACTGCATCTTCTTGTCCATTTCATCAAGAATTCATCAACAATTTGCCTTGAAACTTCTACCCTAATCAGAGGGTTAGACCGATTCAAGGACGTAAGGCAATCTTGCAATCTTGACCATATAGAGCTTTGAAAGGACTCAGTGTGATAAGAAGCATTGTAACCAAATTCCACAAGATGTAGGAAATTTAACTCTTGAAACTTCTACCCTAATCAGAGGGTTAGACCAATTCAAGGACGTAAGGCAATCTTGACCATATAGAGCTTTGAAAGGACTCAGTGAGATAAGAAGCATTGTAAGCAAATTCCACAAGATGTAGGAAATTTAACCATCTTTTTGGCTCCCATCCACAAAAATCTCTACGAGTGTCCTCGATAACTTGATGAATTTAGCCATCAGTATCTAGATGATAAGCTATACTAATGTCTAAAAAGTTTCAACTATTTCAAATAATGATGTCCAAAATTGAGACGTAAACTTTTCATCTCAATTGCTCACTATTCTACAAGATAATCCATGTAAACTAAAGATTTCTCACCAAAATGTCTCGACAATATCTAAAGTAGTGAAGGTTTTCTTTATTATGATAAGGTGTGTAAAGTCTATGAGACCACCACAGATACAGAATCATACACGATTTTGACTGGTCATCTGGTGATGAAATCCACACTTATACACTCATATTTCATTTTTGGAATGTCCCAAAGGATGTAATATCGCATTTATTTTGAATCTTTTAGCTTTAACCTTTTGACAAACAAGGCATTGGCAAAGCTGATCTAGTATATCCCTTTTCAATCCTGGCCAAACCCAAGTGAGGGATACACCCAGTTAACCATGAGGGCAATCCCAAGCTTGTCCGAGGAGGGGGGCAACTGGGCAGGGTCTCACATTTTTGGGACGGGCTCCCATAACTCACAAGCTTATGACGTTTTCTAATACTATCATTTCAAAATAAGTACGGGTGGTGGAGGAGTGGCTAGTGAAGAATGGGGTGGGGGTGAGGTTGTGGGTTTGTATCCCACCCTTACGATGCACATTTGGCATACAAAGAATGACCCCCATACAAGCAATATGCAAGGGGTGGCCGTCTGCAAGTAAGACAAAAGACCCCCCCTTCCTCCAAAATTGAAATATATCCTTCATGACTTAGAGGATTCGAAAGAGCGTGTTTATGTCGAGGAATGAAATTGACCGAGGAGGCGAATAACTACATGCAATGTCCGCCCTGCGGGCCGATAGATAAATAGTAAGATCTTCAAATGTAAAGTGGTTGTTTAAGCTTCATCGGCATGTTCGAAGTACTTTTGTGTTAGAATGTAACTTTCTTATGTAACTTGATAATTCCCATACGTCCTTGATTATTATTCCCTTGAGGAAAGCAATTATTATTCATTTGAATCTATTGAGTGATGATTACTTATGTAAATTACAAAAAAGCAATTGATGTAATTTGATAACTACCATCCCTTGATTATTATTCCTTTGAGGAAAGTAATTATTATTCATTTGACTATATTGAGCGATTATTACTTATGTAAAATACAAAAAAGCAATTGATGTAAAGTGGTTGTTTAAGCTTCTTCGGCTTGCAGTTGCAAGCACTTTGTGTTAGAATGCAAACCTTTTATGTAATTAGATAATTACCGTACCTTGATTATTATTCCCTTGAGGAAAACAATTATTGAACATATCATCGAGTATGTAAAATACAAAAAAGCAATTGTTGGCTAATTGCAGACTTCGTTCCGGTTGGTGGGCCGACGACACGTTCGAAGTGCGCTTATAAAGGAAGGAAGAGTGATAGCAATCATCAAGCAGCACACGAATTAATCAGCAAGGTATAGAAGAAGCAGAAGAGCCGGCAACAACCTAAAAATGGGGGGCGTATCCCTTCTCATGCTGCAGATGTCGGCTTTGCTGATCGGCTTCCTTGTCGACGTTGCGGACGAAATGCTATTACTCTCACGACGAGTACGTACGTCATACATGCAAGCCATGCGTCGACGGGAACGAACGGTAAGACAAGGAGTACGCGTAATTTTTGCACTTAGTCTAATAATTACGAGAATTTGTAGCTTAATCATAATTAGAGCCCTTGCCCACTAGATTTGTCTGCTAATTTCGGAATTATTCAATCAAGGTCTTTGCGTCGTTGTGCAGATGAGAATCAGGTCGACAAGAGCAGCTACAGAGTAGCAAGAGGATGGCGCTAGGAAGCTTCAAAAAGCTCTTTTGTGTTGAGATTCTAATTAGGTCGTTTGCAAGAGCCCTTGATGAGATCCTAAGGTCATTCGCAAGAGCCCTTGATATATTCACTTCACGCCTTGAGAACCATATCTCTACTCATCAGATATAAATTACCAAATAGATAATTTTTTATAAAAATCATATAGGTGTAATAATAGTTTTTTAATTGATGTATATATTATTTTAAGAAATAAATATCATAAGATCAGTATTTTATATACATATACATGGATTATCTATAAATTAAATATATGTATATTTTACATGTAAGTGAAACGTTAACTATAAATGGATGCACTCATGCATGGGAGGTGATGATGACATGGAAACTCAATTTGATGACATGGCAGGACAAAATGTTGATGTGGTATATGCGTTTGTAAGAATTGGCACCAATTCAAGATGATGTGATATATCCATGGTGGATGTTTTGATGACATAGGCTAATGGTGGTAGCTCTCCCTCTTTGATGATGTATCAATGCATGGGACATGGCATCTAATAAGGTGACATGCCATGCCATCGATCATGAGGTGGCATGACATGTCATGAGTGATGAGGTGCCATAATGAAGTGGCACATTGAGATGGAACATTGAGCTGGAATAATGCATGCCATGTGTAGGTGGGAACATGCATGGCCACCTTAGGGGTCTCCACCTATGTTTGGTAAATTACCTAGCCTAGGTTACCAAGCCTAGGTAGACTTAGGTTTAGGCTTGGAAGGAAAGAAACTATTCAAGTAGAGCTATTTTCGCATAAAATGGATGAAAATATACCTTTTTGACTCATATTAAGCAATTTTTTTTCATAGATCCAACTTTATTAGCACTACTTTCTCACATAAAATAATTGCATGATTACATAGAAATAATTTTCTATAGTTAATTTACTAATTATGTTCAACTACTCTATGATTTTGAAGTAAAGTTCCAATAGAGATGACAAAAATATCATAAGAGTATTTTATACATATAGATGGATGATCTATAAATTAAATATATGTATATTTTACATGTAAGTGAAACCATGAATGGATGCACCCATGCATGGGAGGTGATGATGACATGGAAACTCGATTTGATGACATGGCATGAAAAATGCTCACGTCATATACGTTTGTAACAACTCAAGATGATGTGATATATCCATGGTGGATGTTTTGTTGATATAGGCTAGTGATGTAGTAATTTGAGTGAGGTGGTAGGTCTACCTCCTTGATTATGTATTAATGCATGAGACATGGCATATAATAAGGGGACATGCCATGCCATCAATGATGAGGTGGCATGCCATGTGCTTAATTGGCATTTTTGATTGGACCATATGCTTATGTGCTTAATTGGCATGCCATGCAGGGATTTCACTAACGTAAACGAGAACATGTTAACAACATATGTTAATAACACAAAAAATCTTGTGATCACATGTTATATTCACAAAGCTTTCACAAGGGCCTAAAAAAATTATCTTTGTCCGGCATAAAAAATCTTCTTAGGTGGCCATTGACCTGCTATTATGTGAAGATGGTAACATGAGAACATGTGAATAGCTTATTCCCATGTGTAGCCAAGCTTTTAAGGAGTTCCCAAATGGCAAGTGACCTGTTACTTTGTAAACGGTAACATGAGAACATGTGAATAACTTGTTCACATGTGTTATTATCACAAAAAATCTTGTGATCACGTGAATATTAAATCCCTGATGCCATGTGCTTAATTGGCATTTTTTATTGGACCATATGCTTAAGTGCACGACTAAGAGCCTAATATTTTATTAGAAGCGCTCAATGTAAAATTCCTTTACCAAGTGGGCAAGATCTAAGGAAAAAAATAGGGGCTATTATGTTTGCCAATTGGCTATTTTTGGGGTTGTTTCTCAAAAATATTTGCCCAAATTTTGGCCGTTTTGAAGGGTTTTAGAAGATACTCACCCAATTTGGACATTTAGGGCATTGTATTGGATATTTTCCCCTTCTTAGGTTTCCTATCCTTTATCCTTGAAACCATATCCTAATTAATTTATTTATCCAACGGTGCACACACCAAAGCTACGTAAAATTTTAATATATTTTTTCCAAGTGCTATCAACATTCTTGCCCATGCTACTGGCCCTAGGGTAAAATCCATTCAAATACAACCTTATTTTTCCTTAAATTTTATCATTAACAAGGTGCTTCTTCACATATTCTTATGCGCACATAGGCTTATGGACACCTATATATAGGCTTATGGACACCTATATATAGGCTTATGGACACCTATATATGAGTCAAAATTTAATTTTTGTAAACGATGCACTTGGCCAATAAATTTATATTTAGCTTGGCATTACTCTTTTAATTTTCCTAAACCATTTTAACCCATCTTTACACACCTCAGCATAATGTAGTGTGCACACACACACATAGTGTATTTGTCTACATGTGTGCAATAGTATTATTTTTTGACCTTGTTAATTTTCTCGGGCATATAAACCTTAGCATTTGGGAACAAATTTGATATTTTCAGCTAAACAAAAAATTTCCAAATCTTTTTGCCTAGTTGAGATGATTTTTCCCCCCATGCCCATACATTCAAAAATTAGTCCTGCAAACAAGTTGAGCAAGTGCATCACATAAAGGTAAAGAGAAGGTTGACGATCTCTTAGTATGCTTGACATTTCAATAAGGCATTTATATGTTGATGGAGAGTTTATGCCTCAGAGAAGAGCCTTGATGGGGAGTTTGGGATTCCAGTTATCTGCACGACACCTAGTGCAAGGAAGGCTAAGGTAGCTCTACAAGACACCAAGGATTGATCTAGGACCACATAGGTCAGAAAAGGGTCAAAAAATATATTACGAGATTGACGTATGATGGTTATGTAGCTTCATTATGCATAAATGGCAAAGGTTTTGTAGGAGGCTCAACCCACATGTTTTGAGAATGTTGTAAGGCATGTACATTGGGAGAAAGCCATGGATGAAGAGATGGCTACATTGTGGAGGAGGTTAAACCCACATGTTTTTTTTTTCGGTGATTCGAGAAGGATGAAAAACCAGAGTCCGTTTTCATGGTGAGTAAGATAGCATACGTGTGAGCACTTAAAAACTCAAGATAGCTACATGTGAATTATTAGATATTCACGCTGAAAAAGTTCATTGTTTTGTGTAATGTAGGCTTTCCTCACACCCTTTGGAAGCTTGTGGTCACCTTAGTCTAGATAGAATTAAATCACACTTACTTTTTTTGGGCATGAAAAAATCTAGATACTCAGAGCTGCATGAACTCCCATTAGTTTCTCACCTCAAATAAACTAGTAATTTCTCTTCTTTTAAAGTAATGTTGTTCATGTGATCCGTTGGACAAGTTGTGTATGATTTTCAATGCTTTTGAAACACCGACATTGAGTTATAAAAACTACGTAAACAACAACTCTTTTTTCTTTAGAAAATCTCTTGAAACACATTGTTTTTAAATATTTTGAAGGAAAACCCCACTATTTTTTTCAAACTACACTAATTAAGAAAAAATCAAAATATAAAAAAAAACCTGTCAATTTTTTAAAATTAACAAACTACATCAAAAATCTTGAAAATAGCACAAAGGTAAAAATCTCAATTTTTGGCTATAATCTCTTACACTACGTGCACATCATTATTAAAATTGCTAAACATTTGTCGTACTTTTGCTTTTTCCACCCCCGTGGGGCTTGGTCATTTTTGCATCCACCCAACTCTTGGGCTTGCCCTATCTATCTTGCATGCTCAACCCCTACCTCCATGCCCTCTCCTTTCTTTCATGTCTCTTGCTCAAGTGCTTGTCCTTGAGTGCCTTGCCTCACCTCGCTACACCCAATGCCATATCACTCCTACCTCCCATGCCCATACATTCCAAAATTAGTCCTACATCATATAAAGGTAAAGAGAAGGTTGACGATCTCTTAGTATGCTTGACAATTCAATAAGGCATTTATATGTTGATTTTTTTGCCTCAAAGCAGAGCCTTGATGGGGAGTTTGGGATTCCAGTTTATCAAGACACCTAGTGCAAGGAAGGCTAAGGTAGCTCTACAAGGACACCGAGGATCGATTTGGGACCACATAGGTCAGAAAAGGGTCCAAAAATATATTGCAATATTGACGTATGATGGTTATGTAGCTCCATTATGCATAAATGGCAAAGGTTTTGTAGAAGGCTCAACCCACATGTTTTGAGAATGTTGTAGTAAGGCATGTACGTTGGGAGAAAGCCATGGATGAAGAGATGGCTACATTGTAGAGGAGGTTAAACCCACATGTTTTGAGAATGATGTTGGGCATGTACATGGGGAGAAGGCCATGGATGAAGAAATGGTTGCATTGGATGTAGATAAGACATGTGCCTTCTCCTCGGAATAAAAAGGCTATTGGATGTAAGTGGGTGTACAAAGCGAAGAATAAATCAGATGGAAGACTTAATAAATACAAGGCAAGATTGGTTGCCAAAGGTTATGCTTGGACCTAAGGGATTGTGATTATGAGGACACATTCAATCCTATTGCCAATATAGTAACTGTGACAATTGTTATTCTATACTAGTGACTACGTGTTGAAAAGTTGGGTTTTGTATCAAATGGATATAAAGAATGTGTTTTTGCATGGTGAGTTGCAAGAAGAAGTATATTTGGGATTGTCATAAGTGTAGGCTACATAAAGTCTTATATGGCTTGAAGGAAGCACTAAGAACATGGCACGATAAGATTGTGCAATATTATATCACCATTAGCTTTCATATACCAGATGTTGATCATTCAGGCTCTATGTGAGAAAGAGTGATAAGGGTATTATGGTCATCACCATCTATGTACATGACTTGATTGTCAGGGGGGGTTGATAATGGAGAGAAAATTGAGAATACAAAGGGTCTCCTCAAGAAGAAGTTTGACATGAAGGATTTGAGTGAGCTGAGACGCTTTCTTACCATTGAGGTTATTAGGACATTTGAGGGCATATGGCCATCACAAAGACGACATGTATTGGACATGGTGTCCGAATATGGTATAGCTAGTTGTAAGCCCAATTTTGTACAGTTGGATCAGAATGACAAGCAAAGTGCAAATGAGGGTGAGATTTTGGAGAAATCCCACTATGTATAGGAATATAGTGGGTATCTTGATTTTCATGATAATCACCAGGCCAAACATGAACTACATAGTTGGGTTAGAGAGCTACTTTATGCAAGTTCCTTGAAAACTGCATTTGGATAGTGTAAGGTGTACACTCCAGTACGTGAGGTTCCCATAGTGGATTATGGTCTCTTCTATAAGGCTGGTATACAATTGCAAGCATATGGATACACTCATTCAGATTGGGTGGTAGCATCTTGGATAGAAGACCTACTAGTGGGTTTATGTTTTACTTTGGGAGTAGGTTATCTATGATCATTTTCCTAGGTGGCTTAAAGATATGGTTATGATTTATTTATAGTAGGGACCTTTACTTAATTTAGACCATAAACTTATATAGGCATAAAGAGACATGTGTTTCTAAATTTTCTTTCTAGTTTATGTAATTCTGCAAAATTAAAGCAAAGTCGTTTTTCATATTAAGAACTTATTATGTTTAAATCCCTTTGAGGGCTAAGGTTAAAGGCATCTATTTTTTTTCTTCCTAATTATTTCTTGATTTTTTTATAATTAATATAGAGCCTAAAAATAACAAGGAAATACAACTTAAATAGAAATAGAGGAACAATAGGCAAAAGGTACAAAAAGTACTTCAAAGACTTAAATTTGAAAGCTTAGGTAATTTACCTGTAGGTTCCAGCTTGCAAATGGTAAGTGTAGATGATGTTGTGCACAATGTGATGAATACCCTCCAAAGTTCTCAAAAATCAATGAACTCTTATAACCTTGGAATCAGTGCCCTCTGTAAGCTTCAAGGTGGAATAAATACCTAGTTTGACTAGCTTAGGGTGTACATGTGTAAGAGATGTAATATAGGTATTGTAAAGTAGTCGTAGGCCAAGGCACAAGCTAGAGGGGCATTAATACCAAGCATGGAGAAGATGAAAGATATGGACCCCTTTCTATATCTTTCACCTCCCCTCATGTATGAGATTGATTCCATATAGTATAGCTTAATAGGGACTAGTTAAACTCACACATACTGAAGTAAAAGGTGGCTTCACTAATACATGACCAGGACTAAGGTGGCTCTCCTAAAATGAATTAAATCTTCTCAAGTTTATCTCAAGAAAGTGCACCCAACTTGGTAATTCAAAACCACCTACACAATAACCCACTTACTACTCAATAAAACCATGTGTGTAAGACTACTTACCACACTCCACATACCACTTGCCCAATTCACACTTGGGTGGTTGTACGATAGGGGTCCTCACTTTTGCGATCATGTCATGCAGATGTGACACCCTTGAGGTATCTCGATAGAGTTATACATCCAATTGCAATATCCCAAATGGTAGTAGTAGTCACTAGACATTTAGGAGGTAATTGGACAGAGTTAGTGAACCTACTCCCACCTGGGATAATGCTGTGATGACCACTAATGTGGAACAAGTTATGTGGTGGTGGGTGGACATCCATAAGGCACACCATGTACCTCCATTGAGTTATACATCCAATTGCAATATCCCAAATGGTAGTAGTAGTCACTAGACATTTAGGAGGTAATTGGATAGAGTTAGTGAACCTACTCCCACCTGGGATAATGCTGTGATGACCACTAATGTGGAACAAGTTATGTGGTGGTGGGTGGACATCCATAAGGCACACCATGTACCTCCATCGAGCTACATAGTGGCAATCCCCATATGGTCGATCACAGTAGGAGGTGGAAAAACATGTAACTCGGTTGAGTTACAACTCAAGGGTTCACCTAAAAATATGTAAGAGTTGTAACTCGGTTGAGTTACAACTCAAGGGTTCACTAAAAATATGTAAGTATAACACATAAGTTCATTAGAAGGGGTTTTTTAATTCAAAAATTTAAGGTAAATTTATAGAAATATATCTATAGAAAGGGTATATTTAAATAGATTCTAAAAAAACTTGTAAATCAATAAAGAAAAATGGGTTAGTTTATTATTTAAAAATTCAGAGGTAAGGTGTTAGATTCTCGTATATATCAGAGCGTCAGTTTCGATCCGGGTCAGGGTCCGTGCGTGACACCGGGGACCGTGATGACCGGGGACCGGAGCCCACTCAATGGTTTTCAACCATTCAAAAAAATCTTATCCTTATCTCCACAATCAACTGTGTGGAGGGAGGCGGCCAGAATTGGAAGGAAGAACTCTCTAACTCTCTCTCTCTCTCTCTCTCTCTCTCTCTCTCTCTCTCTCTCTCTCTCTCTCTCTCTCTCTCTCTCCGTTGCACACACCAAAGCGCTCCATTGCAGGTAAGCAATGTCGTTTTTTTTTTTTTGCTTTGGAGCTTGTCTGCCGAAAGAGAAGCTTTTCGTCTAATGTAGAGAGAGAGGTCGACTACGAAGAGAGAGAACAGTTGTTTGGTGTGTGAAGGGAACCGGCGCTAGTAATGAGCCTGTCTAGAGCTATGGGGAGCTGAGAGCGACTGTTGTCTGGAGCTGTGGAAAGCCAAGCCACAGCCGACGGCGGCCAGCCAGGCCAGCGTAGTTGGCAGCCAGGCAGGCGGCCAGCCAACCAGGCCAACACCGGCGGCGGCCAGCCCATAGGCAACCACCCAGGCCAGCAGTATGTCTCTGGCCGCCTGCTTTTATGCTGGCCGACTGCCCCTGAAGGGTAGTATAAATAGGAGAGGTCCATAATCCCATAATTCATCTCATTTTTCACTAAGTGCTCAAGCAAACCAAGGGGCCAAGACAGCCAAGGGCTTGCTAACGCAAAGGGGCAAAGGATTCAGGTCAAGGGCAGGATTTTCCAGCCACCCAAGAAAGGTCAAGTTTTCTGTATTAGTTTTTAGATTTACATCATTCTAATAAAGCAAATACACCATCCATGGTGGGGGCCCTACAGAGGGTAATTGGGACCCAATACTGTGTCCTCTCCATCTCCCCCTTCTCTCTCTATTTTCTGCATCTCCTTTTAGTTTGTGCGTTAATTTCCGTCTCGCGAAAAGAGTGCTGATTTTTGTGTTTTGAAGTACCGATCTTTCTTTGAAGCTTCCGCATACTACAGTGGTATCAAAGCCTACTTCAAGGACAAAGATTCAGCAAAGAAAACCATGAAATTTTTCTCACTTGTGTGGTTGGTTTTTAGACGCCGGTGGACTACCCCTTTCGGAGTGACTCCTGTCCCTCGAAGGACGGTTGGTTTTTAGCCTCCGAAAGCCTCCGGAAGTCTCCCACACAGATAGTCGATGGTCAGATTGCGTTCCGGAAAGGAATTGCATTTTCCCGCTATGGCGAGCTTTGGCGACGAGAGAGAACCAGACCATGGGACTAGAGTGCACCAGGCAGCCTAGCTAGGGCACTCGGCTTGAGTGTCACAAACATGTTCTAGCAGATGATGCGAGCACTCGTAGACCAGACAGCCAAGTTGGATGAGTAGAAGGCACGAATCTTGGCTCTGGAGGAGCGTACCCGCCCTCCAGCGTCGCGTTTTCCATCTTCTCCTTCCTCTCCTTCCGTATCCCAGATATCAGATCCTCGTCTCACAGGGACCCTCTCGCGGGGTCACAGCTGTAGCCAACAAGCTCCTTGCTTGAGTTGCATATGCGTGCATTGGAGATTCGACAACGAGAAGACGATGCTATGCGACGCATGGAACACGAGCATTACCTCAGAGCTTTGGACACCAGATTGACACCGGCGGCGCCTTGGAATCATTTTCCCGAGAAAATGAATTAAGTATAATGGTAAACTCGATCCCACAACTCTTTATTCATGGTTACATCAATTTGAAGCTTACTTTGCCGCCGCAGTTAGGAAAACAGATACTGAGAAAGTGATCTTAGCTAGTTGGTACTTGGAAGGTGAGGCCATTCCTTGGTGGACTCAGTGGGCTCATGCCCGCACCAAAGTAGGTATGGCAGCTTATGTGTGGGACGAGTTTGTCCGCGACCTTAAGCAGTGGTTTCTACCACCCCACTACCTTGAGCGACTCGAAGAGGAGTTCGGGGGAGCACGTCAGAATGCGCAACCAGTCCTTCAGTTTGCCACAATAAAATTTCGACCTTGTGTCTGCAATTAGGCTTATCTGATACACAAAAGGACATACTTCTCGGGATTGTCCGAAGAAGCCTCCAAAGGCCATCGCCGCCTCCACAACTTCCGTGGTGGTGAGCTCAGCTCCCACACACAGACCCCAGCTATACAGACCCCAGCTACCCCTAGTTCTTCAACCCCCGGTGCTTCAGTTGGAGCAATTATTAGCCGGGAGCTTGAAGATAAGCAGAAGGGCGCCCATGACCAGGAGTATGAGCGCAACGAATTGCTCAAGTCCTTTGGCTACATAGGTGGCCAGAGAGCCGTTGTCTTGTTTGACAGCAGCAGCACGGAGGATGTGGTCATGGAACAGGCCGCTAGGTGTTCCCGTTTCAAGCAGACTCCGGTGGACAAATAGGTTGAGGGTTTTAGCACAGGTATGACAACGAGCCTCAAGTATGAAGCTCTATGTGCTAAGTTAGTGATTCAGGGCATAGAGTTTGTGCGTGACTTTATGGTTGCCCCTCTTGTAGGAGCAGACATAATTTTGGGTATCCAGTGGTTTCACAAGTTTCTTCCTGATGTCAAGTGGGACAAGAACACGTTCCAGATCAATCAGAATGTGTCAAACACCTCGGTGACCATTAAGTGTGAGCCAGGTATTCCAAACTTTCCTCTCATGAGCCACTTGTGCAGGCTTATGAGCCAGGTATTCCAAACTTTCTCATAAGCCACTTGCAGGCTAAGCGAGCAGTCAAGAAAGGTGCACAGTGTGCGATGATTTACATCCAGACAGCCAGACGGTGGCCAGCTCTTCCGAGAAGTACTCGGTTCTCCATGAAAAGTTCCAGAAGATTTTTCTTCGGGATAGTCTCCCTCCCCACCTCCCCCCGTCCAGATGGGAGGATCACAGGATTGACCTCCTCCCAAGCTCGGAACCCCCGAGCAAGTTTCCGTATCGCCTTCTAAGGCAATGGAATCGGAGTTGGACTGCCAACTCCAAGAATTGTTGCAAGCTGGCTTCATCCGCCCCAGCATGTCGCCATTTGCAGCACCGATCTTGTTTGTCGCGAAGAAAGATGGGTCTTCTCGGTTGTGTGTCGAATAGCATGCACTCAACAAGCTGACTATCAAGAGTAGATTCCCGATGCCTCGAATTGACTATATTCTCGAGAGGCTGAATGGAGCTAAGGTGTTCTCCAAACTGGATTTAAAGAGTGGGTACCACCAAGTACGGATTGTAGAGGGGGGCATCCCCAAGACAGCCTTTCGTACAGAATGGGCCCACTATGAATTTGTGGTCATGCCATTTGGTTTGACGAACGCCCCAGCTACATTTAGCCGCATGATGATGCATATTTTTTGGGAGTTGATTGGAGAGTGTGTGTTCATATTTTTGGACGACATACTCATATTTTTAGCTACAGTTGAGCAGCATGACATTGACGTGGAGAAAGTCCTTAAGTTGCTGGAAAGCAACGAGCTCTATGTCAATGAAAAGAAGTCAGAATTTTATCTATTCTAGGTACATTACTTGGGATATATAATTAGTGCTGAAGGCATTTGACTTGATCCGGCTAAGGTGGCCGAGATTGTTAACTGGGAAGTACCACATACAGCTTATGACATTAGATCATTTGTGGGTATATGCCAGGCATATTCCACCCACATTGACAAGTTTTCTGATCTCTCGGGCAGACCTCACCGATCTGCTAAAGGGAGTGAAAACAAGAAGGCAAAAGATTCGAATGACTCCACGAGCGTTGGAGGCATTCCAGAACCTCAAGGTGGCTTTGTCAGAAGCGCCTTGTTTAGCCCTTACCTCGTGGGACGAACCATTTCAAGTGATCAACGATGCGAGTAACATCGCAATTGGAGGTGTATTGCAACAAAATGGCCAGCCAGCAGCTTACATGTCTCGTAAGTTACTGCCCGTCGAGAAGAACTACTTATTAGTCTATGATCGTGAACTCCTAGCAGTTATACAGGCCTTGAAACATTGGAAACATTTCCTGTATGGCCGTGACTTCGAGGTTCACACTGACCATCAGGCATTGCACTGGATTCAGATGATGCCAAGTGCACAGTGGAGTGATCGACAACACCACTGGAGTCAGATATTCCAGCAGTTCGGTGGTATGATTGAGTACCTTCCAGGAAAGGCCAATCTAGTGGCTGATGCTTTGAGCAGGAAGGGACACGTATCTACGATTCAGACCACTAGACTTGACCTTGTTGGTGCAGGACTAGAAGACATGAAGCACACGTACGTGGATTCCGAGGAATTTGGTACTCAGTGGGAATAGGCATTCGATGCCACAAGACCATGCCATTTTCTGATATGCGATGGTTGGGTTTTCTACAAAGGCCGACTATGTGTCATGAAGTCATTTCGGGCAGCTCTTCTCCATGATGCCCATGATGCCATTACAGGTGGTCATAGGGACATGAATTCGACTCTAGAGAAACTAGAATAGCAATACTATTGGCCAAAGATGAGGCGTGATGTGTTTACATATGTACAACGCTGTGACATTTGTCAAAAGGTGAAAGCTCCTCGTGGAAAGAAGATAGGGTTGTTACAGCCTTTGCTAATTCCTGAGGGTCCTTTCGAGGACATTTTGATGGACTTTGTCACAAATCTGCCTCCCTGACCGAGTAAGCGTAATACGCAGTGCTTAACTATTGTTGATAGGTTTAGCAAATTTGTTATGCTTATTCCGTGCAGGGCCAATGTGATCGCCGAGGATGTTGCCCAGTTATTCATTCGGCATTGGTACCCGATTGGCGAGATTCCTAGGACCATAGTGTCAGACCGAGATGCCAAGTTTACCAGTCATTTTTGGAGGGCATTGTTTCATAATTTTGGTACTAAGTTGAATTTTTCCAGTGCATTCCACCCACAGACAAATGTCCAGACACAAATATACAACCAGTTGGCCTTTGATGTGTTGAAGTGTTATGTCCATGATCAGCAAGGTAAGTGGGAATCATTTTTGCCTTTAGTTCAAGCTGTTTTGAATGACTCTTTTTCTTCAGCTATTGGCAGGACTCCATATGAGGCAGCGTTTGGAAGACCTTTCCAGTCGTTGTTAACCAGGACTTCGTCTTTAGTACCGGAGGCAAACAGAGTGACGGAGTCCTACCAGGAGATTTTAGAGTTAGTAAAGGACAGATTGGCTAAAGCACAAGAGGCCTATGCTCCACAGGCCAATAAAGACCGAAGGGATATGAAGTTTTCAGAAGGAGATTGGATGTATCTTTGGATTATGAAGCAAAGATTGAAGCAGGTGGGCAAGCGATGTCCAAAGTTGTCTTTCAGGACTCAGGAGCTTCGGACCTTTCCCCATCCGGAAAAAGATTAATGAGCTGTCTATGTAGTTAAAGCTACCTCCGAGTTGGACTATGCATGATGTATTTCATGTCAGTTGGTTAAAGCCATATGCAGGTCCACCCCCTTCTTTAGAGGTCAAAGACAAAGTGGAACCAGACATTGTGAATGAAGCAGAAGTAATGGTTCCAGAACAGATTCTTCTGCACCGTTTCAAGCATGTCTCTCAGGCCGAAGATTACGACAGTTCCTCACAAAGTTTCAGGACCGAGGAACTCATGAAGCGGTATGGCTCGACAAAGAGTTCTTTGAAGACTATCCGGCATTATTGGATGAATTATTTGGAGGCTATGCAGCTTCTGTCAAGTTAAGCAGAAGGAGATGTCACGTGCATCCCGCACTTGGATGCCACGTAGACATTTCTGTACAAAAGGTGCAGGACCTGGGATGGTGAACTGGTCCCATGTGCACCCAGTCCGAGTCAGCCAAGGATCCATCTCAGTCGTCCGAGGTCAGCAGGTGTGCATTGTCCTACACATGAGTCCAAGGTCAGATGTGCAGTGTCCTGCACATGAAACAATGCCAGTCCGCGCTATGAGTCTCCCTCTAGAATGATGTCAGTGGTTCTGTGTATCTGGTATGGTATCGTCACTGAAGACTATGTTTAGGACAAGGGGCCAGTCCATAGGGCTACCCCGGAGCTTAGTATGGGCATGGGAATGGTGTGAAACCATCCCCATGTGGGCTAGTAAGGCCCAAGCTGCTAGACCCACCAGCCATGCAAGGGCTGTGGGACAGCCCTAAGGCAAGAATAAGGCCATTTTCAGGAGGTTACAGCCTTCATGGGGCTATAGGGCAAGTATGGGGCAGCCCATACAGGTTGCCCAGCCCATGGATTGTGGGCAAAGGCTATGCCCAGCCTTCTAGAAGCAAGCGCCTGCCTCCCTAGCTTGCTAGGGAATTTATGCAGCATTTGGGTGGTTGCAAGATGAGGTTATCTAGTTTCATGTAGTGGGCGCCCTTGGTTTTAGCTGGAAAATATGCATTTTTTCAAGAAGAATAGCCAATCTCTCCTAGTTAGCCAAGGAGTTTCACTTCAAGGTCTTCTAATGAAACATCATATGCAAAGTTGGGCACCTAAAACTATAATTTGATCGAAATCCAATAATTGCAAATCCCCTTTTCTTTGGGAACCAAGTTTGTATATAGGCCCTGTCGTAGGTTTAGACAGGTACAGTGAATGTGAGTAAATTGCCTAGAACTTTTACATTATTACTCATATGATGTTTCCACTTTGCATATTACAAATACAAATAACATAGAGCTTAACGTGATTTATCGAGTAATTTTTGATGTGTTCTACTATTTTCTATATTATTTAAAAGGTATTAGAATTGTTCAAAAACATACTATTTTATCCTCCCATCACATCTACCATTTAAAATGCTCAAATTATATGGATCTAGTGATGATTAGATTGGGAAAGATTAGTATAATGTGGGTATAAGGTAAAATTACAAATCTAACAGTTGGATTTTTGTAGATTTACTTTGGAAAATTTGTTATGACTGTTAGAGGCCCATTAAATCAATTGTAATTTAATTCTAGAAAATTAAATATTGAATCTTTCAATTTAAAAACTCTAGGGATCAATACTCTTGTTGCCATGAATTTATTAAAAAAAAATTGGCTTAATTTAAGTATGGAAAGGTCTATTTTCAATCCTCCCAAAGCGAAAATTCCCATATTGTGTCCACTCTCCCCTTTTCAAGTCTAAAACCAATCCTAGTTAGGTTTGGAAATCTAGGCTTGGTAAACTTCAAAGCTTAGGTATCATTCCATGTGTGAGGCTTGGGTAGGCACAAATCTTATATATGCATGCCACTTTATGTCCACATGAGCTTCGAGAGGATCCACATAAGCAACTTGCCACCTCACCTTGCCACCTCCACCCTCCATGTCAACATGGTCAACCTAGTTGACTCCCCACCTCATCATCCTAGTCATCATTAATGCCACATCTTCTTGCCACCTTTGCATGCCACCTGTGACCTCGCACTTGGTGACATGGCATGCCACATCATGGAATTGCCACATCAACCATAATAGTGCCACATGTCAAGAGAATGCTATGTGTCATGCACGCATGTGACACGTGGCACCTCCTTCCCACCTCCCCTTTTTTTTCAAAAACATATTTTTGAAAAAGTTAATTTAGTAATTTAGAGAAATAGAATATAGAATTTTAAATAATAAAATATATATAACTTATTAAATAAAATAATTTAAAATCACTAATTTTAAAGGATTATATTTTGGAATTAGATCAATAATAATATTATTAAAGTTTATATTATTTAATTTAAAAAATATTTTTTTTAAATTTAATATTTCTTGAAAATACTTTATGTAGAATAAACCTTTGAATAAAATTTGAAAAAAATACTTTATTAAAAAAAAGTAGTTATATAATTATAAAATAAAAGATAAATTTAAAGATATATTTATATATCTAGTAATGATAAATATTTAGACTTGTTAATAAATATTATTAATAATATTAATTTTTAAGTGGATAATAGTTTATCTTTATGTTTATCTTAATTATCCAATCAATCTTAGATAGGAAATCCAATGAGATTTGAAGTGGATAACCTATTTTTCCTATATAATCACACATCTCTAGTACTATCCCACACTTATCTCTAGTACTATCCCATCATATAGCCTTTATAATTTTTTCTCTCTTAGCTTCCTTGAGAATGGGTTCTCAAAGTCGTAGGAGCCAGAAACGTGATAGGACTAGACTTCCCCCCGTCCACCAAGTTCAAGAGGAGGAGAGGAGAAGGGTAGCTCGTGAGAGAAAGAGAGAGTGGAGAGCATGTCAACGAGCAACACCTTCCGTGGTGGCGATGATCCAAGCCTTGCTCCTCCTCTTCCACTTCCTCTCCCTCCGCCCTCTTCCCCCCCACTACCCCTTAGTTTAGATAATCCACATGAACCCGCCCTTCCTGAGTCCCCTTCTCTTCTACAAGAACCCACCCCCCTCCTTTGGGTGCCCATCGTGTGGATAGGAAAGAACTATCAAAGTCAGGGGCACATCGTCGTGCCCATGCAATCTTCCATTCCTATTTCAAAGACCTCACGCCTTCATCACAGGCATGTGTGCTTGATGCTTTGATTGATCTGCCCAACATGGCCAACTGCAGGGCACTTTCCGACATTGGAGGTCGAAGAGAGAGGAGAGCTGGCATGGTGGTGCTACAAAGTGTTCGTCATTCCTATATAGTTGACAAGAAGAGGAACTCTGCGGATGCTTTGGCTGCTCGACGGGCTATTGTGTGGCAGCCATAAGTAGCTCCCAAATGAAGGGTAAGGTTAGTGCCACATCTTGCATCCTTTCCATAGCACCACACGCACTTAGAGTTGGGTCTATTAGATGACAAAGTTTAGATGCTAATGAGGTTGGTGCTTTGTGGGCGAGTAGTGGTCGTGTAGCTAGGCATGATCACCTACTAGATGAAACCACTAGAACCTTGATAGAAAGTTTTTGGGAGGAGAATTGTCGTGCCTCACCAGTTTTCAAGAAAGCCTTGCGTAAGAGAGTGACAAGAGGAGTGTTCATTGAGCACGGTGCTTGCTTTCTTGAAATGACCCAAACTGAGTTGTATTCTCAGTTTGTGGTTTCGTATCCAGAGCTTAAAATTGGGCAAAGGTCATTTGAGGGGTGTAAGCCTTGGTTTGTGAGGTACTCACGTCAGCGTGACACATGTTGTTGTCGCTACCATGTTGAGTTCAAACTTTTTTATGATGTGTTCCGTTCTCTTAGTGGGCATAGAGAGTTGCCTCGTAGTCCTCGTGATTTCATCCACTCTCTTTTGTGTGCACGCACGGAGGATGCCCAGTTCCATAGGATGCCTTGTGTGGAGAGCAATTGCACATCATGTGGTTCACTTGCACATCTACAGATGGTAGATCTTGATGCAAGTGACCAAGAGATAGTGGCATGGCAAGGTTATGAGTATGTGACACACCAGCTCCAGAGTGGTGGACAGTCCAAGTTGCAGCTCGTGGACAAACATACACCACGTTGTCACTTCACAGCCACATTTAGGGAGCAAATCTACCCCTATATACGGCACAGTCATTGTGCCAAGTGGCAGGATCGTCAGTGGTGCCGAGCATGCCTGGCAGAGTTTCCTATTGGTGTGGTCGTCTCTGTGATTGATTTTGCAGAGAACTACACCTTCACACCTTTTCAGGAGATACAATCTGAGTATTACTTCTCAGAGCAGGTGATGGTTATATTTCATAATATTTGTTTCGTGTTTGAGCTACATTACTTATTTGATTTTTTGTGTCCTAAACGTCTGTATTGCTTACCTCACTAGGTTGCTATTATGGTCCACATTAGCTATCGACATGCAGAGGCTCATGTAGATGGGATAGCGAGTACCCCCGAGACCCGTGTCATTATTCGAGAGTATCATTTCTATATCAGTGATGATCGTTCACATGATGCACATTTTGTGCAACACTGTTTTTGTCTCCATGATGATTTTTTAGGAGATTGTGGGATCATATGTGGGATTGGTCAGATGGTTGTGGCACACAGTTCAAGTCATCACGACAATTCTATTGGCTCTACAGGTAGTACTTATGGTTCTCTTATATTTTCAATTAAACTAAATTCACTAGAACATCTTAAAGAAAACAATAACTAAGACTATCTTTTATGGATTTACAGGTGGCATGTGCAGTCTAGTATCCCAGTGATTTGGTCATTCTTTGAGACTAGTCACGGGAAGGGAGAGCATGATGGTGCGGGCGCGTGTGTGAAACGTGCCTTGAGGCGTCATCAGCTGCGGCAGGATGCTCAGAGGTTCAGAGATGCGGGCCACGTAGTCGAGTGGTGCTCCCAACATTTGTGTGGGAGTGCAGCATCATCATATCCCAAACGTGATGCTCGGATTGTCAGGAGATTTTTTTGGCATGTGGATGGTGGCATGATTGACCGTAGAGCCTCCCATGATTGTGACACAGTACCTGGCACCTTGGGCTTACATTCCATTAGGAGCACATGCATGGCGGCTCCCACGATTTACACACGACGGTTTGCAAGCTTCTGTGGAGCATGTATGGATGGCGATTGGTCACATTGTGCCTCGAGAGGATGGACAGATGCATGGATACAGACATTCCTCTCCCCCGAGCATCCTTCACATCCAGTGTTGTCTGATGAGCACACAGGTCCTGCGTTCATGGTCAGTTATGATGACCTGACAGATTTGCTCTACAGGAGGGTGATGTATTTGCTGTTATTGCCACCACTGAGGGAAATAGCGAGGGAGTAGACTACTATCTGATGAGTTGCACTAGGCCAAAGTGCATCCTTGACCAGGATACAGTGGATGATCATGGGTTTTCTTATGACGCCCATAGCATGATTGTGGCAGGCCGGTTCTACCAGCAGATTCGACTTCATTGGGGGAGTCTTGAGTTCCAGCAGTGGAAGTGGGAGCTAGAGGCATTTCAGTTCTCTCATCTAGTGGTTGCTACCATGCTCACTCTTGATCGAGTACAGAGCCGAATTCACAATTCTCAACCTCGTTTTCTTCTTCGAGTGGATGATCATGAGAGCATTCTAGAGCAGTTGAGCTAGAGAGGGTGTTGCTGACTAGATCTCTATAGTGATAGTGACTAAACTCAGACTAGCTGGGTTAGCTCACTCATTAGGACTTGTTTGGGGTCTTCTTGGGCCTTTAATTTGCCCCAAGCCTAATGACAGTCATTAAGGAGTGGTGCAATGGGAGAAGGCCATGTGGAGAAAAATGTTGGGTTTCCCTGCCCCTAATATGTAGGGGTCAAACTTGAATCATACGTTTTTTTTTAAAGAAATTGGGCTGAAAAATGCAAAATCTTTCAATAAATCAAATTTCCCACCTTTTTTTAATAAAGACAGCTCAAACTGGCATAAATGACCCCACCTCAAAAAGTGGGCTAGGGCCAAAAACGCCCCCCATCATTATCCCTCATTTAAAGCTACTTTTTCCTCTCCCCACTCCCTCTTCCTCTCTCTAAAACTAGCAATTCGGTTTTGAGTCTCTCTCTAACTAAAAGAGTCTTTTTTGGCCTCCTCCCTCCCCATTCTGCCTTCCCCTTCCCTCCTAAAGTTAGATCTATCTTTCTGTGCCTTCTTGGCTATGGAAAGCTTGGAAAACAGTCCACTTTTTCCCCCATCAAGTCCATCCTCTCTTGCTTGCACACATTCTTCACTCTCCTCTTGCTAGCTTATACACATTCTTGACTCCTCTTGCCAGCTTATATGCTCTGCTAGCATTAGGTTGCAGAGATCTTCTTGGCTATGGAAAGCTTGGAAAACAGTCCACTTTTTTCCCCATCAAGTCCATCCTCTCTTGCTTGCACACATTCTTCACTCTCCTCTTGCTAGCTTATACACATTCTTGACTCCTCTTGCCAGCTTATATGCTCTGCTAGCATTAGGTTGCAGAGATCTTCTCACACACCTACAACTTCATAGCATTTAGCTTAATCGGTTAGCCAAGCACAATGAGTCGCCGACCTCGTTCAAGGGTGGAGTCCTTTAGCAGCAGCAACGAACAAGACGACACTGGCTTGTGGGCTACAAGCACCTTTGCAAAAGGAATGTGGGTGACGATGCGTCCAAGCACAAGGGGAGCCCACAAAGTCTCTCGCAGATACATAGGGTTAAAGTCACACCATTGGAAGGGCCGCATAGTGGATCTCAAGCAGGGGGCTGATGGAAGCAAGCAGGTGATGATCCAACACGTCTACAAGGCATCGCAACTCCGTGTTGACAATGCCAATCACAAACGCTTTCCTGCAAATTGTAAGTTTTATTTGTGCTTCTTGTTTTATGGGCTGCACTGAGACATGCTAATATCATTTCATGTTACGGAAGCTTGATTTTTTCAAGTGTGTTCTTGTAATGTTCTGTGCAGACATCTTTCCGTCGACATTTGTGGAATGGGAGCCTTTAGAGGCCCTTTCTGGAACCTTTGAGGCGCACCACTTTGAAATCGGCAACCTACTGTATACTGGTTGTTCGGCATCAGAGCTTTTAGAGCGCTCAGTTTTCTTCTTTCATGCAGAGTATATTGTACCCACGTCAAGAGATGGTTCTGGGACTCTACGGAGGCTCCCTACACCAAGTCTCACGGACCATGATTGGCCAAAGCCCAACAATACTTTGGTTGCACTAACCAGACGTCGGATTGAGATTGATGTGTGCAATGCAATGAAGTGCACCTATGGGTCACATCGTGCGATTCTCACGTTCTTCATGCCTTTACATTTGTTTGTGTTTTTATTCAAGGAGGCTGATGTTCACCGGACTCCTACAATGTGGATTGCAAAGGGAGGCACAGTAATGAGTGCCTTTCTGCCACCTTCGTGGGATTTGAAGGTTATTCAACATCAGGGTGACAAGATAAGTGCATGGTGGTGTCAGAGAAGATGGTCGTTCGGTACCAGCTTGGAAAGCAACAACTCTCTATTATTTTTCCTTACAGACGTTGGAAGCTGACTGGAGGCGAATGGCAAGCACTCGATTCGGACATCAACGATGCAGAACAGCTTGATGTACATGTTAGCACGCAAGCTGATGTGTGGGATATCATAGTAAATGCTGATTGGAATATGGCGAACCTAAGGGAGTACTTAGGCCTTAGGTTTGCACTGAAAGGTGACTTTTCATTTGTGATTGATAACACACCTCTACGTAAGAGGAAAGAGGCATCTTACTTTTGTAAAAGCATTTCCTTCCCCAGATGTATCCATATCAAGCAAGCTATGTAACAGATTTTGAGAGATTAATTCAAAACAATTTTGGCTACTCGCAATTTGCGTTCAATTTTGTGAACTTTTAAGTTTTGTCGCATGTTTTTATTTTTTTGGAGGTTTTAAGTGAGTTTTTAAACATAAAAAAAGTTTTAAAGACCTCTTTATAAGTCACTTTTGGCCACTTTGAGTTCATCTCCTCACTCTCGGCATCTTTGCGGTCCCCTCGCCTTCTTCGCTACTCAAGCATGGCCACCCCCGCCCAAGCTCTCCTATCTCAATTGCACAAGCTTGACCTCGGTCACTTGATCGAGAAGCTTGCACCCATCTTTCAGACATCTATTGACATGGAAGGCACCGCCGAACTCCATAATGACGTGTTTGGGGCGTTCACTAGCTACATGGACACATACATGGCTGAATATTGTGTCAACTTTGAAGACGAGGAGGGAACTTGGGTGCCTGTGGATCTTATCAAGCATACCTACAAAGCGGACAAAAATTTCAGGTTCAGGCTTGCAAGATTCCTCAAAGGCCTTAGTAGCACATATCTAAGGGAGGAGGAAGAAGATAACCTGGTAGGTCTTGGAATGGGCAATATCGGCACAAGTTCTTTGAGGTGGGACATGACTCTTGCCCTCCTGATCTTGGAGGGAACAGAGAAAAGCAAGGGAAAGAGGAAGGCCACTCCTCCAAAGAAAGCCACACCTTATCTCTTGATCAAGGAAGCTAACCCAAAGGAGGAGATTGTCACCCCAGTGCAAGAAGCATCTCTTGCACTTGTGACTCTGGCGGAAGAGCCGCAAGCTGAGGCTGTGAAACGGGACATCGAAGGGGACGATGTCATGGATGAAGTTCCAGAGCTCGAAGTGCGAACTCTACACCCCATCATAGTAGAAGGTGTAGAGTTCTTATTTTTGGATGACATCGCCCATGTCCTTGGGCTGCACCAGGATGAAACTCTCTCAGTCATTGCTATGTACGCGGGCATGCGAGACACACAACAGCCGTCCAAAGATGATGACATCCGCATTGACTTCAGTTCCGCAGATGTCACAAAGGTGCTTGCGCTCCCGGAAAATCATGCCTCAATAGAGTCCCTTGTGGTAGAGACTCTTGTACAAATATCCCAGTGCAAGGATTTCTACGAGAGTGTGCCACAAACTAGCTTTGCCCCTCACAAGCCGCTTGCCATTTCGGATTCCGTCAGCCTCGGGAGCATCAATATTAGTGATGCAGACCTTGCGGATCATGATGATGCCACTGAGGTAGTACACCCAATTTCTTCCCTTCTTAATTTGTAATTTTTTGAAGTCAACTCATTCTTCTATCTACTTTGTAGACCGCAAGAGAAATGGACTGGTTCGCAAGCCGAAAGGGTGGAGCACGAAAGGAGGTGGAGGGGAAAGATGCTGCGCTATGGCACTACATCCCGAGCTTCAATGCCGAGATGCTTCGCATAATTCACAACGACTTTTCAAATGATGCGCAAGCTGAATTTTTGAAGTGCAGAGCCCTAAGCGCCATCCTGTCTGAAGCCCCTATAGCCCAAAATGCCCATAAATGTATTCTTGTAAATAGGGAAGCAGCTATCTATAGCTTTGGTGATAAAAGTGCAGGGTCTTTCCTAGGATTTTGTGGCCTTAGCCTTGGACAAGGCATCACTGATGCCAAAGAGATAGCCGAACGCATTGGTGACAAACTATCAGTAAAGACTCTCACCCACGAGGCTTTCACCAAGCTCATCAAGCGAGTTGGCTAGATCCAATGTACTCATTTGCCTTTTGTGAAAATCAAACAATTAATGACATCAAGATGTTTTTCGAGCTGATTTTAAGTTTTATCTTCTTGATGTGTTTATATGTTGTTGTCGTGTCCTGTCATGATGTTTCAATTAATTTTTGTGAACGCTCGTCTGCCCCCACCGCCCGTCCGACTTTGGCTCGACTTGACGGGCCGATTTCTCCTGCGTATGGCCCCAAAAGGGTAGATCAGCTGTGCGGGGTGTGCCGGGGCCGGGGGGGGCCGGTGGTCGCGCCGTGGAACCTGTGTGCCACGGAGCGACTTTTGCCTGTTTGACTTAGCTAGGGTTAGTAGAGTGTGGACACAACTCATTGTGTGTTGTGTGGATTATGGATTAGTGCATTATGCTTTGTGTGAGAGTGGACATGGCTTCCCTCTATGGTTAGGGAAAAGGTGTCATTGCAGATATTGATATATGGCATAAGCGCATTGGTCATGTGAATGCAGGCCCAAAATATTGTTGCAAGTTTGCCAAAGTTTAAGGTTGACGGTATGCATAAGGTATGTGAAGCATGCCAACTTGGTAAGCAGGCCAAACATGCTTTCCCACATGAAAAGCATGTTAGTGCAAGGCCATTGGATATCATACATTCAGATGTATGGGGACCGACCAAGACTGCAACAATTACAGGTTGCAGGTACTATGTTACATTCATTGATGACCACACAGGTCAAACAGGCAAAAGTCGCTCCGTGGCACACAGGTTCCACGGCGCGACCACCGGCCCCCCCGGCCCCGGCACACCCCGCACAGCTGATCTACCCTTTTGGGGCCATACGCAGGAGAAATCGGCCCGTCGAGTCGAGCCAAAGTCGGATGGGCGGTGGCAGACGAGCGTTCACATGAGGTCGACGAATGTACATAGCGACAACAATTACATGCAAAAGACTACAATTACCTTGACAAGACAACAATCACTTGCAATAGAAAATAACTTTTTTGAAAATAGACATGGTTTTTCATTAATCAAATTGAGATTACAAAACACGGTTTGTTGCATTACAAAGGCTTTCCCTATCTAGTGAAAGAGAGCTTCCTCTCCACGGATACGCCTAGCTAGATGAAGACCAGATGGCTTCAAAGTGACACGTTTTGCATGCACCATGCACAAAACCGCGTCTTGAAAAAGCGAAACCAAAATATCCTCGACACCTTGTTGCAGAGCGCCTAGTGCCGCCGCTTGCACACGATTGACATCCCGGCGGCGCTGGTCGTGGATAA
This sequence comes from Cibotium barometz, assembly GCF_041138505.1. NCBI lineage: Eukaryota > Viridiplantae > Streptophyta > Polypodiopsida > Cyatheales > Cibotiaceae > Cibotium > Cibotium barometz. The sequence continues at coordinate 5,388,669 of NC_141090.1, read as the reverse complement.
TCTCTTTGACGAGACACCCAAAAGGTGCCTTTGGAATAATTGGTTTGCAGGTCTTTTGATATTTGCGAATTTCTCTAAGGGCAACTGTCCCTGGTCTCCACCTTTGCTTCTTCTGCGTTGTTGGGGGCGGTGGTGCTTGCGCGTGGCGAGTCCAAGCTGGCGTGTCATTTTTAAACTTCTGTGGCTGCTCTTGGAAGTTATCGGAAGGGGGTTCTGTGCGTTTAGGAATGGTTTTTCCCTTCTTAGCCTTTGCAGGTGTTGGAGTTTTCTTTGCCTTTGCAGATGGAGTCTTCTGAGCTGCTCTCTGCTCTGCCTCCTTCCTTACTCGCTCCTCTTCATCTTTCCTTTCTTTTTCCTCACAAAGCCTCCGTGTGTTTGCTGCCCTGGCTTCTCGTTCAAGCTTCGGTCTCTTATTTTCTACTTCCTCAGCTGAGAGTTTTCTCTTTCCTTTACCAAGTGCACGAGCCAAGACTCTGTCTAGCATTGCATTGACAATCCTATTGCTCGGCAGCTGCTCCCTTTCTACTGTGTCTTCATTTCTCCTCTTTGTATATTTTGCTCGAAGACTTTGTATAGCCGCTTCCAAAATTGTGTCATCTTCGTATCCGGCCATTCGCAGGTCAGCAACAAATCCGTGAGCTTTTCTGTTAAGTCAATCCTCCTCCGCAGAGCAAAGAATGCTAATCTTCTCTTGTTGCTTGCGGCGGCCTGAGCTTCTTCTACAGCCTTCTTATCTGCCTCCGCCTTCCTAACTGCCTCGTCTTCTTCCGCCTTCTTGGCAGCCTCATCCTCCTGTGCTTTCTTTGCTGCCTCGTCCTCCTGTGTTCTGACGGTCTCTTCGGCTTCTTTTCTTGCTCTCTCAGCTGCCTCCATGTCCTCTGCTTCTTTGTGTAATCTCTTCGCTTCTTGGCATTCTTGGGCTTCTTGGGCCTCTCGCTCAAGCCTCACACGCTCAGCTTCCAGATCCATTTGGGCTTGTGGGTAAATGTTTGGGATTGCAGTTCTATGTGCCATCGGTAAGGGCCCAAGGTCTTTGAAAATGTCATCCTGCGTATTGGAGGGAGGATCATTTGGGGGCTCCATGTGCGTGAGATATTAGTGCACGAGCGAGCGAGAGAGAGAGAGAGAGAGAGAGAGAGAGAGAGAGAGAGAGAGAGAGCGCGAGAGAGTCAAGGGGAGAGGAAGAGAGAGAGCTCACAAGTCAAGACTTTTAAAAATGACTATAAAACTCACTGATATTTATAGGGGGCCAAAATTACAAAAAAGTCAATTTACAAAATGAACGCGCCAAAAAGTCGAACAAGAATTATTGGGTGGGTAACCACACGCGGTCATTTCTTAGTCGACCACTGTGCCATTACCTCGCTCTTTCACGTGCCATTGACGCATTGCACCCTTCTCTTTCGCCTTGCACCTAACACCTTCATGATTTTGCGCCTCAAAGACAAATTTCCGGCTCGCTTTTGGGCCTTTCTCCCAGTAAGTGCACGGTAAAACAAATTGAACATTTCCTGAAACGCATTGCTGCGAACCTTGCCACCGCCATGACCCATGTTCTTAAAATAGGCCGCCTTGGCTTGGTAATGTGATCGTTCCATGCCTTGGTTGCTCCAGAGTGCAAGAGACCCATATTCATCTAGAAAGAAGGAACTGTGCGCATAGAGAATATGCATGTAGTGTGTTATATGAGTTTCCCCCCAAGCATCGATCATTTCTTCTGTGAATCTGTCAATCGAAGTCTTGAATGTAGCTATCTCTGCTTCATCAAGATACGGGCGCTCAAGAAGCCTCATCATCTCATCACAAGCTTCCCACACATGTGCACGCTTCAATCCTAGTGTCGCCTCATTGCCTCGATAGGTTGTTACATCACAAATCTGCTTCCATAATTCAAAATGTGTATGGCTTTGAGCCTCACCATAGTTTGAGAGCAGGTGTCTTGCTTTTGCACCACCCATACATATCTTATTAGGGTTATCTTGGGTACTTGATGGGTTTTTGCGATCCTTAGAGAGGGTGACAGCACCTGCGTGAAGCCCCACGGATGATAAAACAACTTCAAGCTCTTTGATGCACTGTTCTCGCCGTGACTCTGGCTCCATGTTCCAAGCATAATTGATGTGGAGCATCAACAATTTGTCGAGAATTCTAAGTCTTGCGTGCAAGGTACACACATGTACTCGCGACAGTGGAATTGAAAGAATAGGGTTCCAAGTAGCATCCTCCTCTGCGCGAGATGGTGCCTTGCTTTGATTGCAGCTCATAATTCCATTGAGCCAGACGTGCATACCCTTCCCTTTTTGTAATTGATTTGAGCCCTTTGCACTTTCCTGCTTACGACCTTTCACCTTGGTTGCTTGTTTGGCCTTCCCCACTGCGACACTTGGCATCCTTGGATGACAACAAAAGATGCATGGAAACAAAGTGTTAGCACCGCTTTTAGTTCCCAACATGCATTTGAGGGTCTTGAGATCACCACCAAGGTGCCACTCTATTTCAAAGTGACCAATGCCAGGCACATGCAAGACTTCACCATTTGATTGCCTGTGTATCACTCCTTGAATACCTGTACGGGTGAAGTACCACCTCAGCAGACTGTCATGGTCCTCGTGCGGAAGGGTCCATGCCGCCTGCCACCATATGTTCTTCTCAGACTGCACTCCAAAGTAATCTTGCTTGCGTCGCTTTGTGTGCAAGTTATTCTCCGCATCACCTGTTTCATCTTCGCCGTCTAAGCTCTTTCGCTTCAATGCCCTGCTCATGAGTGTCAGACTTGTACGTTCCACCCTTTGGCCCTTTACAACCTGACATTCATCCAATTTGAGGACAAATATAGCCTTTCCATCCGTCTCCTCTAATGTCATATCATAAAACTGAATCATAGCTCGTTGAAGCGCCTCCACCTCGACGTAAACATTGTTAAACTTGTTGTAAGCAAAATCTTTTGAATTTGACATTGGCATGCTACCATCCACCCATCTGTAGCCGCCTAGCAAGTCGGCAATATTGTTGTTTGCTGTATTGTATGGTGTTGGAAGTATAGATCGTGTCATTCCTTTGCCTCGTAGACGTGCTGTGATGCAAGTATACAAAGCCCTGTATCCCTTATCACTGATACCTGCTGTGTCGCACACAGTGAGCATGTCAACGGGACTGACAATCTGCTCGAATTCCTTGAGAAAATACTTTTGAATCCTGTCACGCAACGCACCATTTACTGGATTGGTTATCATATTGATTACTTTCTGCTCTGGAATAATGTGCTCAAGGATAGACTCCTCAGTATTGGAACAACCTAATATTGCTTTAGCACATTCCCTGGACATCACATAGTTCAGAGTCAATGACATAACTATATGAAAAAGGAATGTAATGCTAGTTTTGAAGCTGTGATTACCTTGTTTGATGCACACGTCGCTTGCGAGCCCCCCATCTTTGGAAAGAAGACTCAGAGGCTTGCGCTTTCGCTGCCTTGCATTATATCCCACGGGGAGGTGAGTGAAATGATCGACACGTCGACGAAGGTTCCGAGTTGAGTTTCGAAGACGGAGATAGTTCTCTATAGCTCGATCCCTCCTTTCCACACCTTTATCAAGCTTCATCTTCTGCTCTGCATCCTCCTTCTCTAGATCCTTGACTCAAGCCAGCATATGTTCCTTTGTGGCCATGAAAGTTGACGCACATTCTTCCTTTTCTGCCTTGCATAATTTTAGAAGCTTCCTGAGGTGATTTTGATTTGAGAGTTCCTACAAGTACAAAGAATAGAGCCTCTGACAGTACCCTAAGAAACCATTATAACCATCACCCAAGAAGCGTACGACCTGCGTGATATTACGAAAAGGGGGGAGGTGCACCAGTCTGTGGATCAAGGGGATAAATGCTTCCATCAGTCCAAAGATCAATGGCTTTTGCACCTTGAAGTCGTAGCACCTCAGCAGGAATACATCCCTTCGTTCAATTACTTCACATTGTGGCATACTCCTCGTCTAAGTCCACGTGCAAGCGAAACTTTGATTGCTTGTTGGTGATGTCCCGTAGAGCCATTGTACCTAGCAAATGGAGATGGAGATGTAGATGGATACAGAGATGGAAATGTGGATGGTGATGGAGATGGAGATGTAGATGGATACAGAGATGGAAATGTGGATGGTGATGGAGATGATGGAGATGGAGGATGGAGGTGGAGGATGGAAATGTGGATGGTGATGGAGGAGATGAAGATGGAGATGGTGATGGAGATGGAGGTGGAGGAGATGCAGATGGATATAGAGAAATGGAGGCCTTGAGGAGATAGATATGGAGAGCTTGCTAGTGATGGAGATGGAGAGCTTCAGCTTGCAAGGATGTGTAGATCTGTACCTTCACAGGAGGGGATGGTGAGCTCTTCCATGAGAGTTGGTGGAGAGGATGATAGATATGGAGAGCTTGCTAGTGATGGAGATGGAGAGCTTCAGCTTGCAAGGATGTGTAGATCTGTACCTTCACAAGAGGGGATGGTGAGCTCTTCCATGAGAGCTGGTGGAGAGGATGATGGAGTAGGAGGTCCAGATCTGCAGGCCATGGCTCCTAGAGAGAGAAAAAGAAGCGCTTACCCAAGTAAAACACCCTAAACGCGTTTTAGAGAGAGAGTGTAGAGAGAGAGTGGGATCTGCAGCACCTCCAAAAAGGGAGGGAACAAAGTGACGAAAATTTTCAAACATTCTTTGTGAAAGGTACTTCACTACAAGACAAAAAGGCAGTTAGGTCCATATTCCTTCCCAAGGACAGAAGATCTAATGATTAGATTACCTTTTGGCCTATTTTCTTTTTTGTAGAAAAGGAAAAATGCATTTTCAGGCCTAGGCCACTAGCTTGGTCAAAGCTTGATTAGCATTTTAAGCATTTCACTAAGTGTCCAAATAAAAGGGCCCAAGAAGACCCCAAACAAGTCCTAATGTTACATTGTACTTAGATTTTTTGGGAGTGACTAATCTCAGAATAGCTGGGGTAGCTCATTTTCAAAATACCTTGATCTTTTGAGTTAGTGGCTAAACCCAGAGTGGCTGTGTTAGCTCACATTCTGATATCATTATGAGTTTTCTCATTATTGATGAGGATCATTGCATTTTAGTTGATGTTCATGGTTTTCTGATTTTTTAACACTTTGGCTATCATATCGTTTGTTGAAAATCACCATCACCATGTCCCCCCACATGTTTTACAAAGTTTGGTCCCCATCGGAGCATGTTTGGGTACGATGGTATGGGGAAGGCCCGGATTTTCCATGGTCTCTTAAGCACCAAGAGACTTGAAAAATCCGCACTAGGCGCTAATTACCAATCCAAATATACTCCGATTGTGACCAAACTTTGCAAGCATGTGGGGCTGGGTCCCCCCCACATGTTTGCAAAGTTTGGTCCCCATCGAAGCATGTTTGGGTACAATGGTATGGGGAAGGCCCGGATTTTCCATGGCCTCCTAAGCAACAAGAGACTTGAAAAATCCACAGTGGGCACTAATTACCAATCTAAACATGCTCCGATTGTGACCAAACTTTGCATGCATGTGAGGGTGGGCTTCCCCCACATGCTTGCAAAGTTTGGTCCCCATCGGAGCATATTTGGTTATGATGGTATGGGGAAGGCCCGGATTTTCCATGGCCTCTTAAGCACCAAGAGACTTGAAAAATCTGCACTGGGCCAATCCAAACATGCTCTGATTGTGACCAAACTTTGCAAGCATATGGGGGTGGGTCCCCCCCACATGTTTGCAAAGTTTGGTCCCCATCGGAGCAAGTTTGGGTATGATGGTATGGGGAAGGCCCGGATTTTCCATGGCCTCCTAAGCACCAAGAGACTTGAAAAATCCACACTGGGCGCTAATTACCAATCCACACATACTCCGATTGTGACCAAACTTTGCAAGCATGTGGGGGTGGGTACCTCCCACATGTTTGCAAAGTTTGGTCCCCATGAGAGTATGTTTGGTTAAGATGGTATGATGAAGGCCTGGATTTTCCATGGCCTCTTAAGCACCAAGAGACTTGAAAAATTCGCACTGGGCGCTAATTACCAATCCAAACATGCTCTGATTTGTGACCAAACTTTGCAGAGTTTGGTCTCCATCGGAGTATGTTTGGTTATGATGGTATGGGGAAGGCCCGGATTTTCCATGGCCTCTTAAGCACCAAGAGACTTGAAAAATCCGCACTGGGCGCTAATCAAAACATACTCTGATTTTGTGACCAAACTTTGCAAGCATGTGGGGGTGGGTCCCCCCCACATGTTTGCAAAGTTTGGTCCCCATTGGAGCATGTTTGGGTATGATGGTATGGGGAAGGCTCGGATTTTCCATGGCCTCCTAAGCACCAAGAGACTTGAAAAATCCGCACTGGGCACTAATTACCGATCCAAACATGCTCTGATTGTGACCAAACTTTGCAAGCATGTGGGGGTGGTCCCCCCCACATGTTTGCAAAGTTTAGTCCCCATCGGAGCATGTTTGGGTACGATGGTATGGGGAAGGCCCGCATTTTCCATGGCTTCTTAAGCACCAAGAGACTTGAAAAATCCGCATTGGGCGCTAATTACCAATCCAAACATACTCCGATTGTGACCAACCTTTGCAAGCATGTGCGGGTGGGTCCCCCACACATGTTTGCAAAGTTTGGTCCCCCCATCGGAGCATGTTTGGTTATGATAGTATGGGGAAGGCCCGGATTTTCCATGGCCTCTTAAGCACCAAGAGACTTGAAAAATCCGGACTGGGCGCTAGTTACCAATCCAAACATGCTCTGATTGTGACCAAACTTTGCAAGCATTTCAGGGTGGGTCCCTCCCACATGCTTGCAAATTTTGGTCCCCATCGGAGCATGTTTGGGTACGATGGTATGGAGAACGCCCGGATTTTCCATGGCCTCTTAAGCACCAAGAGACTTGAAAAATCCACACTGGGCGCTAATTACCAATCCAAACATGCTCCGATTATGACCAAACTTTGCAAGCATGTCGGGGTGGGCCCCCCACATGTTTGCAAAGTTTGGTCCCCATCGAAGCATGTGGTTATGATGGTAAGGGGAAGGCCCGGATTTTCCATGGTCTAAGCACCAAGAGACTTGAAAAATCCGCACTGGGTGCTAATTACCAATCCAAACATGCTCTAATTGTGACCAAACTTTGCAAGCATGTGGGGGTGGGTCCCCCGCATATGTTTGCAAAGTTTGGTCCTCATCGGAGCACGTTTGGGTATGATGGTATGGGGAAGGCCCGGATTTTCCATGGCCTCCTAGGCAACAAGAGACTTGAAAAATCCCAAATGGGCGCTAATTACCAATCCAAACATGCTTCGATTATGACCAAACTTTGCATGCATGTGGGGGTGGGCTCCCCCCACATGCTTGCAAAGTTTGGTTCCCATCGGAGCATATTTGGTTATGATGGTATGGGGAAGGCCCGGATTTTCCATGGCCTCTTAAGCACCAAGAGACTTGAAAAATCTGCACTGGGCGCTAATTACCAATCCAAACATGCTCTGATTGTGACCAAACTTTGCAAGCATATGGGGGTGGGTCCCCCCCATATGTTTGTAAAGTTTGGTCCCCATCCGAGCAAGTTTGGATATGATGGTATGGGGATGGCCCGGATTTTCCATGGCCTCCTAAGCACCAAGAGACTTGAAAAATCTGCACTGGGCGCTAATTACCAATCCACACATACTCTGATTGTGACCAAACTTTGCAGGCATGTGGGGGTGGGTCCCCCCCACATGTTTGCAAAGTTTGGTCCCCATCGGAGCATGTTTGGGTATGATGGTATGGGGAAGGCCCGGATTTTCCATGGCCTCTTAAGCACCAAGAGACTTGAAAAATCCGCACTGGGCGCTAATTACCAATCCAAACATACTCCGATTGTGACCAAACTTTGCAAGCATGTGGGGTGGTCCCCCCCACATGTTTGCAAAGTTTGGTCCCCATATCGGAGCATGTTTGGGTATGATGGTATGGGGAAGGCCCGGATTTTCCATGGCCTCTTAAGCACCAAGAGACTTGAAAAATCCGCACTGGGCGCTAATTACCAATCCAAACATGCTTCGATGGGGACGAAACTTTGCAAGCATGTGGGGGTGGTTCCCCCCCACATGTGTGCAAAGTTTGGTCCCCATTGGAGCATGTTTGGTTATGATGGTATGGGGAAGGCCCGGATTTTCCATGGCCTCTTAAGCACCAAGAGACTTGAAAAATCCGCACTGTGTGCTAATTACGAATTCAAACATGCTCCGATTATGACTAAACTTTGCATGCATGTGGGGGTGGGCTCCCCCCATGCTTGTTGCAAAGTTTGGTTCCCATCGGGGTATGTTTGGGTATGATGGCATGGAGATTTTCTACAAACAATATGATAGCCAAAGTGTTAAAAAATTTTAAAAAATCAAGAACATCAACTAAAATGTAATGATACTCAATAATGAAAAAACTCATAATGATATAAATATCAAATAAGTACATCAGAATGAAAATGAGCTACCCCAGCTAGTCTGAGGTTAGTCACTGCCCATAAATCTAAGTACAATGTAAGTGAGCTAACCCAGCTAGTCTGAGTTTAGTCACTATCAACGGCAACCCAATCAAAATTGTCATCTCTAACTGCCGGTCGACGTGTGCATCGAGGCTACTGTGCACGTCGAGGAGGCTGTGTCAGCTGCAGGGGTCGTGGAATGTCTGCGGGGATGTCTGCCTCAAAGGCAGGATCGTGAGCTGGTGCCGGTGTACTCGGGAGCTCACGAGTCCCAAAAGCTGCTATAGCCCTCTCCCTCTCTCTACGTTGTGCTAATGCAAGACGTCTCTGTCTGTAAACCCAAAATCTATAATCAGCAATGGTACGTGTCTGCCACTCTGCTCGTGTAAGCTCCTCTGCTGTGTAAGGACACGCTGTAAGGACACACTGCTCATGAGAAGCAGCACTGCTGCTAGCACCATCACCCGAGGTGCCACTAGGACCAGCACCACCCACACGCTCGTAGGCTGTGATCTCGCTCTTGTGAAGGACTCTATGGTATGCATCAAACTCATGTGAGCTCCACTCAACCTCTGGAGGCACCTCAAGCTCCTGATCTCTATCATCGAAGGCGTCGAGTCCCAAGTCAGTAAAATCAATAGGCCTGCCAGTCCTAGCATCTACTCGAACGAGGCCTGGGTGAAGATCATCAATGCCCAAAACTCTGTATGTCAATAGGTCGACACGTGCACGGCAAGAGGGACATGCTGAGAAGCGTACTAGCTCCTGGGTGATGCAAGACAAATGGAAAAAATATCCACATCCCAGGGCATATCCACCAGTAGTGTCAATGTCCTCGATACATAGAGCGCAGCAGGCATCACGTAGGAAGGGTGGTGCATCCTGAGGGAGAGGTCGTCGAAAAACCTCTGTAAGGCCGTGGATATAAAGGCAAGTAAGGCACTGTCACGTCTGAGGGTCTACGAAACTCTCAAACAAGCAGCATCAACTGCTCTGCCCTATGCTGGGCAGTTCGCTCCATAATCTGGTGATGCTGTGCCTCAGCTCTAGAGCTCTCTACCTCGGTCCAAGCGCCTACGCAAAAAAGTAAAGCATAAAAATAATTGATTAGTCTCTCTCATTAGGTATTACTTTAAGAAACTTATAACTTAGGACCTTAATTATAACTCTTTTACGTGCAAGAGAAACCTACCTGCTGGATGTTAGACTCTCTCAGATGCCGTGCCTCTGTCGTCTGTAATACAGCTCTAAGGCGGTCAATCTCCACTCTCGCCTCTACCAACTCCTGAGTGAGTCTCTCAGTGGTAGGTGTGGGACCCTATGTGACACAATCGACCATGCCGCTCATGTAAAAATATAGAAAAGTACATATAAACATGTAAATAAATGACTAAAAAAACTTAAAGATGAGGGTACTCACTTTCGTTCACTCTCTCTAAAATTGGGACATCCACGCATCTCGGGCAGAGTACCTCAATCGTGATATCGCCCTGCATTAAAACACGACACGTGCCTCCCAAGCCTAAAGCGACATATCTCAATCGAGATACCAACTAATGCCACGCTAGCAGGTCCGGGTTTCCAGTTATCATCCATGTCACCACTACAAGTCACCGCCACCACATTATCTCGATCGAGATATCTATGCTACTCGGATCCACATCAGGGCCACGCTGTATCCTCCTAGGCATATTTGATTAGCCCATCTCCACTGTCCACGTATCTCGAACGAGATATCAAAATAAAATCTCGACCATTCATTGTTCGAGGTAAAGGGATACAATCTCCACCGTCCACATATCTCGAACGAGATATTGAGATCAAATCTTGATCATTGAAATACCTCATTCGAGATACAGAGATACAATCTCCACCGTCCAAATAGCTCGTTCGAGATACAGAGATGCAATCTCCACTGTCCAAATAGCTCGTTTGAGGTACAGAGATGCAATCTCCACCGTCCATTTAGGCACATTGAAAGATGCGATCTCAGCCGTTTAAATATCTCGATCGAGGTATATAATGAATCTCGATCGTCGACATACCTTGGTCGTGGTAATGACTTAAAATCTAAGCCGTCCATGTACCTCGAATGAGATACTAATATCAAATCTCAGCCATCGATCCTTCACCAACCCTAAAATTAAGTGTGAATCTTGGCTGTATGTTTCACTAACCCTAAAATCCAGAGCGTACATCTTGCAAACCCTAAAGTGCATGATGCCACCGAACCTTGATCGAGATTATAAAACCGGGGAATTTTTTTTTTTGCCTCATTGTCAGAAGTCGTTTTCACTCTCCTTGCTCTCTTGATTTGGATTAGCATTAGTGGGCCCATTAGCATTGTTTTATAGCTTCATTAGTGCTACTTAGCACTAAGCATTGGACCCTTCACATTGGAGCTTTCACATTAGACCTTTGTGTTAGGCTTAGGTTTTAGCATGGAGTCACACGAGGAGGGCCACGAGGAGGGCTGCTCGTCTATTGTGGACCTCATCGAGTTAGCGGCTATCCGTAGGAGTGCTAGAGACACACCGTCTACATAACATATCATGGCAGACTTGGAGGCGATGCTTTCGTCCCTTTGTAGCCTTCACGATATTGTTTATGTAGATGAGTGGATAGTCCACCATCGCATTGCTCCTGTGTCACATGGCTTGACATATTGTCAGGTCTATTATCTTGGTCCGATTAGGGATGGAGCCTACTTAGATCTTTTCCTTGATAGTCGTGGGATGAGGCCTGGGGGGGCGGGCAAGCCCCTTACTATTTTGCAGTGTTCACATCCTCGTATGGCGGCACATATCTATAGTCGATATGTTGCCACATATGGGAGGATGCCAAACAACCGCCAGATTCCCATATACTTCGCAAAGCAATTATATGCGGAGTTTGTCTTAGGGGAGGAGGTGGATTACACTAGCCATCGACCGGGTGGTGGTGCTGGCCGAGGCCATCTCCAGGACCAGGGTAGGCGGCCTCCACCAGCCCTTCGTGTAGCTCCTATAGATCCTTCATTTGTGCCTATGTCGATAGTCGAGGCTCTTGGCACCCAGGATGGCATCGACGTACGGAGTACCACGGAGAGCATCCAGCATGTGGTGCGCCTATTCTCACGATCGATACCAACGACAAATGTCGAGGTATTTACATATTTATTACTTGCAACCTCCCATTTATTGGTATTTATTTGAGCATTTAATGCTAAAAATACTCAGTCGTGGGAATATGCTGCTGGCCGCCTGCTTTTATGCTGGCCGACTACCCCTGAAGGGTAGTATAAATAGGAGAAGTCCACAATCCCATAATTCATCTCATTTTTCACTAGGTGCTCAAGCAAACCAAGGGGCCAAGACAGCCAAGGGCTTGCTAACGCAAAGGGGTGAAGGATTCAGGTCAAGGGTAGGATTTTCCATCCAAGAGAGGTCAAGTTTTCTGTATTTGTTTTCAGATTTACATCATTCTAATAAAGCAAATACACCATCCGTGGTGGGGGCCCTACAGAGGGTAATTGGGACCCAATGCTGTGTCCTCTCCATCTTCCCCTTCTCTCTCTATTTTCTGCACATCTCCTTTCAGTTTGTGCATTAATTTCTGTCGCGAAAAGAGTGCTGATTTCTGAGTTTTGAAGTACCAATCTTTCTCCGAAGCTTCCGCATACTACAACCTTGGTCCCACACAAAGCTATAATAAGGGTTATACCAACCATCCTCCAAGTACTATGATGCAAGCCTTCCCAAGTTTACCTCTATATACCTGGCTACTCCCTTCTCAAGTGTGCGTCCCCTACAGTTAGCAACAATATTCTCAAATGTGACATTAAACATGTATGCCTAAAAAACTATATTCGTGCAAATGTCCATCAACATTAGTGGTGGGATCTTAGTAGCTCTTTCCAAGATATTCTCCACCATAATGAGCCTTGTGGAGGCATAAATTTTTGACAGCTTAACCTACCACTTCTACCATTTGTATTTCTTTATCATCGAGTGGATGTTGGAATCTTCATCACACGAGCTTCTTTAATAGCCATTTTAGCCTATAGAGCCAATAGCTCTAGGTTATTCACAAAGGCATAAATGTGACTAGTACACCCTTTCCCAAAGACACTAGAATTCCTATCTTTCCAAATATGGCAGAGAAGACTACTCCCAATGTTATTCCATAGAATAGGATCCATATGCCTACATTCACCAAGAAGTATCTCTTTCCATGGGGATAGCAATCATGCAAGATGTTAAGAAATTTCTTATTGCTTTGACAATTCATGGAAAGATGCATTAAATATTCTACACCTTTGCCACACCTAGAGGAAATGCCATTATAAACCCCCACTCTTGTAGCTCTCTAGCCAGACCAAACTACTTTGTGCAGAATAAGCCCAAGAAAACAAGCATGTTGGGAGCTACTAGAAAAGACCCAAATAGATTTGAATCTATAGGTCCATTGATAGGCATTCAAATTGATGCCCCATCTATCATTCAAATTAGCTATAAGAGCAGAGTTATCACCTAGAAAGTTGATTATAGCACCTGATATCCAAGAGAGATTCCTTTTAATACCTCTTACCATCCCCTATGAGAGGGGCCAAATACCTATATCAGAAATTTGTCTGATCCTTTCCCTTAGAAGTGCCCTGCAACAAAAAGTAGTAGACAAGTGTTCTAACAGAAGTGAAGAGCATTCCCACTTATCTTTGTTCCACAAATCTCTCCAAGATTTGATACCAACTTTGTACAGCTTGTGAGCTCTATTGAAGTCCTATTTATCTATGCTAGGAAGGAGGGAACCAAACCAGCCAAAGTCCTCTAGAATGAGTCTAGACTTAGAATGGTGGGTGTCTTTTACCTAAAGGTAGGGTTTCCAAGCAGCCCCCCCACATGTTCCTAATCAGAGTTGAACCTTTAGGAATGAATTCCTTCCTAGACATAAAGATTTGCAGAGGAGAGAACCTTGTCGAGCACTTCTTTTACTCACAAAAGCTCAAATATGTGACAGTCTATTTTGATCATTAGGGCTCTATTTTGATCAAGAGGGAAGTGATCAGAAATGAGAATAGACTTGTCAAGAGAGCAATCAAAAACAAAAGACAAATTAGACAGAGAGAAATTTACATAAACCTTGTCAAGTCTAGCTGCCTTGTAGTAGCCTCCTATTTGTTAGTCCAAGAGACCCTCTGTCCGCGCGCACCTCAAATAAACAAATCTCTCTCCCGTGGCTAGGCCATGGATATAAAATTTTTAGCTATCTCTTAAGCGACACATATCAGTATGCAAACATCACTAAAACAGTCGTTTTAGACATTCGCTTAAACGACGGCTCTAAAAACATCGTATAAGCGATAATTTTTTTAAAATTTTTTTTAAAACGTCGCTTAAATGACAATACATCGCTTAAGCGACGTATTCGTCATCGTATAAGCGACGCTAGATAATTTAAACCCCCTCGCTACACCCTCGCTACACCCCCAATGTCTTGTAGTGCACCTTGAAAGGGGAGAATGGCACAAATTAAATCAATTTCTTTTTTGTATTTTAAACGACAATACATCGCTTAAGCGACGTATTCGTCATCGTATAAGCGACTCTAGATAATTTAAACCCCCTCGCTAGACCCCCCAATGTCTTGTAGTGCACCTTGAAGGGGAGAATGGCACAAATTAAATCAATTTCTTTTTTGTATTTTACATAGGTAATCATCACTCAATATATTCAAATGAATAAAATTTACTTTCCTCAAGGGAATACTAATCAAGGTATGATAATTATCGAATTACATAAAAAGGTTACATTCTAACACAAAAGTACTTGCAACATGCCGATCCACCTTATATTTGAAGATCTTACTATTTATATATCGGCAGATATTGCATGTAGTTATTTGCCTTGGTCAAATTCATTCCCGAGCGACAACATAAACACACTCTTTAGAGTCCTCTTAGTCATGAAGGATATATTTCAATTTTGTAGGAAGGGGGGGTTTTTTGTCCTACTCATAGAAGGCCACCTCTTGCATGTTGCTTGTATGATGGGGGTCATTCTTTGTATGCCAAATCTTCATCATAAGGGTGGGATACAAACTCCCCACCCCATTCTTGAGTAGCCACTCCTCTACTTGTACTTATTTTGAAATGATAGTGTTAGAGAAAGTTATAAGCTTGCGAGTTATGGGAGCCCGCCAAAAATGTGAGACCTTGTCTAGATCCCCCCCTCTTGGGACGAGCTTGGGATTTCCCTCATGGTTAACTTGGTGTCTCTCACTTGGGTTTGGCTATTATTGAAAAGGGATATACTAGATCATGTTTGTCAAAATGACTTATTTATCAAAAGGTTAAAGCTAAAAGAGTAAAATTGCATGTGATATTACATCCTTTGGACATTCCAAAAATGAAATATGAGTGCATAAGTATGGATTTCATTACCAGATTACCAGTCAATATGGTGTATGATTCTATATCTATTGTGGTCTGATAGACTCACAAAGGTTGCACACCTTATCCTAGTAAAGAAAAACATCATTGCTTTTTACATATTGCGAGGACATTTTTGCATGAAATCTTTAGTTTACATGGATTACCTTGTGGAATAGTGGGCAATTGAGATGAAAAGTTTACGTCTCGATTCTCGACATCATTCTTTGAAATAGTTGAAACTTTTTTAGACATTAGTATCGCTTATCATCTAGAGATTAATGGCTAAACTGAAAGGGTTCATCAAGTTATCAAGGACACTCGTGGAGCTTTTTGTGGATGGGAGCCAAAAATATGGTTAAATTTCCTACATCTTGTGGAATTTGCTTACAGTGTTTCTTATCACCAAAGTATTGGTATGAGTCCTTTCAAAGCTTTATATGGTCAAGACTGCAAGATTGCCTTATGCCCTTGAATTGGTCTAATCCTCTTATTAGAGTAGAAGTTTCAAGTCAAATTCGTGAAGATGAAATGGACAACAAAATGCAGTCCATAGAAACGATATAAAAGCTTTTTAGGATAGGTAAAAGCAATATGTAAGCCAAAAGAGGTTAAGTCGAGACTTCAAGGAAGCTGATATGATTTTTCTTTGTGTACAACCCAAGATAAGTTCCTTATCCTTGGAAACGTACAAGAAATTATTGCCAAGACACTGTAACCTTATATTATCATGAGAAATATTGGAGATCAGGCCTATGAGTTGTTACTCCCTCCTTATCTTAAGGTTTAACACATTTTTTATGTCAGCCTACTAAAGAAGTATCATCCAAACCTTAAGCACATCTTGGAGGGCAATCAAATCATCATGCCATCACAAGAATGAACTAGCACCTCAATAAATCCTAAATATTCAAGAAGATCCCTTACAAAATAGGATTCTTAGAGAATATTTAGTTAAGTGGAAGTTTTTCCTTATTGAGAAGACGCAACTTGGAAAAAAGAGGAGGATCTAGCTAAAGACTATTCCCATTGCATGATATGAGGACATCTCGATGCCTAAGTAGGGAAGAATGTAAGATCCCTCCTACCCATGTAAAAAGAAATTATCAAATAAAGGAATTTTAACTTCAAATTGGTAACATTATATAATGCTAACTAAGTGAAAGAAAATGTGTTAATAGAGGATATACATTTGGGGGAAAAAATCATCTCAACTAGGCAAAAAAAGATTTGGAAATTTTTTGTTTAGCTGAAAATATCAAATTTGTTCCCAAATGCTAAGGTTTATATGCCCGAGAAAATTAACAAGGTCAAAAAATAATACTATTGCACACGTAGACAAATACACTATGTGTGTGTGTGCACACTACATTATGCTGAGGATGTGTAAAGATGGGTTAAAATGGTTTAGGAAAATTAAAAGAGTAATGCCAAGCTAAATATAAATTTATTGGCCAAGTGCATCGTTTAGAAAAATTAAATTTTGACTCATACATAGGTGTCCATAAGTCTATATATAGGTGTCCATAAGCCTATATATAGGTGTCCATAAGCCTATATATAGGTGTCCATAAGCCTATGTGCGCATAAGAATATGTGAAGAAGCACCTTGTTAATGATAAAATTTAAGGAAAAATAAGGTTGTATTTGAATGGATTTTACCCTAGGGCCAGTAGCATGGGCAAGAATGTTGATAGCACTTGGAAAAAATATATTAAAATTTTACGTAGCTTTGGTGTGTGCACCGTTGGATAAATAAATTAATTAGGATATGGTTTCAGGGATAAAGGAAGAAAACCTAAGAAGGGAAAAATATCCAATACAATGCCCTAAATGTCCAAATTGGGTGAGTATCTTCTAAAACCCTTCAAAACGGCCAAAATTTGGGCAAATATTTTTGAGAAACAACCCCAAAAATAGCCAATTGGCAAACATAATAGCCCCTATTTTTTTCCTTAGATCTTGCCCACTTGGTAAAGGAATTTTACATTGAGCGCTTCTAATAAAATATTAGGCTCTTAGTCGTGCACTTAAGCATATGGTCCAATCAAAAAATGCCAATCAAGCACATGGCATGCCACCACATCATCGATGGCATGGCATGTCCCCTTATTATATGCCATGTCTCATGCATTAATACATAATCAAGGAGGTAGACCTACCACCTCACTCAAATTATTACATCATGAGCCTATATCAACAAAACATCCACCATGGATATATCACATCATCTTGAGTTGTTAATTACAAACATATATGACGTGAGCATTTTTCATGCCATGTCATGAAATCGAGTTTCCATGTCATCATCACCTCCCATGCATGGGTGCATCCATTCATAGTTTCACTTACATGTAAAATATACATATATTTAATTTATAGATCATCCATCTATATGTATAAAATACTCTTATGATATTTTCGTCATCTCTATTGGAACTTTACTTCAAAATCATAGAGTAGTTGAACATAATTAGTAAATTAACTATAGAAAATTATTTCTATGTAATCATGCAATTGTTTTATGTGAGAAAGTAGTGCTAATAAAGTTGGATCTATGAAAAAAAATTGCTTAATATGAGTCAAAAAGGTATATTTTCATCCATATTATGCGAAAATAGCTCTACTTGAATAGTTTCTTTCCTTCCAAGCCTAAACCTAAGTCTACCTAGGCTTGGTAACCTAGGCTAGGTAATTTACCAAACATAGGTGGAGACCCCTAAGGTGGCCATGCATGTTCCCATGTGTCTAACATGTCACCTACACATGGCATGCATTATTCCAGCTCAATGTTCCATCTCAATGTGCCACCTCATCACTCATGACATGTCATGCCACCTCATGATCGATGGCATGGCATGTCACCTTATTAGATGCCATGTCCCATGCATTGATACATCATCAAAGAGGGAGAGCTACCACCATTAGCCTATGTCATCAAAACATCCACCATGGATATATCACATCATCTTGAATTGGTGCCAATTCTTACAAACGCATATACCACATCAACATTTTGTCCTGCCATGTCATCAAATTGAGTTTCCATGTCATCATCACCTCCCATGCATGAGTGCATCCATTTATAGTTAACGTTTCACTTACATGTAAAATATACATATATTTAATTTATAGATAATCCATGTATATGTATATAAAATACTGATCTTATGATATTTATTTTTTAAAATAATATATACATCAATTAAAAAACTATTATTACACCTATATGATTTTTATAAAAAATTATCTATTTGGTAATTTATATCTGATGAGTAGAGATATGGTTCTCAAGGCGTGAAGTGAATATATCAAGGGCTCTTGCGAATGACCTTAGGATCTCATCAAGGGCTCTTGCAAACGACCTAATTAGAATCTCAACACAAAAGAGCTTTTTGAAGCTTCCTAGCGCCATCCTCTTGCTACTCTGTAGCTGCTCTTGTCGACCTGATTCTCATCTGCACAACGACGCAAAGACCTTGATTGAATAATTCCGAAATTAGCAGACAAATCTAGTGGGCAAGGGCTCTAATTATGATTAAGCTACAAATTCTCGTAATTATTAGACTAAGTGCAAAAATTACGCGTACTCCTTGTCTTACCGTTCGTTCCCGTCGACGCATGGCTTGCATGTATGACGTACGTACTCGTCGTGAGAGGAATAGCATTTCGTCCGCAACGTCGACAAGGAAGCCGATCAGCAAAGCCGACATCTGCAGCATGAGAAGGGATACGCCCCCCATTTTTAGGTTGTTGCCGGCTCTTCTGCTTCTTCTATACCTTGCTGATTAATTCGTGTGCTGCTTGATGATTGCTATCACTCTTCCTTCCTTTTTATAAGCGCACCTCGAACGTGTCGTCGGAACGAAGTCTGCAATTAGCCAACAATTGCTTTTTTGTATTTTACATACTCAATAATTGTTTTCCTCAAGGGACTAATAATCAAGGTACGGTAGTTATCTATTGTCCATACTTAGTTGGGTATCCACGTAATGGGGTTGAGTTATGTGGAATTTAAAAAAAACAAATTGGTCTTTTTCTTTTCCTTTGCAATGTTCGAAATAAAAAAACACGTGTCCACATGGGCTGGGTACCCACGTAACTTGATCGAGTTATGTGGACATTTAAAATTTATTTTTTTTCCTTCACAACATGGTCGAGCTGCACACGTGTCCATCTACGATTGGGTATCCCTGTGATTCAGTTGAGTTACATGAAAACTTATTTTATTATTTTTCTTTCTTTATATAATCTTGAGGTGCATGCTTGAATTACATAAATGCCATGGTTTATGTAAGTAACTTAATCAAGTTACACATTGGACATCCAAATATGCATCTTGTAATATTGGGGGGTGCACTACTAAGAAACCTTATATATCACTTGTGTTCAACAAAAACCCCCTTACCTCTGAATTTTTAAATAATAAACTAACCCCTCTCAAAATCTCACCCTCATTTGCACTTCGCTTTTTGCCATTCTGACCACCGGTACAAAATTGGGCTTACAACTAGCTATACCATATTTGGACACCATGTCCAATACATGCTATCTTTGTGATAGCCATATGCCCTCAAATGTCCTAACAACCTCAATGGTAAGAAAGTGTCTCAGCTCACTCAAATCCTTCATGTCAAACATCTTCTTGAGGAGACCCTTTGTATTCTCAATTTTCTCTCCATTATCAACCCCCCCTTACAATCAAGTCATCTACATAGATGGTGATGTGACCATAATACCCTTATCACTCTTTCTCACATAGAGTGAATGATCAACATCTGGAATATGAAAGCTAATGGTGATATAATACTACACAATCTTATCATGCCATGTTCTTAGTGCTTGTTTTAAGCCATATAAGACTTTATGTAGCCTTCACATATGATAATCCCAATTATACTTCTTCTTGTAACTCACCATGCAAAAACACATCCTTTATATCCGTCTAATGCAAAACCCAACTTTTCAACACGTAGTCACCACTTTAGAATAACAATTGTCACAGTTACTATATTGGCAATGGGGTTGAATGTGTCCTCATAATCACAATCCCTTAGGTCTGAGCATAACCTCTGGCAACCAATATTGCCTTGTATTTATTCAGTCTTCCATCTGATTTATTCTTCACTTTGTACACCCACTTACATCCAATAGCCTTTTTATCCCTAGGAGAAGGCACATGTCTTATCTACATCCAATGCAGCCGTTTCTTCATCCATCGCTTTCTCCCAATGTACATGCCCAACATCATTCTCAAAACATGTGGATTTAACCTCCTCCACAATGTAGCCATCTCTTCATTCATGGATTTGTCCCAACATACATGCTTTACAACATTCTCAAAACATGTGGGTTGAGCCTCCTACAAAACCTTTGCCACTTATGCATAATGGAGCTACATAACCATCATACATCAATCTCTCAATTTATTTCATGTGGTCCTAGATCTATCCTCGGTGTCCTTGTAGAGCTATCTTAGCCTTCCTTGCACTAGGTGTCCTGATAACTGGAATCCCAAATTCCCCACCATCAAGGCTTTGCTCTGAGGCATAAACTCTCCATCAACATATAAATGCCTTATTGAAATGTAAGGCATACTAAGAGACTTGTCAACCTTCTCTTTACCTTTATGTGATGCACTTGCTCAACTTGCAAGACTAATTTTCTAATGTATGGGCATGGGAGGTAAGGGCAATATGGCATTGGGTAGCGAGGCAAGGCAAGGCACTTTTAGTGCTAGTTCACCCCTTATTCACATCATCACTCCCACGGGAGAATTGTAGCCATATTTGGTAGTGATGTGTGTGAAGACACTAGAACTAGTCGGGGTACTTTTTCCCTGTTCAGGAGGTATCTACCCCGTGCTAGTATACACCCATCTTGGGTTATACTTATCATCTTTGTACATCACACATTCATTATCTTTATATCATCTCATTGTGTGTGTGTGCTCCCTTGAGCTTCTCCATTGTATGTTTTTGTGTGTGCAGACCCCACCCTTACTCTTGCAAAATTTGGTAACCACCATCATAGCACATTCGGTTGCAACTTACAAGCCACATGCAAAATTTTGAGGGGTCTCGCTAAGGCCATGACATTGAAAACCGAGCAAATGGCATGCACAATACTACCAAATGTGCTCCTGTGTGGTGACCAAACTTTGCAAGAGTGTATATACAAACCACACTCTCACTCTTAAAAAGTTTTATCATTCACTATTGGATCACATTTGGTTGTAATACACATGCCATTTTTACATTTTTAGGTGGCTCTCTAAGGCCCGGACATAGTAAAAACCAGAAAAATGGTAGGGACACTACATCCAAACGTCCTTCAATGGTGGTGTGACCAAACTTTGCAAGAGCATATAGGTGGAACCCAACCTCACTCTTGTAAATTTTAGTCACCATCAGAGATACTTTGGTTGCAATGTGTGATCGAAGACCCAATTTTGGGGGTCTCTCTCTAAGGCCACAACACATTGAAAACCGAGCAAATGGCACACATTTCACAACTAAATATGCTATTACATGGTGACCAAATGTTGCAAGAGTGTATCTATGGACCCCACCGTGAATCTTCAAAAGTTTGGTCACACAATCCGAGCTCATTGGCTTGTTATGTGCGATCTATAGGTCTGATTTCTAGGGGGCTCTCTAAGACCACACAACACATTAAAAATCGAGAAAATGGAGCACATTGCAAACAAATGTGCTTCGAGTGACCAAACTTTGCAAGATTGTATATGTGGACCTCACCCTTAATCTTGTGAATTTTAGTCACAATTAGGAGCACATTTGGTTTTAATGTGCGAGTCAAAGGCCTAATTTTGAGGGCGATCTCTAAGGCCATGACACATTGAGAAACGGGTAACTGGCACGCACATTGCAACCAAATGTGCTCGATGGTGACTAGACTTTGTAAGAGTATATATGTGGACCCCTACCTCACTCCTACAAAGATTCATCACTCACGATAAGCACATTTGGCTGCAATGTGCTACCCAAAGTGCCACTAAGCAAATAAACACCAAAACATTAGGTGAAAGAAAAAGATATGTTTGGATAAGTTTGTGCATATGTGTGCGTGTGAATGTTTTTGTGTATTATGTAGGTGCATGTGAGTGTATGTGTGTGTGTGTGAATGTGTGTGTTTTATGTAAGTGCATGAGTGTATGTGTGTGTGAATGTATGTGCTTTATGTAGGTGCATGAGTGTATGTGTGTGTGTGTGAATGCGTACGCTTTATGTAGGTGCATGTGAGTGTGTGTGTGTGTGTGTGTGTGTGAATGTCTGTGTGCATCATGTGGGCCTTGGGGAGAGAGAAGGAGAGGGAGAGAAATGATACACTTCTATGTAACTTAAATAGGATGATGTATAAATATAATGGAATAGAACATGGGACAAACCATGAAACTACAACATAAGGGTGCTAGCCCAGCTACTCTAACCTTAGCCACTCGAAAACAATAAAAAAACATCATATAATGACTACAAAAGTAAGTGATAAAAGCAAGCTACTCTAGGTTTAGTCATTGTCATTATCCAAATCTAGCCATTCTGGATCATCATCTATAAATCAACCTGGCTACGAAGAAGCCCTCTACAACTCCTATGTGCAATAGTAGAATTCTATCGTGTAGCCTCCACTGTGGGTTCATGTGGTAGTATGCCTATTTATAGCACCCGAGGAACCCTCTGTGCTTCTATGCCTCATGATGCCTCTACAGTCTTGCATGTCCCTCTAGCCAAAGATTGAAGTCAGAACACACAAATGTCTCCCACGCCACACGTGTAACATGCTCAGAATTCATTACTCTATGTCACTAGATCTATCATCGCCAACATGCTCAAGTGTTGTGTGCGTGATGTCCTCTAGAATAGCATATCTTGAACTTTTTCTTGCTTCACTCTAGCTTTGTTGGATCCTTAAAGCCCTCCAAGAGGGTCTAGATTCCTGACTCGTGGTGAGAAATGGCTCGAACTTTGTCTTTGTCTACCCCAACTCTGTTGGCTTGTTAAAGCCTTGCGAGAGGGTCTTGATGCTGCCCAACTCATGAGCAATGGCTAGCAAGTACTCTTTCATATTTATAGGTGGCTAGGTGGATGTCATATCTATAGACGCGACATCTAGACCATTGTGCTAGCTCAAGGGAGATGAAAGAGAGGTGGAAGAAGTGACCACATCCTAGTGTGTATGCACCTATCGCATCGAGGGTTTGAAAAAATGCTGAGCATTATCCCTTGCATAGAATCTATTGGGATTATATGGTTGCTAGGCTACAATCTCTAATGGGGAGGCCGAGGATATAAGTCAAGATAAGACTCACTAATCGACTCCTCGACTACCACGAGCAATCTATGGAGGTTGTTAAAAAAATTACTCTACTCTATGCTTGGCTATGTCATGCCTTGTGACCTCCTCATATAGCCTTTGTCTCTGATCCCCCATATATGCTCTCATTCTCCTTATCTTTAACCTTATATGTAGTCAGACTTTGCACTATCCTTGATAATGTTGGCTCTGTAGTAGTATAATGTGCAGGTGGTGTCTACATGAAAGACAAGACATGAAAAAGATACAAAGAAAAACTATATGAGACCTTAACATACGTGTGAGTAAAAAATCAAAGATAGCTACCAACCTTAATCACTATACGCATTATGTGTGAAAAAAATTGCACCACATGCTGGATGCTCTCTGTATAGCAAGCCGTATGTCAACCCCAATCTATGATCCAAGAGCCTTAAACAATTGAAAGTGGCACAAAGGTCGGGTCTTCCTCAACAACGTGAAGGGCTGGGCGGTCATGATCTACCCTACTAAAGTGACCCTTTCCCACACCACGGCCAGGATGAAAATATTTACAACAAAATATATGCAATGCCTTTCTTTTATCTATAGATTCATCCAATTGAAAATCAAGTGTAAACATGTTCACAATGTTGTGGTAGAATGTATGTGTATCTTGAACCTTGCTATAATTTAGTTGAGTCAATTGTAAAAAATCCACTTGGATGCTTCTTACGGTTACTTGAGTACCTCTATATATCACTTTGAACCACTTAACATCAAAGATGAACACTTTGAAGTCGCTAAATCCAATCTCCAAGATGTCTCAAATTGTTTCACAATATTCAAGTTTCTCCACTATAATATTATTATCTCTTCCACCATCTCAATTATCGTTGTCAAAACTTGCCACTACACCACAATCATCTATGATTCTCTTGGAGTCCACAAGTTCAGTGTGAAAGTGTTGACCTTTTGACCACTGCAACCCAATCAAAAATCTTAAATATAGCTTATATGTAAGCAATTTAGTATTCAAAATTATATATCTTAGCAAAATACAATATATGTTAGTTAAATATTAAAACATCTTTACTTTCATGGTAGTCACATCCCCTTGCATACTCCCATTCTTCTCTTGTAATCTCCTCTCCCATCCTTTTGGCATGCTCGAGGAAATCTTTAAGCCATTCAATATTGTAGTCCTATGGAAGAGCCTTTAGGTTGGGATGAGTATGCCGTGTGCCTTTCTGTTGATCTCTTAAATTCTCTCTCCTCTATCGTTATCATTCTTGGATCTTCATATTTCTCAATCCACTTTTCCATCACATAAGTGTTAAGAAGACAAAATGTGATGACCTTTTTGCACATGGACTCATTCGTCTTTTGAATGCATCCATTTCCATGTGGCACATGTGACACCATTTGTTCATCCTCATCCTCGTTATGCATGAATCTAGGCATAGATGGATCAATTTGATTCAAATATGTATATGAGGGATTCTTGCACAAACCATCCCTCTGCCATGCTTCCTTCTAGCCTTTCCCTTTGTCTCACAAATCCCTTCAAGGTTTCATGAAGCGCTCAAGAACGAACACCCACCATATGTACTAGAAGGTACAATTGAGTTGTGAGTATACTTCTTGGAATGCTTTCCTCAATCATACACACCGCCTCAATTGACTCAACTCGAGCCTTCTCAATAGAGTCTAGATGAATCTCCTTTGACACTATCCACCTATTCAACAAAGGATGAAATGATAAATTAAAGAATGGGTAATTTCAAAGATATATGTTATACCGAAAGCATAAATCTATAGTTTTGATTGGAACTCACCTTGCCAGTCCACCTAATTTATAGATGGCATTCCAAGCATTCTCTTATCTGCACCCACCAATTGATATTAGAAGTATGAACTTGTGAAATCAACTTTTGAAAACAATAAAAGATCAATATAGAGTCCACACATCATTGATGCCACATTTTAAAAAATGTGCATTGGATCCAAAAGATGATTTATTCTTAACTCTTTCCAATATGGTAGATTGAGTACCTTTTTATGCCCGCAGGTGCTGTGAGGATGGGAGTCCTCCTCCATCTGTCGTCCCACTCTCCATCTCTCCACCTTCCCTCCAATGGCATTGTAGGAGGTGAATGCCACATGGCTTCCCACTCTGCACCGCTCCATCACAATCGTAGAAACCTCTGATGGAGCATAATTAGGGTGATTTGGAGGAGTAAATCTATGATGTTCATCATACATCAGTTTCTTTAGTGCATGTGCTTATTTTGATACAAGTAATGAACCACAAATTGCACATGCATTATATCTTGCAGTTGTGCGACTTACCAAAATGGCATGTAAGAATTTAAAGTTAATAAACATTTCAATACATTAGATTTATAAATGAATCATTTATGTAGGCTTAGATAAGATTCAATTTATGAATATGTCGTACCTGAGCACTCTGTATAGCCTAAAAAATCATCCATAGTCCACATCAAGATAACCTTGCATTGTGACGACATGCAATTGGATGACCCCTTATACCTCTCCATAATTGCTTGAGATCATCAATCAAGGGCATAAGGTACACATCCATATTCTTTACCTTATGCTTCCCGGGCACAAGGGACATGCATGGAGGAATATTGTAATTCACAACAACAATGGGCCATGTGGACCATGATGTAGACCTCAATCCAAATGGGTTCACCCCATCCATCCCAATCCAAGCTATAAATTATGAGGCTCATCTTTGAACTCTGGCCATCCATCCTCAATGTGAGCCTGAGCCACTCAGGCGACAGGAATCCTCATCATTCCATCAGTTGTACGATGGTTCACATGCCATGTCATTAACTCAGCACTAGATTGACATCGAAACATATGTTGAATGCGAGGTATAATATGAAAGTGCCTCAATACCTTTTGCGAAATTTTTGCACCCTGTAAATCCTTCTTGTAACAATCCCTTGCACATTGCATGAAATTGGAAAAGGCACCCCTAAATAGTGGACAATCATTACAACATGCATGAATTTGAGTGCAATCCATACCAAGCTTGGAGAGTACTTTTCAAGCATCACTTCTTCTTGTGAGCATCAAATTAGTTGTTGGGAGAATCTTCTTTAATAATCAGAGCAGGTTATTCACACTATTATCGCTCCATCCATATGTCGTGCAAGTTGAAGATTTCCAAGCATGCCTCCAAAGTTGAGTACTTTGTACCCTCATACAATGGTGTGTTAGTCTCCTTGTGTAACACATTCTCTCTTTAATGTGTTTCAAAGTTAGGTATCTCTTTCTCACCCTCACTTTGAAAAAAGTGAGTGGTCATGTCCTCCATGACATCCTCTTCCTCTACCTCATGTGGAGGAAATCTTAGTTCTTCCAAATGTACTGAACATGCTCCACTTCCCAAGTGCTCCTTTACGATGTTTGTACTCTTTTTAATGTGTGTTTAACATAGGAAAATGTGGTGGTCTATTCTCCTTCTCATGAGGACTACAAATTTGCTTATTGCAATGGGATATGGATCACGTTTGAATGGTTGTGACAACAAGGTTCCGCTTTGAGCTATGAAGCTATGCCCGCTTGAAAGTTACTTATTTGAACAAGTTTGAAAAGTTCAAATTCCTTTGGTTTTATAAGAGTTTAGAGATTTATTTAATTGGTGTTTTAATATTACTTAATCTTTTTTGATATAGGAAGATGATGAAGAGGTAATATGCGAGGAGGAGGATGAGGATGGTGATGATGATGATGAGGAGGAGGATGAGTAGAGACCGCCTATTGTGTTTTATGTTGTCTAACTCCATTCCTGATATAACTCACCTTTTATGGCATTTTGGATGCAACTCGCCTTTTATGGAATTTTGGATTTAACATAAATAAGATTTTAAGAGTTACTATGTTTCAAATGTATTTTCATATGTTGATATGTTTGTTTATACAAATTAGAACTACCTTGAATATATTGAATTAACTTTTTTGGGGGAATATTTGGACATTAGCCCAATCTACCCAAAAAAAATTTCAGCGCACTGAGTGGCGGAATCAGCAAGTGCTGTTATTTTTTATCAACGCTCATGAGTGGCATAAATAGCAATGCTGATGTTTTTTTATCAGTGCCAAACTGAGCGATGGAAATAGCGTCGCTATCATTTTTAATTAGGGTCGCTTACTACGACAAAAATAACATGAAAAATATTGACACTTATACTGTGGGATATAGCGATGCCTATACCATGGGATATAATGGCTGTTATACCATGGGATATAGCGGTTCTTATAGAGTCAAAAAAATAGCAATGTTTATGTCCTGAAACGTTTCGAGATCCTTTTATAAAAGCTTGCCACGACCATCCCTATGTGAATCAAATTGAACCCCATGACCAACCATGGTATCCTCAAGAGTGCTCTTTGACATAGAGTACCTCAACAAATAGTATTCCACATGCTCCTCATTTCCATCTAGGGAAAGGAAAGCAAAGACATTATTTGTGGTTAATGTATCCGTAAGCTGGTCATAGTCAACTCCAAACATCATCCATGTTCAATAAGTCTGTAAGCTTATCGTAGTCAATTGTAAAAATGGCACCAATATCATGTGTCATATAAGATAAGTACAACATGCATCGGATGCTCAAGTGTTATCCCTCTCTTGCTCTAAGGATATGCCCATCCGGACATGACAAATCATCCATGGTCAATAAATTTGTAAGCTTGTCATACTTTACTACAAACATGGCACCAACACCATGCACTATATAGTTACAACATGCAGTAAATGCTCAGGTGTTATCACTTGCTCACTCCAATAATCTTCTCATACGGACATGACACACTCATCCTAGTCACCCTCTATGCATGCTTCATAGAAGCATGTAGACTATCATGTCGAGTCGCTTGCTTCTGCGAGAGATTCTCCACATCGAGTTTAAGCCCAAAGTGCTTGGAACTGACTAGCACTCGAATGCCACCGAGCACTCGATAGTGCTACCATCATCTATGCTTGCTTCTGCGAGAGATTCTCCACATCGAGTTTAAGCCCAAAGTGCTTGGAACTGACTAGCACTCGAATGCCACCGAGCACTCGATAGTGCTACCATCATCCACACAACAAAAAATACTCGTGATCATCCTTGTATCACACGAGGGATACGAAGAGGTTGCACTACCACACTCAAGTTCCGTGTATACACCATGCCATCACCTCTGATGTGCATCTCTAAAACACTCTACATCATGCTAAAGCTGGTGACATCGTAAAGTGCACTTCATGCATGCATTAGCACTCTCGTGAACCCCTTCCCATGGCAAGTCTCAAAAAATCTCCAAATGTTCTATTTGCTAGTCTTTGAGTGCCTCCTATAAGCTAATAGAATTTCCTTGAACACTTGAACTGACCACCACACATCTATCGGACCAAATCCGTCACTCATGCCATGTGACTCCATGATCCATCATAAATGAATCATGAAGGAAGAAACAATACTATACAAAATGTGCATCATGTGAGAGATCATCACTATTACTTATGATACTGATACGAGCCTTAGGGGTGCTAGCAGATCCATCCAAGTGTATCTCTACATGACGTTAGCTAATATGCACCAAAATAGCCACCTGAAGTGTAATACAAGTTTATCTTAGTACAATGGTCGAAAGTAATCTATTAAATCATATAGAAATTGAAGATATATTATATCTTCTCTCAAAAATAGTACTCAAATTGTATCTCTTAGTAGGGCAAGAATGTATAGTTCTTAATAAATTCTACCATTGAGATAACCACACCAATGGGAAATTGCTCCAAGAATATATGAAACTGGCAGTCTTGCCACTTGGCCCAATGGGTGTGTCATATATAAGGGTATATGTGCTCTCTAAAATAAGTATCGAACAATGCACATAGAGTATGTTTTTCCATCAGCCACAACCTCTTGGATTTCCACCCAGCATTGACTTGGCACACTACATACTCATATTGATTCCAATGTAGCACTACCTTGATCTCACTAACATCCCTTTAAGCATAGATATCAATGCCAACCCCCCACATGCTACACGCCCCCTGGACACATGAAAGGTGATGGTATAAGGCATTTGGCTCATGCGGATACAAAAGAGTGTGTATGAAGTATGATGGGCTAGTGGGCCTCTTGTTGTTCCCACTAAGGGAACGAAACACATTATAGTATGGTTGAATCTCCACATGGCATCAACAACAACATCTATCACACTAATGGGAGTAGTGCACAAACCATGGCTTGCATCTCTCAAAAGATCTTTGGCCAACCTTGAGGTGAGGGTGTGTCTCCACAACTAAGTATATAACTCAGTTTGATTCATCTTAAGCAAGCAAGATACATGTTTTATGAACACACCCTTTGAGACTCTTTTTCGCAAAGCTTTCTTGAACACTAGTGAAGATCTACAATTCTTTTTCCAAAATTTACCTAGAAGTACCTTGGTGTCATCATTAATCAAACGATTACACCTACAAGCACGAGCACTAGAAGCCCACAATACCTCAACATCAGCCGCATCAAGACTTTATCTTGTCAAGGAACTACCTCTAAGATTTCATTGCGCTACGCAAAGAATGTTAGTGATAGCTCTCATCTCACCTGCTGCTATGTGGGGTCTATATATGGCTACTACAATAGCATGACAAAAAGCTAATGCATCCAAAGTATTCCATGGCGAGGAACTACCTCTAAGATTGCATGGCGCTACTCAAAGAATGCAAGAGATAGATCTCATCTCAACAACTGCTGCCATGTGGGGTCTACATATGGCAACTACAATAACATGGTGAGAAGCCAATGCATCCAAAGTATTCCTCTTCTTGATGGATGCACATGAGCGACAAACACTATTAAGAATCTTAGTGCCCACTCTCTCTCTCTCTCTCTCTCTCTCTCTCTCTCGTCACAAATACCATCATTACCCCTACACTCGGCTAGGTCAAGATGGTCAATAAGGGATGTGACAACAAAAAACTGTGACAAGGGAATGAGATCTTGAAAAATGTTACGAATGATCGTGGACACATGACGAGACAGATAGCTAGTTTGCCTATGGTGGCTTTTGCATCCACACTCTCACTAAGAGGAGGAGGAGGAGGAGAAGGAGGATGAAAGGGAGAGTTGTCGTATGCTTCATCCAAAGCAAGGGGGGAAGTAGTAGGGAGATGTGGAGGAGGCTCATGTGGAGGAGGTGAGGGTCGTGGTGGCCTGCTAACCTTAGAGGCTGCCCGTTGGTGTGCTCTCCACTCTCTTTTTTGCTGGGGCAAGCTGTTCTCTCTATTAGCTTCCTGAGCCTCATGAGTAGGGTGGTTTCCTATTCCTATTAGATTTATTACTACTATAATTTTGTGAGCTCATTCTCTATAAAATAATATGAAGACTAGATACCAAGGTATGATTGAACGAAATGAGCATAGAAGTGTGTATTTGTAGGAAACACAACACTCTCTTATCTCGCATTGTATTGGATTTTCTAATTCATAGGATATGATTTTCCTTATTCAATTGATGACTATGGATTGATAGAAATATGTTTTAAATTAAACATACATGGTATCTTTGGTTACATTTTTCAAATGGGAAAGACTTTAGTATAATATATTTTTTAAAGAAATAATATCTTTAAAAAAAAATAAAACTATTATAAAAAAGGATACAGATTATATTTCTTTTAATTATAAAATGATATTTTCTCTAAGTAACATACGTTATTCATTTTTTCTATTTTTAAAAAATAATTTATAAAATGTACCGTTAAAATTATATATATAATATGCATTAACAAATAGCTATTTTTTTAAAAAATCATATAGGTGTAATAATATATTTTTTAATTGTTGTATATTTTATTTTAAAAAAAATATCGTAAGAGTATTTTATTTACATATACATGGATTATCTATCAATAAAATATATGTATATTTTTACATGTAAGTGAAATTATGAATGGATGCACCCATGTATGGGAGGTGATGATCACATGGAAGCTCGAGTTGATGACATGGCAAGATAAATGCTAACGTGGCATATACGTTTGTAACAACTAGTACAAACTCAAGATGATCTGACACATCCATGGTTCTCTCTCCTTGACGATGTATTAATGCATGGGACATGGCATCTAATAAGGTCTCCAAGATGTGCTCAAGGTTCAGTGATACTCCTTTAGTAGGCTAGCATAAAAAATGTGGTGAACCTTAAGATCCGGAGGGAGCAGCAACTCATAAGCCTGATCTCCAATCTTATTCATGATAATATAAGGTTACATTATCTTGGTGACAATTTCTTGTACTTTTCCAAGGATAAGGAACTTTTGTTGGGTTGTACACAAAGAAAAATCATATAAGCTTCCTCGAATTCTCAACTTAACCTCTTTTGGCTTGCATATTGCTTTTACCTATCCTAAATAGCTTTGATATCTTTTCTTATATGGACTGCATCTTATTGTCCATTTCATCAAGAATTTTCCTTGAAACTTCTAACCTAATCACAGGATTAGACCAATTCAAGGGCGTAAGGCAATCTTGCATTCTTGACCATGTAGACCTTTGAAAAGAATCATGCCAATACTTCGATGATAAGAAGCATTGTAAGGAAATTCCACAAGATGAAGGAAATTTAACCATCTTTTTGGCTCCCATCCACAATAAGGTGGGCTCCCAGAACTCATAAGCTTATGAAGTTTTCCCAATACCATCATTTCAAAATAAGTACGGGTAGAGGAGTGGCTAGTGAAGAATGGGGTGGGGGAGGTTGTGGGTTTGTATCCCACCTTTATGATGCACATTTGGCATACAAAGAATGACCCCCATACAAGCAACATGCAAGGGGTGGCCTTTTACGACGAGGAGGACAAAAGACCCCCCCTTCCTCCAAAATTGAAACATATATCCTTCCTGACTTAGAGGACTCCAAATAGAGTGTTTAGGTCAGGAATGAAATTGACCGAGGCGAATAACTACATGCAATGTCCGTCGATAGATAAATAGTAAGATCTTCAAATGTAAAGTGGATCGGCATGTTGCAAGTACTTTTGTGTTAGAATGTAACATTTTTTTTATGTAATTTAATAATTACCATACCTCCATTGTTATTCCCTTGAGGAAAGTAATTATTATTCATTTAAATATATTAAGTGATGATTACTTATATAAAATACAAAAAAGCAGTTGATGTAATTTGATAACTACCATACCTTGATTATTATTCCTTTGAGGAAAGCAATTATTATTTATTTGAACATATTGAGTGATTTTTACTTATGTAAACTACAAAAAAGCATTTGATGTAAATTGGTTGTTTAAGCTTCATCGGCTTGCAGTTGCAAGTGCTTTGTGTTAGAGTGCAACCTTTTTATGTAATTAGATAATTACCACACCTTGATTATTATTCCCTTAGGAAAGTTATTAGTATTCATTTGAACATATTGAGTACAAAAAAGCAATTGTTGGCTAATTGCAGCCTTTGGCAAATTAGAGCACCACGACACGTTCGAGGTGAGCATGCGTCGACGGAAGCGAACGGTAAGACAAGGAGTACGCGTAATTATAGCACTTAGTATAATAATTACGAGAGTTTGTAGCTTAATCATCTCTAATTTTGTCTGCTAATTTTGAAACTATTAAATCAAGATCTCTGCGTCGTGCTGCAGATGAGAATAGCAAGAGGATGGCGCTAATAAGCTTCAAAAAGCTCTTTTGTGTTGAGATTCTATATATAGTCGTTAGATGAGATCCTAAGGTCGTTTGCAAGAACCCATGATATATTCGCTTCACGCCGTGAGATATTCACTTCACGCCATATCTCTGCTTGCTCACTCAGGAAGAATGTAACTACGAGTTTTTTTTGGTGATTTGAGAAGGATGAAAAACCAGACTCCGTTTTCACGATGACTGAGCACTTGAAAACTTAAGATAGTTACATGTGAATTAGATATTCACGCAGAAAAAAGTTCATTGTTTTGTGTTATGTAGGCTTTTGTTACACCCTTTGGAAACTTGTGGTCACCTTAGTTTGGATGAATTAAACCACTTACTTTTTTGGGCATGAAAAAATGCAAATACTCACAGCCGCATGAACTCCCATCCTCATGTGTTCCATTGGACAAGCTGTGTATGATCTTCAATGCTTTTGGAACACCAACATTGAGTTATACAAACTACGTACACAACAACTCTTTTTTTTTTTTTACAAAATCTCTTGAACCTACTTGCATCAAAGTGAACCCATGACCATCCATGGTATCCTCGAGAGTGCTCTTTGACATAGAGTATCTCAACAAATAGTAGTCCACATGCTACGTGCAAAGTGGGGTGGAATTAGAGTTCAAACAAGGAAGTAATTAACATTTTATGATCATACTGTCAAGATTTTATAAACTATATTTCTGATGCAGAGAATTTGGCATTGTTTGATTAGAGTATATGTTTAAGTGCATGGCTAACAGTTATATGTTTTATTAGAAGTTGTAACAAAGTAAAAAGGGACTCAAGTCAATTTGGGCCCAAGGTCAAGGGGTGAAGGGGATGTGAAAGGGCCAAAGGCTAGGACGAGGGTTAGGCATGCCCATGCACATTAATAAGTGTAGTGTGAAAGGATGGCCTAGTGTGAAAGGATGGCCTAGTATATAAGTTAATATGGGCCAATGTCATGGAAACCTTTTGGTAATCATCAATATACTAGTCACTTACTCTCTCTTCTCTCTCTCTCAACCTAGGCTAATCCTCCTAATGCCATGGAAACCTTTTTGTAATCATCAATATACAAGTCACTTACTCTCTCTTCTCTCTCTCTAAACCTAGGCTAATCCTCCTACTCTAGGCTAATCCAAGGCTAATTAGGATGCTACTTGCTTACTCTTTCTTCTCTCTCTAAACCTAGGCTATTCTTCCTATTGACAGCTTTCTGTTGCATTACTATACCCTCATTTTGTCCAAGGGTTAGGGATGTTTTCAAGGTGTTTTCATAGCTTCATTATACTATCCAAGGGCTACGTTTAGAGCCCTCAACTGTTTGATTTCGACTCCATTTACTTCTCCAATTGGTAAGTCTACTTGCAAGACAAAAGGGGTGCCCAGTAAAAAATAGAGCATTAAGTGGGAAATTCAAGCATGTTGGGGCATTGTACACACAATTAGCTCCGCGAAAAACAAAATGTTCTTGATTTTGGCACCGTTGACTTGGCCAAATGGCCATAGTTGACCAATCTAAGGGGATAAAAAAGAGAGGATAGTTGCCGGTCAAATATGGTCAAGGCCGTGACATGGATGCATAGGGCTTGTTAAGAGAATTCCATCAAGCTAAAGATTTCCAAAACCGGCCTCTGTTTGATTGAGATTTGGTCACTTTGGTAATAAAGGCAACTTTTCTAAAAAAAGTCAAA
The DNA here is from genome assembly GCF_041138505.1 of Cibotium barometz. Taxonomy (NCBI): domain Eukaryota; kingdom Viridiplantae; phylum Streptophyta; class Polypodiopsida; order Cyatheales; family Cibotiaceae; genus Cibotium; species Cibotium barometz. Next base: position 5,354,055 of record NC_141090.1, on the reverse strand, counting down.
GTAGAGAATAGTATAGGGTTGACCAAGTCAAAGGAAACTACATATGTGAATAGAGCATTGAAATACCTCTCTATAGAGCCAAACACCATTCAGTTTGGAGTTTGGGAACCCTTCCAAAGGTCTTTTGAGCAATTGAGATGATGCAGAAGGCCAAACTCAATAGGAGAACTACAAGCAAGCTCTTGAGTATGTAGCGGGCACATCGGAAGCAAGACAGGAAGGCTATGCAAGAATAAATTAGTGGAAATGTCAATGAAGGGGCTTTACGTCAAGAGGCAAATGTTCCACAAATACCTAAAGAAGGTGGGGACATGAACATGAACAACATGATGTATCTCATGCAAACTATGATTGAAAGGATGGGCAAAAAATTTCAGTTGGGGGACAAGTTTGACTCTATGAGCAAGGAGTTGCATGTTGGGATCACAAACTTAAGGCAAGATGCAAATAAAGGAAAAGAAGCTTATGGTGGACCTATGCTGCATCCATATGCACCAAACACTTTTCCACCAAGCTTATGGGCCTTTTGCGGGACCTTCACATGAAAATGCATTGCATACTCCTCAAGCTAGTATGCACCATGTTGATGGGAATCATGGATCTATTCTTGGAAAGGACAAGATGCCTCCGTCATTGATGCATCAAGGTGGAACAAGTATGCCTATGTATGGTTCTTCTTCAATGCATATGTACAATCAAAGATACCCTTCACCCTTGTCTATCAATGAGCCACATTGTCAAACACTCTTCTCTTCAAAAGGAGTGATCAGAGAAAGTAATGCACAATGTTTGATGGCAAAGCTACTACAAGTGAAGCCAAGATAAGGAGGATCAATGTATGTGAATTGTTGGTGCCGACTCTTGGCTTCCCTATTGATGCAGTGTGACTATGTGGGCCTCTATGCACACATTATGGGTATTGAATTGGAGGGCATTCTTTCTGTAATTTTTGGACAGCAAGAAGATGAAGATAATTTGTTGCCAAATCTTTCTCAACAAGTCACCAATGTATCTTTGGTCAAAGGGGATAAGCAAGCTGAAAACGGGTATTATTGGACAGCTTTTATAAGTGCTTTTATTGAGGAATTTTCAGCTCATGACATGATGCCCTGAGGTTGTGAGAACATAGTCATTGATGACATTTTGGATGAGTACTTGTTTGTTGACGAATGGAATGATGACCATGCTTTTGATGATCATGCATTGGGTGACGCATTGAGTGGCTCATGGATGTTCATGAGAATTCATTGTATGATCCATTTCCAAATCAGATTTGGAAGACATATGATTATTAATTATTTGACTATGAAGGTTTAGAGGATGTGGATCATGATGCAAATAATGATATTGTTCACACATGTGTTGACGATATTGTTCACACATGTGTTGATGATATGTTGATGGTTGATGTTGATGATCATGGTACTATCGTTCATCATGAGGACGGGGATTTCTATAAAGATGTGGATGATGGTAGCCTTGACAATGAAGATATTCATTATAAGGATGCATGTTCTATGCTTGGTAGTGGAGATCTTCAAGGGGATTTGGAAGATGACAATAAAGTTCTTATATGGACATAGAGTTTGAGGTGTCCATTTTCAGATTTTGTGGATTCCAAAATGATTCTATGGTTTATGGGATTTGGGCATTCACTTTTGGATGCATTCCTTGTCATATGAGATGCATGGTGCAAGACTATGTTGCACGCCATGGTTTTGGTGTATTACCCTGATGATGGAAGTACTCTTGCACATGGTATATATTACATTTATGCTCTGGATTGATGGATATATCGGTATTCTTTCCTTTTGACCCTGGTATAAGTGATAGCCAAGTTATGTGTGGGTTGGAAATTATAATAGTTATCCTTTTGATCTGGATGTAAATTATAGCAGTTATCCTTTTCCTCCGAGTGGCTACTTGTGCTTGAGGAGACTTGATCATTGGTCTCTTGGTTTGCCTTTTGATCCACGAGGTCAAGTTTTGATAGGTTACCCTTTGGCTACCTTTAAGGAATCAATTGGTGCATAAAAACAATGATTATGGGTTGCTGGAATTTCTTAAAATCACTGTTTGGCCAGCCCTATACCTTTTGGTTTTCGGTGCAAAATGCGTGGAAGCTTCATGAAGTGAATATGCCATTATGGAGTGCATGATATGGCTTGATTTGAGGGAATTGTGGCAATTTATAGCCATACATATGTCTTTTTGGCTCCAATATACATGGCTCATGCATGAGCATGCTACTTGACATAACTCCTTGATGGTACACTTCATCCATGCAAGTTTGTATATGTGTACCTAAGGTTTCAAGGACAAAACCTATTGTGTGGGAATGGTTTGTAAAAAATAAAAAAGGAACTCAAGTCAATTTGGGGCTAAGGCCAAGGGATGAAGGGGATGTGAAAGGGACCAATGGCTAGGACTAGGGTTGGGCATGCCCATACACATTAATAAGTGTAGTGTGAAAGGATGGCCTAGATATAAGTGAATATGGGCCAACGTCATAGAAACCTTTTGATAATTTTCAATATACAAGTCACTTACTCTCTCTTCTCTCTCTAAACCTAGACTAACCATCCTAATCTAGGCTAATCTAAGGCTAATTAGGCTAAATCCAGGCTAATTAGGATGCTACTTCCTTTCAAAAGTGCTCAATGTAAAATTCCTTTACCAACTGGGTGAGATCCAAGAAAAAAATAGGGACTAATCTTTGCCCATTGGGTATTTTTGGAGATTTTTTTCAAAAACATTCAGCCAACAACTTAAAACATTCACCCAAAATTTTAGTTGTTGTGAAGGGTTTATGAAGATATTTACCCAATTTTAGAAATTTGAGGGCAGTCTTTTAAAACATTCACCCCATTTTAGGTTTCCTATCCTTTATCCCTTAAACCATAGTTTAATTTATTTATTTATCTTAGGGTGCACACACCAAAGCTAGGTCAAAGTTTAATTACCCTAGGGTTAAATCCATTCAAATACGACCTTATTTTTCCTTAAATTTTATTATTAACAAGTTGCTTCTTCACATATTCTTATGCGCACATAGGCTTATGGACACTTATATATGGGTCACACCTTACCATTTTAGAACAAATTTGATATTTTCAGCTAAATAAAAAATTTCCAAATATTTTTTCCTAGCTGAGATGATTTTTTTTCCCAAATGTATATCCTCTCTTAACAAATTTTCTTTCACTTCTTTAGCATTATATAATGTTACCAATTTTGAGTCAACATTCCTTTATTTTGATAATTTCTTTTTACAGGGGTAGGATGGATATTACATTCTCCCCTACATAGGCATCGAGATGTTCCCATCTCATGGAATGGGAATAGTTTTGGATAGATCCTCCTCTTTTTTCCAAGTTGCGTCTTCAACAAGGAAAAACTTCCACTTAACTAAATATTCTTTGAGAATCCTGTTGTGTAAGGGATTTTCTTGAACATCCGAGATTTATTGAGGTGCTAGTTCCATTCATCCTTGTGATGGCATGATGATTTGATTGTCCTCCAAGATGTGCTAAAGATTTTGATGATACTCCTTTAGTAGGCTGACATAAAAAACGTGGTGAACCTCAAGATGTGGAAGAAGCAGCAACTCATAAGCCTCATCTACAATCTTTCTCATGATAATATAAGGTTACAGTATCTTGGCGACAACTTATTGTACTTCTCCAAGGATAAGGAACTTGTCTTGGGATGCACATAAAGAAAAATCATATCAGGTTCCTCGAATTCTCGACTTAACCTCTTTTTTAGCTTGCATATTACTTTTACCTATCCTAAATAGCTTTGATATCATTTTCTATGGACTGCATCTTCTTGTCCATTTCATCAAGAATTCATCAACAATTTGCCTTGAAACTTCTACCCTAATCAGAGGGTTAGACCGATTCAAGGACGTAAGGCAATCTTGCAATCTTGACCATATAGAGCTTTGAAAGGACTCAGTGTGATAAGAAGCATTGTAACCAAATTCCACAAGATGTAGGAAATTTAACTCTTGAAACTTCTACCCTAATCAGAGGGTTAGACCAATTCAAGGACGTAAGGCAATCTTGACCATATAGAGCTTTGAAAGGACTCAGTGAGATAAGAAGCATTGTAAGCAAATTCCACAAGATGTAGGAAATTTAACCATCTTTTTGGCTCCCATCCACAAAAATCTCTACGAGTGTCCTCGATAACTTGATGAATTTAGCCATCAGTATCTAGATGATAAGCTATACTAATGTCTAAAAAAGTTTCAACTATTTCAAATAATGATGTCCAAAATTGAGACGTAAACTTTTCATCTCAATTGCTCACTATTCTACAAGATAATCCATGTAAACTAAAGATTTCTCACCAAAATGTCTCGACAATATCTAAAGTAGTGAAGGTTTTCTTTATTATGATAAGGTGTGTAAAGTCTATGAGACCACCACAAATACAGAATCATACACGATTTTGACTGGTCATCTGGTGATGAAATCCACACTTATACACTCATATTTCATTTTTGGAATGTCCCAAAGGATGTAATATCGCATTTATTTTGAATCTTTTAGCTTTAACCTTTTGACAAACAAGGCATTGGCAAAGCTGATCTAGTATATCCCTTTTCAATCCTGGCCAAACCCAAGTGAGGGATACACCCAGTTAACCATGAGGGCAATCCCAAGCTTGTCCGAGGAGGGGGGCAACTGGGCAGGGTCTCACATTTTTGGGACGGGCTCCCATAACTCACAAGCTTATGACGTTTTCTAATACTATCATTTCAAAATAAGTACGGGTGGTGGAGGAGTGGCTAGTGAAGAATGGGGTGGGGGTGAGGTTGTGGGTTTGTATCCCACCCTTACGATGCACATTTGGCATACAAAGAATGACCCCCATACAAGCAATATGCAAGGGGTGGCCGTCTGCAAGTAAGACAAAAGACCCCCCCTTCCTCCAAAATTGAAATATATCCTTCATGACTTAGAGGATTCGAAAGAGCGTGTTTATGTCGAGGAATGAAATTGACCGAGGAGGCGAATAACTACATGCAATGTCCGCCCTGCGGGCCGATAGATAAATAGTAAGATCTTCAAATGTAAAGTGGTTGTTTAAGCTTCATCGGCATGTTCGAAGTACTTTTGTGTTAGAATGTAACTTTCTTATGTAACTTGATAATTCCCATACGTCCTTGATTATTATTCCCTTGAGGAAAGCAATTATTATTCATTTGAATCTATTGAGTGATGATTACTTATGTAAATTACAAAAAAGCAATTGATGTAATTTGATAACTACCATCCCTTGATTATTATTCCTTTGAGGAAAGTAATTATTATTCATTTGACTATATTGAGCGATTATTACTTATGTAAACTACAAAAAAGCAATTGATGTAAAGTGGTTGTTTAAGCTTCTTCGGCTTGCAGTTGCAAGCACTTTGTGTTAGAATGCAAACCTTTTATGTAATTAGATAATTACCGTACCTTGATTATTAGTCCCTTGAGGAAAACAATTATTGAGTATGTAAAATACAAAAAAGCAATTGTTGGCTAATTGCAGACTTCGTTCCGACGACACGTTCGAGGTGCGCTTATAAAAAGGAAGGAAGAGTGATAGCAATCATCAAGCAGCACACGAATTAATCAGCAAGGTATAGAAGAAGCAGAAGAGCCGGCAACAACCTAAAAATGGGGGGCGTATCCCTTCTCATGCTGCAGATGTCGGCTTTGCTGATCGGCTTCCTTGTCGACGTTGCGGACGAAATGCTATTCCTCTCACGACGAGTACGTACGTCATACATGCAAGCCATGCGTCGACGGGAACGAACGGTAAGACAAGGAGTACGCGTAATTTTTGCACTTAGTCTAATAATTACGAGAATTTGTAGCTTAATCATAATTAGAGCCCTTGCCCACTAGATTTGTCTGCTAATTTCGGAATTATTCAATCAAGGTCTTTGCGTCGTTGTGCAGATGAGAATCAGGTCGACAAGAGCAGCTACAGAGTAGCAAGAGGATGGCGCTAGGAAGCTTCAAAAAGCTCTTTTGTGTTGAGATTCTAATTAGGTCGTTTGCAAGAGCCCTTGATGAGATCCTAAGGTCATTCGCAAGAGCCCTTGATATATTCACTTCACGCCTTGAGAACCATATCTCTACTCATCAGATATAAATTACCAAATAGATAATTTTTTATAAAAATCATATAGGTGTAATAATAGTTTTTTAATTGATGTATATATTATTTTAAAAAATAAATATCATAAGATCAGTATTTTATATACATATACATGGATTATCTATAAATTAAATATATGTATATTTTACATGTAAGTGAAACGTTAACTATAAATGGATGCACTCATGCATGGGAGGTGATGATGACATGGAAACTCAATTTGATGACATGGCAGGACAAAATGTTGATGTGGTATATGCGTTTGTAAGAATTGGCACCAATTCAAGATGATGTGATATATCCATGGTGGATGTTTTGATGACATAGGCTAATGGTGGTAGCTCTCCCTCTTTGATTGTAAGATTCCTCCCCCAACCCTTTTTTGATGTCTAGTATCTTCCCCTGTAATCAACCCTCTTCAGAAATATAAAGACCTTGTTTCTATCTGTTTTAGCCTAGAGAGAGAAAAATATTCTAGAGAGAGAATATTCAGATTTTGAATATTTTTGGATAGAAAAATATCTCTTATAATTCAGATGAGTTCCCCTGAAATAGAAATTCAAAAAGAATTTTCCAATGTGCAATTGGAATTAATTGGAAATAGGTATAAAGAACCTTAGTCTAAGGGTCTAGATTTTCAGAAATCTTCAGACTATGGTCCAATTAAGGTTCCTATGGGCCAATAGCATCAATCCATGTGTAGGGAAGAGATAAATCCAAATTTGTAAAAAAGAAGATACCCAAAAATGAGTAAATTCTCACATAAGATGAAGAGTTGAAAATGTACAAGGTTTATTAGTAAAAAACTATGAGCAATTTTAAAATGATTCCATTATGACACATATGTAAGGAAGGGGAATTCTTTAAAGGAGGTGCATATTTCACATAAGATGAAGAGTTGAAAATGTACAAGGTTTATTAGTAAAAAAAAACTATGAGCAATATTAAAATGATTCCATTATGACACATATGTAAGAAAGGGGAGTTCTTTAAAGGAGGTGCATATTTCACATGCTTGAATGAGTTTTAAACTCATAAAAATTGAGATATTTCATCTCTCCTCTCTCCTCATTCAAGTCTAGTTCCAAAAAGTTAGCTTAACTGACCTAAAAATGGTCAAATATTGACCAAACTGATTTAGAAAATTCTAGAATCAGTTTGTTTGGTTAGGAGCTCAATTTTTCCTATAAATAGAAGCCTCCCCCTTGTTGAAAAATAGTTAGTGTTTATGCATCGTTACTCTACTCCACCTAAGCCAAGAACTGTGAATTCATTTAATAATTCACTAGTTTTTGGAGCTTCCCTCTTTCTTCAATCCCCATTAGTGGCTCCATCAACATACTTAACCAATTGATTGGTTGGGGGCCTCTACCGTGAACAAAGAATCAAGCAAGTTGTAAGGTAATTAGTGAATATTGATCTTTCTATAATTTCTCAATGTTTCTCTCTTCTCAACCCCTCTCAAGCTTGAGAAGTTTAATTGGTATGGTTTTTTTTAAATACTATTGAAGTTTGAATAGTAGTGAAGAGTTACATAAGTTAATAAATGCTATTGAAGTTAATTTTCATTTATGTTTAAATTCTAATGATTTTTATGTAAACTCTCTCTCTCACTCAAGAAATGGTCATACTCATGACCCGTTCTCAATCCAAATCAAGCTTTTCATAAAGCTTTTCCTTAACCCAAGATTAAGCTATGCTTGAGGCCAATTTAATGGCTTTTTTCTATGCTTTTAGTTTATGCATATTGATGATTCAATCCACTATAGATTAATGATCCAATTAGAGATCATTTTAATTATTTCCTTAATGATAAGCTTTATCCCTTAGAAAAAAATTGAGATTTATCAGTCATAGCAGCGGAGCTATGGCAAAATTTTTATAAAAATTATGCATAAAATAATTTCATTCAAAGCATAAAAAGAGGACTTCCTACCATATTCTAGGAATTATCGTCCTAGATTAATTGAAAGAATTTCATTATAATCATGGAGATAAGCATGTAGATGTGGATGCATGAATGTGGATGTATGGATGTGAATGAGGATATAGATGTGGATGTATGGATGTGAATGTGCATGTAGATATGGATGTATATATGTGAATGGGAATGTGGATGTGGATGTATGTATGCATGTGGATGTGGATATGGATGTGTATGTATGAATGTGGATATGGGATGTGGATGTATAAATGAGGATGTGAAAATGGAGATAAGCATGTAGATGTGGATGTATGGATGTGAATGTGGGTGTGGATGTGGATGTATGAATGTGGATGTATGGATGTGAATGAGGATGTGGATGTGGATGCATGGATGTAAATGTGGATTTGTATGTATGGATGTAGGCATGTAGATGTGGATGCATGAATGTGGATGTATGGATGTGAATGAGGATATAGATGTGGATGTATGGATGTGAATGTGCATGTAGATATGGATGTATAGATGTGAATGAGAATGTGGATGTGGATGTGGATGTATGTATGTATGTATGTGGATGTGGATGTATGAATGAGGACGTGATAATGAATGTATGCATGTGGATGTGGATATGGATGTGTATGTATGAATGCGGATATGGATGTGGATATGGATGGATATGGGATGTGGATGTATAAATGAGGATGTGCAAATGGAGATAAGCATGTAGATGTGGATGTATGGATGTGAATGTGGATGTGGATGTGGATGTATGGATGTGGATATGGATGTGAATATATGATATGTGATGTGAAGGAATCTGAAGTGAAGAGATGGAAAATGATATGATTGGATGAGTACACATATAAATGAAATGTGGAATAAGTAATGTGGATTGCATGAGGGATAATGTGGAAAAATGAGAGTTAATATAGAAATTGTATTTGTAAACTGTTTGTAAATGGCTGTTTTATGTCAAGAATGCTGGGAAAGCATTTTGACCGTCTTGTGATTAAGGTCGTGGAGACCTAACTGATAAAGTTGCAACTGCTGACGGAGAGTCAATGGAGGACGTCTCGCGTAGCAAGGTCGGCCGAGGTCTTGACCAGCCTCGGTTCGATTAAAATGGTGAGCTTCCGGTACGGTGGATGAGGGACCAAGGAAGCGGCCTATGAGTGAAGCGCTAGGTCACCTGCGAAGGATCCTAGAGGGTGCTGACCATACGGTGCTCGGGCTCTGGGTCGCCCAGGATACCCACGCGTGCGTCGAGGAAGATATTGGAACAAGGAGTAAGAGTTGTTTTCTGGAACCGGGCATGGATCTGGTTGACTGACCTTGCTGGTCCTCAACGGATGAGTCCATGGCTCTTTTATATGGATCTGTTGGTTGATCTTGCTGATCTTCAACGAGAGTCCATCTTGATAAGTGATTATATTGTTGAGTATTATGGGCTAGGAACTATTGAAACGGCCCCTGTGTGGACAGGTGGTGAGCGTTCTAGTTGCCAATGATGCCATAGATACTCTGATGAAGGAATGATGGGAAATTATGAATCAACTGGATAATTTGGGAGATTGTGATCAGTGGTACTATGGTTTCATTAAAGGATTGTTTTAAAGTTAGCTGATGCTAAGAAAAAGGCAATTTTCATATTGGGTGTGTAAGTGGTGTGGCTAGTTTTATGTTTGCATGAAATTCCGGCTAGGGGGCCTTGGAACTCTTTTCCTTGGTACCCGGGACAAAACCTAACCAAATTCCAAATTGGATCCTATCACTACAGTGGTTGGGTGGTTGGCTAACCCATGGGATCGGATGGGGTTAGGCTGGACTGATGGATCCGTAAATCGAGACTCAATTTCTGTTATTACGATAGATAAAGTAAATCCCGGATAGTAATTGTTCTATGGATAGGAATCAACGGCTGTGCCTCCTTGGTGGGGAAAAAAGCGTTGATCCCAATGATCCAAGTGCAAGTTTCTTCCTTGATCTGACCAAGTATCTTTATAGATGCAGTCGGATCTGTTTGATCAGTAAGAGTTTTGACTACGTTAGAGTAAAAATTATCCTGGTGGAATCGCCCGTGCTTTCCGGATAAGGGAAGTTTTTCCGGGTCTGGTTTTGGAAAAAACCGACGGATTAGTCTTTTGTCCGGATATCCGTGGACGAGGCCCCGAGTGTGGGACCCTGCCTCGCGCAAGAAGTCCTACTTCCGCTGCTAGTACCCCGAATCCGTTGCGCGGTGGGAACAGGGATCTCACAGTTGGTATCAGAGCATTTGGTTAATAAAGATCAACTGAGAAGACAAATATGTCAAAAATTTATCAAGAAGCACAAAAAGGTTGTAATTGTGTGATATAATTCATACAATTTGATATTCAAACTGAAATTCGTAATTTGGTAATTGGGTCTTCAGATGGAAGTACCGCAATTATATAGAATCCCTGACTTGCTTGAGGCCTAGACATGATGGTATTTACCTTATAATTCCAAGAGCCACGACTACCCGTATATACCGAGAGTATACTGCAGCTCTTTACTGACAGTATATACGAGTAAATCTAAGACTTGAAATTATAAGCGTTACTGCTATCCAGATGATGAATTCGAATGTGGTTGATATGATTTTTAATTCTGTTTGAGAATTGATGAATTGAATTGGATTCTGATTGAAAATTCTGATTGAAAAATGATGATTTCTGAAATTAGTTGAAATATAAAAATCTGAACAAAACCACAATGAGGATGAATGGGACGAGTCCCAGTGATGATATTCATAACTGGAATGATGATAATGAATTCAGCAAATCACTATGAGATTAGTGGTTGTGCTGTCAAATTGTTACTGTTAACACTTGATCAGTAGATCAAGTTAAGGGATGACAAATTGAGAACTTGCTTGACTGAAATTCCCGTGGAGGAATATTCAGAAGGAAATTTTTCGGTCTAATGGACCATTATCATGTTAAAGATATGAATGATATGATCTGAATATTAATGATGAGTTCTATATAAGGGATATTTATCCCAGTGTTCTGCTGGGTTGACCAGAATATAAGGAACCCCAAAATAAAATTGGATGTTAAAAAAAAGAGTTGTCCTCTACCTTGCAAGATGAGGACATCTCGCACTTTTTAAGTGGGGTAGAATGTAAGATTCCTCCCCAGCCTTCGAGGTATACAGGAGTAAGAATCTCCCTTTCTGATCTTATAATTATTCCCTCTCTAAAATAAAAGAAAGTTCTGTTTAACAAAGGAAGACCCTTTTCCTAGAATACTTCTCAAGAGTCCCACCTGTTTTAAGGATTCTGAACAATGAGTTCAGAAGTGAGAATCGATGTTTTGGATATCAAGGTTTTGGTCTTCATTCGAGTACGGCCCAAAAGAAGTTCTTTATCTCTTGGGGAGTATATGAAGTTATCCCCCAGATATTGTGAGCCTTATATCTGAATTCAATGAAAGTAGGTGACTTAGCCTACAAGCTTCTTTTATCTCTTCATCTCAAAATTCTTAATGCCTTCTATAGAAAAATGTGTCAAACCCAAATCATGGAAAGACGGTAAAACTTCAGTGGCAAGTTACCGTTGGCTTCTAAGTTACGCTAGCTCCTTCCTTTATATAAGTCGTAACTTTTACTTGTCGCTCACAGTAATCTTACTTCCATCGATCTCCTTTCTTTCTTAATCTCCTTCATGGCTTGGCAACAAGAACTAGTTTTATCCCTAATGATTTCTCACCTTCAAGACGCAAGGGAGTCTGTGAAGAAAGATTTTATAGAGCAGTATGAGCGCTCACTTTTCCCTCACTTGGGAACTTCTGTAGCGCAAACAAAATGGCGGACCTATCAAGACATAACTAGGGTAACACCCTGGGGTCAGCAGCACTTTCGTAACAATGTCCGCTTGGCCATGGTTATTGAAGCTTTGGGTTTGGGTCCCCGATACTACTGCGTCATGAGATCAAGGCATCCTGGGTTTTCTGAGCGGGTCTTCTTACTGGCGTGTTTTCTTCCTCATGAGAAGATATGCCTTTACCCCGTTTTTGGCTTGCCTCTCAGAGGTCCTTTTGTTAGAACACCTCATACCACTGAGATAGGCGCAGCAATAACCCACAGAATCATTCCCATAGATGAGTTACCTTATACTTGTGCAGCTTGTGAGGACTGCTTTTGTGATCATATGATGGACGGGCTTATGGAAGTGTAAAGAGTTCTTCTATCTTTACTGTATAAGTTCCGAGAATGAATAAAGTTTAAATCTTGTTCTTATTTTAAATCTTGCTCTCTTTAAGACGTTTCTTGGTGGTTAATCTTGATTAAAATTTTTCTCTAAGTCTCATATTCGTGAATCTTGCGAAATTATCACAAGTTGCGAGATGAGGACATCTCGCGTTTTTTAAGTGGGGTAGAATGTAAGATTCCTCCCCCAACCCTTTTTTGATGTCTAGTATCTTCCCCTGTAATCAACCCTCTTCAGAAATATAAAGACCTTGTTTCTATCTGTTTTAGCCTAGAGAGAGAAAAATATTCTAGAGAGAGAATATTCAGATTTTGAATATTTTTGGATAGAAAAATATCTCTTATAATTCAGATGAGTTCCCCTGAAATAGAAATTCAAAAAGAATTTTCCAATGTGCAATTGGAATTAATTGGAAATAGGTATAAAGAACCTTAGTCTAAGGGTCTAGATTTTCAGAAATCTTCAGACTATGGTCCAATTAAGGTTCCTATGGGCCAATAGCATCAATCCATGTGTAGGGAAGAGATAAATCCAAATTTGTAAAAAAGAAGATACCCAAAAATGAGTAAATTCTCACATAAGATGAAGAGTTGAAAATGTACAAGGTTTATTAGTAAAAAACTATGAGCAATTTTAAAATGATTCCATTATGACACATATGTAAGGAAGGGGAATTCTTTAAAGGAGGTGCATATTTCACATAAGATGAAGAGTTGAAAATGTACAAGGTTTATTAGTAAAAAAAAACTATGAGCAATATTAAAATGATTCCATTATGACACATATGTAAGAAAGGGGAGTTCTTTAAAGGAGGTGCATATTTCACATGCTTGAATGAGTTTTAAACTCATAAAAATTGAGATATTTCATCTCTCCTCTCTCCTCATTCAAGTCTAGTTCCAAAAAGTTAGCTTAACTGACCTAAAAATGGTCAAATATTGACCAAACTGATTTAGAAAATTCTAGAATCAGTTTGTTTGGTTAGGAGCTCAATTTTTCCTATAAATAGAAGCCTCCCCCTTGTTGAAAAATAGTTAGTGTTTATGCATCGTTACTCTACTCCACCTAAGCCAAGAACTGTGAATTCATTTAATAATTCACTAGTTTTTGGAGCTTCCCTCTTTCTTCAATCCCCATTAGTGGCTCCATCAACATACTTAACCAATTGATTGGTTGGGGGCCTCTACCGTGAACAAAGAATCAAGCAAGTTGTAAGGTAATTAGTGAATATTGATCTTTCTATAATTTCTCAATGTTTCTCTCTTCTCAACCCCTCTCAAGCTTGAGAAGTTTAATTGGTATGGTTTTTTTTAAATACTATTGAAGTTTGAATAGTAGTGAAGAGTTACATAAGTTAATAAATGCTATTGAAGTTAATTTTCATTTATGTTTAAATTCTAATGATTTTTATGTAAACTCTCTCTCTCACTCAAGAAATGGTCATACTCATGACCCGTTCTCAATCCAAATCAAGCTTTTCATAAAGCTTTTCCTTAACCCAAGATTAAGCTATGCTTGAGGCCAATTTAATGGCTTTTTTCTATGCTTTTAGTTTATGCATATTGATGATTCAATCCACTATAGATTAATGATCCAATTAGAGATCATTTTAATTATTTCCTTAATGATAAGCTTTATCCCTTAGAAAAAAATTGAGATTTATCAGTCATAGCAGCGGAGCTATGGCAAAATTTTTATAAAAATTATGCATAAAATAATTTCATTCAAAGCATAAAAAGAGGACTTCCTACCATATTCTAGGAATTATCGTCCTAGATTAATTGAAAGAATTTCATTATAATCATGGAGATAAGCATGTAGATGTGGATGCATGAATGTGGATGTATGGATGTGAATGAGGATATAGATGTGGATGTATGGATGTGAATGTGCATGTAGATATGGATGTATATATGTGAATGGGAATGTGGATGTGGATGTATGTATGCATGTGGATGTGGATATGGATGTGTATGTATGAATGTGGATATGGGATGTGGATGTATAAATGAGGATGTGAAAATGGAGATAAGCATGTAGATGTGGATGTATGGATGTGAATGTGGGTGTGGATGTGGATGTATGAATGTGGATGTATGGATGTGAATGAGGATGTGGATGTGGATGCATGGATGTAAATGTGGATTTGTATGTATGGATGTAGGCATGTAGATGTGGATGCATGAATGTGGATGTATGGATGTGAATGAGGATATAGATGTGGATGTATGGATGTGAATGTGCATGTAGATATGGATGTATAGATGTGAATGAGAATGTGGATGTGGATGTGGATGTATGTATGTATGTATGTGGATGTGGATGTATGAATGAGGACGTGATAATGAATGTATGCATGTGGATGTGGATATGGATGTGTATGTATGAATGCGGATATGGATGTGGATATGGATGGATATGGGATGTGGATGTATAAATGAGGATGTGCAAATGGAGATAAGCATGTAGATGTGGATGTATGGATGTGAATGTGGATGTGGATGTGGATGTATGGATGTGGATATGGATGTGAATATATGATATGTGATGTGAAGGAATCTGAAGTGAAGAGATGGAAAATGATATGATTGGATGAGTACACATATAAATGAAATGTGGAATAAGTAATGTGGATTGCATGAGGGATAATGTGGAAAAATGAGAGTTAATATAGAAATTGTATTTGTAAACTGTTTGTAAATGGCTGTTTTATGTCAAGAATGCTGGGAAAGCATTTTGACCGTCTTGTGATTAAGGTCGTGGAGACCTAACTGATAAAGTTGCAACTGCTGACGGAGAGTCAATGGAGGACGTCTCGCGTAGCAAGGTCGGCCGAGGTCTTGACCAGCCTCGGTTCGATTAAAATGGTGAGCTTCCGGTACGGTGGATGAGGGACCAAGGAAGCGGCCTATGAGTGAAGCGCTAGGTCACCTGCGAAGGATCCTAGAGGGTGCTGACCATACGGTGCTCGGGCTCTGGGTCGCCCAGGATACCCACGCGTGCGTCGAGGAAGATATTGGAACAAGGAGTAAGAGTTGTTTTCTGGAACCGGGCATGGATCTGGTTGACTGACCTTGCTGGTCCTCAACGGATGAGTCCATGGCTCTTTTATATGGATCTGTTGGTTGATCTTGCTGATCTTCAACGAGAGTCCATCTTGATAAGTGATTATATTGTTGAGTATTATGGGCTAGGAACTATTGAAACGGCCCCTGTGTGGACAGGTGGTGAGCGTTCTAGTTGCCAATGATGCCATAGATACTCTGATGAAGGAATGATGGGAAATTATGAATCAACTGGATAATTTGGGAGATTGTGATCAGTGGTACTATGGTTTCATTAAAGGATTGTTTTAAAGTTAGCTGATGCTAAGAAAAAGGCAATTTTCATATTGGGTGTGTAAGTGGTGTGGCTAGTTTTATGTTTGCATGAAATTCCGGCTAGGGGGCCTTGGAACTCTTTTCCTTGGTACCCGGGACAAAACCTAACCAAATTCCAAATTGGATCCTATCACTACAGTGGTTGGGTGGTTGGCTAACCCATGGGATCGGATGGGGTTAGGCTGGACTGATGGATCCGTAAATCGAGACTCAATTTCTGTTATTACGATAGATAAAGTAAATCCCGGATAGTAATTGTTCTATGGATAGGAATCAACGGCTGTGCCTCCTTGGTGGGGAAAAAAGCGTTGATCCCAATGATCCAAGTGCAAGTTTCTTCCTTGATCTGACCAAGTATCTTTATAGATGCAGTCGGATCTGTTTGATCAGTAAGAGTTTTGACTACGTTAGAGTAAAAATTATCCTGGTGGAATCGCCCGTGCTTTCCGGATAAGGGAAGTTTTTCCGGGTCTGGTTTTGGAAAAAACCGACGGATTAGTCTTTTGTCCGGATATCCGTGGACGAGGCCCCGAGTGTGGGACCCTGCCTCGCGCAAGAAGTCCTACTTCCGCTGCTAGTACCCCGAATCCGTTGCGCGGTGGGAACAGGGATCTCACATTGATGATGTATCAATGCATGGGACATGGCATCTAATAAGGTGACATGCCATGCCATCGATCATGAGGTGGCATGACATGTCATGAGTGATGAGGTGCCATAATGAAGTGGCACATTGAGATGGAACATTGAGCTGGAATAATGCATGCCATGTGTAGGTGGGAACATGCATGGCCACCTTAGGGGTCTCCACCTATGTTTGGTAAATTACCTAGCCTAGGTTACCAAGCCTAGGTAGACTTAGGTTTAGGCTTGGAAGGAAAGAAACTATTCAAGTAGAGCTATTTTCGCATAAAATGGATGAAAATATACCTTTTTGACTCATATTAAGCAATTTTTTTCATAGATCCAACTTTATTAGCACTACTTTCTCACATAAAATAATTGCATGATTACATAGAAATAATTTTCTATAGTTAATTTACTAGTTATGTTCAACTACTCTATGATTTTGAAGTAAAGTTCCAATAGAGATGACGAAAATATCATAAGAGTATTTTATACATATAGATGGATGATCTATAAATTAAATATATGTATATTTTACATGTAAGTGAAACTATGAATGGATGCACCCATGCATGGGAGGTGATGATGACATGGAAACTCGATTTGATGACATGGCATGAAAAATGCTGACGTCATATACGTTTGTAACAACTCAAGATGATGTGATATATCCATGGTGGATGTTTTGTTGATATAGGCTAATGATGTAGTAATCTGAGTGAGGTGGTAGGTCTACCTCCTTGATTATGTATTAATGCATGAGACATGGCATATAATAAGGGGACATGCCATGCCATCAATGATGAGGTGGCATGCCATGTGCTTAATTGGCATTTTTTTATTGGACCATATGCTTAAGTGCACGACTAAGAGCCTAATATTTTATTAGAAGCGCTCAATGTAAAATTCCTTTACCAAGTGGGCAAGATCTAAGGAAAAAAATAGGGGCTATTATGTTTGCCAATTGGCTATTTTTTGGGGTTGTTTCTCAAAAATATTTGCCCAAATTTTGGCCGTTTTGAAGGGTTTTAGAAGATACTCACCCAATTTTGGACATTTAGGGCATTGTATTGGATATTTTCCCCTTCTTAGGTTTCCTATCCTTTATCCCTGAAACCATATCCTAATTAATTTATTTATCCAACGGTGCACACACCAAAGCTACGTAAAATTTTAATATATTTTTTCCAAGTGCTATCAACATTCTTGCCCATGCTACTGGCCCTAGGGTAAAATCCATTCAAATACAACCTTATTTTTCCTTAAATTTTATCATTAACAAAGTGCTTCTTCACATATTCTTATGTGCACATAGGCTTATGGACACCTATATATAGACTTATGCGCACATAGGCTTATGGACACCTATATATAGACTTATGGACACCTATATATGAGTCACAATTTAATTTTTCTAAACGATGCACTTGGCCAATAAATTTATATTTAGCTTGGCATTACTCTTTTAATTTTCCTAAACCATTTTAACCCATCTTTACACATCCTCAGCATAATGTAGTGTGCACACACACACACATAGTGTATTTGTCTACATGTGTGCAATAGTATTATTTTTTGACCTTGTTAATTTTCTCGGGCATATAAACCTTAGCATTTGGGAACAAATTTGATATTTTCAGCTAAATAAAAAATTTCCAAATCTTTTTGCCTAGTTGAGATGATTTTTTTTCCCATGCCCATACATTCGAAAATTAGTCCTACAACAAGTTGAGCAAGTGCATCACATAAACGTAAAGAGAAGGTTGATGATCTCTTAGTATGCTTGACATTTCAATAAGGCATTTATATGTTGATGGAGAGTTTATGCCTCAGAGTAGAGCCTTGATGGGGAGTTTGGGATTCCAGTTATCACGACACCTAGTGCAAGGAAGGCTAAGGTAGCTCTACAAGGACACCGAGGATTGATCTAGGACCACATAGGTCAGAACAGGGTCAAAAAATATATTGCGAGATTGACGTATGATGGTTATGTAGCTCCATTATGCATAAATGGCAAAGGTTTTGTAGGACGCTCAACCCACATGTTTTGAGAATGTTGTAAGGCATGTACGTTGGGAGAAAGCCATGGATGAAGAGATGGCTACATTGTGGAGGAGGTTAAACCCACATGTTTTTTTTTCCGGTGATTTGAGAAGGATGAAAAACCAGAGTCCGTTTTCATGGTGAGTAAGATAGCACACGTGTGAGCACTTAAAAACTCAAGATAGCTACATGTGAATTATTAGATATTCACTTTGAAAAAAGTTCATCGTTTTGTGTAATGTAGGCTTTCCTCACACCCTTTGGAAGCTTGTGGTCACCTTAGTCTAGATAGAATTAAACCACACTTACTTTTTTTGGGCATGAAAAAATCTAGATACTCAGAGCTGCATGAACTCCCATTGGTTTCTCACCTCGAATAAACTTTTAATTTCTCTTCTTTTAAAGTGATGTTGTTCATGTGATCCGTTGGACACGTTGTGTATGATTTTCAATGCTTTTGAAACACTGACATTGAGTTATAAAAACTATGTAAACAACAACTCTTTTTTTTATAAAAAATCTCTTGAAACACATTGTTTTTAAATATTTTGAAGGAAAACCCCACTATTTTTTTCAAACTACACTAATTAAGAAAAAATCAAAATATAAAAAACTATCAATTTTTTAAAATTAACAAACTACATCAAAAATCTTGAAAATAGCACAAAGGTAAAAATCTCAATTTTTGGCTATAATCTCTTACACTACGTGCACATCATTATTCATTTGTCGTACTTTTGCTTTTTCCACCCCCGTGGGGCTTGGTCATTTTTGCATCCACCCAACTCCTGGGCTTGCCCTATCTATCTTGCATGCTCAACCCCTACCTCCATGGGCCTCTCCTTTCTTTCATGTCTCTTGCTCAAGTGCTTGTCCTTGAGTGCCTTGCCTTGCCTCGCTACCCAATGCCATATCACTCCTACCTCCCATGCCCATACATTCCAAAATTAGTCCTGCATCATATAAAGGTAAAGAGAAGGTTGACGATCTCTTAGTATGCTTGACAATTCAATAAGGCATTTATATGTTGATGGAGAGTTTATGCCTCAGAGTAGAGCCTTGATGGGGAGTTTGGGATTCCAGTTATCACGACACCTAGTGCAAGGAAGGCTAAGGTAGCTCTACAAGGACACCGAGGATCGATCTAGGACCACATAGGTCAGAACAGGGTCAAAAAATATATTGCGAGATTGACGTATGATGGTTATGTAGCTCCATTATGCATAAATGGCAAAGGTTTTGTAGGAGGCTCAACCCACATGTTTTGAGAATGTTGTAGTAAGGCATGTACGTTGGGAGAAAGCCATGGATGAAGAGATGGCTACATTGTGGAGGAGGTTAAACCCACATGTTTTGAGAATGATGTTGGGCATGTACATTGGGAGAAGGCCATGGATGAAGAAATGGTTGCATTGGATGTAGATAAGACATGTGCCTTCTCCTCGGAATAAAAAGGCTATTGGATGTAAGTGGGTGTACAAAGCGAAGAATAAATCAGATAGAAGACTTAATAAATACAAGGCAAGATTGGTTGCCAAAGGTTATGCTTGGACCTAAGGGATTGTGATTATGAGGACACATTCAACCCTATTGCCAATACAGTAACTGTGACAATTGTTATTCTATACTGGTGACTACGTGTTGAAAAGTTGGGTTTTGTATCAAATGGATATAAAGAATGTGTTTTTGCATGGTGAGTTGCAAGAAGAAGTATATTTGGGATTGTCATAAGTGTAGGCTACATAAAGTCTTATATGGCTTGAAGGAAGCACTAAGAACATGGCATGATAAGATTGTGCAGTATTATATCACCATTAGCTTTCATATACCAGATGTTGATCATTCACTCTATGTGAGAAAGAGTGATAAGGGTATTATGGTCATCACCATCTATGTACATGACTTGATTGTCAGGGGGGTTGATAATGGAGAGAAAATTGAGAATACAAAGGGTCTCCTCAAGAAGAAGTTTGACATGAAGGATTTGAGTGAGCTGAGACGCTTTCTTACCATTGAGGTTGTTAGGACATTTGAGGGCATATGGCCATCACAAAGACAACATGTATTGGACATGGTGTCCGAATATGGTATAGCTAGTTGTAAGCCCAATTTTGTACAGTTGGATCAGAATGACAAGCAAAGTGCAAATGAGGGTGAGATTTTGGAGAAATCCACTATGTATAGGAATATAGTGGGTATCTTGATTTTCATGATAAGCACCAGGCCAAACATGAACACTACATTTGGATAGTGTAAGGTGTACACTCCAGTACGTGAGGTCCCCACAGTGGATTATGGTCTCTTCTATGAGGCTGGTATACAATTGCAAGCATATGGATACACTCATTCAGATTGGGTGGTAGCATCTTAGATAGAAGACCTACTAGTGGGTTTATGTTTTACTTTGGGAGTGGTGAAGAAGTGGCCAATAGTTTCCTTGTTGAGTACAGAGGTAGAGTACAAGGGTAGCATGTGAGGTAGCGTGGTTACGTCAGCTACCAAACACATAGAGGTTCGTTACAAATTCATTAGAGATAAGGTCTTGGGGTAGGAGAATTATATCTTGTGTATGTCAGCACAAAGGAGTAGGTAGCTAGCATTTTCACTAAGGCCTTGCGTTCAGAAAAGCTTTGATGGAGTTGAGTCTGAGCAAGAGTGTTGAGATGTCAAGCTGAACATGAGGTGACATTCATGATGTGTTTAGGTTACTATTCGACCTTTACACCGTTGGCACATTTGTGGTAGTATAGCTGGCATGATAGATATTCACCAATAAGTCTACAACTAGACTATACCTACCTAGTCCAATTCATTTATGGCATACTTATTTTGCTAGATCACCTACTTAACATGTTCACATTATCGACTACTTGTACATAGTACTCTAATACTCTAGTACTTTTGTTAGTTTTCTTTTATCTTTTGTAGACCTCTTTTGTGGAGGCCAATAAGAACATCAAAATAATTAGGATAATCCATGATTATGAAATGTGGGCGCCAATAAGCACACTCAATACAAATAGGTTGTATCAACGAGATATAAAAAGTGAGAGGCTTTTAGTATAGATAGATTCAAGCCCAATATCTTTCACATGTGGCACCCTTATCCTTGCCACCTTAACACCATGTGTTCACACCACACACTCTCCACTTTTCCAAATATCTTATTACACTCAACTCTATCATGAAGTCTTTCACCCACGTGATTTAGCATTGTTTCATGTACGTGAATATGTCTTTAAACATTCCCCCTCAATACTAAATTGGGAGAATGATCTCAAATTCATTTAGCCACTCCTAGACCACTCTTGTGCATGTGGAATAGAAGCCTAGAATCTATAGAGTTCATTTTACGTGAGAGATCACTCAGGCACATATGGTGCTCCCATTCTCACACAACACATGTTTTGAATGGAATCATTCAAACACATACAAATTTTGAGTTCCCAATGCTCAGGCAGATAACCCTCATAAATTTCTGAACATAATCCCCTAGAAATTTACCAAAAGTATGACTAAGGGTGATTTGGTAAGGTTTCTTGTATTTTATATTTGCTAGTCACTTGAACTAAGGTGGACACTACTACAAGGTTATATAGGCATAAAGAGACATGTGTTTCTAAATTTTCTTTCTAGTTTATGTAATTCTAAAAAATTAAAGCAAAGTCATTAACATAGTATTAAAGTCGTTTTTCATATTAAGAACTTATTATGTTTAAATCCCTTTGAGGGCTAAGGTTAAAGGCATTTATTTTTTTTTCCTTCCTAATTATTTCTTGATTTTTTTATAATTAATATAGAGCCTAAAAATAACAAGGAAATACAACTTAAATAGAAATAGAGAAACAATAGGCAAAAGGTATAAAAAGTACTTCAAAGATTTAAATTTGAAAGCTTAGGTAATTTACATGTAGGTTCCAGCTTGCAAATGGTAAGTGTAGATGGCTGTGCACAATGTGATGAATACCCTCCAAAGTTCTCAAAAATCAATGAACTCTTATAACCTTGGAATCAGTGCCCTCCGTAAGCTCCAAGGTGGAATAAATACCTAGTTTGACTAGCTTAGGGTGTACATGTGTAAGAGATGTAATATAGGTATTGTAAAGTAGTCGTAGGCCAAGGCACAAGCTAGAGGGGCATTAATACCAAGCATGGAGAAGATGAAAGATATGGACCCCTTTATATATCTTTCACCTCCCCTCATGTATGAGATTGATTCCATATAGTATAGCTTAATAGGGACTAGTTAAACTCACACATACTGAAGTAAAAGGTGGCTTTACTAATACATGCCCAAGACTAAGGGGCCTCTCCTAAAATGAATGAAATCTTCTCAAGTTTATCTCAAGAAAGTGCACCCAACTTGGTAAAACCACTTGGTAATTCAAAACCACCTACACAATAACCCACTTACTACTCAATAAAACCATGTGTGTAAGACTACTTACAACATTCCACATACCACTTGCCCAATTCACACTTGGGTGGTTGTACAATAGGGGTCCTCACTTTTGCGATCATGTCATGCAGATGTGACACCCTTGAGGTATCTCGATTGAGTTATACATCCAATTGCAATATCCCAAATGGTAGTAGTCACTAGACATTTAGGAGGTAATTGGACAGAGTTAGTGAACCTACTCCCACCTGGGATAATGCTGTGATGACCACTAATGTGGAACAAGTTATGTGGCACCTGGTGGGTGGACATCCATAAGGCACACCATGTACCTCCATTGAGTTATACATCCAATTGCGATATAGTAGTATTCACTAGACATTTAGGAGGTAATTGGACAGAGTTAGTGAACCTACTCCCACCTGGGATAATGCTGTGATGACCACTAATGTGGAACAAGTTATGTGGTGGTGGGTGGACATCCATAAGGCACACCATGTACCTCCATTGAGCTACATAGTGGCAATCCACATATGGTCGATCACAGTAGGAGGTGGACAACCATGTAACTCGGTTGAGTTACAACTCAAGGGTTCACCTAAAAATATGTAAGTATAACACGTAAGTTCATTAGAAGGGGTTTTTTAATTCAAAAATTTAAGGTAAATTTATAGAAATATATCTATAGAAAGGGTATATTTAAATAGATTCTAAAAAAACTTGTAAATCAATAAAGAAAATGGGTTAGTTTATTATTTAAAAATTCAGAGGTAAGGTGTTAGATTCTCGTATATATCAGAGCGTCAATATTCGATTGGGTCGAGGTCTGCCATGCGTGACCATTCAAAAAAATCTTATCCTTATCTCCACAAAATCGACTGTGTGGAGGGAGGCGGCCAGAACTGGAAGGAAGAACTCTCTCTCTCTCTCTCTCTCTCTCTCTCTCTCTCCGTTGCACACACCAAAGCGCTCCATTGCAGGTAAGCAATGTCGTTTTTTTTTTGCTTTAGAGCTTGTCTGCGAAAGAGAAGCTTTTCGTCTAATGTAGAGAGTGAGGTCGACTACAAAGAGAGAGAACGGCTGTCTGGTGTGTGAAGGGAACCGGCGCTAGTAATGAGCCTGTCTGGAGCTATGGGGAGCTGAGAGCGATTGTTGTCTGGAGCTGTGGAAAGCTAAGCCACAGCTGGCGGCCAGCCAACCAGGCTAGCACCGACGGTGGCCAGCCCATAGGCGGCCAGGCAGGCCAGCATCGGCGCGACGGCCACCCAAGCCAGCAGCAGCCGGCCGGGCCAACCAATTTTAATTTTAACTTTTTTTATTTTAGTTTATTTTTATTTTAAAAAAAATAAAAAAATTAAACGGACTCCTCTCTCCCAAAAGTGGAGGGATAATCCCGGAAGTAAAGGGATAATCCAAGGTGGTTCAGGCAGCACAGGTTCCCACGGGGATTAATTTTTTTGAGTTGCAGGCACCTTTCTCTCAGATCGGAGCATCCCGGAGTAGCGATGCTTGTAGAGGCTCACAGTGCAACACAAATCGGCAGTCGACCACAGTCGTCGTTGCAAGCGACCGTAAGGGGGGTGACTATTCTCTCTCCACCACTGCTCATTTTATTAGCGTTGTTTTTGTAATTTCTGAGTTCTCGCATTTTTATTTGTGCAAGAATTGAAGATGTCTGCTAGGCATAGTGTGTCCCCACTGCCTTCTACTTCTCTAGGGTTTTCAGGACTCTTGTCCTCCTCGGACGGGTTTGACCCCGACCGAATTGTCAGGCCATATATGCCCGACCGTTGTCTGGTCCGGAGTGCGCTCGTCGATCACACGTGATCCACCAGTGCCCTCCTCATCTGTTGACCCCTACTTAGGACACCCAATAAGTCCGCAGCGGCCGCAGTAGCAGATGACCCCTTTCTAGCCAATGATCCAGATGACATGAACACCGACGTCGCCGAGGGGACCGAGGAGGACCTCTTGGAATATGACAACGATGATTATGACCTATTGGACCCTGTCGACGTCCTGACGAGACGGAACTCTGTAGTGGACTTTTTAAATATCTTAATGCAAAACTAAACAATACGGGTAAAGTCCAGGTTGACTTAGTCACACGGTGCTACAGAGAGCATCTCCACACAATTAGATGCACTAACAGCCGCCTCGGCTAGTACTCTAACTCCTCGTGATAGACGAGCTCCTGCGGCACGGGTGAGCGTAGCCTCGCCAGTGGTTGAAGGAGTACAGGCCGATGTGCCTGTGGGGCCGTCCGTAGAGATAGCTTCATCGTTATTAAAAGACTTGAAGCTGCCTAGTTTTGGTAGCAAGGAGAAGGAGAGAAACAAGGACTCGATCAACATGTTTCTAGTGAAGTGGTCAGACTTGCATGCGCTACGATAGCAGCCTAGCCAGATACAGCCCGTAGAGGCTAGCCTCTCATTAACTGACAAAGCGTACAAGTGGTGGATGAGTTTGACAACTCGTCCTGCCACTTGGACGGAGTTTGAAACGATGTTTCGAAAAGAGTTTTTGCCTGTTATAATGAGGCGGAGAGAAGCTGGGAGTTATGGGACAAGTGCTCGATGGATAACAAATCGCTGACTCAGTACATCTCAGACTATAGGGAGATAGTACTCAAGCTAAAGGGGATCGATGCATTCCAGACATTGCGAGGCTTTAAAAGAGGCCTCAAAGATGATTACCTTGAGTACGTAGAGCCCTTACAGCCTAAAGACTTAGCAGAGGCAATTAAGTATGCGCAGATATTTGATGACATCAAGCGCCGTAGTGAGCGTGGTGGTTCGAGCAGGGCTGAGGGTAGTGAGAGGAGGAGGTCAGGACTTAAAAGAAAAGGGTTCTGCAATGATAAGCAAGGGGATAGGATGGACCATGAAGGACAGGGTGGTCATTGGTCTAAAAAACCGCGACCATCCAGGAAGAAAAGAGATAGAAAAATCCAAAAGAAAGAGCAGTATATTAAAGCGCGAAAGGAAAATCGCTACTTTAATTGCAACGATGTAGGGCACACAAAGGTTGAGTGTCCAAAGCCTAAAGCCAGCACGAGTGGCAACGAGCCCAAAAGAGATGGTAGATCCTCCAGGCAGTTGCATACAGTGCAGAGACTCCCTCTCAGTTCCGCAGAGTTCAAAGAGGTGATAGTGTGTCATTGTGATGAGCATCACGCTTGTTCAGTGACACCAGCGATGTGGCAGCCTACTATAGGTCCGCATGACATGGTGCGCATGTATGGCACCATAGGTGGCCGTAGAGTCACAGTTTTTATTGATGATGGAGCTAGCCACAACTTCTTGAACTACTTGTTAGTCAAGAAGTTGGGGTTGGTTGCTGAGACCCAGAGCGATCATGAGTATACTGTTGGCCTAGCCAATGGGTATGACAAAACGGTATGGAATACCATAGTATTGGGGGTTCCATTATCTATGCAGGACTACGAGGCTCCGCTTGACTTTCAGGTCATGCACTTAGCCAGAGCAGATGTATATCTAGGCAGGGAATGGCTGTATGGCTTGGGCCCTAGTCTAGCTCGGAATTACCTACATAATACGCTACGTTTTGAGCATGGAGGTAGAATCATTACCCTGCAGGGCGACCGTACTGTCCCCGCCACACCACTTATTTCCTTCATGGAGTTGTGCACAGCGGTTCGCAGAGACCAGATAGCAGAGGTATATGCTTGTTACCCTCTTTTAAATTCTGTTTCCGTAGATGAAACTGTAAATGATGTTTGCGTAGACAAATAAGGAAAACAAAATAGCCTTGGACGAGACCCATTGTTTGAAAACCCTGTTTGGCATGCATGCGATTCAAACAAGAATTCAAACAAGAAAAAATCCAAGGCGAAAGAGACATTAAAGAAAAAGTACGTAGATACTTTAATGAATTTACTAGAGGAATTTCAAGATGTTTTTCCTGATGATGTGCCAGATGGCTTACCACCATCTAGAGTAGACCATGGCATCGAAATTATGCCACGATCAAAACCTATAAGCAAACCTGCTTATAGATTAAGCCACTCCGAGGCACAGGAGGTGAAAAAACAATTGACGAAATATTTGAACAAAGGCTTCATTCGGCCTAGTTCAAGTCCGTGGGCATCGCCTATTCTTCTGGTAAAGAAGAAAGACGGATCTATGCGGATGTGCATAGACTATAGGGCTCTTAATCAGATAACGATTAAGAACAAGTATCCGATGCCATGCATGGATGAGTTGTTTGATCAACTCTATGGATCGAGATACTTCACAAAAGTAGACCTGAGATCACGGTATCATCAGGTTAGAATTAAAGCAAAAGATGTTGCGAAGACAGTATTTAGGACCCGTTTTAGGCATTTTGAGTTTTTGGTATTTGGGCTAACCAATGCTCCAGCGACATTTATGATGCTGATGGATAGTATTTTACGTCCATATTTAAGAAAATTCGTAGTAGTTTTCCTAGATAATATTCTTGTGTACACTAAGACATAGAAAGAACACATAGAGCATTTGCGTCTAGTATTCGAGTTGTTGCGAGAGCACAAACTATTTGCAAAGAAGAGCAAATGTGAATTTTTTGAAACAAAAATTCACTACCTTGGCCATATTATATCTGCCAATGGTACACAGATGGAGCCTGAAAAAGTAGAGGCTATTCTTAAATGGCCAGTGTCGAAGAATCTCGAGGAACTACAGATTTTTCTTGGCATGTCGGGATTCTACCGATAGTATGTGAGGGACTACGCAAAGATCGCAGTCCCGTTGAGACTGACCAGTTACGGTCAAAAATTTAAAAACATCAGTTGGTGGGGGGAAGCCCAACAGAAGAGCTTTGATAAGCTCAAGGTGACTATAGCAGCTGCACCTGTTTTGACTATTGTTGATCCAAATGAGCCGTTTGTTTTGGAAACAGACGCTAGTAATGAGGCCATTAGGGCCGTACTTATGCAAAGGAAATGCCCAATTGCATTTGAGAGTAAAAAGTTAGATCGTGTGCAACGTAACGAGAGAGAGTTACTAGCGATAGTCCATGCACTGAAAAAGTGGAGACACTATTTATATAGTGCTTCTTTTGAGGTCCGGACGGACCATGAAAGTTTGAAATGGCTTTCAAGTCAAAGTGAACTGAAGGGTAGAAAAGCTTGGTGGGCGGAGATTCTACAGGAGTTTGACCTTCAGATACGTTACCAGAAAGGTAAGTATAATGTGGCGGCAGATGCACTTAGTCGCATGCCACAGATTAATGAACTTAGTTTCACAGTTTTCAAGAATGATTTCTTGGAGTCACTACGTGGTTTATGTGAGCATGATCCATCTTTTACAAAGGTCTGGCGCGCTGTACACACGTACGCACTTCTTCACTGACACGACCACCTCCCTCGTTAGCACGGATTGCTAGTCCGGAGAGACTGGCCGAAGGTGCAATGGGAAGGGAAGCGAGAGTTAGTCCGCTGCTCTGCAGAGACTAGCCGTGTCTTCTTCTGGGTATAGTTTGAAGCAGGAGAGCTCTGACATAAGCCCTTCATCACCTTTGACTGCCATGGCTTCAAAGGGGAGTGATAAACTTCGTCGGGGGGAGAAATATGCTAATTACTCCATTGGCGACGGGTACTTACTCTATAAGGGTAGAGTATGTGTACCAACTATTGGTGACTTTCGGGCCCAAATTCTTAAAGAAAGTCATGATAGTCCAAGTGCGGGTCATCTCGGGATTCAGAAGACCTATGCACTAGTAAAAAGATAGTTTTATTGGCCTAGTTTGTTTAAGGATGTCCAGACTTATGTGCTGAAATGCAGTAAGTGCCAGGTCAATAAACCCAAACGTCTCAAGGTTGGAGGACTAATCCATCCCCGCTAGAGATTCCTCAAGGGAAATGGGAAAGCATTTCCATGGATTTTATTACCGGTTTACCCAAGATGAGTCAAGGGAATGACTCGGTGTGGGTGGTAGTGGACAAGTTAACTAAAATGGCAAAGTTTATCGCCACCACGAAGAAAACTGTTAAAACGCTAGAGCTGGCAAAACTCTTTATTGAACATCTCTAAAAGCTATATGGCCTACCCGCGCAGATATAGTGTCGGATAGACATAGAAAGTTCAACAGTCATTTTTGGAGGAAAGTCTTCAAAAAGTTGGATACTACTCTGAGTATGAGTATGGCAGATCATCCGGAGTCTAATGGTCAAACTGAAAGAGAACCAAATTCTAAAGGATATGTTGTGTTCTTATGTTAGTAAGAAGCAATCTAATTGGGAAGAGTACTTGCCCTTATTGGAGTTTGCCTATAACAGCTCCGACTGGATTTACACCATTCATGTTAATGTATCGATTCCAGCCAAGATCTTTGATGGCTGTAGGCCTAGAAAAGGAGAAGATTCAATCTGTCACATCAAGGATTTCCTTGAAGATATGAATGATATGCTCAAAGCCACACGTGAGAGCATTCGTAGCGCTCAGGATCGCGCTAAAACTTATGCGGATAAAGGACGTAGAAAGGTGACCTTTGCAGAAGGTGACTTTGTATTCCTCAAGGTTCCTGCGCAGTCAGAAACCATGAAAATGGGAAAGTGTGATAAACTGAAGAAATCAGTTCACGGGTTAGAGAACACAGTTTCTCAAGAGATTTTGATGGACTTGATAGAGCCACCAAAGATACCACATGAACAGACAAACCTGACATAAAGTGTACCAAGAGGTACTTGTTACATGGACAGACAGGGATGAGGAGGCAGCTACTTGGGAATGCCGTAGTGCAATTTCCCCAGTTTGTTTTCGAGGAAGAAAACTCTTCTTAAGGGGGGGGGTAATGTCACGTAGGCTGTAACGCCTATGAGACCGATGGCAGACCGGATGGCCAGACGGGACTTTAGCGTCAACGCCTCGGCCAGAGCGCTGAGGATGTGGCCATCCGAGGTTCAGTGGGAGAGGACGCCCATGCGGAGTCATGGGCGGCCAGGCTAGTGTGGACGGGCAATCCTCATTCTTCCTCTATGGCTGGGTGGTGTGAGCCAGAGGCCCATCCCCTCTTGTGGTAACGCCTGTAGTGGTGTTATGAGAATCTATATCTACGGGCAGGCCATATAGCTTGTAGAGATGTTCAATAAAGAGTTTTGCCAACTCTGGTGTTTTAACAGTTTTCTTCATGGCGATAAACTTTGCCATTTTAGTTAACATGTCCACTACCACCCACACCGAGTCATTCCCTCGACTCATCTTCGGTAAACCAGTAATGAAATCCATGGAAATGCTTTCCCATTTCCCTTGAGGAATCTCCAGCGAATGGAGTAGTCCTCCAACCTTAAGACGTTCGTGTTTATTGACCTGGCACTTACTGCATTTTAGCACATAAGTCTAGATGTCCTTAAACAAACTAGGCCAATAAAACTATCTTTTTACTAGTGCATAGATCTTCTGAATCCTCGAATGACCTGCACTTGGACTATCATGACTTCCTTTAAGAATTTGGGCCCAAAAGTCACCAATAGTTTTGGTACACATACTCTACCCTTGTAGAGTAAGTACCCGTCGTCAATGGAGTAAGTACCCGTAGTAGTTTTCCTAGATGATATTCTTGTGTACAGTAAGACACAGAAAGAACACATAGAGCATTTGCGTCTAGTGTTCGAGTTGTTGCGAGTGCACAAACTATTTACAAAGAAGAGCAAATGTGAATTTTTGAAACATAAATTCACTACCTTGGCCATATTATATCCGCTGATGGTACGCGGATGGAGCCAGAAAAAGTAGAGGCTATTCTTAAATGGCCAGTGTTGAAGAATCTCGAGGAACTGCAGATTTTTCTTTGCATGTCGGGGCTCTACCGAAAGTATGTGAAGGACTATGTGAAGATCGCAGTCCTGTTTGACTGACCAGTTACGGTCAAAACTAAAAACATTAGTTGGGGGGAAGCCCAACAGAAGAGCTTTGATAAGCTCAAGGTGACTATAGCAGCTGCACCAGTTTTGACTATTGTTGATCCAAATGAGCCGTTTGTCTTGGAAACAAACGCTAGTAATGAGGCCATTGGGGCCGTACCTATGCAAAGGGAACACCCAATTGCATTTGAGAGTAAAAAGTTAGATCGTGCGCAGCGTAACTACTCGGCTTACAAGCGAGAGTTACTAGCAATAGTTTATGCACTGAAAAAGTGGAGACACTATTTATATGGTGCTTCTTTTGAGGTCCGCACGGACCATGAAAATCTGAAATGGCTTTCAAGTCAAAGTGAATTGAAGGATAGAAAAGCTCAGTGGGCAGAGATTCTACAGGAGTTTGACCTTCAAATATGTTACCAGAAAGCTAAGTATAACGTGGTGGTAGATGCACTTAGTTCCATGCCACAGATTAATGCACTTAATCGCATACCACAAATTAATGAACTTAGTTTCACAGTCTTCAAGAATGATTTCTTGGAGTCACTACGTGGTTTATGTGAGCACGATCCATCTTTTACAGAGGTCTGGCGTGCTGTACGCATACGCACTTCTTCACAGACGAGACCACCTCCCTCGTTGGCATGGATTGCTAGTCCGAAGAGACTGGCCGAAGGTGCAACGAGAAGGGAAGGGAAGCGAGAGTTAGTCCGGAGAGACTAGCCGTGTCTTCTTCTGGGTATAGTTTGGAGCCCGAGAGCTCTGACGTAGGCCCTTCATCACCTTTGACTGCCACGGCTTCAAAGGGGAGTGATAAACTTCGTCGGGGGGAGAAATATGCTAATTACTCCATTGACAACGGGTACTTACTCTACAAGGGTAGAGTATGCATACCAACTATTGGTGACTTTCGGGCCCAAATTCTTAAAGAAAGTCATGATAGTCCAAGTGCGGGTCATCCCGGGAGTCAGAAGACCTATGCACTAAAAAGATAGTTTTATTGGCCTAGTTTGTTTAAGGACGTCCAGACTTATGTGCTGAAATGCAGTAAGTGCCAGGTCAATAAACACGAACGTCTTAAGGTTGGAGAACTACTCCATCTTGGAGATTCCTCAAGGGAAATGGGAAAGCATTTCCATGGATTTCATTACCGGTTTACCCAAGACGAGTCGAGGGAATGACTCGGTAAATGGCAAAGTTTATCACCACAAAGAAACTGTTAAAACGCTAGAGTTGGCAGCAAAACTCTTTATTGAACATCTCTACAAGCTATATGGCCTGCCCGCAGATATAGTGTCGGATAGAGATAGAAAGTTCAACAGTCATTTTTGGAGGAAAGTCTTCAAAAAGTTGGATACTACTCTGAGTATGAGTACGGTAGATCATCCGAAGTCTGATGGTCAAACTGAAAGAGTTAACCAAATTCTAGAGGATATGTTGGGTTCTTATGTTAGTAAGAAGCAATCTAATTGGGAAGAGTACTTGCCCTTATTGGAGTTTGCCTATAAAGGCTCCAAACACTCAGCGACTGGATTTACACCATTCATGTTAATGTATGGATTCCAGCCAAGATCTCCGATGGCTGTAGGCCTAGAAAAGGAGAAGATTCAATTTGTCAAGGATTTCCTTGAAGATATTAATGATATGCTCAGAGACGCACGTGAGAGCATTCGTAGCGCTCAGAATCGCGCGCTAAAACTTATGCGGATAAAGGACGTAGAAAGGTGACCTTTGCAGAAGGTGACTTTGTATTCCTCAAGGTTCTTGCATAGTCAGAAACCATGAAAACGGGAAAGTGTGATAAACTTTCTCTGAGATATTGTGGTCCTTTTCAAAATCCTTAAGGAGATTGGGGACGTAGCATATAAACTTGAGTTACCGGAGAGTTCTCAAGTCCATCCTGTCTTCCATGTCAGTAAACTGAAGAAATCAGTTCACGGGTTAGAAAACGCAGTTTCTCCAGAGATTTTGTGGACTTGATAGAGCCACCAAAGATACCACATGAACCTAAAAACATTCTAGAGTATCGTGACAGACAAACCCGACATAAAGTGTACCAGGAGGTACTTGTTAAATGGACAGACAGGGATGAGGAGGCAGCTACTTTTGGGAACGCTGTAGTGCAATTTCCAAGAGGTTTCCCCAGTTTGTTTTCGAGGATGAAAACTCTTCTTAAGGGGGGGTAATGTCACGTAGGCTGTAATGCCTGTGACCGACGGCGGCAGACTGGATGGCCAGACAGGGCTTTAGCGTCAACGCCTCGGTCTGAGCACTGAGGACATGGCCATCTGGGGTTCAGTGGGAGAGGACACCCATGCGGAGTCATGGGCGGCCAGGCTAGTGTGGATAGCAGGCCACACACTATATAGCCTGGGGGATGAGGGGCAATCCTCATTCTTCCTCTATGGCTGGGTGGTGAGCCAGAGGTCATCCCCTCGTGGTAACGCCCATAGTGGAGTGAGGCCACACACTATATAGCCTAGGGGATGAGGGGCGATCCTCATTCTTCCTCTATTGCTGGGTGGTGAGCCAGAGGCCGTCCCCTCGTGTGGTAACCCCCGTAGTGGGGCTTTAGTGTCAACGCCTCGATCGGAGCGCTGAGGACGTGGCCATCCGGGGTTCAGTGGGAGAGAACGCCCATGCGGAGTCATGGGCGACCAGGCTAGTGTGGACGGCAGGCCACATACTATATAGCTTGGGGGATGAGGGGCAATCCTCATTCTTCCTCTATGACTGGGTGGTGAGCCAGAGGCCGTCCCCTCTTGTGGTAACTCAGCCAATAAAACTATCTTTTTACTAGTGCATAGGTCTTCTGAATCCTGGGATGACCTGCACTTGGACTCTCATGACTTTCTTTAAGAATTTGGGCCCGAAAGTCACCAATAGTTGGTACACATACTCTACCCTTCTAGAGTAAGTACCCGTCGTCAATGGAGTAATTCGCATATTTCTCCCCCCAATGAAGTTTATCACTCCCCTTTGAAGCCATGGCAGTCAAAGGTGATGAAGGGCCTACGTCAGAGCTCTCGGGCTCCAAACTATACCCAGAAGAAGACACGGCTAGTCTCTCCAGACTAACTCTCGCTTCCCTTCCCGTTGCACCTTCGGCCAGTCTCTCCGGACTAGCAATCCATGCCAATGAGGGAGGTGGTCTCGTCTGTGAAGAAGTGCGTACGTGTACAGTACGCCAGACCTCTCTAAAAGATGGATCGTGCTCACATAAACCACGTAGTGACTCCAAGAAATCATTCTTGAAGACTGTGAAACTAAGTTCATCTGCCACCATGTTATACTTACCTTTCTGGTAATGTATCTGAAGGTCAAACTTCTGTAGAATCTCTGTGCATCGAGCTTTTCTACCCTTCAGTTCACTTTGACTTGAAAGCCATTTCAGACTTTCGTGGTCCGTCCGGACCTCAAAAGAAGCACCATATAAATAGTGTCTCCACTTTTTCAGTGCATGAACTATTGCTAGTAACTCTTGCTCGTAAGCCGAGTAGTTACGTTGCGCACGATCTAACTTTTTACTCTCAAATGCAATTGGGCGTTCCCTTTGCATAAGTACGGCCCCAATGGCCTCATTACTAGCGTTTGTTTCCAAGACAAACGGCTCATTTGGATCAACAATAGTCAAAACAGGTGCAGCTGCTATAGTCACCTTGAGCTTATCAAAGCTCTTCTGTTGGGCTCCCCCCAACTAATGTTTTTAGTTTTTTTACCATAACTGGTCAGTCAACGGGACTGCGATCTTCGCGTAGTCCTTCATATACTATCAGTAGAATCCCGACATGCCAAGAAAAATCTGCAGTTCCTTGAGATTCTTCGGTGCTGGCCATTTAAGAATAGCCTCTACTTTTTCTGGCTCCATCCGCGTACCATCGGTGGATATAATATGGCCAAGGTAGTGAATTTTTGTTTCAAAAAATTCACATTTGCTCTTCTTTGCAAATAGTTTGTGCTCTCACAACAACTCGAACACTAGACGCAAATGCTCTATGTGTTCTTTCTGTGTCTTACTGTACACAAGAATATCATCTAGGAAATCTACTACAAATTTTCCCAGATATGGACGTAAAATGCTGTCCATCAACGTC
Source organism: Cibotium barometz (assembly GCF_041138505.1). Lineage (NCBI taxonomy): Eukaryota > Viridiplantae > Streptophyta > Polypodiopsida > Cyatheales > Cibotiaceae > Cibotium > Cibotium barometz. The sequence goes on along the minus strand of NC_141090.1, from coordinate 5,319,331 downwards.
ATAAATGTCGCTGGAGCATTGGTTAGCCCAAATGGCATAACCAAAAACTCAAAATGCCCGAAAAACGAGTCCTAAATGCTGTCTTCACAACATCTTCTGCTTTAATTCTAACCTGATGATACCGTGATCTCATGTCTACTTTTGTGAAGTATCTCGATCCATAGAGTTGATCAAATAACTCATCCATGCATGGCATTCGATACTTGGTCTTAATCGTTATTTGATTAAGAGCCCTATAGTCTATGCACATCCGCATAGATCCGTCTTTCTTCTTTACCAGAAGAATAGATGATCCCCACGGACTTGAACTAGCTGGCCGAATGAAGCCTTTGTTCAAATATTCCGTCAATTGTTTTTCCACCTCCTGTGCCTCGGAGTGGCTTAATCTATAAGCAGGTTTGCTTATAAGTTTTGATCCTGGCATAATTTCGATGCCATGGTCTACTTCTCTAGATGGAGGTAAGCCATCTGGCAAATCTTCAGGAAAAACATCCTGAAATTCTTCTAATAAATTCATTAAAGTATCTATGTACTTTTTCTTTAATGTCTCTTTCACCTTGGATTTTTTCTTGTTTGAATCACATGCATGCCAAACAAGGTTTTCAAACAGTGGGTCTCGTCCAAGGCTATTTTGTTTTCCTTGTTTGTTTACGCAAACATCATTTACAGTTTCATCTACGGAAATAGAATTTAAAAGAGGGTAACAAGCATATACCTTTGTGTGCACAGCTCAATGGAGGAAATAACTGGAGTGGCGGGGACAGTACGGTCGCCCTGCAGGGTAATGATTCTACCTCCATGCTCAAAATGTAGCGTATTATGTAGGTAATTCCGAGCTAGACTAGGGCCCAAGCCATACAGCCACTCCCTGCCTAGATATACGTCTACTCTGGCTAAGTGCATGACCTAAAAGTCAAGCGGAGCCTCGTAGTCCTGCATAGATAATGGGACCCCCAATACTACGGTATTCCATACCGTTTTGTCATACCCATTGGCTAGGCCAATAGTATACTCATGATCGCTCTGGGTCTCAGTCAACCCCAACTTCTTGACTAACGAGTAGCTCAAGAAGAAGTGGCTAGCTCCATCATCAATAAAAATTGTGACTCTACGGCCACCTATGGTGCCATACATGCGCACCATGTCATGCGAACCTACAGTAGGCTGCCACATCGCTGGTGTCACTGAACAAGCGTGATGCTCATCACAATGACACACTGTCACCTCTCTGAACTTTGTGGAAATGAGAGGGAGTCTCTGCACTGGAGTCTCTGCACTGTATGCAACTGCCTACAGGATTTACCATCTCTTTTGGGCTCGTTGCCACTCGTGCTGGCTTTAGGCTTTGGACACTTAGCCTTCATGTGCCCTACATCGTTGCAATTAAAGCAGCGATTTTCCTTTTGCGCTTTAATATACTGCTCTTTCTTTTGGATTTCACTGTCTCTTTTCTTCCTAGATGGTCGCGATTTTTTAGACCAATGACCACCCTGTCCTTCTTGGATTATCCTATCCCCTTGCTTATCACTGCGAAACCCTTTTCTTTTAAGTCCTAACCTCCTCTTCTCACCTCGGCCCTGCTCGAACCACCACGTGCACTATGGCGCTTGATGTCATCAAATATCTGCGCATACTTAATTGCCTCTGCTAAGTCTTTAGGCTGTAAGGGCTCTACGTACTCAAGCTAATCATCTTTGAGGCCTCTTTTAAAGCCTCGCAATGTCTGGAATGCATCGATCCCCTTTAGCTTCAGTACTATCTCCCTATAGTCTGCGATGTACTGAGTCAGGGATTTGTTCTCCATCGAGCACTTGTCCCATAACTCCTAGCTTCTCTCCGCCTCATTAAAACAGGCAAAAACTCTTTTCGAAACATCGTTTCAAACTCCATCCAAGTGGCAGGACAAGTTGTCAAACTCATCCACGGCTTGTACGCTTTGCCGGTTAATGAGAGGCTAGCCTCTACGGGGGCTGTATCCGGCTAGGCTGCTGTCTCGCAGCGCGTGCAAGTCTGACCACTTCACTAGAAACATGTTGACCGAGTCCTTGTTTCTCTCCTTCTCCTCGCCACCAAAACTAGGTAGCTTCAAGTCTTTTCATAACGACGAAGCTATCTCTACAGATGGCCCCGCAGGCGCATCGGCTTGTACTCCTGCAACCACTCACGAGGCTACGCTCACCCGTGCCGTAGGAGCTCATCTATCATGAGGAGTCAGAGTACTAGCCGAGGCGGCTATCAGTGCATCTAACCGTGTGGAGATGCCCTGTAGCATCGTGACTAAGCCAGCCTGGACTAACCGTGTGGAGATGCCCTGTACCCATATTGTTTAGTTTTGCATTAAGATATTTAAAAAGTCCACTAGAGAGCTTTGTCTCTATCAAGATGTTGGCAGGGTCCAATAGGTCATAATCATCGTCTCGTCATATTCTAAGAGATCCTTCTCGGTCCCCTCGGCGACGTTGGTGTTGATGTCATCTGCTAGCTGCGGTCGCTGCGGGCTCATTGGGTCCTAAGTAGGGGTCAACAGACGAGGAGGGCACTTGTAGATCACGCGTAATCGAGGAACGCACTCCGGACTGTCAGTCGGGCATATACGGCCTGACAATTCGATCGGGGTCAAACCCACGATCGAGGACAAGAGACCTAAAAACCCTAGAGAAGTAGAAGGCGGTGGGGACACACCACGACTAGCAGACATCTTTAATTCTTGCACAAATAAAAATGTAAGAACTCGGAAATTACAAAAAAAACGCTAATAAAATGAGCAGTGGTGATGGAGAGAGAATAGTCACCTCAGTCGCCTCCTGCGACTGTCGTCGTCGACTACCGATTGCTGTTGCACTACGAGCCTCTACAAGCGTCGCTACTCCGGGATGCTCCGATCCGACAGAAAGGTGCCTGCAACTCATAAAAAAAAATTTCCCCGCGGGAACCTGTGCTGCCTGAACCACCTTGGATTATCCCTTTACTTCCGGGATTATCCCTCCACTTTCGGGAGAGAGGTGTCCGTTTAATTTTTAATTTTTTTTAAAAAAATTTAAAAAATTTAAAATTAAAATTGGATGGCCGCCTGTGGGCTGGCCATCGGTGGCCGCCTATGGGGTGGCCGCTACCAGCGCTGGCCGCCTCTGGCTACCGCTGCGCTGGCCTGGCTAGGCGCCTATGGGCTAGCCGCCGCCGGCGCGCGCTGGCCTGGCTGGCTGGCCGCCGGCTGTGCTGGCCTAGCTGGCCGCCGTCGTCGACTGTGGCTTGGCTTTTCACAGCTCCAAACAACAGTCACTCTCAGCTCCCCACAGCTCCAGATAGGCTCATTACTAGTGTCGGTTCCCTCCACACACCAGACAGTCGTTCTCTCTCTTCGCAGTCGACCTCTCTCTCTACATTAGACGAAAAGCTTCTCTTTCGCAGACAAGCTCCAAAGCAAAAAAAACGACATTGCTTACTTGCAATGGAGCGCTTTGGTGTGTGCAACGGAGAGCGAGAGAGAGAGAGAGAGAGAGAGAGAGAGAGAGAGAGAGAGAGAGAGAGAGAGAGAGAGAGAGAATTCTTCCTTCCAGTTCTGGCCCCCTCCCTCCACACAGTCGATTGTGGAGATAAGGATAAGATTTTTTTGAAACCATTGAGTGGGCTCTGGTCCCCGGTCATGCACGAACCCTGACCCAATCAAAACTGACGCTCTGATACCAATGTTAGATTCTCGTAACACCACTTCGAGTGTTACCACAAGAGGGGACGGTTCACCACCCAGCCATAGAGGAAGAATGAGGATTGCCCCTCATCCCCCAGGCTATATAATGTGTGGCCTGCCGTCCACACTAGCCTGGCCACCCATGACTCCGCATGGGCGTCCTCTCCCACTGAACCCCGGATGGCCACGTCCTCAGCGCTCCGACCGAGGCGTTGACGCTAAAGCCCCGTCTGGCCATCCGGTCTACCGTCACCTATGTGACATAAGGGGTTTTTGTTGAACGCACGTGATACATGAGGTTTCTTAGTAGTGCCTCTTTCAATATTACAAGATGCATATTTGAATGTCCAATGTGTAACTTGATTAAGTTACTTATACATAAACCATGGCATTCATGTAAATCAAGCATGCACCTCAAGATTATATAAAGAAAGCAAAATAATAAAATAAGTTTTTATGTAAATCGACCGAATCACGAGGATACTCAATCGTAGATGGACATGTGTGCAGCTCGACCATGTTGTGAAGGAAAAAAATAAATTTTAAATGTCCAGGTAACCCGATCAAGTTACGTGGGTACCCCAGCCCATGTGGACACATGTTTTTTTATTTCGACACATTGTAAAGGAAAGGAAAAATTACCAAAAAAAAAATTAATTCCACATAACTCAACCTCATTACGTGGATACCCAACTAAGTATGGACACGTGTTTTGGAAAAATAAATTTCTAAAAATAAATTTTGTAATTTTTCATGAAAATTTATTGAGTCACATAGATGATGAACACGTGTAAATCTCGACAACATTGTGAAGGAGAGAAAAATTAGTTAATTTTTAATTTTCCACATAACTCAAACTGAGCTACATGTATATCCAACTAATGGGACACGTGTCTAGCTTGACGATGTTACAAAGGAAACAAAAATCCAAAAAGAAAATTTTTGATTTTCCATGCTCCACATTGCAAAGGAAAGAAAAAAATCTTAAAAAATAAAAACGTGGGTACCCAACCCATGATGGACATGTGTAATACCACAACCAATCGTGGGGTGCCACATGTTCCTTGTCTCAAAATCTTTACCCTAACCGAGTCAAGATATAAAAGCCCCCCCCCCCATTCTCATTGTTCACTTTTAGAGCTCCCTCTCTCTCTAAATTAAAAGCCCCATTTTTTCCCCCCCATTCTCATTGTGCACTCTTAGAGCTCCCTCTCTCCCTAATTTAAAAGCCCCACTCCCCCCCTTTCATTCTCACTGTTCACTCTTAGAGCTCCATCATTGCCTAATCTACATTAACTTTTCACATAATTATTCACCTAATCTCTATTAGGTCTTCCATAATCTCCATTAGACATTTTCATCCCTTTCACATCTAGGGTAGGGTTTTCATTAAGGTGGCCTCACATCATCCTCTTTAGCATGGACTCTCGTGAGTCCATTGAGGACCTCATAGCCCATGATTCAACGTGAGCTATCAAAAATCCGTGCAAGTGTGGGTGTGACACACCATGTACCTTATGTTAAGAAAACGTGGTGCTTATGCTAGATCAAGTTGAGTGGAAGAGAGAGACCCAAAAAATACAAGAACAAATCTTGTTTATTAAGTTGCTTATGCATACAACTTGGCCTTTGCCCACACAAATGCCTTCTAGCTTTGTCTTTAAATAGGTGAGCTAGTGGACCATAAGTCCATTCACACACACACACACACACACACACACACACACTTCTCCTACCCTTTTACATGACCTTAGTCTTTTAATACCCCCCCTCAATACCAACTATGAAAAAAATTGGAATAGGTGGTATTGGACATAGGTTGCCTTTATAACATTAGGCGTACAAGGTTAGGAATATAGGTGTTGTTACATTTGAGATTTAAAACAACTTCTCAGTGGAGTTAGAGGCTAATGCAAAGTTAGCCTCTAACTCTTTGTTAGGACATTTAGAAGTGATATTCCCCGTTTGTTTACACTTGTTACATTTCATCTTGTTGGGATATTTGATCCAACAATTATTTGCCAAATGACCCACCTTTTTGCAATGGACACACCTTACTTTGCTCACTTGATGTGATAAAGCTTGTTCGATATTCTCAATGGAGTCGATGCATTTGAAGATTCAGCTCCTCCCTTTGGCCTCTTTTCTTCATCAAGACAAGATTGAATGACTCCTTCAAGGGTAGGATTAGGTATGTTCTTCAGGGTGGTGACTAAGGTGGGGTACACCTTCTTGACTGCTTTTAAGAAAACAGCCACTGCATCATCTTCAAAAAGCGCATCGAAAACTAATTTTTTTATTTTTTATTTTGGACTTCTTAAAAAAATTAAGTGTACAAAAAAAGAAAACATTGATAAAAACCAAGTATTTCTTGGTAAAATAAAATTGAAATAAGATGTTATAGCTCATCATTGACTCTCTCACCCTCAGCTAGATCCATGACTCTGAATACATCTATTTCTAGAAATACCTCTCCATCTACATCTTTGTCAATAGGTGTAGCCTTCGTATCATCCTCTTCTATTAGCTTCTATTTCAGGCATTAGAGGTGGTTGTGTTGAAAGTTGTTCTTCTATTTCTTCTTTGAATTCCGGATTAGTTTTTGTGTTTTCTTCTGGTTCAAGTGCTAGTAATTGTTGAATTACTATACCTTCATTTGATCATTCTTCTAGTTATTCAACTGGATCAGTATCCTGTTTCTTGTGCTTCTTGAGTGGGTTCCTCAACCTCTACTTCATCTAATATTTCCATATCTTTAAATATTTGTTTACTGCATGGATCAATTTGAATTACAAACAATCACCTATGATCTCTCGGGTCCACCTTGAAGATGACCTGCTCACAATGCTTTGGTAGCACAAATGTGTCCCTTTGGTTTGTCCATATCTTTGTGGAGTCTACTTGAACAAATGTGTCCCTTTGGTTTGTCCATATCTTTGTGGAGTCTACTTGAACAAATCCGATCTTATCTCTGTGCATGGTTGCTTGTGGTCCCTGAGTCACTACCTTGAACCACTTCACATCAAAAATGAACATAGAAACTTTCTAAACCCAACCTTGATAATGTCTTGTATCGTTCCACAGTAATCAAGCATGCCAACTTCACGACTTAGATCACCTACGCTTGAACGATGTTCTTGCGTGAAATTTTCTTTGACACCACAATCAAATGTTGTTCTCTTCTTTTCTATTTGCTTCACTCAAAAGTGGTGAGACGATCGTGTGACCAAAGTGCACCAAATTTGCAATACTGCAAGTAAAAGAAGATTATGAAATTGTATCAAGAACAAAAACTTATACAAGACTATGTCTTACGGTTTCTTATGTACATATAAAAACTCACTTAATCACAACCATATATGTAAGCTCCTCCTCGTCTCGCTTATAACCTCACCACTCTGTTTTGCTTGTTATATGGTTTGCTGAAGCCATCTACTAAAAGAAAATTCTGGAAGTTGAGCGAGTGAATCTAGGTATGGCAATGCTCTAGTTGTTTGAATCTTTCTAAAATTCAAACGCTCTCAGTATCTTTCCCTCTTTACTAGGTTATACCTCTCAATCCATTTCTCCATAGCACTTGAGTTGAGGATGTAAAATTTATTAATCTTCTCTCGCAATGCCGTATCCATTGTTCTCTAAAGCCCTTGTCCTTGAGGCTCTTCCCCCCCAACAACGAGCCGATCATCCTCTTCTTGTGTCCACAATCATGGCATATATAGGTTTGACATACTAAGAAATTATGTTATGTATACAAGATATTCTTGAAAAAGCCATCCAGTTGCCATACTGCTCTCAGGGTGAGCTTTTTGTGTGATGAACAAAAGCTTTCAGTGTCTTCATAAATCTCTCAAGGAAAAACATCCATCGCCTATGAGAAATACCTGCTATAGCAATCTTGTTAACCACATGAACAAGTAGGTGCAATTGAATAGTCAGGAAACTTATTAGAAAGAATTTATCCACCATTATAACTGCTTCAGTGGAGTTTAGACGAGCTGCTTCCAATGTATTTCTTCTAATCTCATTCTTTGATATCCACCGTACCACTGCACTAATCTTGTATATTATCGCTCTTATGTCTTCAGCTTATGTCTTCACTGAGGCAATCCTTGATGGCTATTGGCAGCACAAACTATAAGATTTTGTGCTAGTCATGAGACTTCAAACCACTAAGCGCTTCATCCTTTGTGAATGCTTCCTTCAAGAAATACATACAACTAGTGGGAGTACGAAACTCGCTGATGCACTTCTTTACATGCCGTTGCTCTTCTTTGGTTAAGACCCAAGGTGCTCTAGGGAGAATCACCTTCCCATCAAGTCTGCTCCGTGCCCATAAGTGTTGCATGTGATCCACCTCTTATAGATCAACCCTTTGTGCCTTGCTCTCTTTAGCACGTGTGATGGTTTTCCAAAGCATATCGGCTATGTTTTTGAAAATTTGTATAGGGTCAAGAAGATGATTGACTAGAAGATCACTCCAGTATGGGAGTAGATGGAAGTTGGATAGCCGCTTCATTCCAAGGGGTAAACAACTTGGATCCACTTCACATGCCCTCCTCCAATCACTTAGCTTTAGTAGCACAAGAGGAGTCCTCCCTAGAAATCACTTAGCTTTAGTAGCACAACAGGAGTCCTCCCTAGAAATCACTCTCGCAACTCATGGTTATCAGGGAGATACTTTTTGTGGCCCTCGTAGACAACATTCTTCAAAGCTATTGAGTAACGAGCCTCTAATTCATGTCCACATATAGGGCATGCATTATAACCAGATATTGAAAGTCCTGCCAAATATGCTAATCATTGTGATGAGATATGCAAATAATACAAAAATTCTAAAATCATGAAATTAAATCAGATCAAGAAATCTTAGAATAATTAGCTTACTAGAGCACTCTCCATAGCCCGGCCAATCATGCATGGTCCACATAAGTATTCCTCACACTATTGCAGCCCTTTCTCTAGACTGCTTAGAACTTGGATACCATCCCATAACGTGCATAGCTCGTTAACTAATGGAGCCAAGTAGATGTCCATATCCATATTCTTAACCTTGTACTTTCCTAGAACTATTATGGAAAGTAAAAGGTGCCCCTTATTTATTGCTAACCATGGTGGCAAGTTATAATTCACTAGGCAAATGAGCCATGTACTCCATGATGAACTTCGTAAGCCAAATGAATTGAATCCATCCATTGCTAGTCCGAGATGAATATGACAAGACTCTTCCCCAAAGTCCACCCACATCTCTTCGATATGCCTCCATGCTGGAGAATCAGCGACACACACATAACGTCATCTATGGAGCTAGTGTTTCGATGCCAAGTCATTAAAGATGCACTGGTGCATCTGAACATTGTTTGAATGCATGGAATGGTGGGAAAGTGTCGTAAGACTTTAGTAGGGACCCTTTTTCCTTGAAAATCTTGCCTATATCTCGATGAACCACACTGTGGACACTCATGAAGAGGGGCGTACTCATGCCAAAAGAGATACAATTATTCGAACAAGCATGGTGTGTGTTATAGTCCATCCCTATGGAGTGCAACATGTCTTTTGCTCGTGCACGGTTCGAAGGCATCTCATTGTCTTCTGGTAGAATTTGATCTTTCAATAACTCGTTAGATATAACAGAATGAATAGTAAAGGAGAAAGACAAGACATTCATGCAAGCATGTGAACATAGAGAGGGGAAGGGACACATACCCCATAAGTTTTGAAATGCTTGTATTAGACCACCCATATATTGATTACAAGTTCAATATGGAGAGGCAAGTGCGGAGAACTGAAACATGTGCTTCACAGTAAAGTGGTAGATGAGCAAGCCTATGTAGCTCTTTCTCCTCTCAAGAAGCATGCTCCACACATTGTCTGATGTCTTCTACTTCATGATCGTCTACTCTGTGGCTTGTGTCGTGTAGGGCATCTATCATGTCGGCCATGTCATGTTCTAGAACTTGATCTGCATCTGTAAAAGCTTGCTCATGTTCCAATCCCATCGAGGTTGCCTTTGCCTTTTCTCTTTTGCTCCGCGCTCAGGTTGGATATCTACCAGTTCATTGTTTGAGCGAACATTAAGACCAGTATAAGTAGATGTTGCAAGTGCTCTACTAGAAATATGCCCCATTTTTTGGAATACTCATCTTAAATTCTTTGACGTCGGGCGACTTGGTACTTGCAATGCCACTGCAAGTACCAAGTTGCAAGTGATCTACTAGAAATATGCCCCATTTTTTGGAATACTCATCGTAAATTCTTTGACGTCGGGTGACTTGGTACTTGCAATGTGACTGCATGGGCATAGCATTTTCCCCTCTAAATTGACAAAATTTGAAAGGTTCATAGCACTCATGGGCTCCATGTATGCTGAATACACATGTGAATTTGGCTCCAAATGAGGAGGAGGTGGAGCTTCTTTTATACTTCATGCATGGCCTAGTCGGTATATTCTTTTTTTTATGGAAAGGTGTCCAGCCACCAAGAAATTCAAAGTTTTAATGTGAAAGGGAATTAAAAAATGAACTTAAGCGGCCATCAAAATAACCATCCAAATAGGCATCAAAAACATTATCTATCTCGATGCGCATTTTGATACTTTTTTTGACGCATATTTCGACGACGACTATTTCGATGCTGGGAATTATTAACAGAACCGCGGAGCCTCACTATTAGCATTTTCGAAACTTGGTTTTGCTTATCCTCTCAAAAAATTAGAAGGTTCTCTCTTCTCCCTTTCCCCATCCCTTTCTTGTTTCAGTTTTTTTTGTGTGTGTGTCTCTAATATGCAGCTTCTAATTGTGTCCTCTCCCTTCCCCCATCCCTTTCTTGTTTCAAATTTTTTTATGTGTGTGTCTCTAATATGCAGCTTCTAATTGTGTGTTTTTTTTGCAACTTCTAATTTGTTGAGATTCTAGGTAGCCCTTCACCTTTCTCATGTTTTTGCTTGTTCATTTACTTTGCTTTTGATAATTGCACCCTTGGGTGTTGGGATTTAGGATTAGCTTAGGTTTAAGCATGCATGCATCTAGCTTAAGGCTATGCTTAAGGCTTATGCATAAGCTTAAGAATTATGCTTAGGGCCTATGCATAAGCTTAAGCATTATTCTCAAGCTCTATGCATAAGGCTTAAGCTTAGGCAAAGAGATTGAAGCTTATGCATAGAGCTTCAAGTTTATGCAAAGAGATTGCTTGTTTCCTTTGCCTTCCCAAGCTCTATTAATGGTATGATTTGCTGGTTATTTTACTTTTGTTGTGTGTATTTGCAAGTTTGCCTATCTTTACACAATCTCTTCACTTCCAAGTATGGATTGTAAACCCTTGCTACTTTTGTTATTTTTTTATTATTTTTTTACTTGTATATAAGAGGCCCCAAGATGGGGAGGTGGGTAGATAAAGCATGTTTTATAGGCTTCTTTCCTTGTATAGAGTTCATCCAAGAAGCTCATGCATAGAGCTTGCATAGTCTTCTTGCAAGCTCTATGCATAGGCTGCTTGCAAGCTTGCATGAAGCTTATACATAGAGCTTGCAAGCTTGCATGAAGCTAAAAGTATGCATAGAGCATCTTTTTAGCTTTCAATCATGTTTTTTATTATATTTGTATACGTAGGTAAGTTAGAAATGTAAGATAGAACCCTAATCAGCCAAAAAACACAAAAAAATCACTCTAGGACATGCTTTGGCAAGAGAAAGAGACCTTCACAAGATCGATGCTAGCACAAAGAAAGATGGAGAAGGTAGAGAAGACAAGCAGATGCCTCCAAAAGCCTCTCGCTCTCATCAAAGCCTTCAAAAACTTAGGAAGGTGAATTACTCAATTTTTTAATTCTTCAATGTATGTGTATATTATGTATGTGTTATGCATCCATGTTACTAATTTTGTTGTGTTGGTGAACTCTATAGATGTGTAGGGTTATGGAAAAGTTATAGTTTCTTGTAAGAAACATTTCTATGGTATTCTTAGACTACCATCAACCAAGCATAGTATTTTGACTCAGGAAAATGTTTTTGAGGTCTCTTCATATGAGAAGAAATCCTAAACATGATAGTTGAGAACATGCAAAGCATACCAAAACAATGTATGATTGAAAGAAACTCAGTCCATCATGATCCTTCACTTGCTTGATAAGTTTAGCCCATCAAAGCTTCTATATATGTAAATAGAGAAACCCAAATATTTTATGATTCTAGCCATTAAAGATTTTATACTTTCCTAAAAATTCAGCCCAAAAAAGCTAAATAAAAATGATAACTTACATGCAAAAAGATATTCTCATTAGTGGTGCATAACAAAACAAGCCAAAAATAACCCATCAAAGCTACATAGTCTTGCACGTAAGTGTTCATCCCATCAAAGCTCATGCATGCGAAACCTAAATCAAACCAAAATGAGTCCTCATAACCATCCCATAATCAACATAAAATCAGCCCATGAAGAGGATGCACATAGCAAAATTAAGTAAAAACAGCCCATTAAAACTATATAATCTTGCACATATAAGACTCTATCCCATCAAAGCTCCTACATGTGAAACCCAAATCAGCCCACATTACCATTACATTATTAACTTAAAATCATCCCATGAAGAGGATACACATGCATAACAAAACATGCAAAAAATAGCCCATCCAGGCTACATAATATTACATGTAAGAATCCATCCCACATCAAAGCTCTTGCATGTGAAACCCACATCAAACCAAAATCAGCCCATAACCAATTCATAACCATCCCATACTCAACCTAAAATCAGCCCATGAAGAGGATTCACATGCATAACAAAACAAGCAAAAAGAAGCCCATTAAAGCCACACTCCATCCCATTAAAGCCACACTCCATCCCATTGAAGCACCTACATGTGAAACCTACATAAACCCATAACCAATCCCTAAACAAGCCCAAATAACACTAAATTAAAGCCCATGAATACTATGAACATGCTTACATTGAAGTGTGTAAATATATGGTACTTACCTGTAGTAGCATTGGCAAGCCAAAAAAAAATGTTGTAAAAAAAGGAGTCTATCGTGTACACACACACACATTTTCAAATCAGCCCAACCATGACATGAGATACAATAAATATCAAACCAAAATCAGCCCACCCATTTGATGCTACCAATTTTGGAATTTACATAATGAAAATCAAACTATTACATCAAGAGTAAAAAAGGCATCCATACTCACGTATAGTCTGCTGGCGTCGTCTCATAGATGTCTTCTATTCCTCTTTTGCCCAACCATCATTCAAAAATGGCCGAGTCTCCAAGCTATTGGACTTTTGAAAGAAAGGTGCAACACACATGCGCTTCTTACATCCCCAAATTGTGCATGAAGCCTTTGCTCCTTGTACTTCCTTATATGCTCGGAAAATAATCTCTTTCGTTCAACCACACAAACAACACATACTTGCTAGCCTTATTGCCCCCAATCTCATAGCAACATGGCCTCCCCCAAAACATCCGCCCCACTATTCATACCTCTTGTCCCCCACCATGGAATGTCAACACACGGCTCTTGGAGGTTCAACATAAAATTAAAGCGAGTAAGGTTCATATTCCCATTGTGTTCGTTCCAGATTATCTATGCATTGGTAAACACATAATCCATTAGACCCCCTAAAGCAGGCATATCCATCCACGAATAGTGCTTTCTAGGCTATATCCACTCCCAACAAGCACCATGCTAACAAAGGTATCACATCTTTCGTTGTTCTTGTTGTATTAAATAGCAAGTTCAGGACATGGAACTTCAACTCTATCTCCATTTCCAATTTGCCTCTTCACATTGCCATCATGTTTCACTCCAAAAAGATTTGATGCAAATAAAATAGGCTTCTTGTCCATCCACAAATAAAAAATCAGACCTCTTTCTTCAAAAAAAAATGCAACCCCTATTGTCCCATGAGCAAACGTAGCAATGTTTAGCATGCCTCTACTGGGAAAATGTTTCCTATTTTACCCTCAAATGTCCAAAAAGCTTGATAGATGTAAATATCTATCAAAATAGATGTGATGGCCCTTTCCTCTTTACATATTTCACAAGAGAGGCCATTTCATGGAAGGAAAGCTCTAGACACACTGAACCTTGTCATAGGAGATACAAAAGTTGAAATTGTATGCAGTTTGACAATCAAACATGTTCGAAACCTGGATTCCAAATTTGTGTGGCTTCTTTGGGTTTTGTAGAATCTACATGGGTTTAGCTTGCACTTTAAGGGTATGATCCTCTCATCCATATAGTGAGAAACATATGTGGATTATAAAATCTTTAAAAGGTCTCAATTAACCTCTCCTCCTCCAAGGGGATGATCTACCAAAGTTTGTGATCTCTTGTGCCTCTAGTGAGAGGGCACTAAGAGTTATCCCTTATGTGCAAAAACCTCTTGATTTTTTGATATGTTGTTTGACTCATTTTCTCCCCATAGTTAGGAAATCAAACCACACCTTTTTTATCTTCATTCCAATAGAATCTCTTGGAAGGAATATATTGTTGAGCCAGGACCAATGAGATCCCCCCAATAATCTAAGAAAAGAGTGACAATCTAAGAGACCAACTCCTAGAAATTCATGGCCCTTTCCCTTTGTTCCTCAACATATCTATTGGTCCCATTTATCATCATATTAATCAAGTATAAGGGAAACAACATAAGAAATAATTGAATTTCTAAGAACTCACGTGGTAGTTGCCCAAGTTCCATTCCTTGATCACCTTGAAAAACAATGGTAGAGGATGAAAAGTCTCCATACCATCTCCACTATTCCAAGTTGGAGTTGCTACATTCACCCACTCATCATTAGCACCATCCCTATCATTTAGAATCGGCCCCTCTGCTTCTAAAATCTTATCATGAAGATCAACCTCCTCTCATGTAGATGCATGCTCCTCTTCAATCTCCTCATTATCCAATTCCCCATTTGATTGTGATGGGATTCATTCAGTGGATCCTCCACCCAGGCTTCTCTTGCAAGGACTTCCTAGTTGCCTTGTTTGTCTTGTGTTACGCTCTTGCACTGTAGGATCTTGTTCTTCTCTCTCCGGAGAGCTAGAAGATGAAGATTGAGGGCTACTAGCTTGGTCGCTTCTTGAAGGAAAGACTTCTTGATCTTGAATTGAAAGTTGTTCAAGGGGGTCACTAACCCAATACTCAAGCGATTCATCATCTAAACCACCTTCATTTACTATATTCACCTCATCTTCCTTTGTTGAATTCACTCCATGTAAGCATCACCTTGCTAACATGGGGGAACCCACATGCTCCTACATACATAGCCATGGAGTACACTTGCACACATGAGCATGGAGTAGGAGACATGGATCAATAATAAGATAAAAGACACAAGATAAACATACAAGCAAAACATCATAACATCATAGTGTATTCCATATCCATGTATCACATATTGTGCACGTACAAGAATCATGTACATACCATAGTCATAGGCATGTACAATTTTCATACAAGAGGGGCTTTATATAGCCATCCAACCATGTGATTCTTAGGATACCCATGTGATTGTTGGGCTACCCATGTGACTATTGGGCTCCCATAAACCCCACAAGATCCTAACTCCCCACTAGCCCTCTTGTAACCACTTCTTAATATGACATCTTGTATCTCACAACTCATTAGCCTAAGCTAATGCTACTAATGCTAGGAGGTGTTCACGCCCATGCTAATGCAAAAATGCTAGGGGGTGTTCACACCCATCAACACCTCTCTTCCCTTTTGGGAGTGTACTATCTCCCATCATGAAAATATGTGAATAAGTGCCTACCAAAAGGTACAATGCAAGCCATTTCAAGTTATACAATATATCATGTAGAACCATTTCAAGGTACAATGCAAGCCATTTTAAGTTATACAATATATGTATAACCATAAAAACTGATGGTAGACCAAGGAGACGGTGGGAAGATGATTCCCACCAATCTAATGAAGAGTCCACATGTACATGCTGATAAAGAATCTCATCCATGGGAACTTAAGTGTGCTACTATCTGTGTCAATGTAGCCACCTACTTCTGCTCCATATGTCTGGGAAGTAAGCTTCATCTCTGAAATTCCACAAGGTGAGTCCTCCCTTGGGTCCTGAAATCACAACACCCAACAAGTAGCTACATTCTAGAAATCATTACATCATTTTCTTATGCTTTTAATATTTCCATTTTGGTTTTTGTTTGTTCCTTTTCCTCATCACAAGCAACTTGGTAAGGAACCTTTAATCCTCCATACCTCATGCCTTCTCATGTTTGGAAATATGTACGACCGTATTTTTGTACGAGTCACTAAAGCCGTATATGTGAGTTCTCTTGTGGGTAGAGACTCACTCAGTCCTTGATGGGGCAACCCCCCTTTCTAGGCTAGTCAATATGTCCAAGGTGTGGGCATCTAGGTGTTCAAAAGGGTTGGTACTTATAGGATTTGTGGAAATGTTAGATAGAAGACCAAAGCCCCCAGTTGGGATTGAAGTGATAGGGGATGCAAAACCCGATGACACTCTTGTTGTTGGAATGGCGAATGGGATTGGGGGATGCATTTGCGGAATAGATCTCAATGGCTTGAAGCTGTCAGCCATTGGGTTCAGTGAGAGCATCGGCCCACATAGTCCTTGTATCGTTGCCATATCTAACGCTGTCAATTGCTCCTTAATAAGCAAGCACATATGTTTTTTTTGGCTTTTTAGATTCTCACAGCTCGTTACAGCCTTCAAGAGGCCAAGTGTACTCTTCGTTGGGTCAAACGAGTGTCCGTTTGCCCTAATTAGCTTAGACGCTACACGCACGTGAACGACCTTAGGAATATTTTTTCAAAAAAAGTGCATACTAGTAAATTCCCAGATGAAAGAGGAGGTCCTAAAACCTATTTTCCATCATTGTCTCAAGATGAAATTTTTTTCTGGGAATTTTTTTTGTTTCGAAGTACATTTTTGAGGGTATTCTAAAAGGAATTTGGAAAAACTTTGTATGAGAGAGTTGTAGCATTTTTGGAGTACTACAACTTTGCCTCTCTGAATCGTTCGTGATTTTGTCATTTAGACTCTCAAAAAATAGCCCGAATATGGTTCGTAGTCGTTTTCGTGCTGTTTTGGGCGATTTCTAGTGGCTTATTTTTTGCCTCGATTTTTGAGTTGGATTTTAAGGCTGCTGGTCGTCGGAGGCCAAAATAACCGATTTTGATTTTGAACAATCCAGACTAAATTTGAAGAGCTCGATGTCGACTTTTCGATGAGCACTATAGCGCCTTTATTAGATTCACGGTTTAGGAGATACGAGCCTCCAAACAGCGGTGTTTTCCATAGTCTTTTTTTTTTAAGTTACCGATGGACCCCCTTCCACATCGTGAACTAGCAGGGTGCAAGTCACGGTATGAAGCGGACTTTATGGATTTTATCAAATTTGATTATTATTATTATTATTACGTGGGGACTATTTCATATCGTGAATTGGACTTCATGAAAAATTTAAATTTGGTTTTTTTTAAATGCGCGGACCCTTAGGACGTGAGACCTTAAGGCATGAGTGTAGAAATGGTTCACGCGTGAACCATTTTTTGATTTTTTTTAAATGGGGACTATTTCACGCCGTGAGATGCTTAGTGTTTTATGCCGTGAAATACTTAGGGTTTCATGCCATGAACCAGACTTCACGAAAAAATTAAATTTGATTTTTTTTGGGTGCGAATTCCTAAGACGTCAATCCTTAAGGCATGAGTGCAGAAATGGTTCACACATGAACCAATTTTTGATTTTTTTTTTTTGGACGCAGACTCCTAGGATGTAAACCCTTAAGGCGTGAGTGCAAAAATGGTCACGCGTGAACCAATTTTGGGTTTTGAATTTCCTTGTTTGGGGGGAATATTTTTTAAATTTTAAATTGGGGAGATATGGGCATTTTCCCAAAAAGGTAAGTGGGAATTAAAAAAGTCAACCTTTTTATGACACCCCCTTACACCCTTCATAAATGACCCCCAAAATGGACAATTTGACAACTCATGGGCATCTACTCATTGAATGCTCATTAGTCCTAATGAGTTATGTAAAAAAAAGATTAAGAATTAATCAAAGATTAATCTTTTTACTAATCTTTCTCTCTTACACTAATCAAGGACTCTAATTAACCCCTAATGACTAATTAATTAACACAATTGAGCACATCATTGGATAGAGCAAGGAACTTCTAAGCTATGTGCATCAACTAATGTGTAAATTAATGTATAATTAGAGATTAATTAGACTCTTAATTTTAGTCTCTGCTTTTAAGGCAAAATTAAGAAAAAAAAAGAGTCAAATCCCTCCAATTGATGAAGAAATTAATGTAATTAAGTGTTTTGAAGCATGTAGATGCTCTCAACACACTCAAAAACATTAATTTTGACTACTTACATGATCAATTTGGACCCCAAATAGCATATTTTCTAATTTTTTTGTCTCTTGAAGTGGATTAATCACTCTTAATGATAAAAACCAATCAATTAAGAAAAATTAGTCATTTTTAAGAGTTTTTTAATGTTTTTGAGAATTTCTTTCAATGATTAAGCTACTCCTAATGCTTGCTAATACTCTAATGCATACAATTCCAACAAAAAACACACAATTTAAGCTAAAATTAATGATTTTAGTTCTATGTTTAACACTAAAGAGAGCTAACATTCACTAAAAATTGCATTCTATTGCATTGTTTGATGCAATGGATGCAAAATAAGCCTAATACACTCTATGTGCAAGCCCTAAGAAAATTAAAAACCACATTAACCATAACAAAAACAATAAATGAACCAAAAAATTAAGTAAAAAAGCATTCTTTACAAAACAAAAAAGAGAGCTATTTTGCACCAAATCACACATAAATCTCTTTCAAATCCACATCTTTTTCATGGGAAACCATTAATCAAGACAATGGGCAATGGGTAATACGTAGATTAGAGAAAAATGATGGAAAATAGTGAGAGCTTGTAGCTCAACTCAAAAAGCTACTCACTGTTGCTTACACATAGAACACCAAGATGATGATCTCACAAAGAATTTTTGAAGAAAAGAACTCAATGAAAAAGAGTTTCTCCTTACTTTCTCTTTCCTCTTACTCCTCTCTATCACTTAGAAATGAGGATGGAAAAGCTCTCTATCTCTCTCACTCACACACACATCTGAATGCCTCACACAAGCTATAAAAGCAAGGATTTCTTTTCTGCCTCTTCTCACCCTTCTCTTGTGACACTCAAAAGACTCAATTGCACAATGGGAGAGTTTGTTGTATTATGAGAGAAATTCACTCATATACATGGCCATAAGTGTTCACACTCACTTAAACTGTGGCTAGCCGGGCACTTTAGGCTCATAAGAGGCTAATGCTATTACAATGACTACTCTCATAATATATCCATGAAGTACATCACTTGGGACTTCATCCTAACTTGCTATCACACGAGATCGAGATGGAGACAAAGATAATAGGAAGGGTAGAGAGAGACACGGGGAGAGAAGAATAGGAGAAAGGAAGAGAGAGAGATGGGGGAGAGATAGGGGGAGGGGGAGAGTGAGAGGGAAGGGAGAGAGAGAGAGAGAGAGAGAGAGAGAGAGAGAGAGAGAGAGATTATCAGGAGGGGAAGAGAAGGTGGTAGAGATGAAGAGAGAGGGAGGGAGGGAGGGACAGAGAGAGGGAGGGACAAAGAGAGTGAGAAGATCAGGAGGGAGAGAATGGATGTTAGGAGAGAGGGAGGGAGGGAGAGAGAGAAGCTCACGAGGGGGAGAGAGGGAGGGAGGGAGAGAGAGAAGCTCACGAGGGGGAGAGAAGGTGGTAGATGAAGAGAGAGAGAGATAGAGAGAGGGATAGACTGGATGCTAGGGGGGGAGAGAGAGAGAGAGAGAGAGAGAGAGAGAGAGAGAGAGAGAGGAATATGAGAGGGGGAGATAGGGAGAGAGAGAGAGAGGAAGAGAGAGGAACATGAGAAAATGAAATGATATATTAATGTCTCTAAGAGGCCATAATGGCCTATGAGACCAAAACTGAGAGTACATCTGAAGTTGGTGTCTCATCAAAGAGAACAACTAAATGAAACTAAAACGTACAATAAACTGATTGTCTTACAATTATAAGAACTGTAATTAAGACTCCTAGATGATACTGAGTAGAAAATATTGGAAAATGTATATCAAGTAGATCCATTTATGCTGATTAGTTGAAGTGCTGCCCTCTCCTCAGATCAAATATCTTCGCCATGGGGCTATCTAGAATGGAGAGGTCATAGAAACGAGGTAGGCACCTTCCATTTCAAGAAATAATGGCTCTGATCTGGTGCGGCGATGGTGAGGATGCCGTGGTCGGGATCCTGGTGGGCGTGGCCGACGAGCACGACATAAGATGACTACTCTGTTGACTCCCCGGTGCCCTGATGGCCCGATGGAGGAGGTATCAGAGGAGGTGTGTGGGCCGGGTTGTTGGTGCCAAAGAAATCTGTCAGGATCCTCTGTTTAGGTACATCATGGCTCGGTCTCCTGTCTGCCAAGAGGGTGTCTCTGTGTCTCTCCTGAGCTCAAGTAGAACAATCTGAGGCATCTCTGATCCTCAAACTCCATGACTCTACGTAACGGCACAAAATCCTCTCGGAAGAGACAGTGATATCTCCCTCGGATCTCATAATAGACTATACATTGGCAAATGTAGTGCTCCTCTATCTCTGCCTCGTGGTAGCATAGTTGACAAATGTGGTCATCCGAGATATAATCCACATATCACCCTGTCTCAATCCGCAGCTAGTGTGATGAGGTCCGGATCTGTCCAATGGCACAACATATCCCATGTGATAGGTGTACATCCATGTATGCTGGGCAAGTGATAAAATCATCTGGTGAGAGGTGTAGAAAATGGCTCTTGCAATGAGCCATTTTCGTGCCTAAGGGCTCAAGGGGACTAGTCCATGTCCTCTTTGTGTCCACTTTGATGATATCCATCTTGATCATGTGATTAATGTTTAAACTCTTTAGCACTGCCTCATGCAACCAAGTCCTCTTCTTGCCTTGATCCCCGGAGACTAGAAGAATTTTCTCTGTGCATTGTTGTATCAAAAGCATGTCTCTCGACCACAACTCCATACAAAGATCTAAGTTGTTCTTCTCCTATTCAAAAGCCTTATAAGTTGGGCTTATGCCTCTCATTATTTCCTCAATCTCTAGTTCTCTGGAAGTGTGGAAGTATACTACCCTCGTTCTTTGGGAACTTATAGGATCCCTTTGTATTCTTGGGGTATAAAGTACCGTAGGTTGAGGATTCCTCCCTTAGTTGTTGACATGTACTTCTAGGTGTTTCAGTGCTCACTTCTCGATGGTTGTTCCTTGGCAACCTATAGAGCTTCCCTTTTAGCCTCATGTCCATATTCTAGGATTCATCGGGGCAAACCAATAAACCCTCTAGATAGTGTTAGAGAAGAAGTGCCCTTCTTCCCCACCACTTCCTCATTAAGAGGATTCTCCATGGATTCTTCATTACTTGATGTTTCAAAAGAATTCAACCTGTGTAAGGTAAACATGCTTCTTTGTATGTGCTGACTGTGCGAGCTAACCCTAAGCTTCTCTGTTGGTAGGAGAATCCTAGTTAATTAGAGGCGCTATCATCACCAAAGCCTTCCCCAACATTAAGTGCATGAAATGGTTTTAACTGGCCAAAATTTTAGATTTGCACACACTTAGAATTATCACATAAGCAAATGACAGGTTTGTGCAGAATCATGCCAGATGTCTACAGAATCATGAGCGTGATTAGAAGTCACGGCGGGCGTGATTAAGATAGAAATCGTGTTGATATTGCAATTTATTCTTAGCTACTCACATCTTCCCCTAGTGTTATAAAGCCCTTAAGAACATACCTGATGTGAGAATATCTCAGGTTGATTCTGAAGATATCACTTGACATGATTTTGCAGGGTTGAGAGTCATGACCATGATCCTTTTGCAAAATCACGATGATTATCTTCACCCAAACCAACCCAAAGATTGTTCAAATGAGTTCCTTTTGATACCCCTAGTTTCACTCTTTTAGATGTCTATCTTATCAAATTATCAAGTCCTATCTCATCGTGATTGGTGATGTGGTAATCACAACATGGTTGATTGGTAATATGATTCTTAAGCATGATTCATGATGTGGTAATCATGCATCATGATTTTAGTGATGTGATTATGATGTATCACTCGTGGTCATAGGCTATGATCCATGACCACATTTGGATAAGATGGAATCTATCAGAGATAAGGGGCTTTTAATGGGTAATCCAAAAAATTGTGGAACGGAAGGATTTTCTAAAAAATCACGATGTGAACAAAAATCACGACCATGATTTTGTAGACCACATAATCAACAGTGGCATGATTTCGCAAGTATCGAACCAAAATCACTGATGGGTGTAAATCTTATTTTTTAAAATTCAAATTTTCTAGATTGTTCCCTTACAATATGAATATACAAATGACATCAAGCAATGAAATCAATGGCTCTTTATTTTTTTATTTTTCAAGATTTTAAAAAATGTAGCAAATGGGTGTTTCTTGCATAATCACGGTCATGATTATGGAGTTCACACCATGCAAATATTAATGCAAATTCTTGTTTTGTGCCTTCCTAGGTTTCAAACAATGCAAATAACAACTTCAAATGCTAAAACAATGCAGAACAATCATTTTTCACCTCTTTCTTCACAACCTTATCCACATGTTATTCTCTTCTCTACCAATCACACAGCTTCAAACATCTATAATAAGGGAAAAGATACTTGTAAGAAGATATCATGCAGTGCAAATAGAGTAGAAAAGACTGCTGGTTTCGCGCCGGCAGCACCAAAAATGTTTTGCAGGCTACACCATCCCTGTCCTAGTGTATTGGATAATGCTTACCTTAACTTGTCATCGGGGAACTTGCCAGTGTCCAAGCTTGGGTGTCCAAGCTCGTATCTCAGTAGACTCCAAGATCTGCTAGTGGTAGCTAGCACCACTCTCTTGCCTCATCCTCAAGTTGTCACCATGAGGTTGCCTTTCTCCATACAAGGACATTCATTTCTCTCTACTCTCACACTCAAGAATACAAGCATGAGAGGAACATTCACTCCTCTCTACTCGCACACTCAAGAATACAAGCATAAGTGGAATATGCACCAAGAATGTAGCTCTCTCTCCTCTCAACTCTTTCTCTCTCACACACACACACAATAGAAACACACAAGAACAAGGAGATAATACTAGACTCAAAGGGGGATTGTGTCTTGCATTACAAGAATAATTTTATTTATACAACTGGCTCCTATTTACACTTGGGTGCCCAAAACTTAGTAAAAGATGAACTAGAAGCTTACAAGCTACATAGTTGTGTGGCTTAGCTAACCAATCTCATAATTACAATGTTTAGACACTACAACACGTCGGGGGCATAACAACGTTCTGTAATGAAGGGGGCTTGGAATTAGACTCAAAGGGAGCCCATGGGCATGGATATGGCTGGGCAAGTATGGAGGCCCAACATTAATGAGTGTGAAAAGGTGGGCAAGTATATAAGTGAATATTGTAACTAGGGGCATTACTCACTTTTTGACTAATCAAATCATACTTCTTGGAGCTCCATGCTTCTATGGCTATGGTGGTACTCCCTTGAGTGCATGTGGTACTCCATCATCATGAGTGCATGTGGTACCCCATCATGAGTGCAATCTTTCTCTCTCTTTCTCTCTCCATCATTATAGTGGTATCAGAGCATTGTCTTTGGTCCAAGCTTTCTAAAAAATTTTAAAATTTTTACATTTTCTTGGATTTTCTTGGAAATTTTCTTGAGTTTGATTGATTTCTTGATTAAAAAATGGGGCACGGGGAGTGTGGAATGTTGGAATTCTCTTAGATTTTTGAATTAATTAATGTTTTGGTGGGAGGCTATGGGTCACTGTGGACCAAAAATTGGGGCAACCGCTCCAAAATTTGAGGGACAAGACCAAATTTGGGGGAAAATTTTGCTAAATCATGATTAACTTTTCTTAATCAAAACATTTAGGTTTTTCCTCCTTCCTCATGTTTGATCTTGGAGAGGATAGAGATTCAATCCATAGCCATTTGATGTCAGGAGTTTAGGGCTTTGATTCATCTTCTCTTCAACTTCATTTCAAGCTCTCTAATGGAGGTTCTCATGTACATTCTCATGGATATTCTCACCATCTTGCTGCTATAAATCAAGCCCCACTCTTCCTCAAGAAGTTTGATGTCAGGAGTTTAGGGCTTTGATTCATCTTCTCTTCAACTTCATTTCAAGCTCTCTAATGGAGGTTCTCATGTACATTCTCATGGATATTCTCACCATCTTGCTGCTATAAATCAAGCCCCACTCTTCCTCAAGAAGTGGCTAATTTCACCATTGATGCTTGTTTAAGCTCAAGATTAGGATGGCGATGGTGAATTAGGTCGATTTGGCGGCTGGGCGACTGTGAGATCTACGTTTTTCTTCTCTGATACCGTTTAGCGCACCTTGCTGGAGTTTGCTGCATCTTTTGTTGTGTCGTTTATAGCCATTGAGCAAGCTTAATCTTGTCTTAAGCATAGCCAAGCTTAAGCGTGGCAAAAAAGAGGGACGATCTTCTCCACCAACACCCTATCCGACAGAGGAATGATCTTCTTTGCCATTGCTTAGCTCCTACTGCTTGGAACACATAGGAGATATCAAGGCAGCTATTTGACCTACAACTAGTGGTGGGGAAAGCAGCTGTTTACGACTTGCAACTAGCGGGAGGGCTGATTCGCCTTATCAAGCTTCATTATGATGGCTGACTGCAACCTACGGCTTAACATGGCTTAAGAGTCATTACCATGGCGATTTCTTGGGGTATGGAGGAGCTGCAACTTACTTGATCGAATGGAGAGCTTCATCACTATTATGGGTTGAATGCCTTTTTACCAAGAATCATTGCTATATGGACAAATGGTAAGCCTTTTATGATTTATGAGCTATTTCAAATCTTTGATTAATTAAGGGTGAAGAAGACTTTTGGAACACAAGCTTGAGGTGAAAGGACATTTCCATGCTTGGCACATGATGCTTGGTCTTGAGAAAATGCATCTATCAACATAACTTTACTCTTGAAGGGTGGAGCTAATCCTTGCAATTCATTTGCCTTGCGATTTGCCTTGCGATTCACATGATGTTGGATGCTATGTGGATGTTGTTTTTGTGGTGAATTGTGTAACGGAGCTACTTTGGATGATTGGGGGAAAGCATGAGTACATGCTCTTTGTAATGATGAAATGAAAATAGCATCAGTCATGCTAAACACATTGTAAGTGCTCCTACCTTATCCTTTGAAGCTACATCCACATACACTTCACTTGTACTCTCACTTCAATTCATAGTATCTAGTATGATTGTGAGGGTACCTCGGGAATTGGAGGAGAGGCCCGAGGGGAGCATGGCATGAACTCTCCTTGTCTCGTGAGTGCTTTTGGTAAAGCGGCAAGGACAGGGATTAGGTACTTGGATGTGAAGACTTGGCCCTAACTTGTGCCTAGAATCGGACTAGGTACGAGGGTAGGAAGGCTTGGCCGGGAGACCGGCAAGCATAAAGCGCTCCTTCGACACACACTCAACTATATTGCAAGCATGCTAAGGCTATGGAAGCCAATTGTCACTTGATTGGGCATGCCATGGATACTTGATTGGGCATGCCATGGATACTTGATAGTGGTCGAAGCATAAGAGCTGCATAAGCAAGTATGCTTTTGATAGTGGTCGAAGCATAAGAGCTGCATAAGCAAGTATGCTTTTGATAGTGATCACTTGTGGAATTATATCATGATTGGATATTGGGCAAGTGCTTATGGATTTTGATTGAGATTTGGGTCAAATTGTGTGGGGAGACTATGGCAAAATTTTCATGATTGGATATTGGGCAAGTGCTTATGGATTTTGATTGAGATTTGGGTCAAATTGTGTGGGGAGACTATGGCAAAATTTTCGTGATGTTCCTACACTCTACAGTTGGGTACAAAAGTGCAATTCAGTCCCAATCCTTTCAAGATCTCTCAAGCGTCTTTGGAAGCCTTAAAAGGGCGTCTTAAGGCAAACCTAACTAGCCATCAAGTGGTTGATTCTTCAGACACCATCTCATGGTACAAAAAGGGGACAGTTTTGTCAGGCTGAAAATCCTAATTCCGTCAAAAATAGTGTGGACTGAATTGAAGGTGTTTACATAGCCTAAGAGCACTACCCAAGAGCTTCCAAATGAGCTAACAAGTTTTGAATTCCATTATCAATTGGATGGTCAACCTCTCATAGTTGACTTTAAGCTAAAAGTCAAAACAGAGAGGTATAGGAGTGGTCAAAGTGGTGATCCAGGGTGATAGAAGTGTTCCTCTCATTGAGACGAATGTGGCAAGCCTTTGATCATTCAATTCCGACATTGGTAGCACCAAAAACCCTAATTTGATACCATGGGTGACTGTGAACGTGACCGTGAATGCCTTTACATAACATGAGTGATCACATGGTGAATGAGAGCATGTCAGGGCACACACACACAAGTGGAAGTGCACAAGTTTCTTTGGAGCACATTACTTTGGATATGTTAAAGGTTACTATCACCGAAGCTATGATGGATGCACAAAGGGATATTTGCTTCCAAAACAGTGAGCTTTTGAGGCAAAACAGTGAGCATATGCGGCAAAGCAATATTCTCATGGAGCAAATGTTCAATGCTATGAATGAGGGCTTCAAGAAGCTTGGTGAGATGGGATAAATGAAGTGCAAAGGTGTGTGAAAAAGATTGACACTTCTCTTGATAAGACAAGAGGCTGGCAACAATCACAAAGGTTATTTCCAAATCCATCATCTTATGGGCTTAATTGACATGGAATGTTGTATTTGAGGTGGGAACTTCTAATGGGAACATTAAAAATATGAAGACAACAGTTCAAAAGAACCCAAAATATGTTTCTCATGTTGAATCACCATTGTCAAAGTCCTATGGAAAGGAAGAAAAGGATAGGCAAGATTTCATGAGTCAAAACAAAGGGAAATAGCCATAATTTCCAATGAAGATGACAAAGATAGGTATGCACAGTTGTATGATGAGGTCATACACTCCAAGTTACCAAAGTCCTTGACAAAGGATGAATTTGTGGATTGCATGATTTCTACTCCTATTGGAAGCTTATGGTTCAAGCAAGGTGAATCATTTGTAGAAATTTTGCTCTCTTTTGATGGGGAAGGAGTCACTTGTATCAGCTCAAGGAATGGATTCGCAATTGGGATGCCTACTTTTGTGCATTTCCATGCAATGAGGGGGACAAAGTGAAGCAAGTGACATGCAAATTTGGAGGCAAAGCTAGATAATGGTGGCTACAACAAGTAATGGTGGCTACAACAAGTAATGGTGGCTACAAGTAATGCATGAGTACAAGTGGGATTGGGTGAATCTAGCCTACGAAGTAGTGTAAAACTTTGTGGCTACTCAAGAGCAATGGAGCTTTAGGGAAAAATGTATGCCACTATTACATGTGGATTCATTACCTAAGTATGCCGAGGAATATTGGTACCTTTCCTTCTTTGTGCCTAACATTGAGGAGAAGGAGATCATATAGGTGGATTTGTGCAAAAATTAGGCAAGGAGTTCATGCAAGTGGTCCAATGCATCATGGATATTGACAATGACATTGCTCTTAATGAGATCATGTTGTTAGTGGAGCTCTTCTACAAGCCTACCCCATCTATACATGGGCTTTCTACTAGGAGTTCACTTCAGTCCACATCTCTTATTGGAAGCCATTGCTATGGGGACACTTCAAGTGATGAAAGTGATGCTAATGATTTATGTCAAGTGGCTTCAATGCATGTATGGATGTCTGAAAATGAAGTAGTGGACAGCCATGAAGATGTAAGTGTTGATGGGAAAGATGAAGAGCAAATGCATGGATCTCTTCTTGGGAAGAATTGTATGGATAAATATGAATGCAATGAGACTCTTCTTGATGAAGGAGACAACTCTTACTAGACGAAGATCTTAATGGTGTTGCATTGCATGAGGAATTTGTGGTTGCCGACCATGAAGATGTGGCGCATGATGTGGATTCACAAAATGATGGTGTGGATGAAAGCAATAATGTGGTTGATTGTGATTACAATGACATTTATGAGGAAAATGCTTTGGGTAATGATGATGATGATGCTTTGGTTTATGGAAGTGATTCATGGGTGGACTTTGATGGCAGAACATTAGTTAGTGCTTTGGTTTATGGAAGTGATTCATGGGTGGACTTTGATGGCAGAACATTAGTTAGTGATGACACTTCCAACCATGATGTTTCGTACCCATTTGATCCTGGTATACATGGAAAGATGCTTGATGTGGATTCATTTCCATATGATCCGGGTGGACAGCATGCATTGCCACTTGAAGCGGATGGGTTTCCACGGGTGGATACTATGCATCTACCACTTGAAGTAGATGGGTTTCCATTATGACCCGGGTGGATACTATGCATCTACCACTTGAAGCAGATGGGTTTCCTTTTGAATCGGGCATTTCTGGAAGTCAACCTTATTGATGGGGACTTGGTGTGGGACACCTATTACCTTATGCTTGAGTCTTCATGAAATGAGTACAGCTATATGGTGTCTTTGGATAGCTATATGCATGGAAAGGGATGATAGCATGAAAGGGACAGCTATATGCATGGAAAGGGATGATAGCATGAAAGGTGTCATTGCTGCAAATTTACTATATGGACAGCCATAGCCATTGGTGTACTTCACCACTCATCAATCAAAGCTCAACAAGACTCCGTGGGCTTATGGACATCATAGGGGATAGTCCATATGTACATCAAATAAGTGGACTATGTGGAGTTCTCTTGTGTGAGGCACTTTTGGAGTTGCAACAAATGTACTTCCGCATTCATGAGAGAAGTTAAGAAGGTTCCCAATAGCCCATACATTTCTCCATACATGGTTTCGAGGACGAAACCTTTGGGTGGGGATGGTTTGTAATGAATGGGGCTTGGAATTAGACTCAAAGGGAGCCCATGGGCATGGATATGGCTTGGAATTAGACTCAAAGGGAGCCCATGGGCATGGATATGGCCGGGCAAGTATGGAGGCCCAACATTAATGAGTGTGAAAAGATGGTCAAGTATATAAGTGAATATTGTAACTAGGGGCATTACTCACTTTTTAACTAATCAAATCATACTTCTTGGAGCTCCATGCTTCTATGTCTATGGTGGTACTCCCTTGAGTGCATGTGATACTCCATCATGAGTGCAATCTCTTTCTCTCTCCATCATTACACATTCCAACAGCATTTATTTTGTCGGGATGTCTGAGATTTCAGTCGTTGCCCCGAAGCAACATCGCTGCTCATAGCACCGCCTATAGCATCAAAATTTTACTGCTAAGCAGTAAAATTTTTTTGCTAAGCAGTGAGTATAGTAGCAAAATTTTGCTGCTATACTATAATTTCACTGCTACTAAGTAACAAAAATTTCACTGCTACTAAGTAACGAAAATTTCACTGCTATACTGTGATTTTTGCTACTGTGAGCAGCGAAATTTTGTTACGATTCTCACTGCATAAAATTCCAGAGAGTTATTGGATGCTAAATTTAAGTTATGCATGTCATATACACATAGAAAATGATTATAGTTTTAACAATAAAACATCCATCAAAACCCTTAGAGCCATGTTTCAAAAAAAAAAAAGATAGTAACAATATTTGAGAAGGAAAACAATGTCAAGATCATGGCTCTATCCCATCTTGTAATAAATCCATATGCATTACTTCATCTATGTCTATATCTAATGGAAGCTCAATGAAAAGATAGGGTTCCATATTAATATCACTATCATTATCCAATGAAGCGTTATCATGATTGATAGGTGACTCATCATCTTCTTCAGATTGATGTTCCTCATGCTCTTGATCAGCCTCCTCCAAAATTTTGTACTTCATCGTCTTCTTCCAATAAGCCGATTTGAGGTAGTACTTGCTGTTGAAATGTCAAGCTCGTATACAGCTGGAGGATAGCACATGGGTGCTGACAGAGTGACAGTATGGTAGATAGATATCGTGTGGTGTGTTTATGACTGCGTCCAGCTGGTCATGTGTGGTGTGGACATTACATTAGGTTTATCTTGTAGTGTGGACATAACACTATGTTGTGTTCTCCTTTGTGTGTGTGAGAGAGATGGTGACTAGGGCTTCTCTCCTTCTTTATGATTGATGGTTATGGATTGGGGTTTGCTTCTCTTGTGTGTGTTACATCCTGCTCCTGTTTTTTATCATGGTATCAGAGCCAAGAGCTCATTAGCTGAGTTGTGAGAGTGAGTGAGAGAAGAGAGAAGAAGAAGAAAAAGCTGTGAAGGAAGCCATTGGAGCTTGGAGCAAAGGAGAAGCTGTGGAGCACACATCGGCATCAAATCTGAGAGCTAAGGACCATTGGTGAGTGTAGCAAGACCCCCTCTGCGGATTGCAGGTATCAAAGAGCAAGTTCAGTGAAGATTGAAGTGCATAAAGCAAGCAGAAAATTTCGGGTTTTGAAGCTTTCATGGAAAGCTTGTGAAGGAATGTATTTTGTCAAATGTATTGGGACAAATACAAAGGAAACACAGAGGTTCTCATGTATTGTGAAAGGGCACATGTATTAGCAACACTGGAGCAAACCATTGCATGAAAATTGATGCATTACAGGCAATTTGTGAAGAAAAAAATTCTGGTTTTTTGGACTCTACAAAACCAGAGAATATATGCCCCGTGGAGGATCAATTGTGGTAATTCTACTCAAAATTGGAGCTAGACCTTCATACCCATGATAGATTAGGTCATTGCTAAGAGACCTATCAAGTCAATTGTGATTTCCCCTCTCTCCTAGAGCTCCAGGAGCAGGCGGCGTTTTCTGGATGAGTTTCTTGGACAGTTTGCAATGAATTTGCTCTAATTCACTCATTTGGACACCAAATTGAATGCTTTAAAGCTTGGAGAGTTTAGCAAAGACATTGCTAAGGCCTTATGATGATTGGTTGCAGCTCATTTCATGCATTTGGAGCTCATTGAAGTGATTTATCAGAGGTGTGCAGGTTTGCAGAAATTCTGTCCAGAAACAGAGCATTTTTAATCAAGGCATTAATCTTTGTCTATATCAAATTGGCCTAATTCCTTTGGTACAAGTAAAGTCCTATGAGTTGCTAAACTTTTGAATCAAAAAGTTTTGGATTTGGAGAAGATTTGAAGGAGATAGAGCAATTTTAGTGAGAGGTGGTACCTGACAGGTGCAGAAAAATTCAAACCAGAGGTTACAAAAATTGATGGTTCTCATTCCCCTTGAAGAATTGGATCAAACCCTTCTAGGATATGTTGGAGCAATGTGTTGGGAAGTAATTGCAAGTTGAATCATTGAATTTGGACAAGATTTGAAGGATTTAGAGCATAATCTTGACTGGTTACTGGCGAGAATTTACTGGCGAGAAAAAAACCAGAAAATTTTTTGTGAAGGAGTTTCATTTGATTTCAACTTTGATCGAGTGTACATTGTTGGTGAATCATTGTGGGATGTTAATGCACACAATTTGCAAGCATTTGATGTGATTTGGAGAGATTTGGAGCATTACAGGTACTTCGTACATTGTAATCGAAAGGGTACATCTACTCTATTTTTTTGCAACAATGGGAGATGGTCCGATACAGATTGTTGGAGAGAAGCTTGACCGCACTAACTTTCAAGTATGGAAGTTTCAAATGAAGAGTTTTTTGAAAGGCAAAGGTTTATGGAGTCTCGTCTCGGAGGAAGACCCGGAGCCATATCTACCTCCTCAACCAAATAATGCTCAGATGTTGGCTCACAAGCAGTGGGTAGAGCGGTCTTCGAAGGTGTTGCATTATTTTTCAATATGTGTAACAGATGCCTTGCTCATTCACATCCAAGATGCAGATACACCGAAAGAAGCATGGGGTATATTGTGCCGAATGTATGAGACAGACACTGGTGCAAGGAAAATACAACTAAAGCAACAGATTCACAGTGTAACACGAAGGAATAGGAGTATACATGAGTATGTTCAGGAAATCAAGGGTTATGCTGATTCCTTGTCATCAATCCATGCCCCGATGGATGATGATGATTTGGTTGCTCTCACATTGCGTGGTTTAGGCAAAGAATACAAATCTTTTGACACTTCCATCTCAGTAAGATTGGGAGGAATGCCAGACTTTAATGAGCTTGTGTCACTGCTCATTGTTGAAGAATTGAAGCTTGGCCTTGGTGGTATGAGTGTTACAGGTGGTGCATCCTCGTCAAGCAATGATGAACATGCAAGAAATCAGTCTTTTTACTCATCTAGAGGCTCTCGAGGCAGGGGGGAGATTTACCCCTCGAGGCCGTGGAGGACGTGGTTGGAATGACAGGTCTACTCAACCACAATCAAATCAAAATTTTCAGAATTCACAGTCATCATTTGGATCACGTGGAGGTCGTGGATTTCAATCCCATAGGGGGAGATTTGGAACAGGTGCTCGTGGTAGAGGACGATGGCAAGGTCCTCAACAAAATTTGAATGGGATTGAATGTTACTATTGTGGCAAACTTGGACATTTGGCAAAAGATTGTTACAAAAAGCAGAATGATGCGAGGAATGGAAGACCACAACATGGAAATTATGCATCTACCAGTAACAATGATGGGAGTTCAAACCATCTTTTTGCAATGAAGCATGTTATGGGGACAATGGATTCTCAGAATGCTCGAGATGAGTCATGGTATATGGATTCAGGTGCCTCAAACCACATGACATGTCATGGTGAGTGGTTTGAGAAGATGCAACCATTGGATACAAATGGTTATGTGGTCACAGGAGATGATACTCAGCATCTTATAACACATGTTGGCAGTGTGCCTTTGAAGATGCATGATGGAAATGTGAAAAATATGTCAGAAGTGTTATATGTACCATCCATTACAAAGAGTTTGGCATCTGTAGGCCAAATGGTTGAGCAGGGATTACAAGTAAGATTCAATGAGAAAGGCTGTTTTGTGGAAGATTTTAAGCATGGCTGTAGATTGGTTGCCAAGGGCAAGAAGGAAGGAAGGTTGTTCAAATTGGATGCAGGCATACCAGAATTGAGTTTAGCCATGTTTTCAAAGAGCAATGGGATTGTGCAAGACATTGACATGTGGCACAAGAGGATTGGCCATGTCAATATACAGAGATTAAAGAACATGCAAACAAGAGGCATTGTCAGTGGTTTGCCTCGATTTAAATATGATGGACATATGCATGTTTGTGAAGCCTGTCAGTTTGGAAAGCAGGCAAGGTTGAGGTTTCCTAGAGAAGGAAACATGAGTAATAGACCACTTGAGATAGTGCACAGTGATGTATGGGGCCCAGCACAAAACCCATCTATCAAAGGAAGTCTATACTATGTGACATTTATAGATGACTTCAGCAGGATGACATGGATATATTTTTTGAGAGAGAAGAGTGAAGTGCTGGAAAAATTCATGGATTTCAAAGCTCTTGTAGAAAAACAATATGGCTGTTGGATTAAGTGTCTGAGAACAGATGGAGGTGGTGAATACACCTCAAAAGCATTTGAGCATTTCTTGCGGAAGCATGGGATAAGAAGACAGTTGACATGCAGGTATACACCTCAGCATAATGGTGTGGCTGAGAGAAAGAATCGTGTCATATGTGAAGTGGCAAGGGCAATGCTCAATGAAAAGAGCATGCCAGATTACTATTGGGCAGAAGCATGTGCTACTGCAGTGTATATCCTGAACAAATCACCTACAGCAGCCATTCATGGAAGCACGCCTGAGATGCGGCTTACAGGTTACAGGCCAGATATTGGACATCTGAAAGTCTTTGGATGTGTAGCTTATGTTCATGTGCCTGATGAAAGAAGACGGAAGTTGGATCCTAAAGCAGAGAAATGTGTCTTTGTTGGATATGCACAGGATCGAAAGGCTTACAAATGCTGTAACCCTCAAACTAGACAAGTAGTCATCTCACGAGATGTTGTATTCGATGAGCTTGCTAGTTGGTATAAAGCCAAAGATGAGGGAGTCATTGACACACTTGAGGCGAATGTGCCTGTGAACTTGCCATCACAAGCAAGTTCTAGTTCTACTACTATGTCTGGGCCAGCAACAACAGAAGCTGAGAGTAGTAGCAGTGTACGTCCATGGTCAGGACGTCTGAGACATGAGAGTGTGAGCACTGGGAGTAGTGCTATGGATAAAGGCAAGAAGAAAGTCGAGGGAATTGGGATCACAGGTTATGAGTCTTCTAGCTCAGAGAGTTTGGATGAGGAGCTCGGGATACCTGTTGTACGCACACCTGGTGCTAGGCAGGACAGATATGTGCCACCACATGCCAGAGTTACAGGTGTACAGAGTGACCCGCATGCATTGCGGAGATCCCAGAGAGTCAGATATCCAGTTGAGAGACTGACATATAGAGATTTTGCTATGCATTATGCATACATGACATCTATGGTAAAGCATGTGGAACCTACATGCTATTCAGAGGCTATTGGAGAGCATGTATGGCAGAAAGCCATGGATGAAGAGATGGATGCTTTGGACAAAAATGATACATGGGAATTGGCTGAGTTACCTAAAGGAAAGAATGCAATTGGATGCAAATGGGTGTATAAGGTAAAGTGCAAGTCAGATGCCAGCCTAGAGAGACATAAGGCAAGGCTGGTCGCTAAAGGATATGCACAAACTTATGGTCTTGATTATGATGAAACTTTCAGCCCAGTGGCTAAGATGGCTACAGTGAGGTCTATCATTGCATTAGCAGCACAAAAAGGTTGGGCTTTACATCAAATGGATGTAAAAAATGCTTTCTTGAATGGTGATCTACAAGAAGTGGTGTACATGGAACAGCCAGAAGGTTATGTACATCCAAAATATCCGACTTTTGTTTGCAGGTTAAAGAAAGCACTCTATGGTTTGAAACAAGCACCTCGTGCTTGGAGTGACAAGATCAGCAGATATCTTGTCAGTATTGGATTTGTGGTTGGAAATGCACTCTTCACTTTATGTGAAGAAGACACATGATGGTATCGTGATGATAGTCATTTATGTTGATGATCTGATTATCACAGGTGATTGTGGGAAAGGCATTGATGAGGTTAAGGCCTCCTTATGCAAAGAGTTTGATATGAAAGACCTTGGTGATTTAAGGTTCTTTCTTGGCATTGAGGTGATTAGAACAGGCAAGGGTATATGGTTGGTGCAAAGGCAATATGCACTTGACATGCTGGCAAAGTATGGTATGACAGCATGCAAACCAATGTTGACACCATTAGAGCAAAACATGAAGCTTAGGGCTGATTTGGGTGATGAGCTTGATGATATCACCATGTACAGGAAAATGGTTGGTAGCCTTATATACATGACCATTACGAGGCCAGATCTCAGTTATGCAGTTGGTTTGGTGAGTCAGTTTATGCAGAGTCCTCGTAAACCTCACTTGGATGCTGTGAGACGGATTTTGAGATATGTCAAAACTACCGCGCATTATGGTCTTTTCTATGAGGCAGGAAAAGACATGCATGTCTATGGATATACAGATGCAGATTGGGCCGGTAGTGCATATGACAGGAGGTCTACCAGTGGCTATGTTTTCAGCCTTGGGAGTGGAGCTGTGAGTTGGAGCAGTAAAAAGCAACCTACAGTTGCTTTATCTACCACAGAGGCAGAGTATCATGGAGCAGCCATAGCTGCATGTGAGGCTATGTGGTTGAAAAAGTTGCTAGATGATGTCAGGCTACAGAGTGATATGAGCGTTGTCATTCATTGTGACAACATGAGTAGTATTCAGCTTGCTAGCAACCCAGTTTATCATGCCAGGACCAAACATATTGAGGTCCATTATCATTTCATCAGAGAGAAGGTGCTCGATGGGCATGTTGATTTGACATATGTGCAGACAGATGAGCAGGTTGCAGATATCTTTACCAAAGCACTTGGTAAGGATAAGTTCGAGTATTTCCGTACTAGATTGGGAGTCCTAGAGATGGACATGTCGAGCTTGAGGGGGAGTGTTGAAATGTCAAGCTCGTATACAGCTGGAGGATAGCACATGGGTGCTGACAGAGTGACAGTATGGTAGATAGATATCGTGGTGTGTTTATGACCGCGTCCAGCTGGTCATGTGTGGTGTGGACATTACATTAGGTTTATCTTGTAGTGTGGACATAACACTATGTTGTGTTCTCCTTTGTGTGTGTGAGAGAGATGGTGACTAGGGCTTCTCTCCTTCTTTATGATTGATGGTTATGGATTGGGGTTTGCTTCTCTTGTGTGTGTTACATCCTGCTCCTGTTTTTTATCACTTGCATCTCATCCAAAGGTTCAACCTCCACATCTTGATCTTCAAAGATATGTTTTGAACGAGGGAAAACTTGTATAATATACCACCACTTTGGATCAATTTGATCAGCATGAAACACAACCTAATATCACAAAGCAAAAGGGTTACACTTTTATTATATTACATCAAGATTTATTTTGGGATTGGTTGGGTTACTAACCTGTTGACAGTGTTGAGGTAGTACAAAAGTATCTTTCTTATCATTCCAAAACTTGGTGGAATCAATTTGAAAGAACCCATTTGGATGTTTCTTCATGGTTGCTTTAGCACCTCTATATATCATCTTGAACGATTTGACATCAAAGATGAATAGACTAAATGCTCTAAACCTAACCTCAAGAATATCTTAAATAGTTTTATAATACTCAAGATTGTTCTCTATGATATTGGTATCATGTCTTCTAACTCAACTTTCTTGTTCAAAAGTTGCCATCACACCACAATCAAATGTGTTTCTTTTAGAACCCACACGCTCCATGCAGAAGTGTCTTCCCTCTGACCATATTGCATTATATAGTTTGTACTAGCATTAAACAAAAGCATGAAATTTAGTATAGTGCATTAAACAAGGTATATAAAGATCGAAGCATGAGACAGAGATGAAGAATGTACTTACTTGAGGGTTACATCCTCTTGCATACTCGTGCTCTTCTCTTGTGATCATCTCTTTATTTTGCGACGCCATCAATATTGCCATACAAAGCCATTCTATATTGATTACATTTGGTAGAGGTTCCAAGCCGCGGGCAAGAATGGTAAGCGTCTATTTGCTCTTCTAAAAGCTCTTCTCTCATCCTTTTGTTTATTGATTGTATGCTTGTACATCTCCCAATCCACTTCTTCATGATGGGACTATTTAGAATGCTGAATGTATTCACCTTGTGGTGTAATGCTTCATCTAGTCTTCGTTGCCTTCTTTTTCCTTGTGGCACATTAGTGATTAGTCGTTCATCCTTCTCATTGCTCCACAATCGTGGCATGCAAGGATCTATGCAAGATAGATGTTTTGAGATATACATAAGAGACTCTTGTATGCCATGATTGCTCCACAATCGTGGCATGCAAGGATCTATGCAAGATAGATGTTTTGAGATATACACAAGAGACTCTTGCATTAACCATCCCTCTGCCATACTTTCTTCTGGCCTTGCTCTTTGTTTCACAAAGTCCTTTAAGGTTTTCATGAACCTGTCAAGCATGAACAACATCACAAAGCGCCACTTCATCAACCAAATGCACCACAAGATGCAATTGGCTAGTGATAATTGTTCTAGGAAAGTTGTCCTCAATCATACACACTGTCTCAATAGCATTGAGACGAGCCATCTCAATGGATGTAGGATCTATGCATAAGCCCTTGTGCAATAGGCTTATGCATAAGCCCTTATGCATAGGATTTATGCATAGGCCTTTTGCATAGGCTTTATGCATAAGCCCTTATGCATAAGCCCTTATGCAATAGGCTTATGCATAGCCCTTATGCATAGGCCTTATGCATAAGCCCTTATACAATAGCCTTATGCATAGGCCTTATGTATAGGCTTTATGCATAATTCCTTATGCAATAGGCTTATGCATAAGGCTTATGCCTTAAGCCCTTATACATAAGCCTAATGTGTAGTGCTATGCATGCATGAAGTTTAAATGTGTAACTAATAACTTTTTTCATGTTATGTTCTGTAGGTCTTGCATTGTTGTCCTCTTCTTCGGCTTGACATTATTGAGGTAAACTCTCTTATTCATGCAACCTCATGTTTATTGCACCCTTGGGTGCTGGGTTTAGGGTTTAGGCTTATGCACAGAGATATGGGGCATTATCGTATGCCATCTAGAATGTTGATTAAGTCAAGTTAGGAGTGGTTATCCGTAAGTAGATGGTTATAGTGAAGGGGGAGCCCTCGATATTTTCACTATCCTTCTCTTGTAAAAGAGAAGTTGCTTTTGTCTTTAATAGTGGGGAGTGTATGGAAAGTCCTTAGAAGCTATCATCCAAAAGGGGCACTATCCACCCTGCTTGTCTAAGCAGTATTGTAGAAGGTCTCAACAATGTTCTAATATCACATGTTGCCTTTTTTATTGAAGCTTCAAGCATTGTTCTATTAGAGAAATCTTATGTGTTGCCTCTCTTGTTTTGTAGCTCTTGGACTAGTCCTCTCTTTTGGCTTCACATAAGAATGATAAGCTCTCTTCTTCTTTTGATTGCTTATAGCATGTTTTTCCTTTATTGCACCCTTGGGTACTAGGTTTAGGTTTAGCTTAGGTTTACCTCTATGCATAGGCTCTTGTAAGCTCTATGTATAAAGCTTCTATTCGTAGGCTCTATGTAGAAGGCTCTATGCATAGAGACCTATGCATAAGGCTATATGCGTAACGC
This sequence comes from Cibotium barometz, assembly GCF_041138505.1. Taxonomy (NCBI): domain Eukaryota; kingdom Viridiplantae; phylum Streptophyta; class Polypodiopsida; order Cyatheales; family Cibotiaceae; genus Cibotium; species Cibotium barometz. The sequence continues at coordinate 5,280,883 of NC_141090.1, read as the reverse complement.
TTTATACATAAGGCTATATGCATAGAGACCTATGCATAAGGCTCTATGTGTAGGCTCTATGCGTAAGACTCTATGCATAGGCTCTATGCATAAGGCCTTTATGTTTTATGTTTCAAGAAATTGACTCTTATGCATGTATGTATAGATCGACCCATTACAAGATCCAAATGTGGCAAATTTGCTATCTATTATAAACGAACAATATGGGAAGCAAGCTTGGTCTCAATTTACTCAGACACAGGTATGATTCCATCAAACCTTTTCACATACAAAAAGTTAATCTTTTATATATGTGTTCTATAAGTATTATTTTTAAATCTTATATGCAGGCAGGCTTACCATATCGAGCCAATCGATGCCATGGGGGCAATCTACACCACTTGGCCAGTCGGGGTGGTAGACCATGCCTTTGATAGGCATAGGTTCGAGTGGCGCAGGTATGAGTCGTGCGGGCCCATCACAGTATGGCTATGATGAGCCTACACCACCTACCTCGACTAGACCCAACCCCGCTCCCTCACGTCCATCTTCACCATGATGACGACATAGTAGGGAGTCTGGGGGGGCTAGTAGACCTGCTAGCGAGGGGAGCAGGTTGCTTTTACTTGGCAAAAGAAGCACTAGGTCTCCCGATGTGTCTTCCCAGTAGAGGGGGCTCTTTATTTGCTCATTATGAACTAGTCCCCAAGAAATTGATTCCACCATTTGATCCATGCACCCTACCATAAAATGTGGAAGTCGATGGTACCCTCGTGATGATGGATGCACGAGGGAAGCAAGTCATGAACTGCATGTGAATTATGCGGTTGAGAAAGCACGTGAGGAATTCGATGAATCCCTTACAAAATTAAAGCAACCTCTCAAAACCTCATTTGGAGGAATGCTCTTCTCTCATGGTGAAGCCAGTATAGCATCAACACTTGCACCTTTAATAAGGACTCAACATGAGTTATACCAAGACATAAAAGCTCCATAGAGAATTGGTGAGGATTCATAAGAACTCAGTTAGAATTGTCAGAGAACCAAGTGTGCCATTGTACACATTGGGTACTCTTGAAAAAGCTGAGAGCCAAAAAGATGACAAAAGTGAATGGGAATATGAAACAGAAATGGGATCTGAAGCTAAAAGAAAACTAAAACATTCATGGTTTCTCTTGAAGATTCTGTCGTAGTATGGTTAGATTTCCCTACAGGCAATGACCCCCGAGAATCTGTAATTCCTAAATTTAAATCACACATAATGAAACTTGGCTCTTATCCTAACTCTCAGAAAGAGATTATGCAAGTCCAAGAATTTAGTGACTTAGTTACGAAAACACAAGAGAAGCTCAAACCAAAACCTAAGCAAGAGTCTCAAATATTGTACATCCTAGTACCTTAATGACTACTACTAAGATTCATAAACCCTTAGATGTGCCTAGTGTCATCATGGAAGGGAATAAGGCCTCCACCACTTGTAGTTTGATCCTTGATTGGTTCAAGGGATAATTACCATATGGAAATCGTGAGCCCATCTCAGAGATGGATTTCCTACTCTCACCAATACCTTTTTATGGAAAGGAGGTCATGATTTTGCCACTAAACATCCCCAAATTATTGGATTTTATGGCCTCACAAATAAGTACAACTATAGCTTCCCGATTGAGTGGAGATCTTGAATTGTTTAAAGTGATGAGAGCTCTCCTTAATGGAGAATTCAATGTAGGATTACCACCATGTGGTGCTGACATGCATAAGGCAAATCCTCACTATATAATGGAGACACCTCGACTTGTTCTCAAATCAACAGTCCTAGTGAAAGAAGAAAATGCCAAATCTATGGTTAAAATTACACTTAATAAACTAGGACATACTTTGAAGGTGATGAGTCTAACACATTACTGTTAAGAATCATGCGTATCTAGATCATGCAACAATAGAAGTAATGGAAACAAGAGGAGAGCAAGAATGAAAGAATCATGGGTATCTAGAGGATGCAACACAACAGAAGCAATGGAAACAAGAGGAGAGCAAGAATGAAAGAAGCAAGCATAAACAACTTACTAAATCATCATCATGAAGACACCATAGCTTGAGAGAGGACACAAGATGTATAGAAAGCTTCTTGTATTACTTTCTATGTTAGCCACTCCAGAGTTGGCTTACCCTGTGTTACTTGTCTTGTTACAAAAAGTAAGGTCTCTTGCCCTTTATATAGGCTTTACTAAGGGCTAGGGTTTGGCTAACCTTAGATCCCTTTTCCACCCACATGCCCACTTTATTTGAGTGTGTTCACACCTCCATTACATCTTTCTCTCATCCTTAACCTTGTACATCATATATTTCAACACCCCTCTCAATGCCACCATGGGACAAGGTGAGCATTGGACATACAAGTTCAAAAAAGACCCCGAGTCTCAACCATAGGATAGAAGATAAGGTAGGTATCTTACTTGAACTTGCCAACTATGGAAACCCTCACCACATCAAACTTCTGAATTGAGGCTCCTATCTCCTTTGTCATGATTGATAGGGGTAGGAGAGGCCTTACCACTTGCAATAAACAAGGGCAATGTCTAACTCTGTTTACAAGACAAAACTTAAAACTCAAGGTTGACGAGTGATCTTTGATGAACAAAAACACTTCTTGATTTTTTGATGAACAAAAGCTCTTGAATCCTTTGGGTTTGGAAGCCTTGGAAGAAAAAAAGGGTTGAAAAACTTTAGAGTAAAAAGATCTAGAGAGAACCTTATAGAAAGGTTTAGAAAAAGGGAGGGGTTTTTTTTAAAGAAAGAAATCTTTGATAAAAAAAACTCAAGGTTTTTTTTAAAACCTTAGAGTGAAGCGTTTTTTTTCTGTTTAAAAAAAACGCAAGGTGCTGTGTTGTGCCGTGATGCGCTGTTGTGTGGCAGCTTCCTTGACGACTGCAGAGGCCTTATTGCTTGTTGTCGCTCTGTCACAACATTGCACAAGCTACAAGGAGCGGCTACGCTTACTATTCACTAGTCGTGTTGGTGAAGTTCAAGACGGGCGACAACTATGATGGATGTTGGTTGCAGGGATGGACGGACGTGGCGTCAGCGTTTTTTTCTTTCCTTTGTCTTCCATGTTCTTTGGTTGTGAAGATAAGAAAAAAAACAGTAACAGAAACTCAATCCCCTACCTCTTTTTTGTCGCTCCTCCAAAGCTTCAAAGAGAAGCATCGATGAAAAACGGTGAAAGAAATATCGACCAAAATTTTCATTTTCTTCTTCTTTTTCCTCTTCTTCTTCTTCTTGCCGATGAGGACCGTCTTATTCTTCTTCTTCCAAAATTAAAGAGCTTGTCGGTGATGAAGTCTTCTTTTGATGAAGCTTTTGAAACTTGGCTTCTCTTTCTTCCACCATCGCCTTCTTGATTGGGAATGGTGTATGAAAGAGATAGAGAAAGAAGGAAGATCTTAACCTTAGCAAGGCTCTGATGCCATGTTAAGATTCATGGGTATCTAGAGCATGCAACAACGGAAGCAATGGAAATAAGAAGAGCGAAAGAATGAAAGAAGCATAAAGCATAAACAACTTACTGAATCATCATCATGAAGATACCATAGCTTGAGAGAGGACACAAGATGTATAGAAAGCTTCTTGTATTACTTTCTACTTCATCCACTCCAAAGTTGGCTTATCCTTCTCCTTCATGTGTTACTTGTCTTGTTAAAAAAAGTAGGGTCTCCTGCCCTTTATATAGGCTTTACCAAGGGCTAGGGTTGGGCCAACCTTTCCACCCACATGCCCACTTTATTTGAGTGTGTTCACACCTCCATTACCTTTTCCTCTCATCCTTAACCTTTTACATCATATATTTCAACAATTACTACCAGTCTCACCACCAAGGGCATCATAGTAAACGGGAGTCCTAGATGGTGGTGTGAGAGTATGCATAATCACCAAGAAATGCTAGGAGAAGATGGCCAAGCCGCATCTAGAAGTCTCAGATATCATTGTCAAGATGACTGATAAGACTGTCACCAAACCTATTGAAATGTTACGAGATTTAAAGATCAAGATTCTTAAACATTAGGTTAAATATACCTTCATTGTTATGGACTTTTCCAAATAACCTAAATCGTATAAAATGATTTTAGAATGCCTCTTCATGAGAGAGGCAAAGATGGTGCATGACTGGTCTAAGAACCATGTTTACCTCCAACTCGATGATTCCATCATTACGGTTGATCTTGTGGCTAGCCACGTACATCCTATGGGTAGTGGAGGATTTTTTAAAAATCGTACATCCTATGGGTACATCCTATGGGTAGTGCACTACAAGGGATCGGGCTCATACCCGCGCTCCTAGCCGCTAAAAATGACTTGTGGAAAAAAAGTGATGGGCCCGTGTATCAGCGCGTGTATCATCGCGGCCAGAGACATGCGTGTAAAAGCGCATGTATAGGAATCGTTAGACGCGCTCATACACGGCGTATACATGCGTTCTGTCAGTTTAGCTACACTTAGATGCGTTGATAGGAGGGTGTATACACGTGTTTTGTCATTTTAGCTGCGCTTATACACGCGTATTTCACAGATTATCCGCGTATATACACGCGACTTTTTCAGAGTTGACGCGTCTATACATGTGCATTTTACAGAGTATCCGCGTATATACACGTGACTTTATGCAGAGTTGACGCATCTATACACGCGAACAGAGAGCAAAAAAAAAAATCCAGAAAGTGCTATTTGGTACTTGAATGCTGTTCCGGCATTCCAGCACCCAATAACACTCTCTGGATGTTTTTTTTTGGTGCATTGGACCATCCACGAGGAATATTTAAGACAAGAACGACATGAATGCATACATTGTCAATACATGATTCAAGACAGACATGAATGCAATACTATCGATTCACGATTCAATATTACTATCAAAATTTTATGTGTACACATAATATATACAAGGGAGTCCATATGTTGAAGTAGCCCATGGCTTCAGTTACAAAAATATATATACAAACACATCCTCAATATGAAATGTGATACTATAAGTCTGAGTACTACTCAGACCCAGATGATGACTCGGTGCTCCCTCCATGATCAGATGAGCTCACATCGGTCAGATGAGCTCACATCGGTCAGAATGTCCGATGAGTAGTACTCACGTCCACCCTTTGCAGTGGCGACGGGTGGATCATCAGCAGCTTGTGCCTGTTCAAGTAATATATAGTATATAAGTATATATATATGTAATTCAATAAACCAAAATCATTCGTTTAGAGTTTTCAAGTACATGTCGACCGTATGGTCTCATGGCCATCTCAAACTGCGCGTCCGTAATACGTCCCTCGGCTCTGAAGATGGCCCACGTGTCACGTCTGCTATGTCGGCGAGCATACCCAGTATCGTGGGCTGTGGGCTTCCTCCCCGTAACCCGTCGCTGTATCATAATCAACACAATTTGTAAGATTAAAACAATCATAGAATCAATGAATTAAGTAAACAATCAAATAAAGTGGCAAGATACTTACGAACTCTGCCTCCCATGACTCGACGCCGCCAGATCCGAAATGCCAAGATCCAATGGTCTCCATCTGGATCCGTCATACCTCCACATGCTGCCTGCTCTTCACACCACCCTCTGCTCATTTCTTTGCCTCCTTCCACTCGCGTTTGTACGCACTGGCAGGTTTCTCGGCACAGGATAGCCACCCGCAGCTACATTTAGCCCATCATCGTACACGCGAGTTTCTTAAGGTGAGATCTTTTATTACTTAAGATCTCCCTTATTCGCGTCCTTCCCCATACATCCGAGAATGTCGCATGTGGGGGATTGGGGTACCGACTATGTACAGCATCTATCACCTCCCCAACCAATCGGCTATTTTGATCTTTAAATCTAATAAAATAATTTCTATACAAGTTTGAAACTACCCCACACATGTACTCCATTACGTCTTTCCCCCTCGCATCCATCACTACCCCGCCCCTATCCATCATAGCAGATCACTCCCTCCACCTCTCTCACCTCCTCCTCATCCTCACTGTCTCCTCTAACTCTTCTCCCTCTATCTCCTCTCTCACTACGTGCCCTACTACCTCCCCCACCAAAGCACCCGCCGCATCCTCCACTCCCACTCTTCCTACTACTGCGGGTGGAGTCATGACTCGGGGATTGTCTACGTGACGGTGGCTGTGAGCCCTGACGTGACGGCGGCTCTGAGGGAGTACGTGATGGTGGCTGTGAGCCCTGACGTGACGTTCCTGGGAGGGTGTGCGTGACTGTGTCTGGGACGGGGTTGTCTCCTCGGTGGGCGTGGAAGAGGAGAAGCTGCATGCCGTCTCGTCGGACTCGTAGGCATAGACGGCAGTGGAGTGACCTGAATACTCACGGGCGGGGTATAGATACCAGGCATGGAAGGAGGGAGATGGGCATACATGTACTCTGTAAGCTCAACTGGACCAGGATGGCGCCCAAAATGATTTAGTATCTCCATCAGCCAATTGCTATACGCAAATGGATCGGATGAAGAACCTGGATCCATAAAGAATCTGCAAAAATAAAAGTATATACATGATTGCATCAAAGCACAAATGCAAGCTAGCACATATGATTTTGTGAAGGCAAGCCATATGCAGATGGGATCATCTCTCTGAAGAACCTGGATAGCAAGCATGGGTGAAACACAGTCGCGTGTATAAACCCGTCAAAAATGCGTGTATACACCCGTCAAAAAATGCGTGTATATGCCCGTGAAAGACTGTGCAGACAGCATACACGCGTTTCTACATGCGGCCTGCGATTTTTTTTTTTTTTTTGAAAACGACCGACCTCCGACAAATCATACTTATAAAAAGCTGACTGTCGCCCACTATCACAATCGTTCACCAGATGGCAACCAGAGAAGGAGAAGGACGGAAACAAACGCATAAAGGAAAGAGACAATAGCATAAACAAATGGAAGGAAAGAGACAGGACAAAGGACAATCTGACTCACCTCTGAAAAAGTGAGTCTTCTTTTTGGCTGGTTTCCTTCACCCTCACCCGTGTGTGCTCCTTGTCTACTCCTTGCACTTAGGTTTAGTGCTCTATTGGAAGAGGCGGCGACAAGGGAGAGCAAATCTTGAGTTTGAAAATGTTAAATTGGAGAAGACGGGTTATTTTTAGATATGGACAGGTCGTCGCGTGTAAAATCGCGTGTATTTTTGCGTTTAGAATAACTCAGCCGCTTTTATACACGTAATTTTTAGGATGTAGCCGCGTTTATACACGCGATTTTCAGGATATAGCCGCGTTTATACACGTGAAGAAGAGGATATAGCCGCGTTGATACACGCGATTTTCAGGATATAGCCGCGTTGATACACGCAATTTCTAGGATGTAGCCACGTTAATACACGCGATTTTGAGGATATAGTCGCGTTATTACACGCGTTTTTTATAGTTTAACTGAAAACTGATTATGATTTTGTGTTTACTCTTTTGTACATAGGATGTCATCAACCTCCTCAAGCAATTCTGGTGAGGATGAGACAATGCGTCATCGTAATCGCGATGTGTGGTTGGGACAAAGGATCAAGTGTATGTGTAATCGATGTCAAGGATGCATTGTACGAGCGCGACGAATTACCTTGAATCACATCTCCATGTATGGAGAATGGAATCAAAGAGGTTTAGAGGTGAGTAGATGTAAATTGATAGTATTCAAATGACTCATGGTATCCAAGTTAAATTAATGGAGTTGTAATATATATACTCTAATTAAAGCAGGATGCAGTACCACACCCTAACATGGTGCCCTACACGCGGCGAGAGCACGCAAAGCGTTGACGAGATGATGCTGGAGCTTCGGGATCTATTGTCAGAGATGAGTGGGAAAGGGATGACAATAGCCTTGCACCCCACGAAGTTGTGGAAGAGGAAGTGTTTGATGATATGGTGCGGTATCTTTTTAGGGATGATACCAAAGGTATGGAGGACGACGATGATATGGAACAAGAGCATCTTTATAAGGCTTCATCGACATCGGTTTTTGAAGGGTGCACATTCTCTATTTTATGTGCTTCACTTGAACTACTCAATATACAAACAGTTTATGGATGGAGCAATGCAAGTCTTGACGCATTATTGAAGTAAGCATTCTAACTTGCAAATTTGAATTAGTGATTTAGGGTTTAGGGTTTAGGACTAATTGAAGATATTGGATGCAGGCTATTATCAAACATGCTTCCAAAGGGAAATAGACTACCCACCTCAAGAGACATAGCGAGGCGCTATGTGACATCTCTTGGAGGATTGGATTATGATCGCATACATGCATGCGTCAATGATTGCATTCTCTTTCGTGGGACGCATAAGGAGTCTCGACATTGTCCCACTTGTGGTGAAGCAAGGTATAGAACAAATGTGAAGAGTTTTGATGTACCTCGTAAAGTCTTGCGACACTTTCCTATAATTCCTCGCATCAAACACATGTTCAAGTGCAAATCCATAGCAGAGCTCATGTCATGGCATTCCTCACATCGATCGGATGATGGCATGTGGAGAATTCCCGCAGACACTCCTGCTTGGAAGCATATTGAAGATGAGTGGCCTAGCTTTAAAACAGAGCCCAGAAACTTGAGACTTGGCCTAGGTATGGATGGAGTGAATCCATTTGGTTTCAAAAGCACCGCATAAAGCGTGTGGCCAGTTGTGTTGGTGAATTACAACCTTCCACCATCAATGGCGATCAAGAAGGGACATCTTATGTTATCCCTTCTAATTCCAGGGAAACATAAAGTCAAGCATATGGATGTTTATCTCGAACCGTTGATTGATGAGTTGGAGGAACTATGGAGAGGTGTTGCGGTGGTGGACATTAGTAGGCCTCCCTCCTCTCGACACTTTGACTTAAAAGTAGTGTTGATGTAGACAATGCATGACTTTCCAGGATACAACGATTGTTCTAGTAAGAATTCTAATTACCTCCCTACTCTAATACTATTGACTATATTAATTATAACTATTGACTTTATTATTCTAACTTTTATTTATATTTTAACATGTTTGAAAACATCGGGTAAACTGTCCTGTTTGTGGCCCTTCGTTAGTACATGAGTATGCTGACGGTTTGTGTAAGACCATATTCGATAATCATCATCAATTTCTCCCGTCAGATCATCCTAAATATTCGATAATCATCATCGATTTCTCCCATCAGCGTACGGGAGGACTTGCGGGTCGTAGGACGTATGCGTCAAGCTTGGCCACCACGAGAGGAGGGTGGGCACGTTCGTCTTCCGCCTGCACCATGGATTATATCAAAGAAAGAGGAGAAACAGGTAAAGCAGGCCATCACCACTTTGCGTACTCCCACTGGATGCATGAGACCATTGAAGGAAGCCTTTACAACCACTAAGAAAAGAGGCGTTGAGCAACTATATGGATTGAAGTCCCACGATTGGCACAAGATGCTCCAAGTAAGCAGGCCATCACCACTTTGCGTACTCCCACTGGATGCATGAGATCATTGAAGGGAGCCTTTACAACCACTAAGAAAAGAGGCGTTGAGCAACTATATGGATTGAAGTCCCACGATTGGCACAAGATGCTCCAAGTAAGTGTTTTCCAAGTCTTGTACGTTGAAATTAAATTTTGTAATGCCATAAACCATATATACATGTGCTCTTATTATGTGCGCAGTTCATACTACCTACTAGCATCGAGACCATTGTGCAAATAAGAGTTTGAAAAAATGTATTTATAAGATGGGCGAGCTTGTGAGGTATATAAAACCCATGTCAGATCACCCTTTATTATACCTTGCAAAATGAACGTGCATGAGGTATAACGTACTATTCAATTATTTTTCAGATATGTTAGTTCCAAAGCAATTGATCAAGCCACGTTGGATGATGCGCATGTTATGGCAGTGGAGGTGGTTTGTTTGGTAGAGGAGACTTTTCCGCGAACCATTCTCACAAGTCAACTACATCTCATTATGCATTTAGTGGACAAAATTGCTTTATGTGACACTGTGCATGCACGTTGGATGTTCTTCCTAGAGCGCTTCATGAAGACCTTAAAAGACTTTGTGAGGCAAAGTGCAAGGCCCGAAGGAAGCATGGCCGAGGGTTGGTTGATACAAGAGTCTCTTGTATATATTTCAGAATTTCTTGGTCAAGTGGACAGCTCTTTGCCACGACTATGGAGCAATGAAGAGGACTTGAGGATGACATCTATTGTGCCTCAAGGAAAAGGACAGAGTAAAGTAATTGACAGAACATTGATTGATGATCTCAATTTCACTTGCATCCTTAATAGTGATGTGATGAGCAGATGGGTTACAAGATATGAGGATGCAAAGACAAAAAGGCAAGCAAAAAGAGCTCTCTTTCGGAGGCAACATGGCTCTCGTAAGGTGTACCCTAAGCATCTAGCAACACTTCCGAATGATATCCATGTTGATTGGTTGCATGAGGAGATGGAGAGAGCAGAGAGCGACGAGGGGCTACATATCACAGTGGAAGAATGGGAGTATGCACGAGGATGCATGTTAAAGGTACATAGAACTAATGTTTTGCATTAGTTGTAAGTGATTTGCTTTTAATATTTATTCACATTGCTTACACAAATATTGCTTCTATTTTGGTCCAGTGCACTATGTTCAATGCTATATGGTGTGAAGGCAAGCATTTTCGAACACAAAGAATTGATGAAAAGAGGAATACACAAGATTGCGGTGTCATTAGTAGCTTTGAGGGAGCTAATGGAAAAATGGATGATTATTGTGGCACAATCCAAGACATATTTAGGCTTGACTTTCGTCGCTTCTTTGTGTATGTTTTGGATGTCAAATGGCAAATGAACGTGGTGGAAAAAGGGCCTAATGCAACGATAAAATGCCATGCAAGTGGCTATGTAACTATTGACTCTACAAAGTTTTGGCAAACAAAGAAAGATAGGCTCGTATTATTGCCACAACAATGTGAGCAGGTATGCATTTTTTTACTAATGTGTTTCATGTACAAGTGGAGGGGCTTTCCTTATCTATTGTAGCCATCATATGTATCGAGATTAGATTATCTTTAGGCTCAATAGCTTGTTTTTTAGCATCCTTCTAGGATGGGTCCTTCCTTACATCAATCTCTTCTCTGCAAGTATAGAAGTATTGTAACGGGATTGACTGAGTGGTGGTGTCTGAACGATAGTCCTCCACCACTACAAGACACTGCTGCCATACACGCGTTCCATACATGCGATAAGTTACGGGCGCGTGTATGGTCACGCATGTATTTGAATAGTATCGGGCGCATGTATATTAGCATCTACATTCACGTGTATTGAACTTTAAGTAACGCATCTACCAGCGCGTGTATAAGCGCGTGTATATACACGCGCGTGTATAAGCGCGTGTATATACACGCAATTATACACGCATGAATACACGCATCAATACACGCTTTATTTAAAAAAAGTAAATTCTTTTACAAAATTAAAAACTATTTTCTTTAAACCATCTCATAGTACATTACAGTATATATCTTTACACAATCCCACTACATGCATTTACAACAATGAAATATATTCAAAAATAAATCATGAGATAATTAAAAGACAACATATACAATAGAAATGTCATCAATTTAGAACGATACAGTGATGGATTGGTTAGGGTTCGATCTCATCTTCAATAAGATCCATCCTTGCCAAATGACCAACATCAATATCCATTTGATCAATTTGTAAGGCTACGATTAAATTTATTCCACTATCGATATTCTGTCCATTGATAATGGTATCGATGTCCTAATCATCCTCATCAACATCACCATCATCCTCAATGGTAGGGTCATTCTCATGATCATGAGAAATGGCATGCTCATCCTCATTATCATGATCATCTCTTATTTCTTGATCATCGATCACAACATCTTCATTGGCATGTTCGACATCATCTTCATTGCGGCTTGTTACATCCTCCATATGCTCCATATCAGTGAATGTATTATACATACTTTGGAACGTGGTGCAATAGGGATGACGTACCACCATTTAATGTCATGCACCATTGGCAGATAGATAACCTACTCAAATACACATACTGCATTAATTAATTAGCATATCAAAAGTCAAGGGGTACGCGAGCTTAGATATATATGTATCCACTGATCAAGGAACTCTCGATTCTTTTACCTCCACATGGCAAACACCTCCATGTGAGAAGGAAAAATAGATATGATGGACTAAAAAGTGGTAATCCAAATCTACCTTGAAATGAGTTTCCAAGATTTCTCCATCCGTACCACCTCAACCAACAAAGCAATGAAGGCCTCAATATAAAGATCAACGCATGAAGTCCAAATTACAGGTTACCCCAAAATGGATACCCAAATGCTTATTGAAAGCTCAAGGCTACTACAAGAGTAACCATTGTATTTGGATATCAAAACATAAATATATATCATTAACCTCACTGATCCCATTTAGAAATTCACAAGTCTCCTCAGTGAGATGGACAAAGGTTTGAATGGCTCAAGTTCAAACAAAGTGAAGACTATTGTAGGAGAACCTTTACCACCACCACCTAAACAAGTTTGGATCCCAAAGAGAAAACATATCACAAGTGGTAGGGTGATTTATGGGGAAGCTTCTATATCACAAAATGTTACAAAACCATTATTGGCTATCCAAGCCCCAACCCCATTGGTTTCCCTAGACGACCCACTATGCAAATACAAATTGCCTTTCTGTAAATGTCAACTCCATTGCTCATGTATAAGGGAGAACCCATAAGCTCCATACGGTCTTATGAAAGCCCCTTACCACCCTTAAAGGCCGGAGATTAACATGCCACATCAAGTAACAAAGGGCTCTCCTATCAAACAAGCATCGACGAAGCACAATTGGAAGGGATGGTTGCAAAAAACCTATAATACCTTCTACAAATTCAAGGTATGATAGAGAGTAGAAAGGGGGGACTTATGCTAATATCATTACTTTTACCCCCATATTTTTCTCCTTGAGAAATTTCATGTCCATATCAAGAGGGAGCCTGTTGGAAAAAGCTAACCCATGACAACATAGCTTGCAGCAACATATACAATAATATAGCACCTATAGACATACTAAAAATCCAACTAACAATAAAATTTAAAAAAGATAGTGAGAAAGATTACATACCAAAATAAGAGAATGAAACTATGACTATGTTGTTACTACAAGCCCTAAAACTGGACTTTTCATGAACTGATATACGAGTGATCCTATCCTGGATCCGGATTGTCTAGATTGTTACTATCAAGGACAACTAAGTATTCCTCCTTTCCAAACCCACTCATGATATTTTTATACACCATTAGGGGCGTGATATTGTGGAACCACCTTTGTGGACCTATTCTACCTTGTACCATGTCTTAGCTGTGAACGTCATATGTTGTCTGCAACATCCTACGTATGCTGGCACTGTAGAACTTATGTTATGTACTATGGGGATAGGACTCATGCAGTCCATAGTTATGTCTTAGCTGTGAACGTCATATGTTGTCCACAACATCCTACTTATGCTGGCACTGTAGAACTTATGTTATGTACTATGGGACAGGACTCGTGCAGTCCATAGTAGGAGAGACACCACAACAACATGATGACGTGAGCATACTTTACCTAATAGGAGGACCCTATCAAGTAAGGAATGCACACAAAGAGCTTACAGAACAGGAGAGAAAGGCAAGAGCTTACACAATTACACCATAATTCTATAAAATAATGTTACCTACTCCTTGTCCTTTATGGAGCATGGTAGGTCATTTCCTTGATAGCTTAGCTAGCGATAGCTACTTAGCTCACTTGCTTGTAGTACCCATACTATATCACAGTGAGGATGCACTTAGACCATTGCCTCATACACTAAACCATGAGGATGATGAGCTCAGTGACACTAAGCGTAAACCAATGTATGAGTTATGGCTATTTGATAACGACTAGTTGCAATGATTTTTTAAGATTCACAAAAAGCATGATGGAAATTCTCAATATTACAAGTACAATTCTATAGACCGAATTCCCAACCATGCAACTAACTAGGTGTATTATTCTAAACCCATTCTCAAATAATGCTATTATTTTCAATTTCAATATTTTTTATAATTCTCCATTCAATATTTATTTGAGTCAATTACGTGTATCCTTTTGTGTGATTGGTCTATCTTTCTTCTAGTTATTACTTAGATAACCATTAAGGATTTGGTCTTAGTTTAATTATTACTTAGATTGATTTTAGAGTATACCAAATATTGCTAAATATCTTGTGCTTGTAGTTTTGACAGGTATGAACACCCCCTAGAATTTTGGCATTAGCTTGGGTGTGAACCCCCCCTAGCATTAGTAGCATCAGCTTAGGCTAATGAGTTATGGGATTTGGTTATTACAAGATGTCATATTAAGAAGTGGTTACAAGAGGTCTAGTGGGGAGTTAGGATCTTGTGGAGGTTATGAGAGCCCAATAGTCACATGGGTATCCCAAGCGTCACATGATTGAATGGCTATATAAAGACCCTCCTGTATGTAGATTGAACATGACTATGACTATCGTATGTACATGATTCTTGTAGTACTACACATAATATGTGATACATGGATATGTAATACACTATGATGTTATGATGTTTTTCTTGTATGTTTATCTTGTGTCTTTTATCTTGTTGTTGATCCATGTCTCCTACTCCATGCTCATGTGTACATGTGTAATCTATAATTCAGAGGGGAAAATGTTATGCCCATGCAGTCGCATTGCAAGTACCAAGTCGCCCGAGGTCAAAGAATTTACGAGATGAGTATTCTAAAAAATGGGCATATTTCTAGTAGAGCACTTGCAACATCTACTTACTAGTCTTAATGTTTTCCCAAACAACAATGAACTGGTAGATATCTAACCTAAACACAGAGCAAAAGAGAAAAGGCAAAGGCAACCTCGATGGGATTGAAACACGAGCAACTTTTACAGACGTAGATGAAGTTCTAGAACATGACATGGCTGACATGAAAGATGCCCTACATGACACAAGCCACAAAGTAGACGATTATGAAGTAGAAGACATCAGACAACGTGGGAGCATGCTTCTTGAGAGGAGAAAGAGCTACATAGGCTTGCCCGCCATCTACCGCTTTACCGTGAAGCACATGTTTCAGTTCTCCGCACTTGCCTCTCTATATTGAACTTGTAATCAATATATGGGTGGTCTGATACAAGCGTTTCAAAAACTTATGGGGTATGTGTCCCTTCCCCTCTCTATGTTCACATGCTTGCATGAATGTCTTGTCTTTCTCCTTTACTATTCATTCTATTATATGTAACGAGTTATTGAAAGATCAAATTTTACCAGAAGACAATGAGATGCCTTCGAACCATGCACGAACAAGACATGTTGCACTCCA
Organism: Cibotium barometz; assembly: GCF_041138505.1. Lineage (NCBI taxonomy): Eukaryota > Viridiplantae > Streptophyta > Polypodiopsida > Cyatheales > Cibotiaceae > Cibotium > Cibotium barometz. The sequence continues at coordinate 5,265,513 of NC_141090.1, read as the reverse complement.
TAGGGATGGACTATAACACACACCATGCTTGTTTGAATAATTGTATCTCTTTTGGCATGAGTACGCCACTCTTCATGAGTGTCCACAGTGTGGTTCATCGAGATATAGGCAATATTTTCAAGGAAAAAGGGTCCCTACTAAAGTCTTACGACACTTTCCCATCATTCAAACAATGTTCAGATGCAAATCCAGTGCATCTTTAATGACTTGGCATCGAAACACTAGCTCCATAGATGACGTTATGTGTGTGTTCCTGATTCTGCATGGAGGCATATCAACGAGATGTGGGTGGACTTTGGGGAAGAACCTTGTCATATTCGTCTCGGACTAGCAATGGATGGAGTCAATTCATTTGGCTTACGAAGTTCATCATGGAGTACATGGCTCATTTGCCTAGTGAATTATAACTTTCCACCATGGTTAGTAATAAATAAGGGGCACCTTTTACTTTCCATAATAGTTCCAGGGAAGTACAAGGTTAAGAATATGGATATGGACATCTACTTGGCTCCATTAGTTAACGAGCTATGCACGTTATGGGATGGTATCCAAGTTCATGATGCGTCTAAGTAGTCTAGAGAAAGGGCTGCAATAGTGTGAGGAATACTTATGTGGACCATGCATGATTGGCCAGCGGGCTATGGAGAGTGCTCTAGTAAGCTAATTATTCTAAGATTTCTTGATCTGATTTAATTTCACGATTTTAGAATTTTTGTATTATTTGCATATCTCATCACAATGAGTAGCATGTTTGGCTGGAATTTCAATATTTGGTTATAACGCATGCCCTATATGTGGAGATGAATTAGAGGCTCGGTACTCAACAGCTTTGAAGAAGGTTGTCTACGAGGGCCACAAAAAGTATCTCCTTGATAACCATGAGTTGCGAGAGTGATTTCTAGGGGGAGGACTCCTTGTGTGCTAAAGCTTAGTGATTGGAGGAGGGCATGTAAAGTGGATCCAAGTTGTTTACCCCTTGGAATGAAGCAGCTATCTTCCATCTACTCCCATACTAGAGTGATCTTCTAGTCAATCATCTTCTTGACCCTATACAAATTTTCAAAAACACAGCCGATATGCTTTGGAAAACCATCACAGGTGCTAATAAAGAGAGCAAGGCACAAAGGGATGATCTCTATAAGAGGTGGATCACATGCAACACTTATGGGCACGGAGTAGACCTGATGGGAAGGTGATTCTCCCTAGAGCACCTTGGGTCTTAACCAAAGAAGAGCAACGACATGTAAAGAAGTGCATCAGTGAGTTTCGTACTCCCACTAGTTGTATGTATTTCTTGAAGGAAACATTCACAAAGGATTAGTGGCTTGAAGTCTCATGACTAGCACAAAATCTTATAGTTTGTGCTGCCAATAGCCATCAAGGATTGCCTCAATGAAGACATAAGAGCGACAATATACAAGATTAGTGCAGTGGTACGGTGGATATCAAAGAATAAGATTAGAAGAAATACGTTGGAAGCAGCTCGTCTAAACTTCACTGAAGCAGTTACAATGGTGGATAAATTCTTTCCAATAAGTTTCCTAACTATTCAATTGCATCTACTTGTTCATGTGGTTAACAAGATTGCTATAGCAGGTGTTGTTCATAGGTGATGGATGTTTTTTCTCGAGAGATTTATGAAGACACTGAAAGCTTTTGATCGTCACAAAAAGCTCACCCTGAGAGCAATATGGCAATTGGATGGCTTTTTCAAGAATATCTTGTATACATAACATAATTTCTTAGTACGTCAGATTTATATATGCCATGATTGTGGACACAAGAAGAGGATGATCAGCTCGTTGTTGGGGAAGAGCCTCAAGGACAAGGGCTTTAGAGAACAATGGATATGGCATTGCGAGAGAAGATTAATAAATTTTGCATCCTCAACTCAAGTGCTATGGAGAAATGGATTGAGAGGTATAACCTAGCAAAGAGGGAAAGAGACTGAGAGCGTTTAAATTTTAGAAAGATTCGAACAACTAGAGCATTGCCATACCTACATTCACTCGCTCAACTTCTAGAATTTCCTTTTAGTAGATGGATTTTCAGCAAACCATACAACAAGCAAAACAAAGTGGCGAGCTTATAAGCGAGACGAGGAGGAGCTTACATATGGTTGTGATTAAGTGAGTTTTTATATGTACATAAGAAACCGTAAGACATAGTCTTGTATAAGTTTTTGTTCTTGATACAATTTGATAATCTTCTTTTACTTGCAGTATCGCAAATTTGGTGCACTTTGGTCACACAATCGTCATCACTTTTGAGTGGAGCAAATAGAAAAGAAGAGAACAACATTTGATTGTGGTGTCAAAGAAAATTTCATGCAAGAAAGTCGTTCAAGCGCAGGTGATCTAAGTCGTGAAGTTGGCACGCTTGTGGAACGATACAAGACATTATCAAGGTTGGGTTTAGAAAGTTTCTATGTTCATTTTTGATGTGAAGTGGTTCAAGGTAGTGACTCAAGGACCACAAGCAACCATGCACAAAGATAAGAGCGGATTTGTTCAAGTAGACTCCACAAAGATATGGACAAACCAAAGGGACACATTTGTGCTACCAAAGCATTGTGAGCAGGTTGTCTTCAAGGTGGACCCGAGAGATCATAGGTTGTTGTTTGTAATTCGAATTGATCCATGCAGTAAACAAATATTTAAAGATATGGAAATATTAGATGAAGTAGAGGTTGAGGAACCCACTCAAGAAGCACAAGAAACAGATACTGATCCAGTTGAATAACTAGAAGAAGGATCAAATGAAGGTATAGTAATTCAACAATTACTAGCACTTGAACTAGAAGAAAACACAAAAACTAATCCGGAATTCAAAGAAGAAATAGAACAACAACTTTCAACACAACCACCTCTAATGCCTGAAATAGAAGCTAATAGAAGAGGATGATACGGAGGCTACACCTATTGACGAAGATGCAGATGGAGAGGTATTTCTGGAAATAGATGTATTCAGAGCCATGGATCTAGCTGAGGATGAGAGAGTCAATGATGAGCGATAACATCTTATTTCAATTTTATTTTACCAAGAAATACTTGGTTTTTGTCAATGATGAGCTATAACATCTTATTTCAATTTTATTTTACCAAGAAATACTTGGTTTTTGTCAATGTTTTCTTTTTTTGTACACTTAATTTTTTTAAGAAGTACAAAATAAAAAATAAAAAATTTAGTTTTCGACACGCTTTTTGAATCTTATTCAGACCTTTATTCTGATGCCCTTTTCGACGTTCATCTTTGATGGTTATTTCAACGAATATATCGACGTGATATTTAGATGTTTATATCGACGCCGCGTATTTCGATGGTGCAGTCACCATGGAAAGCAAGCGTCGAGAATGGGTAGTAGTGCCTCTTACTTGGATTAGCATTCATGAATCGATATTGACATCTTAAGTCAAATGCAAAACCATCTTTGATTTGATATCGATTCATCATAGGCTCTTCATAGGACTAGGTGATATGTTTTGGATTGTGAAAGCTAGATAGTAGTAGGTAGTGTTTCATAAGTTTCTAGAGTTTTTGGACATGTTGTGCTACTCATTATTGAAAAAGTCAACCAAGTGATCAAACAAGAAAAGAAAATGTACTAGAAACTAGGAAGGGAATAAGGTTCCCAACATCTTTCCTTCTTATGGTATCAATTTGTGATATGTCTGTCATAGGTGCTATGTCATGGATTGAAAGCTGAAAAGAAGAAGGGAATGTTCAATGGGTTTTGTAGAGTTGGAATGCTACTGATTTACATTATTATGTAGTTTGAGTTTTAAAGTTTTGTGCTATGAAAGATCATACTTCTTGTGAGTGTTCTTTTGTTTACATTGCATGTTGTATCCTCTTACATGGTATTAGAGCTCTAGCTTGGTACAAAATATCTTTGCTAATTAATGTCTAGTTGTCCCCCCTTAGAGAAATGGCATCTTTTTGCAAGAACCTATTTAGTCTTGTTTACATTGCATGTTGTATCATCTTACATGGTATTAGAGCTCTAGCTTGGTACAAAACATCTTTGCTTAATTAATGTCTAGTAGTCCCTTAGAGAAATGGTATCTTTTCCATCATCACCATTTGGAGATGATGGAAATGGTGAAATTATCCTCTTTGAAAGTTAAAACTTAAGGCTATTCTCTTCTCCTATGAGCAGATGGAAACGGTGCAATTATCTTCTTTAAAAGTTAAAACTTAAGGCTATTCTCTTCTCCTATGAGCTCTAGCTTGGTACAAATCATCTTTGCTAGCTAATGTCTAGTAGTCCCTTACAGAAATAGTATCTTTTCCATCACCACCATTTGGAGCTGATGGATTTTGACTCTTCCAGAAGAAAAAGGTTAAATGCTTTTACAAGGAAGGGCACATAGCCAAAGAATGTAGGAAAATGCAAGTAGATTCCAAGAATGTCACTCTAAAGACAAAGGAAGAATCTAGTCATGTCACAAAAATAGAGCTGGTTTGTTGCCTATTGAAGAAGTGTGTAACGAGACATCTAATGTTGCAACACATAATGATTTTTGCATCATTTGGTAGTTGGGCTTCTAGGCACATGCGCGTTTTTACATCACTTTTCATTTTATTTAGATGTGCTTGGAGTAACTCACTCTCTTTGATGTCCAACCTTATTTCAACATCATGGCCCTCTCTCTTCCTTATGCCTTTTCACCCCTACCGAACCCTACGTCTCTTTTTCCTTCTCCTACTCTCTTTCACTTGAACATATGGAAGTATTTTCTATGTTTAAATGGATGGATATTGATTGATGCGTATATAAATGGAGAGAGAGAGAGAGAGAGAGAGAGGGGGGGGGGGGAGTGCACTCTCTTTTACCTAGACATATGGAAGTATTTTCTATGTTTACATGGATGGATATATAAATGAAGAGTGAGAGAGAGAGAGAAAGAGAGAGCGAGAGAGCGAGAGAGAAAGAGAGACAGAGGGGGGGGGAGAGACAGAGAGGAGGAGGAGGAGGAGGAGGAGAAGAGGAGGAGGAGGAGAAGGAGGAGAGAGAGAGAGAGAGAGAGAGAGGGGGGGGGGGAGAGAGAGGAGAGGAGGAGGAGAAGAAGAAGAAGAGGAGGAGGAGGAGGAGAATACAGGAGAGAGGGAAACTTTATATTGTATTTTGCTTTGTAAACCCACTTAGTGCCAATTACCTTGTATCTTAGAGGATGATCTACAAGGTCCCAAGTGTAGTTTTTCAAGATGGAGTCATATTCTTCTTGTATGGCTACCATCTACTTCAGATCCCTTAAATATGCTTCAACAAAGGTGGTAGGTTCCTAAATCTTTACCTTTGTCATAAGAGAAAAATTTACAAGATTCTCCCAAGCCCTATTTTATTCCTCTAACCTTCTAAATTTGTAAACATTTTGAGGCCTATGTATCCTTAATAATCAAAGGTTCTACTCTATCCTAAAGTTGCATGTACCACTTGGGTAATGGCTTACCTTTTTGTGGCACATCATGCTCTTTTTCTTCATCTTTATAATCCGTCCATAGGAAATCGTACGATATGTCCTCCATCAGAATGCGAGGAAGCCCATGCTCTATGTGGAGGTTATGTTGCTTTGATGATTTCCTTGTTGCATGATGAAGAAGGAAGTTCCTTCTCCATTTGACATGGTTGTTCTTGGAATACCACATCATGGCTTACTGAGGAAGTTCCTTCTCCATTTGACATGGTTTTTCTTGGAATACCACATCATGGCTCACTATGATCTTCTTTCCTTAAGGGCCATTGAGCGGATATCACTTTGACTCTATGTTGTAACCCAAAAAGATGTATTTTTGGATTTTGGCATCCAATTTGGTCCTCTCTGAAGAGCCAATATCTCTTTGACTCCATGATGTAACTCAAGAAGATGTATTTATGGTTTTTGGTATATCCAATTTGGTCCTCTGAGCATGTGGAACATGTACATATAACATTCACATCCAGAAACTTTCAAGTGTGCAATTGAAGATTTCTTGCCGGAGTAGGCATATAATATGGATCTATCTCTTTGTTGATGGCCTTTGTTGCACTCCTATTGTACATAGTAATGTTAATGTATTTCTTACTTTTAGTATACAATTTGGTCCTCTAAGCATCTGGAACATGTACAAAACATTCACACACCCAAAAGCTTTCAAGTGTGCACCTACAGGTTTCTTACCTAAGTAGGCCTATAATGGAATGACGACCTCCTGTTAAGAATGTACATAGCCATGTTAACTGCCTCCATTAAGTAGACTCCTTTCCATCTCAATAATAGCACGATTCTTATGCTTTGCAACACCATTTTTTTTGTGGAGAGTGAGCGGTAGTGACTTGCAACTTTATGCCTCTTTCCTTGCAAAAAACCCAAGAATCATTTTAGACATAAATTCTCCTCCTTGGTTTATTTTGAACTGCTCAATTTTATTAGTGTCTCAATTTCAATCAATGTAAGACATTTCTTAAATTTAATAAAAGCCTAAGACTTTTTCTTAAGAAAAAACATCCAAATCTTCCTACTGTAATCATCTATCAATGTGAAAAGATATGAAGAACCTCCAAGTGCAATTATACTCATCTTTCCATAGAGATCACATGTGTGAGCTATAGAGGAGCTTTGTTCCTAAAACTGGCCTCTTGTGTAAAGGGCATTTGGTGCTGCTTACCCATCATGCAAGCTTTACATACATCTGGATTGTCTAAATTGGTGGTAAATGCTCAATAGTTTACCTTTCCTACATATCTATGAAATAGTTTATATATCGAGATGCCTACATCTCTCATGCCAAAGTTTGATGCTACCTAAATCAACACGGATTGCAAACGCCAAAAGCTCATACAGGTTGTTCCTCTAAATGAACTTTCTAATGACCTTATCATCTCCATCAAGACTGACTACACCATCTTGTCAAAGTGGTCCATGATGGACAAAAAGGAGGTTTCTCTTCATATGTGCAACCCAAACCGCATCTAAAAGAATTTTTATAGAACCTTATTTAGAATTAAGTGAAATAGTACTTGAATCTTTTATTGGACACTTTACATGGTTTTCCACTATCACCATGATGTCATCTCCCATAGGCTCTTAGGAGGAAATTTGCCAATCTTTACAACAATTGGTTAGGGTCTAGTGGAAGAGGAGGATGCCATAGCAATCCTTCTCAAGAGCATGACCTTGTCCAAGCATATTCAGCCCATGGTGGCTACCTTGAAGAACCTACCTGACTCAAACCTTCATCGTCATTCAAGGAGCCTTGATCGAGGAAGAAAAAGAGACTCAAAGTCAAAGTAGGTCAATCATCATACAGAAGGCATCCTTTACCAAAAACCAAGAGCTAGAGTGAAATGCAACTTTTGTGGTAAGCTTGGCCGCATAGAGAAAGATTGTTAGAGTAAGAAAAAGACTCCAAAATACACTCAAGCAAACATCATGAAAAAGAAGAGCCAAATAAAGGAGCTTCTTAAAAAGGAGGCCAATCATCAAAAATACTCTGAGAGAGAGAGAGAGAGAGAGAGAGAGAGAGAGAGAGAGAGAGAGAGAGAGAGAGAGAGAGAGAGAGAGAGAGAGAGAGGACAATGAGAGAGGTAGATGGAGACAAAGGTAATAGAAGAGGTAGAGAGAGATAGAGGGAGAGAGAAATAGGAGAGAGAAAGAGAGAGAGAGAGAGAGAGAGAGAGGGGCAGATATGGGGGGGAGAGTGAGGTGGGGGGAGAGAGAGAGAGAGAGAGAGAGAGAGAGAGAGAGAGAGAAAGAGGATGTAAGGAGGGGATGGAGAAGCATAAGGGAGACATGAATAGAAGAGAAAGAGAGACAATGGATCAAGAGGAATGTATGGCTACCTAGTGCAATTAATGTGTAATTGAGTCTTGCTCTTATTTCTCTACTCTATCTTTATGCTCATGTAGCTACCGTAGGTGTGAGAGAGCAGAGTGCGTGGCTACTTAGTGGACTGTAATCAAGGGAGCATGATAATATAGATCATGAGGAATATGAAGTAGAGCTCTCTAAAAAGGAAAGGATTGTGGCACATTAGTAAGTTCCCCATGACATATTGTTTCTTATTCTTGCTTCTTTCTGAATGAGAGTGTTCTAGAGAGATTTCAAGCGAGACATAACATTTTTCACACCATTGTTGTAAGCACCATTGTGCATTTATCACCTACGTGCTTCTTGATTTGTTCTCTGGAGCATTCTATAGCATGACGTGGTGTGTGATGTGTTCACTTCCTGCATACGGTTTGGAAAGGTGAGTGAAGAAGAAGATGGAGAGAAAAATGAAAATACTTAAAAAAATAAATAAATTATTTGGTCCTAGATATGTGATGTATCTATTTATCTCATTATTTTTTTATTCTTAGAGTATACTATGAACTAACTAGATACATTTAGAATGTGTAGTTGCATATAGTAGCTTCAAATCTAAGAGATTTTTGCATTTTAGGTAGTATGTAAAAAATGTTTAGGATAAGCCCAGAGGTTATGCATGAGAGCTTATGCTCTTACACATAAGAGCTTAAGATTTATGCATAGTGCTCTTAAGAGGTGCTGCAAGGTCTTATGCATCTTATGCATAATCTCTCATGCTTTATGCATAAGATCTTGTGCTCTTTTTACACATACGACCTTATGCATTATGAAAAAGATCTAATGGAGAAGCTCATATGCATAAGAGCTAATGCATAAGTTCGTATACATTATGCCTAAGAGCTTATGCATGATGGCATAAGATCTATTGCATAATTCATAAGATCTTATGCATAAAGATAAGGAAAATCCCAATGCATGCTAGGATGCCATATGAATAGGAATAAGGGAGATGGGAAGCAACTTCTCTTGCCAAACAATGAGGACAATGAGTGTCAAGTAAACTCTTATCATAAGAGGCTTGTTTGAAATTTATGAGGAGATCTTGCTAACAAAAAGAAGAAGAAGAAGTTAACAAAAATAGAAGAAGACCTTGATAATAAAAAGAGCATACGACTAAGAAGGAGAATAATAATAAGAAGAAGAAGATGATGATGATGACAATGATCACGAATACAAATAAAAACCCTAATTAGTAAACCTTAAGTAAATTGATGAGAAAAAACCTTAATTAAGGGGATTGAGAGCTTACCTTCCTTGCATAAATTTGAAGTACCTTGCTTATTTGTGTGTGTGTGTGGGAGAGAGAGAGAGAGAGAGAGAGAGAGAGAGAGAGAGAGAGAGAGAGAGAGAAAGAATGGAAATCTCTACAGAAAAAGAAAACATACCCATGCCATGTATAAAAAAACCAATTAAACTATTACAACATAGAGAAAACTAACCAAAAAAAAAAAAAAGAGAGAAGAAAAACCCAAGGGAAAAAAAAAAAGAGACCTACCTTTGATTAGTGTGTGACTATAGTGTGTGACTAGGAGAGGTCTATATTGGGTTTACAAGGCCAACAAGTGTAAAAGAGGAAAGTTTTTAAAATGTTTCTCAAATGAAATGCCATGATTTTAAAATTCTTAGCACATCGATATAATCCCTGATTATACTGGTTCTTATATTGGCACTCTGGTAAAGCATGAATAGAAAGCAAGTGCATACTAGCACTACATAAAGCATACAAAAAGCATCGAAGATAAGTGCTCGTATGCACCCTTGTTTGTCATAGTGTATACAAGCCTCTTGGAGGAGTTCCAAGGCTAGTAGACCTCATAATATTGGCAAATATGATATATAATAAAATTGAGACCCTCCATTTGTATTACTTAGCATTGCTAGAGAGTGAAGAGAGTTTTAATGTTTGACATTTTTCCCATTTATATTTGGCATGCTTAAGTTTCAAACTCCATGTTTAATCTTTTCATTACTAGATCACTTTTGGAGAAAACTTTTCATTACTAGATCATTTTTTGGAGAAAACTTTAGCTTTGCAAAATTTGTGACATACTATCCTCCTTACTTTGGCTTAGCATTTGTGAATCAATATTGACATCTACTAAAGTCAAGTGCAAAAACCATCTTTGATTTGATATTGATTCGTCATGGGCTCTTCATATAGGACTAGGTGATATGTTTTGGATTGCGGAAGGTGGATAGTAGTAGGAAGTGTTTCATGAGTTTCTAGGAGTTTTTGGACATGTTGTGCTACTCGTTATTGAAAAAGTCAACCAAGTGATCATTAAATAAGAAAAGGGATAGTAGTAGGTAGTGTTTCATGAGTTTCTAGAGTTTTTGGACATGCTGTGCTACTCATTATTGAAAAAGTCAACCAAGTGATCATTAAAGAAGAAAAGAAAATGTAGTGGAAACTAGGAAGAGCATAAGGTTCCTAGCATCTTTCATAGGGTCCTACCATCTTTTCTATGGTATCAATTTGTGATACCTCTGTCATAGGTGCTATGTTATGGATGGATAGCTAGATAGAAGAAGGGAATGTTTATAGAGTTTTGTAGAGTTGGAATGCTATTGACTTGTGAAAAGTCAAGCAAGTGATTAAGCAAGAAATAAAAGCTGGAAGAGCCAAGGTTCCTATCATTAGGACATTTGAGTGCCAAAATGTCAAGTCATAAAACGCGTGTAAGAGTAGTGGTTGTTGACTAGGCTAGGGGAAAGCGCTTATAAAGGAGTTGAGGGCCCTTATATGTTGCTATAAGAGATCAAACGGTTGTGAGCGAGAGTTGTCAACAAGCAAAAACATCTTTCCTATGGTCCTAACATCTTTTCTATGGTATACCTCTGTCATAGGTATGTTATGGATTGGAAGAAGGGAATGTTTATAGAGCTTTGTAGAGTTGGAATGCCACTGAACTGACTTGTGAAAAGTCAAGCACGTGATAAAGCAAGAAGGAAAAGGTGGCCGAGCCAAGGTTCCTGTCGGTAGCACATAATATGAGTGCCAAAATGTAAAGTCATGAAACGCATGTAAAGTCATGAAACGCGTGTAAAAGTAGTAGTGGTTGACTAGGCTCCGATCTGACAAGGAGAAAGCGCGTATAAAGTCCTCCTGCACACATATAAATCCGTCTCCCTCCCCGCCTGCTGCACAAGCTGCAGCTGCAGGTGAAATGGCCTCCTTATCTGCCCACAAACCTCTTCTTCTTCTGCTTTTACTTGCCTCCCTTTGCCTCCTTTTCTTCACAAGCAGCCACGGCGTTGCTGCACAAACTTCCCGCCTTGTCTTCGCTCATTACATGCTCTGGGCTCCCTTGTATACCGACGATGTTGCAGGCTTCAAGCAAGAGATTCAACTGGCTCAGACGTTTGGCATCGACGCTTTTGCCTTGAATACAGCGGTGTGGACGGACGAATTCCAAACTCGCGCCGACCATCTTTACGATGCTGCTGATCAGCTCAATTTCAAGCTCTTCTTCTCTGCCGATATGTCCCAGCAACTCACTGCGGCTAATGTCACCACGATGCTCACGCGCTATGCTAGCCATGCCAGCCAGCTGCATTATCAAGGCAAGCAATTCTTCTCGACTTTCACCGGGCAAGACACAGTGTTTTCCGGCTTCTCTGATGCGCTCTCCAGCTGGCGGGACGGCGTTCTGCGGCCCGCAGGGAATAACGTCTTCTTTGTGCCGTTCTTTGTGACGGACGGGTCTCAGAGCTCCGTTTCTGGCGTTCTGAGCAAGTTCAGTTCAATTCTGAGTGGTATCATGGCGTGGGATACCTCTGCGTGGCCATACGTCAACGGAGACTACAATAATCCATCCAGCGCCAGCGACATGGCGTACCTAGCGGCCTGTAAAGCGGCCGGCGGCAAGGTGTACATGGCGACTGTGAGCCCATGGTTCTTTGCTCACGAGACGCGGGAGAATCTGGTGAAGGGAAACTATGCCGGAGCTGGGCTGTGGATGACCCATTGGAAGCAGCTAATAGATTTGAGCCCGCCGCTAGTGGAGATCCTAACCTGGAACGATTGGGCGGAGAGAACGTACGTGGTGCCGGTGGGCACAGGCTGGGGAGCGCCGGCCGATAACGACACAGGGTTTCCACACGAAGCGTTTCTGCATTTGGGGAGCCACTACATCCAGTGGTACAAGAGCGGGGCGGAGCCGGCCATAGCAAAGGAAGCTTTGTACATATTCTACTACACACACAGCAAGACTGTGGTGGTGGCATCAGATCCATTGGGCCCTGTGACAAACAGTGCGAAGTTAGATGATCGGCTACATGCTGTGGTGATGGCCAAGCAGGCAGGCACTGTTCAGCTGGTATCTGGTAATACGAGGATGAAGTTTGAGGTGCAGGCAGGCATCAGCAATGTGAGCATGCCCTTCGCAGAGGGCCAACAACAGGCCATCTTCTCGCGCAATGGTGCTTCCGTGCTTACGCTTACAGGCGCCTTGCCCGTCTCCAACACCAACTTCACTGCCTACAATTTCAACGTCTTCTCCGCCTTTTCTTCTTCTTGATGATCGGCAACCTACTCCAATCATTGGATTTGAATATATCCACGTAACAACCTACAATCATCAAAATTTCAATACCTTACTTTAGTACATGGTCAACTTTTAACATACGAAATCTCTCCTCTCTTTTTCCACATGGTAATATGAGCTCAACATCTCTCATATGTAGTCCAAATTCTTGAGCTAACACACACACATTAACTAGAAAGTTACACCATCCTTTCCCACATGGTGATGATCGACAACTTAAATTCTCACTCTCACGTGTCACTACTCTTTTTGTGACAAGGGAACCATAGAGATATCAACACAAGCACATGCATTTCACACCAAGTGGCCACATCTTTGCATACATGGCAATGAACTAAAATTTCACATAGCAAAATGTACGTTTCCATGTGTTAAACACATACATTCACATACGTGAAAATATACATTCGCATGCGCTAAACACATTTTTTCTCTTATGCTATGAGAGCAACACATTTAAATATCAAGCCGCTTTTAATTCTGCTTATGTGTAAATACTCTTCTTAATGCTTGTTGCTAACCACATGTGGTTGACACATTTCTATGACAACTATGTCCACACACTTATGTAATGGGTGAGCGTACTGTATTATAAATCCCGTCATTTGATGAGGGAAACTCCCTAAAGACGCTCCCAAGTCTTGAGCTGACAGATAAGAGGATCTCAGTTAGTTGGCCAAATCATAAAGAAAAGCCTTATAACTATGTTTTGGGTACCTCGTGTCACTTACTCTCAAGCAGCCCAGTGGGAAAAGGCTTAGAACTATAAAAGCCAATTTCTCTTGTTTGTAACACATATTCTCCTATTTATGCAATAGAAGTGGAGTGTTCTCTCCCCCTCTCTCTTACAGCTCTAATCTAGCATGTGTGGTATGCTTAGGGTTAGGGTTTGGGTATGATTAGTGCTAATCGCTTGTTCTCTCTTGCTTCTTCTCTCCCTCTTGCTTGAGTGATTAGGTTATCACCGTGATCGGCTTGTGCAGAGATCCCACATGATCTTCGCGAGAAAAGTTGCACCACCCATAGGATTAGGAACCACCTTAGTGTGACAACGAGTGTGGGAGGATCGGGTGAGGAGCAGCTATCCACACGCGACGGTGGAGCTCTTGAGCATAACTCGAGCTTGGCGGATTGGCAACTTCCCACGACATATTAGGGTGAGCTTAACATCTTTGGCGCCATTGATGGGAAACACCAATCTGCTTCTTGTCGAAGCCTTCCTTGTCCAAATGTGACGGAGTCTCCATTGCTCGGTGTGTTAAGTAAGTAACTATGGCATTCGGTTTTGGGTTGTTTGATTTGTTTAGTTGATTATTTTGGTTGTTTTTGTTTTGATTTTGTGCTTAGCTTATGGTTGGGAGTAGGATTAGCAAGTGTTTAAGCTTAAAATAAACTAGAGATTTGAGTGATTAGAGAGCTCAAAAGAGAGGGGTTTTGCTTAAACCTAGAGTGTTATTATGAATAGGCTTAGGGTTTGTTTATGAATAGCCTTAGGGTTTAGGATTTATGCATAGGCCTAGGGTTTAGGCCTAGGGTTTAGGCATAAGGCTTATGCACAAGCCGTTAGGTAAATAGGCTTATGCACAAGCCCTTAGGTAAATAGGCTTATGCATAAGCCTTATGCATAGGCTTATGGATAAGCCCTAGTATGCAATAGGCTTAGTGTTTAGGGTTTATGCATACGCTTAGGTTTTAGGGTTTATGCATAGGCTTAGGGTTTATGCATAAGCCCTTATGCAATACGCTTATGCATAAGCCCTTATACATAGCCTTTATGCATATATGCTTAAGCATAAGCCCTTATGCATAGGCTTATATATAAGCCCTTATACAATAGGATTAGGGTTTGGGGTTTATGCATAGGCTTAGGGTTTAGGGTTTAGGGTTTATGCATAAGCCCTTATATGCAATAGGCTATGCATAAGCCCTTATGCATAGGCTTATGCAATAGCCTTATGCATAAGCCCTTATGTGCAAGCTATGCATGCATGAAGTTTGAATGTATAACTAATCACTTTTTCTCATCACTGGTTATGTTTGTAGGTCCTCTCCTTCGGCTAACATCGTCAAGGTAAGCTCTCTTATTCATGCAACCTCATGTTTATTGCAGCCTCATGCCGGGTTTAGGGTTTAGGCTTATGCATAGAGATATGAGACATTATTGTAGGCCATCTAGAATTTTGTTTACGTCAAGTTAGGAGTGGTTATCCGCGAGTAGGTGGTTATAATGGAGGGGGAGCCCTCGATCTTTTCATTATCCTTCTCTTGTAAAACAGAAGTTACCTTTTGGCTTTAATAGTGGAGAGCGTGTGGAAATTCCTTAGAAGCTATCATCCAAAAGGGGCACTATTCACCCTGCTTGTCTAGGCAGTATTGTAAAAGGTCTCAATAATGTTCTAATATCATATGTTCCCTCATTTGTTTAAGCTTTAAACATTTGTTTGCTAGAGCATTCTTGTGTTGTTGTTCTCTCCTTCAGCATGACATTGTTGAGGTAAGCTCTATTATTCATGTAACCTCAAGTTTATTGCAACCTCATGCCAAGTTTATGGTTTAGGCATGCATAGAGATATGGGGCATTATTGTAGGCCATCTAGAATGTTGTTTAAGTCAAGTGAGGAGTGGTTATCTGCGAGTAGGTGGCTAAAGTGAAGGGGGAGCCCTCGATGTTTTCACTATCCTTCTCTTGTAAAAGAGAATTTCCTTTAGCTTTAATAGTGGGGAGTATGTGGAAAGTCCTTAGAACCTATCATCCAAAAGGGGAACTGTCCACCCTGCTTGTCTAAGCAATACTGTAGAAGGTCTCAACAATGTTCTGATATCACATGCTGCCTTTTTGGTTTAAGCTTTAATCATTCTTCTGTTATGCATAAGCCCTTATGCATAGAGCTTAATGCTTTTGATTCATAGAAGCTATCATCCAAAAGGGAAACTGTCCACCCTGCTTGTCTAAGCAGTACTGTAGAAGGTCTCAACAATGTTATAATATCACATGTTACCTTTTTGGTTTAAGCTTTAATCATTCTTCTGTTATGCATAAGCCCTTATGCATAGAGCTTAATGCTTTTGATTCATAGAGCTTAAAAAGTAGCTAATATGCTTTGTTTTGTTTGTGTAGACAATGGATCACACACCTAATCTCTCAACCTTGCCTGCACACCACAAGTAATGTCCCCAAGCCAATTTTACCATTTCATGTTGTAGATGAGCCCTGAGCAAAGGGTTATGGTGCAAGCCTACTTTGGGGGAGGCATTGGCACTTCTACACAGCCATCACAGCCCACCGTGCTACACAGGCCATGCCCTCAGACACTCCACGGCACATCACACAAACCCCGCCCGCGGCTCGCTCGACTACTTCTAGTCATAGAAGACGAGATTGTTCGGCGGCTTGTTGCCATGGTGGTGACTCCACAAACACTTCTTTTTCTCATCGCCACAAGCGCCCACCCATTGCCAGTTGTGAGGGGACACCGCACTCACGCTCATTTCACTGCTTTAACACAAATCTCTCTACCCCCAATCCGGCTCATTCCCGCTATCAACAAGTAGTGGATGTAGTGGATGAAAATGTGGTCTTGGATGACGTTGGCAAAACGAGATAAAGTCTCAAATAATCCGTGAGTTATGCCATGTAACCTCTGCTCATCACTCACCACTACATGACTACATGGCATAAAATTGATACACGCCAAGAAGGAATGAGTCATGAATCAAAACAAAAGTGAGCTTATGCCAGCACCATGTAGTGAAAAGGTCAATCCTAGATGGATAAAATATCACATGGTGTGAACGCGATGAAGCACTGGCACAACAACATCACATGCAAGCTAAAGTCAAGGGAAAAAAAGCCTCGAAATCGCTCACAAGAGATTTGGGAATAAGAGTGTAGAAAGCACCATGCAAATCCCCAAAGGTAAAAGTAGCAGGAGGAGGCCACAGTGAAGCGAATGGAGAGCATAGGGAGCTCCCATCTTGGAAGCAGTGGCTGGGATGCTTTCCACACCTACTTTATGTGTTAATACACATATCACTCACTTCTTTTGGCATAATGGGCATTTCATTTTTTAAAGAAGCAAATGGAGAGCATAGGGAGCTCCCATCTTGGAAGCAGTGGCTAGGATGCTTTCCACACCTACTTTATAAGTGTTAATACACATATCACTCACTCTTTTTGGCATAATGGGCATTTCATTTTTTAAAGAAGTACTCATGCTTCATGCTTCTAGCTCTGCAGAGTGGTTGATCGTACTGCAAGTGATGTGGAGAAAAGGTATGCCCTAATGCATGGGACTTATGCCCTCCTCGAGCAACTTGAGCAAGAGGGCCACAATGTGAATTAGATGGATGTTGTGAATATGGTGCCAAACCCTAAGGGCAACGATGATGATTAGGTTCTATGTACAAGGTAAAGTCAGGGGGACAAAAGCCTTGGAATTGCTCACAAGAGATTTGGGAAGAGGAGTGTAGAAAGCAAGCACCATGAAAATCCCCAAAGGTATAAGCAGTAGGAGGAGGCCACAGTGAAGCGAATGAAGAGCATTGGGAGCTCCCATCTTGGAAGCAGTGGTTGGGATGCCCACACCTACTTTATAAGTGTTAATACGCATATCACTCACTTTTTTTTGCATAAATTTTACTTTCTTTATCTGTACTCATGCTTCATGCTTCGAGGTGTGAGTGGTCGGTCGTGCTGCGAGTGATGTGGAGGAAAGGTACACCCTAATGCATGGGACGTATGCCCTCCTCCGTGAGCAACTTGAGCAAGAGGGCCACAACGTGAATTAGACGGATGTGGTGAATATGGTAAACCTCTACATTTTCCACCCATCAATTAGTTTTTTCCTCACTTTTCATTTCTAAGTTTTTGCCCCTTCAATACTCTTTTGCAGGGACCAGTGCCAAACCCTGAGGGCAACGATGATGATTAGGTTCTATGTACAGGAGTCGGATCTCTTTTGTGTACTTCTTTTTGTCCGCTCTATGGCTCTTTTTATGGACTTTTTTTTGGCTCCATTATGAGATATATAACTTTTGTTAATTAATAAAAATTTAAGTTTCATGACCTTTTAGTAGAGAACATTGATGTAATTTGTAAAATTGGTATATAGGTACACCCAACTGCCGGACTGCACTTGGGTGTACCATTATTTAAAATAATAATAAAACCTACATCTGTCGATATAATCGTCATTATAACCATTGTTGAAATAAGCATCAAAATCGTAGTCGAAAAACGGGTCGTTGGGTCAATGTCAAAATACCAACTGGGGAGGGGGGTCATTATCAACATCGAAACCGGCGTCCCAATAAGCGTCAAAATCGTGGTCGAAAAATAACACTTACTTTCAACTGTTATAATGATGTGTATTTCAAGATGTACATATTGACGTGTATATCGATGCGCATATCAACAATTTTTCTGACATGCATATCGACGCTTTTGGGGATTTTTCACATGTTCAAAACCATTGGAAAGAACGTCGAAAATCAACCCACCTGTAACAGTAAGGGTAGTATGTTACAAGTTGCAAAGCTAAAGTTTTCGCCAAAAATGATCTAGTAATGAAACTTTTTCTCCAAAAGTGATCTAGTAATAAAAAGATTAAACATGGAATTTGAAACTAAAGCACGCCAAATATAAATGGGAAAGATGTCAAATATAAATGGGAAAATGTCGAACACTGTGATTGTTGTGGTCACAAATTCCCTTCACACTCTAGCAATGCTAAGTAATACAAATGGATTGTCTCAATTTTATTATATATTGCACTTGCCAATGTTATGAGGTCTACTAACCTTGGAACTCCTCCAAGAGGCTTGTATACACTATGACAGACAAGGGGGCATATTGGCACTTATCTTCGATATTTTTTTTATGCTTTATGTAGTGCTAGTATGCACTTGCTTTATAATCATACTTTACTAAAGCACCAATATAAGAACCTGTATAATCAAGGCTTATATCGATGTGCTAAGAATTTTAAAATCATAGCATCTCATTTGAGGGAATTTTGAAAAACTTTCCTCTTTTACACTTGTTTCCTATTTTTGCCTTGCAAACCCAATATAGACCTCTCCTAGTTACACACTAATCAAAGGTAGCTCTTTTTTTTTTCCTTGGGTTTTTCTTCTCTTCTTTTTTTTCATTTATTTTCTCGATGCTATAATAGTCCATTTGGTTTTTTCAATACATGGCATGGGTATGTTTTCTTTTTTTGTAGAGATTTCCATTCTCTCATTCTCTCTCTCTCTCTCTCTCTCTCTCTCTCTCTCTCTCTCTCTCTCTCTCTCTCTCTCTCTCTCTCTCTCACACACACACACACACACACAAATAATAAGCAAGGTACTTAAAATTTAAGCAAGGATGGTAAGCTCAGAATTGCCTTAATTAAGGTTCTTTCTCATCAATTTACTTAAGGTTTACTAATTAGGGTTTTTGTTTGTATTCATGATCATTGTCATCATCATCTATTCTTCTACTTCTTAGTCTTATGCTAACTTCTTTACATTTTTTGTTAGCAAGATCGTCTTCTATTTTTGTTAATTTCGTTATCGTATTTTAGTAAGCAATATATTCTTATAAATTTCATGATCATTGTCATCATCATCTTATTATTATTATTATTATTCTACTTCTTAGCATTATGTTAACTTCTTTACATTCTTTTTGTTAGCAAGATCGTCTTCTATTTTTGTTAATTTCTTCTTCTTATTTTAGTAAGCAAGATCTTCTCATAAATTTCAAACAAGCCTCTTATAATAAGAGTTTACTTGACACTCATTGTCCTCATTGTTCGGTAAGAGAAGTTGCTTCCCATCTCCCTTATTCCTATTCATATGACATCCTAGCATGCATTGGGATTTTCCTTATCTTTATTCATAATATCTTATGAATTATGCAATAGATCTTATGCTATGCATAAGCTCTTAGGCATAATGTAAAAGAACTTATAGATTAGCTCTTATGCATATGAGCTTCTCCATTAGATATTTTGCATAATGCATAAGCTCATATGTGTAAAAAGAGCATAAGATCTTATGCATAATGCATAAGAGATTATGCATAAGACCTTGCATCTCTTAAGAGCACTATGTATAAATCTTAAGCTCTTATGTGTAAGAGCATAAGCTCTCATGCATAATCTCTGGGCTTATCCTAAACATTTTCTACATACTATCTAAAATGCAAAAAATCTCTTAGATTTAAAGCTATTATATGCAACTACTCAGTCTAGATGTATCTAGTTAATTCCTCGTTAGTTCCTAGTATACATTGACAATAAAATATAACTAGATAGACAGATACATCACATATCTAGGGTAAAATAATTTAATTTTTTTAAAAACATTTTTTTCTCTCCATCTTCTTCTTCACTCACATTTCCAACCATATGTAGGAAGTGAACACATCACACACCACATCCTCGAGGGGTTCACCTAAAAAATATGTAAGTATAGTACATGAGTTCAAATGAGGGGGTTTTTTAATTGAAAATTTTAAGGTAAATTTACATAAATACATTTATAGAAGGGGTTTTTTATCAGTTTTGAAAAAAACATGTAAGTCCATAAAGAAAAAGGGGTGATTTTATTCATGAAAAATTCACAAGGGGTTTTTTTAATACCCCTTCAATGCACGTGATACATAGGGCTTTTTAGTAGTGCACTCCCCGAGACCACATCATGCTATAGAATGCTCTAGATCAAGAAGCAATTAGGTGATAGAGGCACAATGGTGCTCCTGAGAATGGTGCTAAAAATGTTATGGCTCGCTCGAACTCTCATTCACAGAGAAGCAAGAACAAGAAACAACATGTCATGGGGGGAGCTTACTAATGTGCCACAATCCTTTCCTTTTTTAGAGAGCTCTACTTCGTATTCCTCATGATCTATTGTCACGCTCCCTCAATTATATTCCACTAAGTAGCCACACACTCTGCTCTCTCACACCTATGGTAGCTACACAAGCATAAAGATAGAGTAGAGAAATAAGAGCAAGACTCAAATACACATTAATTGCACTAGGTAACCACACATTTCTCTTGATCCATTGTCTCTCTGTCTCTCTTCTATTCATATCTCTCTCATGCTTCTCCACCCCCTCCTAACATCCATTCTCTCTCTCTCTCTCTCTCTCTCTCTCTCTCTCTCTCTCTCTCATCACACAGTTGGAAGAGGATGGAGATACTCTTGCTGGTCTGCTAGGATGAGATCATGATTTGACCTACATGGTTTGCGGATAGAGGCACTATCACCCTTTCAGTACAGCCTGGATTGTCCATTTTTGGATCTTACCACCCTGTCAGAGCATAATCACATGATCAGGATGGATATCATCAAAGTGGACACAAAGAGGACATGGACTAGTCCCCTTAAGCCCTTAGGCACGAAAATGGCTCATTACAAGAGCCATTTTCTACACCTCTCACCAGATGATTTTATCACTCGCCTAGCATACATGGATGTACACCTATCACATGGGATACGTTGTGCCATTGGACAGATCCGAACCTCATCACACTAGCTGCGGATTGAGACAGGGCGATATGTGGATTAGATCTCGGATGACCGCATTTGTCACCTATGCTACCACGAGGCAGAGATCGAGGAGAACTACACTTGCCGATGTATAGTCTATTATGAGATCCGAGGGAGATATCACTGTCTCTTTCGAGAGGGTTTTGGGCCGTTACTTAGGGTCATGGAGTTTGAGGAACAGAGCTACCTCAGATTGTTCCTACTTGAGCTCAGAAGACAGAGAGACACCCTCTTGGCAACGGGCAGACAGGAGACTGAGCCATGATGTACCTAAACAGAGGATCCTAACAGATTTCTTTGGCACCAACACTAGCAACCTGGCCCACACACCTCCTGATACCTCCTCCATTGGACCATCAGGGCACCACAGTGTTAACCCATGACGGACATTGAGACGTACTATGTTTTACGTCATTTATTTAAATATTCTGAGTCATGGGCCGGGCTTGTCGGCACCATATGTTAAGGATAAAGGGATTGGGTGATCGCCAATGAGAGGCGCACCTTGAATGTCAGTAGGATAAGGGTTAGGATCGACCGGCCATGTATGGGCGCCCAAGTGTGAACGGCCAAGTCACCTATAAGAGTCAAATGTAACCCTAAAATCCTCATTCTCATGTGTTGTGAATACAAGAGTGCTCTTGCCTTATCTCTTTGGTTTCCTTCTCCTGCGTGTGTGAGAGAGAGAGAGAGAGTGAGAGAGCGATCGAGCACTGTGTAGCGGCACGGCGGCGGAGAGGCGGTAGAGCGGCGACGGCGGCTCCTCCTTCACGGCTGCGACGCGGGAATCCTTCAAGGCGGCGGTTGAGCGGTGAGTGACACACCCTTTGGCATTCTGTTTGAGCTTCCTTCCCTGGTTGTATGCTTGCAGCCATTCGTGGCTCGCATACGGTGTCCGGCAAGTCCCCAGCTATGACCTGTGCGGCAAAAGCGCACATTTTTGGCGCCGCTGCCGGGGAGTTGCCCTGCACCAAGCTCCAGTTTGCAGCTCGGCTGCTACGTGAAGTTTAATCTGCACTGTAAGAAAGCGACTGTGTGTTTGTTGTTGAGGTGTTTCTGTGGTTTTCAATCTCTGTTTCTGCAATTTGTCTTCTGCATTTCTGTTTCTTTTGCTATTTTTCCGCTCCGCGTGTGGGCGCACGGTCGGTTATCTGGTTTTCTGCGTGTGAGGGGGGTTTCTGAATCCCCAGATCTGTGCTGTGTGCGCGAACTGCGCCGCGGCCAAGGCTGAACCTAAAGAAACCCTAGAAAACCTATCAAAAAAAATAGAAAATAAAAACATTTAAAAAAATAAAAAATAAAAAAATAAAATTTTAAAGAAAGAACCAAACGTGTGGAGAGGAAAGATTTTCTAATTGAAAAAAAAAAATTTGAAAAGAAAGAACCCCAATTGACCCACGACCCACGACCCCGGCCTCGGTCTCGTCGGTCTCGGTCTTTTGATATATATATATAGGAGAGTGAGCCTCCATAGCTTTCTTTCAAGTGAGAGCTTATGGGAAGTCGTGCCCTATATGTAGCCCACTCCCCAAGGAGTAAAGTGAGCATGTGGGATAAAGCCCTCACCCTTTCCTCCACAAGCAAATAGGCTTTTGCCCCTTCCCCCCAAAGGAAACGGACTGTTTTGAGGACTACAGGAGCTCTAGATAGGCGAACACGGTGCTGTAAAGCATACTAGGACCCTTTGAACGATACGCTCGTTTCGAGCTATCACACGCCCTAGTCCAAGTTTGACCGTAAGTAAGGGGGTCAAAAACGAGTTAAAAACAGTCTAAAAACAATCTAAAAACAAGTAAAAAGGGGGTGCGAAACACCTAAGAAACCACTTGTGTGAGTTTCAAGGGTAGTCACCAACGCACATAGGGTACCCACGTCACATGCATCTACGTTCTGGTCGGGTGCTAGAGCCTGAACCACTAGAAAGCGTTTCAGTCTACACAGGCTCACACCATCCCTCCACGTGGGCATCTTGGTGGAACCCAAGGGAGTGCAACCCAAGATCCACGAATAGTGGATAGTGAGTCATCCTCTGACTCAGAAGCCATGGAAGGGCACCCTACCAAGAACCCTGAGGAGACAAGCCAAAACATGCCAGTGTGGGCCCCACAACCCGGATCTAGCATGTTTAGTCGTCTAATAGAGACCTTTAGTAGAGCTACACGCTCTGAACATGCGACAAGCGAAGTAAATGAGGAAGGAGGGGTAGTAGATTCGCCATTCACATCTTATGTAGACCCTACCCTCCCAAAGAGTGTCCATGTGGACATTCTACCCACTTCGTTTAATGAGGGCCCTACTGAGCTACCACATTCCGATGCTCTTCCTAAAGTAGAGGTCCCTAGAAGCCAATCCATAAGAAGTGACATTGCGTCCACTTCAAGAGAACCGTTTGGCACAACAAGTCTAGATGGGATATTTCTCAATGAAAATTGGGAATATGATCTACACACAGAGACTCTAACTGACCTATACACAGGTTACACATACCATGTAGGTTGGTTAGAAGTCCTACGGTCTACATCTAGCGCCACTAATCTAGAAGAGCAACAGCAAATGATATGTGAGGTTATTCATAGAATTATCCACATTGAGAGGCAAAATAGGGGAGTGGACCTAGTTTCCACTGGCCCTATGAGGTTTTTGGATACGGGCAAGGCCAAACAACCAACCCTATCACAATTGGAGACTCCCTCGGTGAGTCCCATAGACCCTTCGTATGTTGTTTTGCCTGGAGTCTCAATGCAGGTTGAGCCTACGGGCAGTAACTTTAGTTTTCCAACCTTGGCTCAACTTTCCATTAAGGAATCCACAATGCCTATCCCAATGATGAGCATGACAGAAAGCGCACCTGTTACCACTGTAGTTAGTACAACACCACTACCTAGTGGAACAGTACCTACAACAGTGCGTGCCCATGCCTATCGACCCTATGTACCTATCTCAACTCATGCTCATGTAGCTCCTACGCCTCTTAGTATGCCAATGGCGTATGCTCCACGACCGCCTTATCACCACCCTTATCCAATAGAAGCTAGGCCTAGTCACATATCATATCCTACGTCATTTGCCAACATACTCAGACCAACGCCAACTCCTATCAGCCAGGCTATCCCAGAAGTGCCTCCACCAACTATGCCTGCTCACTTAGGTGATCTCGCAGCATTTGCTCAGACGATCGGACGATCCATTGCGGAAAACATGCGGGGCATGCCTGAGAGAGAACCTAGAAGCAAGGCAGTACAAGTGGCTAAGCTCACTCAAAACTTCAGTGGTAACGAGGATGTTAGGAAGCACATTGAAGTCTTTGAACACGTGTGTGATTCCTTGGAAGAGCACAATGAGTTGCATAAGTGTAAAGCCTTAGGCTTAACCTTGAGTGGGAAGGCCGGAGATTGGTATCGAACCTTAAGGGTTGAAGAGCGCACTCACTACCCCACTCTCAAGAGATTGTTCTTGAAAGAATACATACGCGAGGGTGTGCTTTGGGGGGTAGCATCTCAACTTCAAAAAGCTGAACGCGAGGAAGGGGAGTCAGTGAGAGACTTTATAAGTTGATTGAAGCATCTAAATTCTCGCTGCACTCCTGATGAACGCTTCAATAACAACCAACTCCTCGATAGATGCATCCGAGGATTGCGCCACGAGGACATTTACAATGGCCTAGTCATTAGAGGTCTTACAACGTGGGAAGCAGTCACTGCCAATGCAATCCAGTTAGAAGACAACTTGATGATTGCAGGTAAAAAGGTGTCTTCAGAAACAAAATCCGTTAGTTCGCAAGTATCTGGGCACGAGCCAATGACGGCGAAACCTATTCCCAAGGAGCCCAAGATATCTGAAATGTCTATGACCGACCTTACTAAGGCTCTCCAAGAATACTTTAGGGGTAATCGAGCTCCTCAGAATAGCCATATGTACCCAAGAAGAGAGCAACAATGGTGTTCGGTGTGCTTAGGACCACATAGCACGAGTGAATGTCCCACATTCAGAGTCAAATTCAATGGGAATTGCAATGCATGTGGTAAGTATGGCCATCAATCTAAAGATTGCCTAACACTTAAGCGAATGTTGGCAAACCAGGCACCACTAGCTTGGTCAAACACACCTCAAGTACCCGCGCTAATGCCTGCACAACCTATCGAGCAACCGTCACAGCACATAGTTCCAAGGAATCCGAATGTAGTCCAGTCTGTGCCGTTACCACTGCCAGTGCTAGGACCACAACCTCCACATCCAAGGATTACCCCAATAAACCAGATGGGTTGTGAGTCACATAGTGCATGTGGGGATTATGAAGAGGAGATAGACCCTACTGCTCCATACGGGATTGATACGTTTGAAATGATTCCCCAGTACTACATGGAGGATCATTTCGGGCAAGTCAAGCCTGTATATCAAGCGGCTGCTCTTGCCACAAGAGGGCAAAACCTTAATACCATGGCGAGGAGACCACCTCTTCAATGCTACGAGTGTGGTGGACCGCATCGTGTAGCGGAGTGCCCTAATAGGCTACAGAAGATCGCTACTCAAATGCAACCAATTCAAGGGGGCACATCAGGAATGCCGGTACTTACATGTAATCGTTGTGGCATAGATCATTTGATCGCTCAATGTCCACATAATCCTAATGCACCCAAGATTACGCCATTGAATTTGGTTGAGGTCACCAACCAAGCATGAGGAACCACACCTGTTGTACCCGCGAATGTAGTTACACGGTCAATGCTTCAAAATCAAAACTACATTCTTGAAGAGAGGGATACTGCATCAATCGCTCAGGCAAAGAAAAAGAAAACACGGCGAAAGAGATCGCTTAATGCCACGAGCTCCAAGCCCAGTTCAAAGACTAACTTAGGGACAGGAGACGACCCCGTGTATATGAATGATCCTGAAGATGATTCTGATTCAATAGAAACCATGGGGACCAAAGCCACTACCTTAAGGGAGGAACCCACACGGGAGCTCAATGAAGGAGAATCAAGCGAGTACATAAATAAGGGGAAACAGAAGGAAACTTCCTCGGCCCCACAACCAAGTCAGTTAATGCACTCTCGACCACCCAAATTGACTGAGACTCCCCAAGACAAGCCACGTGGGCCAAAAACCCTCAAGAAAAAGATTGGTACTTACCCAAACCCAATTGAGGAGATTGAACAAGTGCAACACTTAAGGGGTTTGGTGGAAGAAACACAAAGAGAACTGGAGCCAAACCCGAGAAAAATCAAAATTCCAGACACAGTGTTTCCTACGCAAGTTCAACCTCACAGGAACCATAAACCGTTAGCGATACCTAGTATCATTCGGGAAGAAAGTGAGGATAGGACATCAGGAAGTGGGCAAACACCCTTTTTGCTTGAAAGAATGTTTAGTGAGGGAATGCCTGACCCCATCTCGAGGAGGAAGTGATTCCATCTTCACCAATCCCTAGTCAAGGGGCGATGTCTCGAAAAGTACCGTTGAATGTGTCTAAGCTAATGGATTTCATGTCCTCTGAAATCAGAACCACGATCATATCCAAATTATACGGAGATCCTGAGCTATTCTTAGCTCTTCGGGCATTTCTCAATGGAGAACTAAAGGCGGGGCTACCACAATTTGCAAATATGGATAGACCCGACACACTTCAAGATGAAGGGGAGCATTGGGATCTACAACCCAACCTAGATGAAAACTCGGTCGTTGAAATACCTGTTAACAAGTTGGGACAGTACTTTGAAGGGGACAAATCTAATGCAACCCTCCCCATTACTACCAAGGGATTAACTCTAAAGGGAATCCTTGATGGTGGTGCTGGCGTGAGCATTGTGACTAAAAACTGTTGGGAATCTATGGGAAGACCTCACCTTGAAGTCACAAACATAGTGGTTAAGATGGCAAACGGAACCATAGCTAAACCTATTGGAATGTTAAGGGACCTTAAGATCAAGGTCCTGGGGTACAAGGTAAAACATACCTTCATTGTAATGGATTTCTCCAAGCATCCTATGTCATATCAAATGATCTTAGGACGTCCTTTCATGAGGGAAGCACAAATGGTGCATGACTGGTCGAAAAACCATGTCTACCTACAATTCCAGGACTCTGTCATTCGAGTTGATCTTGAGAATGGTCGTGCACATCCTTTAGGAAGCAAGGTTATCATCGATAATCGATCGGATACCACTGTTCATTCCGCCCCATTAAGGTATTGCTATACATGCAAAAAAGAGACTGATGATGGGAAGGATTCTCCTTACATGGATGTCCTACCGGGTATGACTGAGTCGGATAACATGGATTGGGTACACCTAGCGGCAACCATAGACACATGGGGAAATAGAGGCACAAGTTGGGTAACACCTGAGGGGCAAGATATGCCACCGTTAGTGCCAATAAACATGATAGGTGTTATGCACTTGACTCCTGATGGCGAGAACGTGGCAAACTCCACCGACACTGAAAGTAGCGAAGACTCTGACCAATGCAACTCTGAGTATGAATCTCAAGAAGAAACTGACCCTGAGCATGATGGGGAGAATGAATCAAATATTCACCCAAATGTGCAAGCAAGGTGCTCAAGGCCTAGGACAGTGGCCTCCTGCAGTTCATCCGAAAGTGAAGATCGACCAAGTGAGTCCGAATCGGATAGAAACAAAAATCAAAAACTTGGTAAGAAGAAAACGAGACATAAGCGCCAACGCTATCGAGCTAATGTACGAACTGCAATAAATAAGGAGAGATCCACTGCAGAATGGCTTAGTTATGTAGGAGCCATTGACGCTCATCGGAAGATAGCGGATAATTGGGGACAATACCTCCAAAGTGTCATGTGGTGTATTCCGCAACCTCATGACGTTGCCCAATTAGAAATCGAAGAGAAGCCAAAACTAAGTCGTACTGCAAGAAGGCGACAAAACCAAGAGTTGGCTCAGCAGCAAAAGGAAGCGGAATTGAAAGAAAAAAACCTGGCACAACAAGAACCAGTAGACTTACACCCCGCCCCCGAGCATTTCAAATCATTCACCACAGGGGAACGTAAAGTAGTCTACACAAAAGCCCAACGAACGCCTACCAATGGGAGTAGCGGTGTCTACGATGGCCCTGCGGTAGTTAAGGAGATAGACTTAGCAGATCCGGGTGAGGAGTCTAAACCAGTTTTTATTGCTCAAGACCTCACCAAGGCGGAAGAAGCTGCACTTACGAAGCTTCTTAAAGAATTCAAGGACATATTTGCATGGACATATCATGATATGAAGGGTGTTCCACCCTCGGTGGTGCAGCACACGATTCCAATGATTAGCACTGCTAAACCAGTCCAGCAACGTCCCTACCCAATGAATCCTAAGTATGCAAAGATTGTACAAGAGGAAATTGAAAAGCTGGTAAAATGTGGATTCATATAACCAATTGAGCACTCAGAATGGGTTTCTCCGATAGTCATCGTGCCAAAGAAGAATGGGAAACTCAGAGTGTGCGTTGATCTCAAAAAGGTTAATGCAGCCACCAGAAGGGATCATTACCCCTTGCCATATTCTGAACATGTGCTTGAAAGAGTGGCAGGCAAGGAGGCATATAGCTTTTTAGATGGGTACTCGGGTTACAATCAGATCACAATTGCAGTCGAGGACCAAGCTAAAACAGCATTTATCACAAAGTTTGGAGTGTTTGCCTTTCGCGTCATGGCTTTTCGCTTGACCAATGCACCTGCAACATTCCAACGATTGATAAACACGGCTTTTAAGGAATATCTAAGGGACTTCTGTGAAGCTTTCTTAGATGATCTTTGTGTTCATTCCTCTTGGGATGAGCACTTGATGTGTTTACGAAAAATATTTGAAAGGTGTAGATTATATCGCATCTCCTTGAATCCTTTCAAATGCCAATTCTGGGTTAAACATGGAGTTATCTTAGGGCATATAGTGTCCAAAAATGGGATTTCCACGGATGAGAGTAAAATCAAGGTCATTCTGGAACTGCCACCACCCACCAACTACAAGGGAGTCCAACGCTTTATGGGCCACGTTGGTTATTATCGAAGGTTTATTCTCTTCTTCGCCGAGATAGCTCGACCATTGTATAAGCTTCTCATCGAGTTTATTTGGACCGAAGAATGTGACCGTGCCTATGAGCTATTAAAGAAGGCCTTGGCGAGTGCTCCAATCTTGAGAATGCCTAACTGGGATTTACTCTTCCATGTGCATATTGATGCATCAAACTTTGCTATTGGGTGTGTTTTAACTCAACCTGGAGAACACAAGCTAGACTACCCCATTAGCTTTGCCAGTCGCCAGTTGAACGATGCTGAGATGAACTACACCACTACGGAGCGAGAAGGGTTGGCAATGATATATGCAGTAAGGAAATTTCGTTATTACCTCCTTGCCACCAAGTTTGTTTTCTATGTAGATCATCAAGCATTGTTGTATCTGGTAAACAAACCATGCTCCACAGGAAGAATCACACGATGGCTATTGATTCTTCTTGAGTTTGATTTCACTGTTGTTGTGAGACCTGGCAAAAAACATGTTATGGCTGATCATTTGTCTCGCATACCTAATGGTGAGGCTCCTACGGGGGTTGATGATGACTTACCAGACACTTCCCTGTTCATGGTGGAGACAATGCCTGAATGGAGTGAGAAGATTGTTAACTTTTTGGTTAATGGCTTCCCACCCAAGGAGCTTCGTAAAGATCTAGCTCGAAAGCTAATCAAAGAATGCGAACCCTATTGCCTGATAGCCGAGACTCTTTATAAAAGAGGAAAGGATGACGTTCTTAGGCGTTGTGCCCGAGAGGATGAGTATCTATACATTTTGCAAGAGGCACATATGGGTGTAGCCGGTGGTCACTTCTCAGGAGACTTAACTGCGCGAAAGATCTTACAATCAGGGTATTGGTGGCCCACTATGTTCCAAGACGCATCACTCTTTGTGAAGGGTTGCGATGAATGCCAACGATATAAGAAACCCCAGAGGAAAGATCAGATGCCCCTACATCCGATCAAAGTAAACCAACCATTTGAAAAGTGGGGTTTAGACTTTGTAGGTCCAATTAGTCCAGCGGCCCGAAACACACAATCTCGCTATATTATTGTGGCCACTGACTATATGACCAAATGGGCTGAAGCGAAAGCGACACGTAAGGCAGATGCGAGGACAACAGCCAAGTTCCTCTTTGAAAATATAATCACATGATTCGGTTGTCCTTTGGAACTTGTGAGCGACAATGGTACGCATTTTATAAATGAAGTGATTAAGGAGCTCACAACAAATTTCATGATATCCCATCATAAATCTACTCCTTACTATCCGCAAGCGAATGGCCAAGCCGAGAGTACCAACAAGACTTTAATCTCTATTTTGACAAAGACAGTTGAAGCTCATCGCACGGATTGGGATCTAAAGCTTACGATAGCTTTATGGGCCTATCGTACTGCGTACAAAGTGGCTATTAATTGCACACCATTCAAAATGGTATATGGCCAAGAAGCAGTCATGCCGTGGGAATTTGTCATTCCTAGTCTTCGTGTTGCTACTCAAGAGGGATGGGATGGTAATCCCTTAGCAGAGCGTCTGTATATCCTTGAGCGGCTAAACGAAGAAAGACAATTGGCTGTATACAATGCCCTTGTGGAGAAGGATAGAAGGAAAAAATGGTTCGATCACCAAGGACATCAAGGTTGGGGATAAAGTCCTGATGTATGGAGTGCGAAACGAAAAGAAGAAGCTCAAATATGCTGGTAAGGGACCATATAGAGTATGTGAAATTACCCCGCAAGGTACCATCAGAGTGGAGACTCTCGACGGAGTTGAAACCATTGGATTCCTTAATGGGAGTAAATTCAAAAGATACTATGACCCCCTGAGCCAAGAGGAGTTACATGCAATCCATCAAAAGAAGGCAGCTAAAGAACAAGCTGAGCTTAAAAAGATACAAGCGAGAGTCGAAGCCAAAGAACGTCAACAGCGTGCTAGGCGACAACGAGAAGCCAACTTGGGAATTACGCAAGTACTTTTCGAGGAAGCAGAGGAGGATGCACTGGAATCTGACCCACCTCTAAGATACCCAATTGAGTTACAGAGTCCTCACGGGGAGGTGCTGTATAATGCATTATTGGATACAGGAGCTCAACATAATTTGCTATCATATGGCGTGTGGTGTCAACTTGGAAAACCACCTTTATCCAAGAGCGCTATCCAAGTTCAAGGAATCAACAAGAAGAAAACCCCTGTCTCAGGAATTCTGCACACTCCGGTTGCTTATGACAAGGGAACCATAATTCAAAGCTTTTTGGTTATGCCTGCTGGTACCATGGAAGGGACTGTAATCTTAGGGCGCAAATGGATGATGGCCACCAAGTGCAATATCGATTGGGCAACCAGACAAGTCACAACGCAAGAACCAACACTAGGTCTGACCGCTCAAAATCTCGCACCTAAGTCATCCACTCAAATATTAGATAATGAAAAATCACAAAGTCCAGTGGCAAAACCATCTTCGATTGTTGGCCACCCCTCTAACGCTTCAATGCCAAGAGTGGAAACAGGCAAGGTGGTCCCTAAAGCTTCGCTTACTATGCCAAAGAGTACATACAAATGGGTCCCAAAGGCTTCGTTAATAGCTACTTCCCCTGCTCAATCTCATTCCGCCACCAAGAAGCCTCGTAAAAGGAAAGCAGCTACCCACCCGAGAAAGGACAATGTAACATCGCGATGGATCCCTAAAAAATTATTAGTAGCCCAAGGGTACTACGAGGGGAATGACCAGATTTGGGTCCCTAAACATAAGCTGAATCCCTCTACATCACCTGTAAAACCTTACAAACCAATTGTTACCACCCCAATGACAATTCAAGACCGTGGTAAGGGAAAGGTAATAGAGTGCTCCGCACCACTTCTAGAGCTAGTTTGGATTCCCAAACGATATCGATCATTACCACCTAGCTCAGGAAGGGGGGAGCCACATGAAGCTTCTAGCTCCTCATGCCAGGCACACACTCATATAGAAGTTTCTACATGCTCTACACCTACTCTTGTCAACACCCCAGCAAAAAACCGATGAGTCTACGTCTCCCCTTGTAATAGTATCGTCGGAAACCATTTCCTCCATTCGTCAATGGGAGCGTACACTACCATCTCTGCAATTAGATGTGGCCACAAGGGTCATAAAAAGCTATCTGCCCACATCACAACCTATGACCCGCTGGACAAATTGGTTCCAAGAGGCTGCAACATCATTGCAAATAATATGATCGACCCAAGGAAAGGGGGAGCATGTACTCACACTCGAAATTCTATTGCTTCCTCCTTAATCTTCTCCCCTGACCATGTAATTGCCAAATTCAAGGGGATGTATATATATAGCTTCATACATAGAAAAGAAAAGAGAAAAACAAAAATAGTAAAAAGAGCAAGAGCACAAAAACAAGAGAAATATCCGTATACAATCAAGAACTAGATTGTCCTGTCATAAACCTACTGATGCTATATCTGTGTTTGCAGATATGGCAGATGCCCGATCATCATACACTTCATCCACTCCTACCTTTGGTGAGAGGTATCATCTGTACCTTTCTCAGATATTCCACATGTGCTATCCTGTAATTGAAACTGAATGGGATCATATAGATGTACTAGCCAGAGAGGAAAATGTTGAGGAATTAGAATGGCTAATTCGCCTATTGACCATGACTGACCCCTACTCCGTAGAGGACATATCCCCGATAGCCCAATGCTTTCCTTTTCCACAAGATGACTATCCTCGCATGGTTACATTTTTGATGAGTTTATGTGGATGGGAAAATGAAAAGGAAATATCTGACAATGATGAATGGACGGATGAAACTCATGGCACTACTGAGGTTGACTTTATTTGTTTGGATGATGCGGATAGAGGCTTAGCCTTAGGGCTAGAGCCAGGACTCTACAACATCCTCTTACCGTATCCTCAGTAGTAGTGTGGTGACTGGTAGGTAGATTAGTGTTTTCAAGTTTTTTCTAGTTTAGATTCCTAAACAAGTCTTGAAATTTTCACACTGATGTGCCTCTCGAGGTATAGTGCTTGTTAGTTGATTGTACAGGTTAAAAAGTTTGAGGTGGGTTCGCTTTCAAGTCCTGAGACTGCCGCAACGTTCATCAAAATATATCTACATCAAATTGCAAGCTGTCTCGTCAAATCAAGGAGATCTCCAATTATAGGTGTAATTCTTCCATACCCACTCTCTTTCGTTTTTACTGTTCAATCAATTGCATAAACTATAATGCATGACCACATGGAAATTGTCAATGTACTACTTAGTTTTTGAAGTTGCTTGCATGCTAGTGTAAATCATTAATGAGCTTAACTTTATTGGAAATATTCCTAGGCAGCATGACATCTTTAGTTAACCTTGGAATACGATTGTCTTAGGTCTAGGGTCAAACCATCTTAATGTTTGACACCTGGCCATGTGTGTGTTGACCTCTAGGACATAGCTATTACCCCTTTGTCGAAAGGATGCAAGACAAATTATAGTTCAGGAGCGACGATCAAAAAAAATAGATTTAAAAAAAAAGCCTACAAGTCTATGATGTGCTTTAATGTTGGCCTATCGCCTTATTGATACTTGGTAGGCGAGGAGTATTCTACTCCAGACCGATGCCTTGGTTGGTAGGGGGTAGCCTTGCCTAAAGTGAGCTAATAGATTCCTGGATAATGCTTTGTGTTAAACATGGTACCAGGATCGATGTTAGTTTTGCCTTAGGAAGGTCGCCATTGTGTGTAAAAATTGTCACGTGCATTTTAATTTTTTTTTAAAGAGAGGCAAAAAGCTCCTGTAACTCTGATGTTTCTTGTGTCCCAAGGCTTGTGGTATTAACTTGTTCTTAGAGTAGACACAGTGTGGTCATCTGTTTATTTATTAAGCTTGGTTATTTTCCTTGACTTAGGCCAGTTATAAACCTTGATTAACCTTTGACACCTTGCTTACTCTTGATTTACTTTCAATAATTTTAAACTCCTGTTAATTTGCTACACTAGCTCATTCATGTGACCCTTAAACTAAGTTCTCATAGCAACATCCATTGTGGTTTAACATGCTTGAATCTACACACTTTATATCTTTTAATTCTAGCATACTTTCACTCTACTTTCTTATTTTGCAGACGGTCCACCACAACAACCCTATCGAGCTTACCATACCATAGCTTCCGAGGACGGAATCTACATCAGGAAGGGGGGCATGTTAACCCATGACGGACATTGAGACGTACTATGTTTTACGTCATTTATTTAAATATTCTGAGTCATGGGCCGGGCTTGTCGGCACCATATGTTAAGGATAAAGGGATTGGGTGATCGCCGATGAGAGGCGCACCTTGAATGTCAGTAGGATAAGGGTTAGGATCGGCCGGCCATGTATGGGCGCCCAAGTGTGAACGGCCAAGTCACCTATAAGAGTCAAATGTAACCCTAAAATCCTCATTCTCATGTGTTGTGAATACAAGAGTGCTCTTGCCTTATCTCTTTGGTTTCCTTCTCCTGCGTGTGTGAGAGAGAGAGAGAGAGTGAGAGAGCGATCGAGCACTGTGTAGCGGCACGGCGGCGGAGAGGCGGTAGAGCGGCGACGGCGGCTCCTCCTTCACGGCTGCGACGCGAGAATCCTTCAAGGCGGCGGTTGAGCGGTGAGTGACACACCCTTTGGCATTCTGTTTGAGCTTCCTTCCCTGGTTGTATGCTTGCAGCCATTCGTGGCTCGCATACGGTGTCCGGCAAGTCCCCAGCTACGACCTGTGCAGCAAAAGCGCACACACAGGGAGTCACCCCGCTACTGATAGAGTAGTCATCTTATGTCGTGCTTGTCGGCCACGCCCACCAGGATCCTGACCATGGCATCCTCACCATCGCCAAATCAGAGCCATTATTACTCGAAATCAAATGCGCCTACCTCGCTTCTATGACCTCTCCATTCTGTAGATAGCCCCATGGTGGAGATATTTGATCTGAGGAGAGGGCATCACTTCAACTAATCAGCATACATGGATCTACTTGATATACATTTTCTAGTATTTTCTACTCAGTATCATCTAGGAGTGTTACTTTCAGTTCTTATAATTGTAAGACAATCAGTTTATTGTACATTTTAGTTTCATTTAGTTGTTCTCTTTGATGAGACACCAACTTCAGATGTACTCTCAGTTTTGGTCTCATAGGCCATTATTGCCTCTTAGAGATGTTAATATATCATTTCATTTTCTCATGTTCCTCTCTCTCTCCCTATCTCCCCCTCTCATATTCCTCTCTCTCTCTCTCTCTCTCTCTCTCATCACACAGTTGGCAGAGGATGGAGATACTCTTGATGGTCTGCTCAGATGAGATCATGGTTTGACCTACATGATTTGCAGATAGAGGCACTACCACCCTCTCAGTACAGCCTGGATTGTCCATTTTTGGATCTCACTCTGTCAGAGCAGAATCACATGATCAGGATAGAGTGGACACAAAGAGGACATGGACTAGTCCCCTTGAGCCCTTAGGCACGAAAATGGCTCATTACAAGAGCCATTTTCTACACCTCTCACCAGATGATTTTATCACTCGCCCCAGTGTACATGGATGTACACCTATCACATGGGATACGTTGTGCCATTAAACAGATCCAGACCTCATCACACTAGCTGCGGATTGAGATAGGGCGATATGTGGATTAGATCTCGGATGACCGCATTTGTTAGCTATGCTACCACGAGGCAAAGATAAAGGAGCACTACATTTGCCGATGTATAGTCTATTATGAGATCTGAGGGAGATATCACTCTCTTCTTCCGAGAGGGTTTTGGGCCGTTACGTAGGGTCATGGAGTTTGAGGATCAGAGCTGCCTCAGATTGTTCCTACTTGAGCTCAGGAGACACAGAGACACCCTCTTGGTGGTATACAGGAGACCGAGCCATGATGTACCTAAACAGAGGATCCTGACAGATTTCTTTGGCACCAGCACCAGAAACCTGGCCCACACACCTCTTGATACCTCCTCCATCGCGCCATCATCAAGGCACCGACCACAGTCCTAGGGAGTCACCACCACTGATAGAGTAGTCATCTTATGCCGTGCTCGTCGTCGGCAACGCCCACCAGGATCCCGACCACAGCATCCTCACCATCGCCAAATCAGAGCCATTATTGCTCGAAATCGAAGGCGCCTACCTCGCTTCTACGACCTCTCCATTCTAGATAGCCCCATGGCGGAGATATTTGATCTGAGGAGAGGACAGCACTTCAACTAATCAGCATACATGGATCTACTTGATATATATTTTCTAGTATTTTCTACTCATTATCATCTAGGAGTCTTACTGATAGTTCTTATAATTGTAAGACAATCAGTTTATTGCACGTTTTAGTTTCATTTAGTTGTTCTCTTGGATGAGACACCAACTTCAAATGTACTCTCAGTTTTGGTCTCATAGGCCATTATGGCCTCTTAGAGACGTTAATATATCATTTCATTTTCTCATGTTCCTCTCTCTCTCTCTCCCTATCTCCCCCTCTCATATTCCTCTCTCTCTCTCTCTCTCTCTCTCTCTCTCTCTCTCTCTCTCTCTCTCTCTCATCACACAGTTGGAAGAGGATGGAGATACTTGTTGAAAAACAGGTAGAGGGAGAGGAGACACACACACAGGAGCAAACCCTAATGTATATTGCAAACCCTAACCACAGAGGGAAGCCATCTCCCTTCTCACACAATGCATAAAGCCATAATCCATAATACACAAGACACACTATGAGTTGTGTCCACACACAACTAACCCTAGCTAATGTCCACACACTATGACCAGCTGGATGCGGTCATTTATGTCTCACACATGTTCCTACCTAACATGCCAGCACATAGTGCAGCTAGCTCACGCTGACATCGAGCTTGAATCTCAACAGCCCCTCTCAAGCTCATGATGTATTGCCATAGATGAAGATGTAGATGAGCTTGGGCTATCAAAGCTCTCAACACTCCCCCTCAAGCTCATCCCACGTACTCTCAACATAGTACCGAAGTACTCAAACTTCTCCCTGCTAAGTGGCTTTGTAAAGATATCAGCCACCTACTCTTCAGTCTTCACATACTATAGATCCACTATACCATCCAGCACTTTCTCTCTGACAAAGTGATAATGGACCTCTATGTATTTGGTCCGCGCATGAAACACTAGATTCTTTGCCAACTGTATACTGCTCATGTTTTCACAATGAATGACAACCTTGCCATCAATAGGCTCACCCAAATTTGCCAAGAGATTCTTTAACCATATTCCTTCACATGTAGCAATGGCTACACCCCTGTATCAGCCTCTGTACTGGATAAAGCAACTGTAGGTTGCTTCTTGCTACTCCAACTCGCCACGGCACTTCCAAGTGTAAAGGCATAACCACTAGTAGACCTCCTCTCATATGAGCTACCTGCCCAATCAGCATCTGTGTAGCCATGTATATCCAAGCCTTTACTGTGCTCATAAAGAAGACCATAATGTGCAGTGGTCTTTACATATCACATAATGCGTCTCACTGCATCCAAATGAGGTTTTCTGGGGCTCTACATAAATTGGCTTACTAGCCCCATAGCATAACTCAAATCCGGGCGTGTGATAGTCATGTAAATGAGACTACCAACCATCTTTCTGTACATAGATGGATCATCCAACTCCTCACCAAAATCAGCCCGTAGCTTTACATTCTGCTCCAAAGGTGTACTCATTGGCTTACACCCTGTCATGCCATATTTTGCCAACATATCCAATGCATATTGGCGTTGCACTAACCATGTACCTGCATGGTCTTTGATCACTTCAATTCCAAGAAAGTATCTCAATTCACCCAAGTCTTTCATGTCAAATTGCCCACTCAATGCTTTCTTGACATGCATCACATCTATACCATGATCTCCTGTGATAATCAAGTCATCCACCAAATAGATGACAAGTAAGACAATCCCATGATCTGTTTTCTTCACATAGAGTGAAGAATCTGCTATAGAAACCTGAAATCCAAGGGAGATAAGATATCTACTCATCTTATCACTCCAAGCACGAGGTGCTTGCTTCAAACCATATAATGCCTTCTTCAATCTACATACATGAGTGGGATACTTTGGGTGTACATATCCTTCTGGCTGTGCCATATACACTTCCTCTTGTAGATCACCATTTAGAAATGCATTTTTCACATCCATTTGATGCATTTCCCAACCATTTGCTGTAGCCACAGCAATGACTGCTCTCACTGTTCCCATCTTTGCCACTGGAGTAAATGTTTCATCATAGTCCAAGCCTTGGGTTTGTGCATAACCCTTAGCTACCAATCTCGCTTTATGTCACTCAATGGAACCATCTGACTTGCATTTCACTTTGTAAACCCATTTGCAACCAATAACATTTTTGTCTTGTGGTAATGCAACCAAATCCCATGTTCATTATGAACTAATGCGTCCATCTCAACATCCATTGCCTTCTCCCATACATGCTTTCCAATAGCTTCTGTATAGCATGTAAGTTCCACATGCTTGACCAAAGAAGTCATATATGCATAATGCATAGCAAAATCACGATATGTCAACCTGTCAAACAACTGGATATCTGACCCTTTGGGATCTTCACAATGCATGCGGATCACTCTGAACACCTGTCACTCTAGCATGTGGTGGCACATATCTATCCTGCTTTGCACTAGGTGTGCGTAAAACTGGGATGCCAAGTTCCTCATCTAAACTCTTTGAACTTGACGACTCATAACCTATAATTCCAATGCCTTCAACCTTCTTCTTTCCTTTATCCACAGCACTACTCCCAGTGCTCACACTCTCATGCTTTAAGCATCTTGTACAGTGCTACTCTTTGACTCTGTTGGCCCAGACATAGAAGTAGAACTAGAACTTGCTTGTGGCAAGTTCACATGCACATCAGCATCAAGTGAATCAATGACACCCTCATCCTTTGCTTTGTACCAACTAGCAAGTTCATCAAACACCACATCTCGTGAGATAACCACTTGCCTAGTTTGTGGATTGTAACATTTGTATGCCTTACAATCTTGTGCATATTCAACAAACACACACTTTTCTGCCTTAGGATCCAACTTCCTCCTTCTCTTGTCAAGCACATGTACATAAGCTATGCATCCAAACACTTTGAGGTGTCTAATGTCTGGCCTAAAACCTGTAAGCTGCATTTCTGGCGTACTTCCATGTATGGCTGCTGTGGGTGTTTTATTTAGTATATACACTGCAGTAGCACATGCTTCTATCCAATAATAATCTAGCATGCTCTTTTCATTGAGCATCGCCCTGGTCACTTCACAAATGACTCTATTCTTTCTCTCACAGCAACACCATTTTGCTGAGGTGTGTACCTGTAAGTTAACTATCTTTTTATGCCATGCTTTCTCAAGAAATGCTCAAAAGCATGTGAGGTGTATTCACCACCTCCATCTGTCCTCCTCAAACATTTAATCCAACAACCATATTGCTTCGCTGCAAAAGCTTTGAAATCCATAAACTTTCCCAACACTTCACTTTTCTCTCTGAGAAAGTAAATCCATGTCATTCTGCTGAAATCATCAATGAATGTCACATAATATAAACTGCCTTTAATGGATGGGTTTTGTGCAGGACCCCATACATCGCTATGTACTATCTCAAGTGTCTTGCTACTCATGTTGCCTTCTCTAGGAAACCGCAAGTGGCTTGCTACTCATGTTGCCTTCTCTAGGAAACCGCAAACTTGCCTGCTTTCCAAACTGACAGGCCTCACAAACATGCATATTCCCATCATACTTGAATCTAGGCAGCCCACTAACAATGCCTCTTGCCTGCATGTTCTTTAACCTTTGTATATTCACATGTCCAATCCTCTTATGCCACATGTCAATGTCCTGTACCACATTTCGACTTTTAGAAAACATGACTGATTTCAACTCAGGAATCCCAGCATCCAGCTTAAACAACCTACCTTCTTTCTTTCCTTTGGCAATCCATTTTTGAATTCCTCAACGAAGCAACCATGCTCGTTGAAACGAACCTGTAATCCCTGTTCCACCATTTGACCAACTGAGGCCAAACTTTTTGTAATAGAAGGCACATACAATACATCGGACATAGATTTTGTTTGACCATTGTGCATAACCAATGGTACACTTCCAACATGTGTAATGGCATGCTGGGTATCATCTCCTGTTTCCACATAGCCTTTCACATCCATAGGCTTCATATGCTCAAACCATTCACCATGACAAGTCATATGGTTTGATGCTCCAGAGTCCATATACCGAGTGTCATCATTTTCAGCATTTGTCATCATAGATCCCACAACATGTTTCATGGCAAACAAGTGATTTGCACTGCCATCATTACTGCATGATTTCCACCACCATGTTGTGCACAATGTCCATCATTTTGTTTGTGGAAACAATCACGTGCCAAATGACCAAATTTCCCACAGTAATGGAATTCCACACCGTGCATAGATGTTTGTTGGCCTTGCCAACGTCCTCTACCACGAGGATTACCTCTGCCTCTCTAAGGTGTATATCCACGACCACCTCTAGCACCATATGTAGGCTAAAAATTCTATTGTGGTGACCTGTCCTGCCGTCCACGACCATTACCACGGCCACGTGATGCGAATCTCCCCCTGCTTCTAGATCCTCTATGCAAATAGAAAGCTTGATTTCTGCCATTATCATCATGGCTAGTAGATGCATCATGAAAAGAATCACTGAGTTTGATTTCCTCAACAAGCAAGAGTGAAACCAACTCATCAAAGTCTGGTAAACCTGTACTCCAAATCGAGATGGATGTATCAAAAGATTTATACTCCTTGCCAAGACCACGCAAGGTAATGTCTACCAAGTCATCATCAGGCATGGGGGCATTGATTGTTGCCGATGCATCTACATACTTCTTTATTTCTTGTACATAATCATGGATGCTCCTTCTATTCCGTTTCACATTATGAATCTGTTGTCGCAAAATTGAGACTTGCGAGCACTAGTGTCTGTATCAAACAGCTTTACTATTGTATCCCATGCATCCTTGGGATTCTCAGCATCATGTATGTGTATGAGTATGGCATCCGAAATACATATAGACAGATAATGCAACACTTTGTATGCTCTTTCTGACCATTGCTTATGAGCTATAACCTACTGCTGTGTAGGTTATCGGGGTAGTTCCGGCTCTGGCTCAGCACCTGTAATGAGATTCCAAAAACCTTTTCCCTTCAAAAAACTTTTGATCCTGTACTTCCATGCCTGGAAGTTCTTCCTATCCAGCTTTTCACCAACAATTTGTACTGGATTATCCGACATATTGCTCAATGTAAATGCACCTTTCGCACACTTCCAAATCTGTAAACAAGCCTTCCTCAGCTCAACCACACTCTAATGAGAGTTTCAGATACTCCAAAGTAGTCAACAAACTTAAATTTTGATGTAGAAAATCAAACTGTATGCATCCAAAATGAACTGGCTCACGGAGTCCAAAGATACCCTGCTTTGATACGCCTTCCAAGGCTCCAAATTGCAATGTAGTGATTCAATCAAGTGTGCGTAACTTGCATTGACACCTAAACAGGCTCGATGTTGAATATCAACACCATCCAAGATGTGTACATACCAATTTTGTCAAACCCCCTTCTCTGTTCTGAGAAAAACCAAAAAAAAAACCAAAAAAAACCAGGAGTAGATTTGCTCTAATTTCTTCAATTCTTGTCCAGATTGAGCAACCAGGCATTCATTAGCTTAGCAATGATCTCCACTAACTCCATGTAAAAGGAATTATACCAATTGTTTAAGACGAGAGAGTAATTGATCGATTAACCACACTCTGTTTCACTACAACCAATAGACAGCCTGTTTAATCAGCTCATTTCCATCTCCATAGATCATAATTGCTCAATCCAATCATATAGCCTCCTTCTCAGGTGTATGTACCAACTAATTGCTAAACCAATTTTGGAAATTATCAAGCACAAGGGTTGATTTATGGCCTCCAATTATGAAATAGTTGAAAAGATGCTCTGTTTCTGCATACCAGCCTGCGCCGCCTGCTCCTGAGGGATTTTGGAAGGTTTGTAGTGCTAATTGATGATGCAATTAGATGCCTAACACACCTAGGCAAGTGTGCAATCCATCAATGGTATGATTTTTTCCAAAAACTTGCTCCAATTTCATCAAAAATTGA
Source organism: Cibotium barometz (assembly GCF_041138505.1). Classification (NCBI taxonomy): domain Eukaryota; kingdom Viridiplantae; phylum Streptophyta; class Polypodiopsida; order Cyatheales; family Cibotiaceae; genus Cibotium; species Cibotium barometz. The sequence goes on along the minus strand of NC_141090.1, from coordinate 5,223,393 downwards.
CCTCTTTTTCTATGCTCGGGGGGGTCACAAATGTAAATCCTTTACATCATGTGCGTTCAAGGCCTATTTTAAAAGTCCCTTATCTGTGAATTTTTTAGTGAATATAATGTATCCTTTCCTATTCAAATCTGTAATTTTTTTTGAAAATACAATAAATAAATCCCCTCTGTAAATATATTTATGTAAGTTTCAAATATTTAAAATGTCCTTCTGTTGAACCCACGTGATACTTACATATTTATACGAGTGACCCCCTCGAGTTTCTATGTTTTGTGAGAGCTCAAAAACCAGTAATTTTCACTCATTCAAATGCATCATATTTGCTCCAAAATCAGTTGTAGGGATTGTACATGAGTTGCCAATACATTCATCCTTGTCACATACATGTTTCTTTGCCAAATTTACATCTATTTCACCATACATCACCGCTTCCAAGCTCCAATGGAAAGCTTCCAAAAAACCAGAATTTTCCTTGCTTTGGGCAACCCAAATTTGCTTTGTTTCTGCTTGAATCACCTGCAATCCGCTTAAGGGTGTTTAGTAGACCTTACCCGGTAGACCAAGCTCTCAGATCTGATAGAAATCGATGTGCTCTAAGCTTCACAGCTTCAATGGCAAGCTTCAAAGCTTTTCTTCTCCCTCTTCTCTCACTCACTCATAAACCCTAATAGAGAACACCAGGCTCTAATACCATGTTGAAAAACAGGTAGAGGGAGAGGAGACACACACACAGGAGCAAACCCTAATGTATATTACAAACCCTAACCATAGAGGAAAGCCATCTCCCTTCTCACACAATGCATAAAGCCATAATCCATAATACACAAGACACACTATGAGTTATGTCCACACACAACTAACCCTAGCTAATGTCCACACACTGACCGGCTCGATGCAGTCATTTATGTCTCACACATGTTCCTACCTAACATGCCAGCACATAGTGCAGTTGGCTCACGCGCTGACATCGAGCCTGAATCTCAACAGCCCCTCTCAAGCTCATGATGTACTGCCATAGATGAAGATGTAGATGAGCTTGGACTATCAAAGCTCTCAACAGTACTCTTGCTGGTCTGCTCAGATGAGATCATGGTTTGACCTACATGGTTTGCGGATAGAGGCACTACCACCCTTTCAGTACAGCCTGGATTGTCCATTTTTGGATCTACGTATCTCCAGCACTTCACCAACCACTTTATTCTTTCTCTCAATAACCCCATTTTGATGAGGAGTATACGTGCATGTAAGCTTCCTTTTCCAATCCCATGTCCTCTCAAGAACTCATCAAATGCATGTGAGGTGTACTCACCTCCACCATCTATCCTTAGGAACTTAATCGAATTACCACATTGATTCTCCATAAGAGCTTTGAACTTTCCCAAAACTTCACTCTTCTCTTTCAAGAAGTGGATCCATACGATCTTGCTAAACTCATCAATGAATATGATGTATTACATGCCTCTATTAATGGATTGGGTTTCGCACAATCTCCCCAAAGGTTTTCTACTCATTTGACCTTCTTTGGGAAATGGCAATCTTTCTTGCTTTCCAAACTGACACGCATCACATACATGTAAACTCCCATCATATTTAGACCACCAACATTGTCTTTTGTTTTTATAGCTTTTAGATTTTAAATGTTCACATGCCCAATTCTCTTATGCCACATATTAATGTTTGGCTCAATCCCATGACTACATGAAAACATGACTGACTTTAATTTCAAAATACCTACATCAAGTAAACAATTTTCCTTCCTTTTGACCCTTTATAAATGACCTTACATCCATTCTTAAATTCTTCCACAAAGCAACCATGCTCATTAAATCTCAAGTCTTGCAATCATTACTCTACCATTTATTTAATCGATGCCAAATTCTTAGTGATAGATGGCACATACAACACTTCAGACATGGTCTTCACTCTACCATCATCATTGCATCCTTAATGGCACACTCCCTACATGAGTAATAGGATGTCATGTATCATCCTCTATAACAACATACCATTGATATGCCTTTCCTTCTAGTGTAAGCAAAAACACAAATATTCTCATTTGGTCACTGATTGATCCGCAAGTCTTGCACACTGATTCGAATATCTCTAGGTGTTGTATGGCATCGCCAACCATTACCTGAGAATTTTGACATCTTGCAACATGATTAGGCTTGACTGGTGTTGCTCTTTTGGTGGTACCGGTTTTGGCCAACCTTAATAGGTCGAAGGGTGTCGCGACTCCCATATGAGGGGCTACTCTCATCGGCTCCCTTGGTGAGGCCTTGTACGCCATCCTATATGTCTCTCCCCTACCTCAGCCTCTTGTGGCTCCAGCATGTTGATTTTCATGTACCCTTGGGTCAGGTGGTATTGAGACAGTTTCTACATTTTTGTTTATACCATCATCCACGATTGCTCCTCCCAGGCTCCCTTCTTGTAACAACATGTCTCTCATGTACTCCTGGAACTCTAGGGTTCTTAAAATTGCATCTACCTTAGTCTTAATGTAAGTTTTCTCCAAATCTCCTCGTGGTAGTTCCTTGTTCCTCAAGAAAGCCATTGCAAGAGTGGCTACATCTCAAACTCCTCCAGAATAGGTTCTAGAGGTGGCATTCATAAATCATCCTTGCTGCTTCAATCTCGCCTGGTTTATCTGACACTACTTTCATGCCGTCTCCATCGATCGACCAAGAATGTTTATTGAGGATTTCTTCAATTCCTTCACTTTTTGGCCTTTCACACCATCATGGACGATGCTGCCTTCTTTGCTTTTCACTCCAGCTTGATCTGTTGTTGCTTTAATGACTTCGTCCACAATTGGATCCTCCTCCTCATCATCCAGTATCTCTACATCTATCCTAGTATCAACTCCTGCCTCTGCCATTCCATCGCTGTCGGGAGAATTCGTCAAGCCAGTGCATTTTGGAGTACTTTCCCACAATGTAACACATTTCTCATAAAAAGGCCATGATGATGGCTCAGCCCCTGTGGAATAATCCTGCTTTACCTTTTCTGTCCTATAAGCTTTCTTCAAGGTGTCTATTCTGTTTTTAACTTGGTCTTGGCTTAATGAGCCACTTGTATCTTTGTTCAGCTTGTCTGTGATAACTTTCCAATCCTTCGCTCAAAAGTTTCCTTTGTTGACGTGTATCCAGACCTCATCATAATGATGTAATAAAGTGTACATTGTGCTATCAGACCATACAATTCCTGTAACCTTAGGTTTCTTTAATGGGAGTCCACCCTTTAGAGATTGAGTTGGGTTGGATGGAGCACTTGAGGTCACTTTGGATTAAGTCGCGTTGGATTGAGTCCCAGCACTTGGAGTGTATCTCGGTGGCCGAGATGGCAAGGCTATGGGACTAGTAATTGGGGCTATGGGTGAACTATGTCGAGAAGAAACAGATGGATGCTGCATAGACGCAAATTCGATCAGACTTAAAGGCTTGCTTTCAGTAGGAAGTCCTCCCCATGGCATTGTCAACATAGACATGAAAGTGTTCAGCCGTGGGTGGTCAAGAGAAAGAGGGACGTACTCCTCACAGTCATTCTCATATGGAGAGCTAGTTTTAGTGTTAAACACAACCTCCTTGCCTTGTTAAGATGACATGCTTCTGCATACATTATCACATAACTTATGCTTACATGCTTATGCAATAAAGCCAAATTGTATGCTTGCATGCATGTTGTCAATCCATAAGAAGTCTATGCATTTGCATGGATTTTTCTCACCTACTTATGGACATGCATGTGCATGTGCACAAGCCCATATGCACATACACACGAGCGTACAAAAAGCATGTAATAAACCTGCCCATATACATGTGCATGGTAAGCTTATGCATGTATTTACAAAACAAGAAGTAATCAAAACACGGGAAATAGTCTTCACACACGCATACCTCTAATGATAAATTGATGAACCTACTTTGCAAAACGTTGAATTTTCTCGTATGCTCTCCAAAAGGAAGCTCCGTATGAACAAAGGCAAATGTGGCTCCGAGAATGAAGAGAAACGCCCCTTCGCACACCTTTATATATGTAGCAACTATAGAGAGAGACGTGAGACGAGACGAGACTAGACGAGACGAGACAAGAGCTGCTTAACGTTGACTTATTGATCTAGAGAGACCGATCGACGAAGAGACTTGAACCCGGTGAGTACATGTCATCCCAAGGGCAATTACCCTAGCCAATCATTACCATGGCTTCTTCGATAACCGTAGCCGTGTTGCTTTGTTCTAGAACTTCTCGAGTTCTGGCGTTTGCTTGCTGCCGGACTATGAATGCTGCCAAAAAGTCAGGTTGCGGCTGTGCGACCGTTGCGTCACTACCGGAAATTTTCTTAGTGCAGAGCCCGCCACCTACGGACCCACAAGACTGCTGTCGTCCGGCCGACTCGAATTACTGTCATCCGGCCCAAACTGATCCGGCGCAGGGCTGATGAAGAGAAAAAGCACCCAAAAGCTATCACCACCCGATGAAAAGCTGCGACACGACGATGACCAACGGCCATCGCCACGACAAGCTACTGCCCCCATCGCCGTTGCCGAATTCAACTGCCTTCGTCAAAAAATTAACGGCTTCACTTCGACTTCATCTTCCTTCCAAAATTAATCACCGTCTTCATCATCATCAAAATGTGGCTGCCTCCAGGATTCTTTCACGCGCAGCAGGGATCGCCAAAGTGTTAACAATAAATTGCTAACATGAAGATTACACACAGATTGCTGAGTGAATCACCATAGCCTGTATTGCACTGAATGAGAGTGAGAGTTACAATCATGTGTAGGAGATAAATGGTTGTGCTCCCAAGAGGCACATATGAAGAGGTGCCAATGATGAAAATATTAGAAAATGGCTAAATGTTGTGCATGTGAGCTCAAATCCAACAAAGTAGCTCCTAAAGGAGGCCCTTAGGATATACATCTCTCTCATGGATTTTAGGGAATCCCCCCAAGACAATCAAAGCCATCATTGACAAGAATTGAGTAAGGGGTTTATACGTGAAAGTTGGGTGTGAGATAAGTCACACCCTGATTATCTCAAAATAGTCATGTGCACAAGAATTAGTCAAAGTTGCAAGATGGTCATGTGAAAGACTTTGTTATAAAGCCTTCCTAATAAAGCACTGAACCTCAATATAAGCTCCAAGTATCAAAAAACATAACATTTTTACACGTGAAAAACCAAATAGAATTTTGGACGTGACTAATTTACTGGATTTTCATGTGCAAAAAATTGGGTCAAATGAAGAAACCAAGGTAACAAAGGCTTCCTACTATGGGGGAAAAGCCTTAGCTCCATCAGGCCGTCCGAAGGTAATAATGAGGAAAATATTTCAATATTGTGGTGAAAAGGGCCACTGTAACAAAGATTGCCCCAATATCACAGGTGCAGAAGTTGTTATAAGCATTACAAATGGTCTTTCTTTACAGTGGCCCTTTTCACCACAATATTGAAATATTTTCCACACCTGTGGTATTGGGGCAATCTTTCTTACAATGGCCCTTTGCAACAAATTTGTATGCAACAGTTACCAAGACCATTTGCAAAGCCATAACAAAGCATGGGCGTAGAAAGCTTGATAAAACAAAGAAGGAACTGAAATTTTCTCAAAGTTTTTGAAGGAAGCAAGCATTAGGAAAATTCTAGACTCAAAAGAGGGCTGTTTCAACAATAATATAATAATAGACACATAGATTGAGTGACATGTAATCTACGAACGAGATTCACCGGTGGTGGGACCTCTGTACAAACCCACCCAAAACGTGGAGAAACTCTTATCTTCATGAAATATTAAAAAAAACCATCACCTTGTCTTAAAATATTTAAAACCGTTTTTTTGTCAGAAACTAACACAATAAAAGAATGTTTTCCACATTCCTGTGTTAGACGTGGAGCACTAAAAAATTCTTTCCACCACCCCTAGAACTAATGAAGCTTGAATGCTTGGAATAGATAGATACACATTCTCCTGGTTATTCCCTCAACTTGGTTCCACTTTTGAATCTCGAAACATCTTTGGCGCCCAAAAGGACACACCATCCCTCATTTCATCCTCCCTCCTTGATCCACAAAAGCGGTTAGCCCAGTCATCCACTTTCTGCTACTTCTTCTTTCTCATACGTCTGTTAATCTATCATGGCACCCGAAAGTGGACTGAAACCAGCAAGGAGCAGTATCTCATCTGTTGTGTTGTATAACATAAAAGACGAGAACGAAGAATGGATTCCCCAAGTATACAGGAAGTACTCTTGGGTCACTATGCAGCCAGGAAAACAAGGCCACTACCGAGTGAAGTGAAAGGCATCTGAAGACTTGGCCAAACATTGGAAAGGAAGGATCCTTGACTTTAAGATGACACCAGGAGGGAAAACTGTCAAAGAAGTGTTGATCCAGCATGTATTCATGCAAAAAGAGATCAACGTGGGACCATTGGAAGGACTTCCAAGACACAGACCACATTGTAAGTGCTTGTGTTTTGTATTTCAATGTTGCAAATAAGGTGATTGATATACATTTTTCTGCCTTGCACAGATTTGTACCCATCCAATCTTCAGGAGTGGGAGATTGCACAATGCTTGACGGGATTCTTGAATGTCGTACATGGTGAGGTGGGGGAACTTCAATATGAAGGTCGTGCACCAAGTGATCTCGCAAGAAGTAGAACATATTTCTATGACTCATTTTATACCTTGCCCACTCAATCGAGTCGACATGGAAAGTTGGAACGTATTCCGTTGCCCGCACTTGATAGTCCTGAGTGGCCATTGCTTGACACAGAAGTGATAGAGTCATACAGGACCAAAATGTTTAATGATATTAAATGTGCTATGAAGCCTAGCATTGGTGCAAGAAATGTGCACTTAAGTTTGTTTGTTCCAATTGCATGCTTTGTTCATTTATTTTCTGATTGTAAACAATTGAGAAAAACTAGAACAACTTTTGTGTGCAAAGATGTAGATGAAGCCTGGCTTGATCATTTGTTTGACAAAGGTTGGAGAGTGAAATCATCAAAGGGAGATGATTTGATCGAATGTCGATTGAACACCTCCGACATTGCATTTCGGTGAGTGTTAAAACATTATAATGTATTTTTGTGAAACAGTTACGACGCTTATTTGATTATACTCAGAAAATTATCCTAATGATATTTTGGAATCAGATACTATATTGCCAGGCAACATCTGTGCATGTCATTTACTTATAGAAGGTGGAGATGGATCAACAACAACTGGGAAAGCATGGACCAAGATACAAGAGATGGTAGCCACTCTTGCTTGATAGATATAGTTATGATTCGACAGGGTCACCCATCTTTGACATTGGAAGTGGAAGAGAATTGGACTCTCGAATATGTTAGGAAGGAATTAGAAGTAGCTATTCAGAATCCTCCAGATCAATTTTGCTTCAAGCTCGATGGTCGGAAGCTAAGTAAAAGAAGAGAGCATCAGATCATTTGTAAAGATGTTGCAGCCCCACATGAATTGGAGGCACTAGAAGATATATGATGTGACCATGTATACGGTGACAATGTATTTTCCATATGCAATAAACTTATCTATTCAGAACATTGCTTTTGTAATGCTTTATTGTTTAAAACAATGTAATGAAGGCAAGAATTCCCCAATTGAATTTTTATGTACACAAAAAAGGCTTAAAGTAAGAAAGCAAGCAATGAAGGAACACATTAGCAAATTTGATCCTCTGATTTTCAAATGAAAAGTGTATTTACAATTGATGTTCTCTCTCCAATACATGTATAGCTGCATATTTACAAACGTACATTTGTTGGAAGAAGGAAAAAACTATTTATTACTGGAACCCATAGGTATCGGCTTCAGGATGGAGCCATGGCTCTTCTCCCAAGTATGGAGCCCATGTAAGAGGCTCAGGGGGGCCTATCCCCCCTCGTGGATTGGGCGGGATGAAGTCCACTGGCCCGTCTGGAGCCATAACTTTAGCGACCTCGATCAATTTTGCAATCGTTTCCTCCCTAAACGTTTGGACGTCTAGGTCCACGTAGCGAGACATTGATGGAAACTGCCATCACAATTCATCAAGGCATAAATAAGATCAACATGACAATATATAAGAAGATAAACAAGAGCACGCATGCGTATGGGAGCTGAAAATGCTTACATCCTCTGAAGGGAGCTGAAAAATGCTTCGTAGCAGCAACATTGCATTAAGTGCAACCCTCCACCCACAGCTGTAGCCATCTTCTTGTTTGGGGACACTAACCGTTCGGATGGTCGATCGATCCAGGGTGTCGATGTCCATGCTGAGGCTCTCGTAAGCTGCCATTAGTTTCCTGACTCCACTGTAAACAGAGACCAATCATTATCCTGATCAATCCGGACTTCTAACTCAAACAATAATATGTATCTTAATGATTTTTACTTACAGCAAAACATTTCCATGGACACCAAATGTCGAATTTGCAAGGTAAATAACATTTTCTTGCACGTCGACTAGTAGAAGACTCCAATGGGAACTGCACAATAGATTTCTATTAGTTTCAATCCAAAGGAAGCACTATATAACTCGTGTACGGTGATTCCTATAAACATCATGCAAGAGAGAGAGAGAGAGAGAGAGAGAGAGAGAGAGAGAGAGAGAGAAACTCACTTTTCATGATATGCCAAAAAAAATACTCGGGCATTGTCCAGCTGGACCTCCCGAAACCAGTTCAGCACATCGAGGTACGGAACTGACTCTACTAGCAACAGTGTTGAGACCAGTGAATCAATCTGGAACACTCGTTTTGCTGTACATCCTCGGGCAATAGCGAAATAACAAAACTTCACAAGGAAACATATCAAGAGTGAGGCATCAACTTTAAGAGCCAAGAATGAAAAATTGTGGGAGGACAGAGAAAAGAGTATACCTTAAAACACATCTGAGCACTTTGTCGTTGACTTCAGTTTTGGGATCAAACAAAATGTTGATTTCTTCAGCATGAATCGGGAAATAACATCTATGCCCTCTAATATTAAAGGGTACATAGAACTCCGGCAACAAAAATTGCAGCGCCTCCCGATTCATGGCGTGGAGTGCGTGAACATTTTCCCTTTTTGTTTGCAATGCAAGCATTGCAGCTTGATGTTCCCTTTGAGCGCTTGTCATTAAATTTGCCCGAGTCGGATGCTCATGATCTGGACCTCCCTCGGTCACCTCTTCAATTCTCACTTTTTGTACAGGACGGACATCCAAAATTTGTAACATTCGTTCATCAGTAAACGTAACTGGTCTAAGTAACTTATCGTATCTGAAACGAAGGGCTACTAGGCTGAAAAAATCTTTGTTCATTACTGTCACCCTGTGTGCGTGGGCAGCAAGAACGTAACTATCCAAAAAAAATTCGATCATCCAATCTTCTGTGGCCTCTTGCAAGCAAAACAAGGTCGATGCCTTCCACCTAAACAAAATTCCATTTTGCTCACAAATTCTCCTGGCAAGCCTCTGGAAAGGCAATCTGGGAATAGCAGCTGTCGGGTGCTTCATAAACTTTTTGATTTCTCGCAGGGCTGCCGAATGCTCTGCGAAACGCCTTAGTCTAGGCTGCGTTTTGGACAATCGGGAAGGACTGCTTGATTTCCTTGATCTTGAGGCTTTCAGAACGCCCATCTTCTTCCCAGTAGATGAGGGAGCTGCATTGTCAATGGGTCTAGCTGTATGCCTTACACGAGCCATCTGAAAACGCAAGAAAAAGCAGAAAACTTTGCTATTCAGTAGTACACGATTAACAATTCACCATAAAGCGAGAGAGGGTGGCCAAGAAAGCAATATGCACTTCCTCGCGTTATGGTGAATCCATTCACCATAACGCGAGATGAAGGCCCACAGAAACACAATAATCCTTCTCGCATTATGGTGAATTCATTGACACCAATAAGAGGCGGATTATCGTGCATCCTTTGAGCTTCGATCTTGCGTTATAGTGATTTGATTCACTATAACGCGAGACTAAGAGCCAGTCAAAGCAAAACAATCCTCCTCGCGTTATAGTGAATCGATCTACTACAACGGGAGGAGGGTTCTCCCGAATCTCTTACCATTCCGTCTTGCAGTTTGGTGATTCGATTCACCATAACACATAGAGCAGTATTGAGATTCTAATGACTCGTCGTCTGCTTTACGGTGAATCGAATCACCATGACAGAGGGCAAACAGTCGAAGAGAAAACAATGGCAGAGGGCAAACAGTCGAAGGAAAAACAAAACAATCAAGTATTATACAAGAAACTCACAAAACAATCAAGTAATACACTTTCATCACATTCTATGAGTGGGAATGGATGGAGACTGTCGTGTAGGAGGTGAATTCATTGACACCAATAAGAGGTGGATTATCGTGAATCCTTTGCCCCTTGGTCTTGCGTTATGGTGAATCGATTCACCATAACGCGAGTCTAAGGGCCAGTCAAAGCAAAACAATCCTCCTCGCGTTATAGTGAATCGATTTTCTACAAAACGGGAGGAGGATTATCGCGAATCTCTTACGTTTGCCTTCTGCCATGGTGATTCTATTCACCATAAGACATGGAGCTTATTGAGATTCTAATGGCCCGTTGTGTGCTTTAAGGTGAATCGAATCACCATGGCAGAAGGCAAACAGTCGAAGAAAAAACAATGGCACAGGGCAAACAGTCGAAGAAAAAACAAAACAAACAAGCAATATACAAGAAACTTACAAAACAATCAAGTAGTATACAAAAACTTACATTTCTTGCGTGCGAATGGATGGAGACTGTCGTGCAGCAGGTGGAAAATCGGTTCAGTACTGTGGCGGTAGTCGGAAGTCACCTGGAGGCAAGCAGGAGGACGGACAAGGCAAAATCGATAAGAGGACGAAAAGGTGGCGTGATTAACGGCTTTGATTAGTCTTTAGAGCAAAGAGAGAGCAAACACACGTGCTGGCGGGCTGCCAGGGCGACTAGGCGGTGCTGACGTGTCGCATAGCATTAAAAAGGGCTTTGATTAAACTTTATAGCTTGTACACGTGCTAGGTACACGACGGGCTGCCACGTGGCATTCATGGAATGGCGGGTGAAAACGCGGTGCTGACGTGTCGCGTAGCATTAAAAACGGATTTTCTAGGATACTCATCTCATTTATTGCCTCTCTTGGAGTTCGTATTCTCATTTATCTCCCCACCAACGGCCTTCATCTCCATCAACGACTGACTATCTCCTCCAACCCTCCTTCATCAATCATCCTTCTGTATCCAACGTCAAAGACAAACCTCCAACCTCCTTCATCTCCATCTCCTGCGACGATTGTATACAATTCGTTTTCCTGGTATTTTTATCTCTTTTGTGCTTCCTTCTTCTTTTGTTATTTCGTTGTTTTGGTTTCAGTCGTGGAGAACTTCTTGCTTTGTCTTTTCATCGCGTTAAGGTGAATTGAAAACCTATGACTCCTCGCCTTATGGTGAATTGACTGCGAAGAAGAGTATTTTAATTCGTTTGACACCTCCTCTCTCAGTATGGGTACTGGAGAACTATCTTTATTTGTAATTCACCATAACGTTAGAGACGTTGCCAAAGGATGATAAAGTCGTCATGTTGCGGTGAATCAATTCACCATAACGCGAGCGAAGGTCCCATAGGAAGCACAATATTCCTCCTCGCATTATGGTGAATCGATTCACCATAACGCGAGAAGAGGTCCTTGACTTAGCTGCAATTTTATTTGCGTTAGGGAAAATAGATTCACTACAACGCGAGGAGGAATACCTGGATTCCTTTGGCATCTCCTCTAGCGTTATGTTGAATCCATTCACACCACACAGAGATTTGTTGTTTAAGATCGACTGTCTCTTGATTCATTGCTTGAACTAATATCTTATCTACACCCTTGAATTCAGCCATGGCGTAAGTTCAAGTCGAATTTGATGTGGACGAAGAGATTAAAGAAACACCTGCAACTCTATTATATGACTTCCTCTACAAATGTCGACATCATGATTTGCACCCTGCAATTTCGTTGATGTTCAATTGCGATTTTTCTCTGGAGGATACATTTTCTAGCCATCATGGATACTTTGAAGAGGCAAAGCAAGAGTTTGACGAGCTCACAAATGAAGAACCAATGATGATTGATGGGAAAAGTCACATTCATTTTAATCTCAAGGTGTCGCCGGAGAAGAAGCAGAGGTTAAACAGGGATTGGCACAAGGTGCCATGTGATAAGAAGAGAGCTTTGCTATGCCCTTTTCACAAAAGAAAATGTCGCTTGATGGAATACTCTTATGCCTTCTTATGCTTCTTGCACATGAACGTGCAATTAACAGATGAAGAATGTACAGAGCCGCATGCAACAAATGAAAGTGAAGACACGATTTCTCGTCAGGCTAGTCCCACCGTTGAGGATGTTGCTGAAGAGGAGGACACTCCTCATGTGATTGAGGAGTTCAATGTTGAATAAGAGAGGAAGCTCAGCTCGGTGGTTGATATTAAGGCAGTTAGAGAACAAAACAGTGATGTAGGTCAGCTTGTGATTGAATCAGATGACTCCTCCCCCATTCCAACGCCATTACTCCCCTCCTACCAAGTAGGAGATTCAGAGTATATATTGCTGACAGACATACAACATGTATTTAACTTAAGAGAGGACCATTGCATAGCTTTCATAGCCCAAAATCTAGAGGTCGATGACAATTTTGTAGATGATGATGGGATAGACAAGTACTTACTAGTGGATAGCCATGTGAAAGACACCGAGTTCCTATCTGCTCTGCAGCAACACTAAGGATGATCTATGCTGATGCCCTTAGATATGAAGGAAAAGATGCCACAGAGGAAGAGCTACAAGAAGCAAGGGACAGACTGAATATCACCAACATGGGAGGGTTTAGGGATGTGCCAAATAAGTCAGCGGAAACCGTTCCTAGTTCGAGCACTAATTTATGGCAAGACGCCTTGCTTGAAGCAGATGAGAACCAAGAGGTTAGTTTTTTTTTTGTGGATTTGGCTTTATCAACTTTGTCCTGAAATGTTTGGTGATGTTGTTTCTGGCTAATGCTCCTTTATTTTTTCAGTTGGAAATATATGAAGACACATTCCTCAAACGTGCTTCAGGCAAGCGTATGGCGGGATTGGGCCACGATTCGACACTAGGAACATATATACATCGCCTAAAATTCCCTCAAATTGTGATATTTCACGCTAGCTTCTCCAAGGACAATGCCAGTTTTCCTCTGATGGCGATAAAGACTCTATCCAGGTATTTAGGTGGCTATCACTTAAGGCTGAATGCAAACAAGGCAATACTTCTAGAGCGGCAAGCAGCTGTTCGAATTTTTGGAGAGGGACCTGGAGTATATTCGTTAAGATGTAAATATTATTTAACATATGCTGCTTACGGGTTGGCATGTGGAATCACAGATCCTAATCTGTTGAGTGATTGTTGCGGGAAGAAGCATCTTCTTAGAACAGCAAGGCCAAAGGTCCCTGTTGTGCCATTGATAGAGGATGAAGAAGATGATGCAGAAACGTCATCAAAAAAGGCTCGGCTGGGGGAAGTCTCTGCTCCAGATTAACAAATTTAGATTGTTCCAGTTGCTAAGAAGTTTCGTCATATTTCTCAATACTCTTCTTGTTTACCATTACAAACTATGAAATGTATATATATTGGAAACATTTATATGGGACATAGATGAAAGCTCTTGTTCTTTTAAAATCTTTCACAGTTACATCATTGTTTTACAATATATATTTCAATGATCAATTTTCTTCCACACTCTGCCCTGTCTTTGTCGTTGTCTTAGCCATTCAGCATGATTCTGCTTTCCCTATGAGGAGACATATATTGAACGTCTCCGTTCAGCCTGAACCTTTCTTATTGCACATGACACAGCTGATTCAGCATGTTTGATCTTCACACGAGCCCTCACTTGAATCCACCTATACCACCACTGACATAGTTGCTTCATGGGATTACTTTTCTTTATTCCTCCTCCATGTTGAGTGGCCCTTTGATAGGCACAACGTGCTTGCCAATGAGATCTTTCCATGCCTTGGGTAGACCAAATCCCAAGGCTTCCAAACTCTTCCGCAAAAAAGGTTCCATGTGCATGCAAAATGTGCTACAAATGCTCAACAACAACAAGACATTTAGTATCGTACAATATTTTTTGAACAACAAAAAATACTCAATGCAGTAGGTTTTCAAGTAATAACCATGTATTGTGTCAAGTTTGTCGCACCCCATGCCTTTTCATAGCTAGTGTAGAACTCTGTCACAACTGCCTCAAATTTCTCAACATCCCCATCTTCAAACCTTGCTTTTTGCAACAAAGGTGCTAGGCGATCAAGTGCCAACCACGCTTTGGCCTTTGCCACCCTTGCTTGTCCTGAAGAGCCTCGATCAGGTACAGCTGCATGAAGCTTCCTCCACACCTCAAAATCTGTACCCATATGACCTCTCTGGGTATGATTAGATAAGAACTTTCTGGCTTTTGCACCTCCAAAACATGGTTTGCTAGGAACATTTCCGGTCTTCCCTGATCTTCTAAAGTCCTTCTCAATCTTCACTTGACCACAATGTAAACCTGCATCTGAAAGCACTTGCTCTATTTTTTTAATAGTTCTTTCACTCTCTACTGCTGGTTTCATATTCCATGAAAATTCGATGTACATGTAGACTAGTTTCTCAATTATTCTAACCAGCGCATGCAAAACACAAATATGAACTCTGATCAAAGGGATAGGAAGAATTGGATCCCAATTACGATCCACTCCTGGAGCATCACGATTTGGGGGTTCACGCCTATTACTGATTGCATTTAGGCATTTCCATTCTCTCTCTTTTCCTCCTTTGGAGACACCTCGTTCGGTCATACAATACAGGCAAGGATACTTGGCCATTGCTCCTTGGGAAATACCAAACATGCATTTCAAGGTTTTAAGATCTGCAGCCAGGTGCCATTCAACCTCATATTCACCATATCCTTCTACATAAAGCTTTTCGCCATTCGACTGCTGCTAGTGGAAGGAAGCTCAGTCTGGTTGAAGTACCACTTCAGAATTTCATGGGTCTCTGTTGGAACCTGTTAACAACAACTGTTAGATTGTCTACAACATCATAACAAGAGGATAGCAACATAATATTCTTTTTTTAAAAATGGATAGCACGTCACCTCAAATGCAGCCAGCCACCAAATCTCATTTTCAGATTGTACACTAAAGTGCTTCTCATCAGCATTACTGATACGTGCATCCAAAGCTCTATTCATTAAAGTAATGCTAACCCTTTCCAGCTTCTGTCCTTTGATCACCTCACTCTCATCAAGTTTCAAAACAAATTTCAGCCTTCCATTGAACTCATGTACACTGATGTCATAAAATTTCACCATAGCCATTTGTAATTTTCGAACATCCATGATGAAATTGTTGAACTCTGTAAGCTCTATAATTTTCTGTTCCCCGCTCTTTTTAGTCACTGTCAATGTGCTAGACACGTGACAAGGCTCTCCAACAAGTTCAACCATTCCCAAGTTGAGAATATTTCGAGCTTTGTTTACGTGAAATGGTTTTGGAATGGGAATTACTGTTTTTTTTCCAAGCTTACAATTGAAACCCTCTTTAACTTTATTAAACAACATCCTGTAAGACTTTGTGCTTATACCAGCCATGTCACATATACCTTGTGCATCTGCAGGCGTGAATGCTTCACTCACCTCCTCTGCAAGGATTGCTTTGCTATGTCTGATCGAAGTCTTGCAAACTTAGGATGCTGTATTGCTGACTCCACGATGTCTTTTGTCAGAACTTTGCCAAATATATCAGAACCTTGCTCTTTTGGACCCACAACATCTGTGACCATCCTGAAGCAACAACGATAGCTATTTCAGTCCACCATTCATCTACCATTCATCTAACTATACCACCCCCACACCCAATCCCCCATCTCCAAAAAAGGAACTAAAGATGAAAATGAAAGTGAGTGCTCAAAGAAATTTAAGCTCAAAGAAATTATAGATCCCAATACCTGCAAGCTTTTACACGACGCTTCCATTGGCCACCTCCAACATTGAGTTCTTCCAATGGTTTGATCTGTCTCTTGCGTAATCGAGCACCCAATGGCGTGTCTTTCAAATATTGCAATTTTCTGTTGAACTTTTCAAGTTGTTTTCGAAGGTGTGCATTCTCACTCTCCAATGTGAAATTGTTGATTTCTCGAACTGCCAAAATTTCATTCTTCTCCTTAATAGTTTCCTGCATCTTACAAATAGTCTGCTGCAAATGATCAAGCTCTTTTTGTAACCCAGCACAAACTTTTGCTTTGTCCTCGTTTGAAGCTTGCAAAGCTGTTGTGATCGATGCCAAGTAAAAATTCGCACCTTCAAGCATTTTTATCCTGGCATCTCTATCACTCAAATGTCTTTCAAGATACTTTGACATTGGCCAAACAGTCTTTTGCAATACCCAAGCAATCCATTTTCACCCTCACACACAAACTTGAAGAAACTTGTCAACCCAAAGAATGATGGAGATTGAGAGGAGGTTGGATCTGGTGGGTAAATACTACCATCCAACCAAAGGTCCATATTTTTCTTTCCTTCATTTCGAAGCTCAGTAATGCGGGCTTCGCATGCTGACCTAGACCAATTTCTCTTACAGCAGGGAGCATAATCGGGTTCTACTTGGAAGTGGATGTCCACCTTTTTCCTCTTTTGCTGCACAGGTTCCATTGCATTGTTCTGTGCTTTAACAACACCAAAAAGCATCATGAACTCATACTTTAACCAAAAAAAACCAAAGATATTACACTTATCTCCCGTGAAGAAGATTGCTTCATTAAAACCAAAAGACAACATCACTAAATAATACCTCCTTGTCCATCAAACAAACTTGTTGGTATCCTGGATGAACCAAAATGTACAGAGTACTTGTAAGCACAACCCTCACTTGAAAAAGGTAAGAAATGGGATTGTTATTCATGCACAAGCAGGTATGGCGCATGAAGAACAAATTCTTTTCCATCCTTTTTCAAAACTTGCCGCCTTGAGAAGAAGAGAAAATCAAAAACCTCCCGCTCAAAAAAATTCGGATTTGGAGTGGTTGTGGTTGTGCAATCGGGAAGACAATGAGGGAGACAATGCAAGATGATGGGTTGCAGGGACGAAGTTCGGTTCAAGTTTGGTTAGCAAAGTTGGCTTCGTTACATTCAAAAGTGTAATGAAGAAAGAGAGTGGTGTCTTTTTTCAATAAAATAAGGCACCATAGTGGGAATAAAAAACTATACTCAAGATGCATTGTTTTGAATTAAAAAACACCCTACATGTCAGTTAATGGAATAAAGAACTCAAAAATGACGCACGTACCCTCCAATATTATATGTGGATTTATTGGCTTGCTTTGTCCACATCACCATCCCAAGGGATCTCTTACAAGGCCCCTTTTTGAGTCCAAATTTTCCCTAATGGTAATGGCATCTATAGTATAACAGGGAAACCATGATTCATATTAAAACATCATCAAAAGAGAAGTAAACCATATGGAAGGACTGGTATCAGAGCCGCTTATATCGAAAGTGTGCCTATAAAAGAGTGGGTAGCAGGAAGTAGGCCGGGCTTAGTAGGAGGTGAGACTTACCAAACCACATTGGTGCCAAATATGCCACCTGTCTCATAGAAAGATGTGATGAAGGGCTTGTGGGAAAGCCATCGGCCGGATCAGCGCGATCTCAAAAGGCTTCCAAAACCTTATATCTAGCATGTCTTCAAAGGTGACCACTATGTGGCCATGGATGTTACGTTTGACCATGCTGTAAAGGTTGAGTTGCTAACGGATGTTGGGACATTCATTGAGATCGAAGACCAAGCACTCCTTTGCTTGTCCATTGGTTCTTTGGCAGAAGGATGATGAGCTAGAAGAACCAGCATGTGGCCATAGCGAGACTAAGGAACTTAGCATCTTAGAGG
Organism: Cibotium barometz; assembly: GCF_041138505.1. Classification (NCBI taxonomy): domain Eukaryota; kingdom Viridiplantae; phylum Streptophyta; class Polypodiopsida; order Cyatheales; family Cibotiaceae; genus Cibotium; species Cibotium barometz. The sequence goes on along the minus strand of NC_141090.1, from coordinate 5,205,462 downwards.
TCATTGAAGTTCTTCATTTGGAGCCGCATCTTCATGCTGGCAAGAGGGGTGTGGGGCCTTCAATGTAGGGAAAGTTATAAGCAAGCCCTTTGCCCTATGCCCTTCCATGTGCGAGAACTTGTGCCAAGACCACCTCTTTTGATTGGGGGTCAATGTTATTTTCACTGAGGAGATAGGACTCGGGTTGGATTCTTATGTGACCTACAAGAATAGTCCCTAGGACAAACAAAACTCCAACCTCCTTTGGTGTTGCTCGATCTTCCACTGGGTAAATAAGGAATCCAAGTGTTGGTTACCTCATGTTGAAGGGTCCACACCACTTCCACAACCAATGGAGGTCCATCATGAAGAACCACTACATCTCCTATCACTTTTCATGTTGCCTCGACAAGGTGCCTATCCCATCAAGGGGGTTGCCAAAGCTACCCATCACCTTGGCCTATCATTTGGCTACGGAGCGATCCTAAACTAACCACATAACCTCGACCATCAGAACCAAGTTCTATTTTTTCTCCATTTGGACAAGTAACAAGGAATGCAGGGAAGGGTAAAGATCCAATGTCAGAATCATAATGATAATTAGTAGAGATAATGATGATGACAATGTTGTTCATATAATGCAGCCTTACCATGAGCTTAATGTCAAATAAAGAAAGTCTATGGACTTAGTGTATAGTTGCTTAAGACTTGTAATAGAGGCTAGACCATTCTTAAGTTTGGTCAGCGTAGTGTGAAAACTGGTCACTTGTATATGTCATTTTTACAATAAGCAATACACAATCATTTCATTGCAACAGTTTTCTTATGAGCTCTCTTTCTAGTCACTTCTCCCTTTGGACAAGGAACAAGGAGCGCAGGGAAGGGTAAAGAGCCAATGTCAGAATCAAAATGATAATTAGAGATAATGATGATGACAATGTTGTTCATATAATGCAGCCTTACCATGAGCTTAATGTCAAATAGAGAAAGTCTATGGACTTATTATACATAGTTACTTAAGACTAGTAATAAAGGCTAGACCATTCTTAAGTTTCGTCGACGTAGTGTGAAAACTAGTCACTTGTATATAAGTCATTTTTACAATAAGCAATACACAATCATTCCATTGTAATAGTTTTCTTGTGAGCTCTCTGCCTTCCCTCTTCTTGCTTGCTTGCATGCTTTTGTGTTCTTACTTTCTTAATAGATGATTGCAGGTTTTCCTCTTGCATTAGCATCTTCTTTTCTTGTCTTTTGTGAGAGAGAACCATCGCGAAGGACCACCTCTTCTTGCCTCCATCTAGGCATTGAGAGCTCTCCCTTCACCCCTTTGGCTAGGAGCATTCCAATGTGGTAACTAAGTGAGGACGCGATGGGGTGGACGGGCTAGCGTACCCACATGAAAAGTTGCATTTAAGGCTTTAAGGCAAGACCCAATGACACATGCTTTGATAAGGCTAAGGTAACCTCTTGACTTGAAAACGAGCTAAGGCTAAGGAAGAAGCCATGCGGAGGCAAGTTTGGGGCAAGTTAAGCTTCAAATCAATCTTACCCCTTGAATTGAAAGTGTCCACTTCCTCCTCCTAGGAGTGGACAATTGGGTGCTAGCCAAGGTTCCAAGGCCCCTCGGTTTGAGATAGAACTACCACTTCCTCCTTTGTTCTCTCTTAAGAACCTCTCTATTATGAGGGAATTTAATTGTTTTAATGACTCTATTTGGTTTTTTACCATCTAGAAGGAATTGGATTTAACTACTTTAAGGACTGCTTTAAGGACTCTATTTGGTTTTCTACCATCTAGAAGGAATTGGATTTAACTGCTTTAAGGACTCTATTTGGTTTTCTACCATCTAGAAGGATTTAAAAGGATGATATCCCCCAAAAGGATGCAGCCCAAACAAGCCTATCTTCTTAACACACCAGGAAAGGACCCATCATGGAGTACCTTATGGGAAAACCATAACAACTATTGGAAAAGTTGGGAAACTCTACAAATCATGTACATACTAGACTGAACAGATATGACAAAGTTGTTATTGAAAGAAAAATGGCTAAGTGGGTGATTATTATTTCTTTCTATCCAAGAGAGGCCCATTCTCCTTTAGAGAATACATCTGGATTCACTATAGAAAAAGCTCATGGCTATCCTTTTGTTGCTCCCCATATTGATGAAGATCTTCACTTTAAGCTCAACTCCAAATGGAAACAACCACTTGACCCCAAGTAATGGAATCTCAAATTTAGTCAAATATGTATCAAGGTTACACTAGGAAAAAGAAGTTGTCTTCTCTTCAACATGCAGGCCAAAGATTAACTCAACTCCAGATGGAAACATTTGCTTGACCCCAAGTAATGGAATCTCACATTCAGACAAATCTAGATCAACATTATACCAGGAAAAAAAACTTGTCTTCTTTGGTTGATCCTTCACCATGTTTTATGGACATGCCAAAGAGCTCGCTTTACTGAAAATATCATATGGACAATGTAGAAGTTGGCATGGGGAGGTGAAAACTATTCATCGTCCATTCATCACTTGCAAAGCAAATAAAGATATATGGGAACTTGTGTTTAAGCCATTCCATAACTACATATGAGCATAGATGGAAAGAGTTCCTACTAGCTTTTTTTGAAGGGCTCTCTTCTTAATCCTTGCAATTCATTTTGTCTCAGAATACCCTCTTGTAGAAGTAGGTATCAAAGGCCAACTAGAAACAAATTTCAGAACTCTGGCAGAACGCTCTTGAAGATCTCCACCAATATTCTCAAGATTGTTGGATAGTAGCTTCGAAAGATGTAGCAAAGTAAGCTAGCACCAACAATACTATATTCATTCCGCAAAAAAAAAAAATGGATATGCTCCACCACATCAATGTCCTCACTCATGCCCGACATTTCTTCGCTAAATCCAAGAGTTCCTCTCCACTCAGTTTCATAAGTCTCATCACCATTATTAGCAGTCTCTATATGACTAGATGTTTTTTGGAATTTTAAAGTTTTGATGTAATACTGACTCTATGTTTTTTGCCCCCCCCCCCCCCCCCCCCCCCCCCCCCCCCCCAAAAAAAAATGATGGGACGTTTTAGCATCATGAAAAATGTCAAAATGTAAGGTGCTTTTTACAGAACATTGAAAGGTCAGGTTTTATCTATTAACATTTGTGCGTGGTGTGGCTCAGACATGGCTATGGCGGGCTGCATACCGGCATCGTCTCTCTCCTTCCGCCACTCGCAGCTGGTTGCGTCCCTCTCCATCCAACTCCCGCGCGCAGCCCGGGCTCGTGTGGCCGTTCGGCCTCTCGTTGTGCAGCCTCTGGCAAGTATGTATGTGATCCCATGAGAGAGAGAGGGAGAGAGTAAGAGAGAGAAGAGATGATGACAATTCTCATCATCTAATTCTCAATATGCCCCCTTGTCTTGTGTGTGCCCAGGCAGAGTCTGTGACATGACCGGCAAGAAAAGAAACAATGGCTACAAGGTTTCGTTCTCCCACCATAAGACCAAGAAGCTCCAACAAGTCAATCTGCAGTACCGACGGCTGTGGTGGGAAGAAGGCAAGCGCTTTGTTAAAATGAGGTTGTCAACCAAGGCTTTGAAAACGATTGATAAGAAGGGCTTGCAGGCTGTAGCCAAGGATAATGGCATCAACCTAAATGACTTTTAACCCTTGGGTATGTGCAGTACTGATGGTAATCACATAGTGGGCTTTGCCCCATTAAATGTTGCGTTGCGTTCGCAATGTTTCTTCTCTAGCAGCACAGCCATGTTATTTTGATGTTTCAATTCAATCCCTTTTTTTAGTTGATATAGCATGATTGCCATATTATCTCTCTAATGCATCTTGTATGGTGTTATTGTCGGGTTTTCCTGCGTTTCGAGTTTATGACCGCTGTATTATATCTCCTACATACACATGCATGGTGCATGCTTTACATATGTCATCATAGACTAATGCATCATGCACAGTGTACACATTAGTGTATCTTGCATGGTTTATTAATTCTTTTTCTTCTGGCCAAGAAAAGCCAGCTCAATGCATACTAACTTTTAATGCTAGAGTTTAGGCTTGAGGCAAGGCCTGTTCTGGGTCCTGATTTCCTAGGCATTTTCCCTGGGGAACCCTCTTTAATGAGGGTGTCTCACTCATAGAAACCCTAAGTGAGAGTGTCCTTAGCTTAGTGTCACTCGCCAACTAATACTAAATAAGACATGTCTAGTTAGCCCTTGGACTTTACCCCACCTTCATGTGTACTCTTCTTCAGGCCCTTTTTCATGTGTACTCTTCTTCAGGCCCTTTTTCATGTTTACCTTCGTTGCCCAGAGGTGATCCTGTATGATGGGCTTATCAAAGAAACACAGACCCCCCCCCCTCCCCCCTTGAATCATGCCTAGTTCATACGGCACTGTCTGCAATGCTTGTCTTGACATCCTCACAAGAATCTGAAGTGTGCAGGCTGCTTCTGGTTCGGCAACAACAGGCCCAAATATGGGTGCCCCTTCTGATCCCATTCATAGCAATTTAGCCAGTGTACTTCTGCTTTTGCCAAGTGGGATGAGTTAAGGCTGAATAATAGCTCCATCAAGTTCAAAATTAAAAACCTGTAAATAGTTACCTGTATCGACCATCGATACCGTGACTGGAGCCTAGTGAAACCAATGCAGAAACTTCAAAGTCTGTCACTTAGCTCCTGTTAAACCTTGTTTGAGTAGCTTGGACCTGGTTTCAGGGGCAGTTACGGAAGTGGTTGATTTATGTATGACGAAGGGAACTGTCTAGAGTAAGACAGAGATTGGATAGAGAGGCGAAATTCCTTAAGAATGTTGCGCAGGGACTATTTTAAGGAGTCACATGGCAACCGAAATAGCTCTGTGAAGGTTAAGAATATAAGGTGATGGTAGGAAAATATTGTACAGTTTAGGGAGCACAAGCACCGAGTAAAGTAGGGTCATAGACATGTGATGAGCTGTTGTGTAGTAACTCCTCAATAGGGAGCTTAGTATTTCAAGAATTGTATCACATGCGTTTCTTAGGATGCATTGTAGTGGACCTATGGGCCAGTGCCGTAAGCATATTGCTGTGAGAAATAGGCAGGCAAGGGCTTTTGGTTCACGAGATGAGAGGTTTAACGATATAACTGCTTGGAAGGACCAAACTTGCTTGATTCAGGTGTATGAAATGATAAAGTGAACATGTCAGTTAAATGGGACTGTGTTAAACCTAGGTAGAAAAAAAGTAAGTTGGTTGAGGTATTGTGCGTAGTGTCATGGTGCCCAGCAGAATCTTTTGGTTGGGCAAGCATTGGGAATGCATAACTGTGTGAGAATAGGCAGGCAAGGGGTTTTGTTTCACCAGCTGAGGGATGCAAGAATGTAACTACTTGGAAGGATGAAACTTTCTTGTTTTAGGTAGCATGCATGAAGTGACATAAAGATAGGGCCAGCCAAGTGAGTGGATACGATCCGAAATAAAGGACAAAAAAGTTTTGGAATTTGAAAAGCATGGGTTATCTCCCACAGTTTTAGGTAAATACATAAGGCTTCCTGTGCAATCGTAGCATTAAGGAAGTTGAAAATTGCGAATTAGATGATTTGAAAGCCTAAAGATCATCTCAACTCTCTTTCAATTTCCATTTCTACTTATAGTCTTTAGTAACAAGTAAGAATTCTTCAAAACTGAAGGTCCTAATGGTAAGGATCAAGGGGATTATTGGTACATTATGCGGTGTTGTAATGTGAAGGATCAGGGGATTATTTGTGCATTATGCAATGTTCAAACAGTACCTCAAATCTGCCTGCAAAGCTAAAAATATTGACAACACTTGTAAGTCTTCCATATTATAGATTGACAAAGTTTTCTGGTCCATGAAAAATAATTTCAGCACCTTGCATGATTATCCTTGTGCAAAGTCATGGTGAGTATAGCCTTGAAATTTGCAAAACTAGATTAAGCACCAAAGAATGAGTAAAGGACACAACATAAGAATCAGCATCATCATCATCATGTTGGTAATCATGCTTGGGTCACCATGGTCCCTCCCATCCATAGACATAGCTGGAGAGTTGGCATCGACGAGGTCAACTGCAAGTGCATGTGTATATGTGTTGTGAGATGTGAAGTGAAAAAAACACAATGTACGTAGTGAAATCTACACAGGTGATGTGCATGGGTAATGGGCAAGAGTGCTCATGTGGGTGTAGTTCTCCAATACAAATGTAACATACCTCCGAGATTAACGAAGTTATGATTAAAGATAATACTAAGTTTTGGATGCACAGATTTTAGTAATGAATTCCAGTAGGTTTTTAATGGTTTTTTAACAATAAAGATTCTAAGTGTTAAAATTAAGTGAAAATTCAAGATTGATTTTTTAATTAGTTAATATGCTCAAAGGAAACCTTTAAGTGTGTAGATGGACATGCAAAATCGAAATTTGATAAAAAAGTAAAACGTGACTTACTTTTGGAGTCGACTTTCAAATACAGTCGATTTTAGCGATTCCTCTCGCGATGAGTTGTAGACCGTATGCGTTCTGGTAATTTTAAGTACCCACACGACTAGTATCTGATAACCATATGCGAAGTTATACCTGTTGCAAATTGCAGTCTTGACAGCAGATCTGAGAGGTTTGTCAAATCTACAAGCAGCTCTTCCATGATTTCTGGAGAGTAGACATGGATTCTCAATCAATCAAGACATTAGCAAACACTCTTTCTATTATTTTGCTTTAAATTCTTTTGAGATTAAATAAATATATCGATAAGTGTGTATATGGGAGAATCTGAGTCAATGTATGGCATGCTTAACCATGGCAACGATGGGGAAACACTGCGAGAAGAGGAGAGGAGGGGTTTCTCGCAAAGAACTATTGTTGATTACCTTAGTCCGACCCATAGAATAAACACTTTTGAAGTTAAAGAATTAAAAAATAGAATATTTGACGAGCTTGTGACTAGATTTTAGGTATAACCTTCATTAGGGACTATTTTGCGAAGCATTTATCTTTCTGTGAGTTTAGAATCAGATTTTGACATAAAGACAAAAGTTTTAGACGATAGAAAACTCTACAAGAGTGTATGAGATGCTAGAAAGGTAAATCCCTTTCGTTTTTGAGTTATTCAAGTGCAAAGTGGGCACTTAGCTGTTTTTGGTAGTTTTATGCTAATAACACAACTTTGGCTGTTTTGAATACTCTCAAAGAGACTTTAGAACTCATTTTTAGAGAACCATCACTGAGACATGCTTTATACAGCTTTAGAAGTCCTAACACTTTATAGTTTTGGCCTTTCTCTAATTCTATTAATATTGAAAGATATTACTCTCCCAAAGAGACTAGTTGTTAGACTTTGCCTTAGAAATTGCTATCAAGATTGATTACCTTGTTTATATAGATCGGATGGACTAACGCATAAGCGTAGTTAAGACTTAGCTATAGTGACTAGAGATGACCTTGCTCGTTAGAACATGATAATTGATTATGTTAAAAACAAGGATTCCCATGTGACTTAAAAGATAAAGAGAAGTTAAAGACTCTTTAAATTAAAAGCTTGTTTTATACTTGAAATTAATTGTGGATTGATTTGAATATGCATGTCTTGAAAGATTATAGAGAGATGATTGTGAGATGATATGTATGAGTTATGATTGCTTTGTTTTGAGATGAATAATTGATATGCACGCATATAACTGATTGATATGCATGTGTATGATGAGACTCGACATGAGATTTTAAGATTCGGGCTGGCTGTCCTTAGACAGGAAACGTCGGACAAAGAATGTGATTTACGCCATCTGGAAGCCATTTGGTAGAACCCAGAGTGGATGAGATTTACTAGAGGCATACCCGAGATAGCCGCGATGTCCAGTGTGGAGGTTGGATGGACGGGCATCGGAGAAAGCCCTAGATTGGCTGGATTTTAGTCATTATGACTAACCATGTTGTCTAGCATGGTGATGATGATAGAATCTTGAGATAGACACATACATTGTGATTGATTGAGATGCTATGCTATAATTGATAGATATTTATATCATGTGAATGTTTATTTGAGATTACATGATTCTTTGGTTATGTGATAAGAATCTTAGATATGACATGCATGCTTGTTTTCTATTTGAGAAGATTGATTTGATTATATTGCTATGTAGAAATAGCATGATTAAGTGAGTTTAATATTTTCTTAGATTAAGTTGTACGATTAAGATATGGTTAGATTTAGGACCGTTTCAGTTGGTATCAGAGCCTAGGTTGGGCAGTCCACACTTAATTGCGGATGTTGTCTTAGGTGATTAATATTATTAATTTCCTTTTCTGTGATACAGCCAAAAGTTTATTTTCTTTGAAAAAGCTTTTGTAAATTTTTTTATATAATCACAAGACGGTTCACAAATCCATTTTTATGATGAGAAGGTAAATTTTATGCAGAATAAGAGAATGCAAATGGGTCACATATTTGTTTTTCCAGAGATGATAGAAAAGGCATGGCATGAAGACCTATGTTTTCGTTGTTTAGAAAAGGTTCATAAACTAATGAGTGCAAAAACAAGCTAGCATCACGTGAGATACATGAGAGATTAACTACAAGAGATCAGAAAACAAGGCAAAATGTACAAGAGAATGTACGTGGATTTTCAAGTAATGACAACACTCGAAGCAAGAGAAAAAGCTACTGCAACTATGGCTGAGGAGATTGAAGAATATGCATATGTCGATGCCACTGTTCAAGCAGGGAAGTCCGAAAACCAAGCTTTAATTATTAAAATTCCTATCAAGATCACGAATAATATATTTCAAGTGTTACACTTATAGTTTTCAATCACCCACATGGTAAAAAAAGTTAAGAATAACTGAATTTTGCCAAAAGAATCGTATGGTAGAGCATGCTTCGAGAAAGCAACAGACATGTAAGGAGTATGTCAAGAATATGTTTTTTGTGCATAAGCGACCTCGAGTCGTCAAAAGCTGGTTTTCCATGTGTTGGCGTTGGGAAGATATGATTCCATATTAGGGATACATTGGTTAGTGCCTAGAAAGGCCAAGATATAGAAGCGGGTTTGCATGATTAGAGATTATGGTAAATATTATTGCTTATAGTGTCAAAGATGTGATGTAGAAAAGTTTTTCACGCATAGTATACTATTTGCTTATTGATAGTAAGTTATCATTGTGAAGTTAATAAGTGTAGGTTGAAAAATCTATATCTATTGTGGAGGTTGTAAGTCCATCAATAGAAAGAATAGAGGATTGCACTCTTAAGGAAAAAATTTGACTAAGTCTAAAGCTACACTCATAGTGAAAATAAGAGTTTCCAAATTGTTTGATTACCTTGAAGTTTAAGACAATACGACGATAATGTTTTTCATCAGATTTATTATTGTTTATTAAGTTGTGATTCCAAGACGGCTTGTTTATGACATGGATAGTGATGATGACTGATTTACAAGATCAAGATACTTTGCGTAATACCTCAAGATCTATCTAGTTTCTTATTTGGAGTTAAATTTTATGAAATTAAGACCAGTATGCTCTTATTCTAGAGTTTAGGAGGCCTACTAAACTCTAGTGTATACATGACTAGCTTAACATAAAATCGTTTATCCAAGATAAGATGTATCGAAGATATGAATGAAAGAGAGCACAATATTGAGAGAAAAGAATGCTATAGTATTGAGATTCTAATAGATACAGTGATTACCGACGAGTATGTTGATTTTATCCACCAAGAGATAGCTAAGAAAAGGAAAATCAAGTTAACAACTTATTATATCAAGTTAAGATCTTAGACAAGCAAGTTGTCAAGTCGTTCTTTCTAAGGCTACTTGAAGAAATCTCAAGACGAAGACATATAGATATTTATAGTTTTCTTGAAAGTCAAAAGCATACGACTTCTCAAGTACTATAAACTATTTCTCAAGGTCTAATGATGATTGAGGATAAGATGCTTTTATCGAGGACGATGATTTCTTAAACGGGGAGAGAATGTAACATACCTCCGAGATTAACCAAGTTATGATTAAAGATAATACTAAGTTTTGGATGCTACAGATTTCAGTAATGAATTCCAGTAGGTTTCAATGGTTTTTTAACATTAAAGATTCTAAGTGTTAAAATTAAGTGAAAATTCAAGATTGATTTTTCAATTAGTTAGTATGCTCAAAGGAAGCCTTTAAGTGTGTAGATGGACATGCAAATCGTCGAGGGATGATGATTTCTTAACGAGGAGAGAATGTAACATACCTCTGAGATTAACTAAGTTTTATAATTAAAGATAATACTAAGTTTTGGATGCTACACATTTGAGTAATTAATTCCAGTAGGTTTTCAATGGTTTTTTATAACAATAAAGATTCTAAGTGTTAAAATTAAGTGAAAATTTAAGATTGATTTTTCAATTAGTTAGTATGCTCAAAGGAAGCCTTTAAGTGTGTAGATGGACATGCAAATCGAAATTTGATTTAAAAAAAAGTAAAACATGACCTACTTTTGGAGTTGACTTTCACATACAGCCGATTTTAGCAATTCCTCCCTCGATGGGTTGTAGACCGCATGCGTTCTAGTAATTTTAAGTACCCACATGATGACTAGTATCTGATAACCGCACGCGAAGTTATACCTGTTGCAGATTGCAGCCCCTGACAGCACATTTGAGAGGCTTACCAAATCTACAAGTAGCTCTTCCACAACTTCTAGAGAGTAGACACGGATTCTCAATCAATCAAGACATCAGTAAATATATCGAGGAAGTACATAAACACTCTTTCTATTATTTTTCTTTAAATTCTTTTGAGATTAAATAAATATATCGATAAGTGTGTATATGGGAGAATCTGAGTCGATGTATGGCATGCTTAACCATGGCAACGAATGGAGAAACACTGCGAGAAGAGGAGAGAGGGGGTTTCCCCCACAAAGAACTATTGTTGATTGCCTTAGTCCGACCCATAGAAACACTTTTGGAGTTAAAGAATTAGAAGATAGAATATTTAACGAGCTTGTGACTAGATTTTAGGTATAACCTTCATTAGGGACTATTTTGCGAAGCATTTATCTTTCCATGTGTTTAGAATCAGATTTTGACATAAAGACAAAAGTTTTAGACGATAGAAAACTCTACAAGAGTGTATGAGACGCTAGAAAGACAAATCCCTTTCGTTCTTGAGTTATTCAAGTGCAAAGTGGACACTTAGCTGTTTTTGGTAGTTTTATGCTAAAAACACAACTTCGGCTGTTTTGAATACTCTCAAACGTCAATCAATGTCATGAGTGAAAAAACAATGAAAGATGCCGCTTTAAAGTTGTCTTCTACTAACTCTCCCTATCGCATCAAACTTGCTGATAATACTAGGGTGAAAACCTTAGGAATTGTCAGGAATTTGGGAGTGGATGTATGTGGTATTTCTGTGCCTACAACTTTTCAGGTCATTTCTACAAAGCCTGATGCTAGGGCTTACCCATTGATATTGGGTAGGCCATGGCTTCGCCAAGTGAAGGCAATTCAAAAGTGGGAGACAGGTGATCTTATTCTACAAGGTGAGAATAAGAAGGTCCACTACAACATCACGAGTCATCACAAGAAAGTGGTAAGAGGTGAACCTTCAACTTCCGAAAGTTCAGAGTCAGAGTCATCCGATGAAGAGGAGACAAGTGGTAGCTTCGAGGATTCCATCTCAGAAGGGGAGGTGGAGGGAGTTGCATTTGGTCTTTCCCTGGGAAGGGATCGAGGGAATGCTGAAGACAATGGAGCCTTGGAAGGGGAAGCTTCTTCAACCATGTTCAAGGAAGGAGATGTGGACCTCACTAGCTTTCACCAACAGAATGAACTTCTTCTTGATGAGTCCATATAGCAGGTACTGAAAGGGAGAAAGAATTACTTAAAAATGTTGGATGGATTTCCTAACCTTTTTGCAAAAATAGCTACTCACAAGTACGCCAAGTTACCCTAGTAGAGCACAAGATTGATCTTAAGCCCCAAAGTAAGCCACTGGTACAGCGGCTAAGGCGTTTGGGAGTAGTGCAAGTGGAGGTGCTTAAGAATGAGGTAACTAATTTGCTTTGAAGCTGGATTTATTTTTCCAGTAGAGAATTCAGAGTGGATTTCTCCAGTTGTAGTCACTCCCAAAAAGGGTGGAAAATGGCATGTGTGTGTGTGGACTTTCACCCTCTGCATGCATGCACAAAGAGGGATTATTATCCTCTACCCTTTCAGGATGAGATTTTGGATCAAGTTGCAGGTCATGAGTTGTATTTAGTGTGTGATGGATACTCTGGATACTTTCAAATCCGGATTTGTGAAGAAGATCAAAGGAAAACCTCATTTATCACCCCTTGGGGAGTGTATGCCTATAGGGTGATGCCATTTGGCTTGACCAATGCACCAGCTTCATGAGTCAGGTATTTGCATCTTACTTGGGAAAGTTTATAAGGGTCTTTTTGGATGATTTTTGCATTTATTCAAGCCACATGGATCACTTGGAAAATTTGAGGTTGGCCTTGCAAAGTATTGATGATGCAAAAGGGTGTCTTAATCCTGGAAAATGCCGCTTGGCACGAAGGAAGGTGGTTCTCTTAGGACATGTTATCTCAGAAGAAGGCATAGAGATGGATCCTAAGAAGGTGCAGGCAATTGTGGCCCTCCCACCACCTACCAATGTAAGGGAGGTAAGGAGGATTTTGGGTAAAACAAAGTATTACCAACGCTTTGTTGACATGTTCTCTGAGAAGATGTATCCTATAAATCTGTTGATAAAGAAGAATGTTTCTTTCCAATGGGGACCCGATCAAATTCAATCTTTTTGTTTGCTCAAGGAATGCATGAGTCAAAGTCCAATTGTGCAGCCTCCTAGGTGGGGGGAGGACTTTTATGTGAACCCAAGTATCTCATCACATTCAGTGGGTGCTATAGTCTTGCAAAAGGGAGAGCAAGGGCGTATGCAACCAATGTATTATGCAAGCCGACAACTCACTGATGCTGCCAAGGAGAGGTATGGAGAAATGGAGAAAGGTGGTTTGTCTCTTGTTTGCGCAGTAAAGAAGTTCAGGTCATACTTGTTACCTCGCCCTTTTTTCTTCCTCACATCTCAACCTTCTTTACAATTCTTGGTCCGCAAACCCAATCCTGTAGGAGGGAAGTTTGCAAAGTGGATTTGTGAGCTTCAAGAATTCTCTTTCACTTTTATTACAGAAAACACCACTAGGGCCTCTCTTGCAGATTTACTTACCACAAGGAAGGAAGAGGAAGAAGGAACAGGAGCAAAGAAAGAAGTATATGAAGATTTGGAGACACCACCAACTGGTTTCACTATGCATTTTGATGAAGCCTTTAGCCCTTCCAGGCAATGTGGGACTGGGGGGATAGTTTTATTTGATCCAGGAGGAAAAGAGGTATGATGGCCGTGTGGAGAAACGGCTAGATAAGAAGTTTCTTTGACGCTGGGAAGGCCCCTTCAGGATAAAGCAAAAGTTCAAAAATAACACCTATCTTCTAGAGGATGCAAGTGGCCAAGAGAGGTTCCCGGATGTGCCAATGAGTACCAGCCAAAGATATTTTACCCTCGAGCACCATGGCCAGCAGACCCCCAAGACAAGCATGGAGGATCTGTTTTGGGGGGGGGGAAGATGTGACATGAAAAATTGATATCTTTCATTTTTAATTTTGTACAAATTTTGATGGTTTCGCAATGGTAATAAGGTGGAAGCTTGTCCAAGAAGATTGCGGCGCCCACAATGGAATAACGGCGTGGTGATGCGGCACCTTGGCGGCTACCCTGATAACAACATTTTATCTTCAAATATAATGGTTTTACTTGATTTAGGGTGCACATTGTAAATGCCATGAGTATGCTTGATAAATACTTTGGTATGGTAGATAGGCTAGTGATGTGGAAAATAAAAGTGGGCCTTCATGCTCACATGGATTTTAATTGTATTATTAATACAGTATTCACCACCATAAGGCTATAAGTTGGGGAGTGTGGAAGGCATGTGGAGGAGTGTGTGTAGGTGCATAATTGGGAAAGATTCTTCTAGAATGCCTACATGGAAGAGGAGAATTATGCCATGTGTAGGTGGGATCTCCACCTACATGCCACTTAGACTTGGCTATTATCTCATCACACTTTCAAAGTCAAAAAGTCTTCAATTTAATAATCAATAGAAGACTTAGCCTAAGAGGACAATTGATGGTGACATCTACCCTTATGTCACTGAAGGGTTGAAGATTTTTATGTTGTAATTTGTAACAATGGAAGAGAGGGTGATTCTCCACCTATAAAAGGAGCCCTCCTCTCCCTTTCAAATCAATGAATGAAGCCTCCTCAATTGAGCATTTTGTGTCATTGCCATTCTCTTATCTTCAAACACTCTCTTTACATGTGTGTCTCATTTAGCATTAGCTCCTCATGCTTAACCCAATTTTGGACCTCTTTAATGATTCATGATAAGTGGGATAAGGAGTTATTATCTTGGTGGGCCTGTGACTTCTCAAGGTAGCCCTTGCCTTATTGCCGCCCTCCTTTGGAGGTACCAATGGTTTTAGCGGTAATGAGCATATGGAAAGACTTTGGGGACCATAGGTAAATCTTTACAATTGTCCGCTGAGCAATGTTAACCCTTACCCTCTAGCTTGAATCATGAAGGAGATGAAAGGCAAGAGGCTATGTGAAAATTGAGGTTTCATGCAAAGAGAGGGAAGTGCAGTTTTTGTAGTCTAATACCCAAATTTCAACCGGTAATTACTCATCACTCGGGTATTGGTTTCTAAAATTGATCATATGGCTAGGAAGCTCTTTATATGCTCTTTCCACTCATGTAACTCATTTCTTAATCCTTTACTCCATTGATGATCAGAATTTCTCCCACAGTTGCTAGCTTTTAGGTGAATTTCAACCGGTAATTACTCATCACTCGGGTATTGGTTTCTAAAATTGATCATATGGCTAGGAAGCTCTTTATATGCTCTTTCCACTCATGTAACTCATTTCTTAATCCTTTACTCCATTGATGATCAGAATTTCTCCCACAGTTGCTAGCTTTTAGGTAAATTTTATCAGTTTTATAGTCTTGTAGTAAAATGCTCATAACTTTTCGCTCGGTTGCCCGTTTTCGAAAGTTTTTATATAGACGCGAAGCTCTCTTCAAGCTCTACGTACCTATGTAATCCTATTTTGTATAGTCTATATGGATTTAAAACTGCAATTCTCTGTGTATCTCTATTTTTATAGACTTTTGGCCATTATTTCTTCTTAATAATGATTAATTCCTCTTAATCTCTTATCAAAAAGCAAATCCCATGTATCTTATCCTCTTATAAGTGATTGCTATATTCTTTTAGTTTAAGATGTTCCATCCAAATTTCCCAATTCGAATGGATGAACCTTACCAACATTCCCCGTATGTTTCCGTTCACATAATCGTGAGTCGGAAGATTTTCTTCCAACAAAGAATTGCCCTCTTGTTTGGAGCTGCAAGACTGGCAGAAATTCTTGCTTCTCTTGAGCCTTTCATCTTTCCTTCCATGAATTATGATCTCACCTTTGATGTGTTTATCTTTATCTTAACCTAGGGAGAGAAAGGGAGGTGAGGAGGCTGTGAGGTTTCATACAAGTGTGTTTTGATTCTAAGAAGTGACCGAAGTCAAAACCCCAACTTTGTGTCACAGTAGCAAGTTAGGATGAAGTCCTAAGTGATGCACTTTATGGATATATTATGAGAGTAGTTATTGTAATAGCATTAGGCCTCTTATGAGCCTAAAGTGCCCGACCGGCCATAGTTTAAGTAAGTGTGAACACTTATGGCCATGTATATAAGTGAATTTCTCTCATAATACAACATACTCTCCCATTGTGCAATTAAGTCTTGCTCTTGCTAATCTCTCTCCCTAATGCATGCTAGTGAGTGTGTGTGAGGGAGTAAAGTGAGGTGAGAGGAGGGACGAGGACTTGTAGTGCAACGCGGTGGTGTGACAACGCTCGCATGAGAGACACGGTGAAATTGCTTGTCAAGGAGTTGTAGAGCTTGGAGACCTCAAGGGTTACGAGCTCGGCCATTGGAAAGATCCTCACGACAGTTGCGGTTCAAAGAGGATTGGGGTGAGCCATAACATTTTTGGCGCCGCTGTGCTGGGGAGCCATCCCTTGGCTTTTTCCATTGTTTTGCTTCTAATATATGCATAACCCATTGCCCATTATCTTTATTAATGGTTCTCCATAAAAAAGATGTGGATTTGATGGTGATTTGTGTGAGATTTGTTGTAGAATAGCTCTCTTTTTTGTTTTTGAAAAGAATGCTTTTTACTTAATTTTTAGATTAATTTGTGTTTTTGTTGTTGTTTTTATGGTTTTTCATGTTCTTAGGGCTTGCACATAGTTTGTATTAGGCTTAGTTTGCATCCATTGCATCAAACAATGCAAGATAATGCAATTCTTAGTGAATGTTAGCTCTCTTTAGTTTAAACATAGATCTAAGATCATTAATTTTAGTTTAATTATGTGTTTGTTGTTGTTGAAACTGTTTGGATTAGAGTGTTAGCAAGCATTAGGAGTAGCTTAATCTTTCAAAAAGTTCTTAAAACCATCAAAAAATCCTTGAATTTGACTAATTTCTCTTAATGGATTGGTTTTTGTCATTAAAGGTGATTAATCTCGTTCAAGAGACTAAAAAGTTAGAAAATGTGTTAATTGGGGTCTAAATTGATCATATGAGTAGTCGAAATTGAGATTTTTGAGTGTTTTAAGAGCTTCTAGATACATCAAAACACCTAATCACATCAATTTTTTTGATCAATTAGAGAAATTTGACTCTCTTTGCTTAATTTTGCCTTAAAGAGGAGACTATAATTAAGAATCTAATTAATCTCCTAATTTAGATTAATTTACATAATATTGATACACAAAGATTTGTTTTTTCTTGCTCTATCCAACGATGTGCTCAATTGTGTGAATTAATTAAAGATTAATGGTTAATTAGAGTCTTTGATTAGTGTAAAAGAGGAAAAGATTAGTGAAATGAATAATTTTGGATTAATCTTTAATCACTTTTTTACATAACTCATTAAGGCTAATGAGCATTCAATGATGAGTTGTCAAAATTATCCATTTTGGGAGTCATTTATGAAGGGTGTAAGGTGTGTCATTAAAAGGTTGATTCCCACTTACCTTTTTGAGAAAATGCCCATACCCTTTTCATTTTAAATTCAAAAATATTCCACCCCAAAAAAGAGAAATTTGTATTTCCCACTAGACTCCAAAAAAAAAACATGAAAAGCTAGGCTGTGAAAGACTAGGCCGTGAAAAGGTCCGGCGTGAAAGTGAAGGGCGTGAACGGCTTGGGCGATATGAATGGCTTGGGCGTGAACGACTGGGATATGAACGGCTTGGGCGTGAAAAGGCCCGCAAAAAAAATAATAATAATAATAATTAATTTTAATTTTAATTTTAATTTTTTTTTAGACTCTGGAAAACACCCTTGTTTGGAGGCCTGTATCTCCTAAACCGTATATCCGATGAAGGCGCTCTAGGGCTCATTGAAAAGCTGACATCGAGCTCTTCGACTTTGGAATATCATCTAAAGTCAAAATCGACCATTTTGGCCTCCGACCAGTAGCCTCAAAATTTGACCCAAAAATCGAGGCAAAAAATAGCCCAAAAACCACCAAAAAAATCATAAAAACAGCGCAAAAACGATGACGAGCCATACTCGGGCTACTTTTTGAGGATATAAACGACAAAATCACGAGCGACTCAGGGAAACAAAGTTGTAGTACTCCAAAAATACTACAACTCTCTCATACAGAGTTTTTCAAATTTCCTTTTGGAACACCCTAAAAAACGTACTGCGAAACAGGGAAAAAATTCTCAGGAAAAATTTTTTTCTTGAGACTGATGGAAACGGGCTGTGGAAAAGTATAAAAAGCAAAAGAAAAAAACTGTAATTGCTCATTAAGGAGCATTTAGGCACTCCGACATGGCCACGATAGAGGGAGTGTCAGGGATCACACAAGGACTAAACCCAATGTCTGTCATCTTCGAGCCATTGAGATCTATGCTGCCAATTCACCTCCCCACGCCATTGGCCATACCTATAACAAGCGTCATTGGGTTTTACACCCCCTGTCACTTTGATTCCACCGGGCTTTGGGCCCCTACCTAACATTCCCACAAATCCTATAAGTACCAACCCTTTCTTGAATGCCCACACCTTGGACATACTGATTGGACATACTGACTAGTCTAGGAAGGGGAGTGACCCAAGGACTCACCGAGTCTCTCCCAACAAGAGCACTCACATACAACCTCAGTGACTCCTACAAATATGGCCATACAGATTTCCAAAATTATAGGCAAATATGACAGAACAACAGGCCCTATTCAATTCATTCAAATGTTTGAACAGAGATGTGAAGCCTTTGGAAATCCCAACTGCCCCACTAAGGTACATGCATTGAACTTATGCTTAGAGGGAAAAGCTAGTCAATGGTTCATCGCACTGA
This sequence comes from Cibotium barometz, assembly GCF_041138505.1. Classification (NCBI taxonomy): domain Eukaryota; kingdom Viridiplantae; phylum Streptophyta; class Polypodiopsida; order Cyatheales; family Cibotiaceae; genus Cibotium; species Cibotium barometz. Next base: position 5,187,002 of record NC_141090.1, on the reverse strand, counting down.
TGCCGGCGATCAAGACCAACTTCAAAACCTTGAAATCAGCCTTTATACATGGCTTTTCCAGACAAAGTGATCGATGGAGTGCAGTAAAAGAACTATATTCAATTGAGCGTCGACCAAATTAATCCATTAGAGATTTTATCCTTCGGATAAAACTATTAGACTCATGTTGTGAGTCATAGGAAAAATTAAACGATGTTCAATTGAAGAGATATTTCATGATGGGCTTACAGAATAATAGCTTACACAACTTGATCATTGTAACCAATCCGAAAACATTCAATCAATGTTGTAAAGAAGCAATACGTTTAGATAACAACATGCTAGAAGATGATCATGCTACGAGGTGTTCCTCATCTAAACCAAGTGAAGCAATGACAAAAGAAAGATCGATCTCGGAATTGAAATTCCCTGAATTTTATGCAGCCTTGCTTAAAACCTTACAACAAATATCTCTAAGAGAGAATAAAAACCTTCAAAACCAGACATCCTTAATGCCTCTAAAAGTGAGGAACAAATGCCTTTTGTGTTGAGTGCAATCACTACGAGGAGTCTATACAAGACATAAACCCAAAAGGGGACATAAACACGAAAGAGCCAAAAGCTATACAGGATGCATAAGCATCCACATCAAAGACCACCACACAAACCTCAACACCCATATGTACGACACAGGATACAAAAACCCAAAAGGAAATTCGATCTCGTCGCATGGGTAAACATAATGAAAAACTAACAAACCAAAGAAAGTCAGAAAATGAAACAAGTTCTAGTTCATCACTAAGTGAGGATAAAACAAGTTCTTACTCTTCCCTTAGTGCACCACATAGATCAATCAAGAAACTAGAACCCACCCAACCACCCCAAATGGATAATAATGATCACATGACGTATATGGAACGCAAAAAGCAAGCTCAGGAGAGCATGCTTAGCTTGGTTGAATGTCTTACATGGTCACCGGTTGTGATTGAGCCTTAAAAGCAACCAAGATGCAAAGCCTAGAAGAGTACCTCTTTTCCTTTCAAGAGGAAGACATGCTCTCTATAGAAGAGTCATTTGAGACAGATTATATGAACTATAGGCTTGAGAAAGCACGTGAGGAATTCAATAATTCCCTTACAAGATTAAAACAATCTCTCAAAACCTCATTCGAAGGAATGCTCTTCTCTCATGACTAATCCAGCATCACATCAACACTTGCACCTTTAATGGCTCAACCTGAGTTATACAAGGACATAACGAACTCCATAAAATAGGATTGTGAGGATTCGCAAGTTTCCAAACAGCCCTCATTAAGAATTGTCAAAGGGCCAAGTGTGCTAGTGTACGCATTGGGTACTCTTGACAAAGCTGAGACCCAAACAGAGGATGAAAGTAAATGGGAATATGAAACAGAAACAAGATCTGAAGCTGAAACAATAACCGAAACACCCATGGTTCCTTTGGAAGATTCTATCATGGTATGGTTGGATTTCCCTACAGGCAATGATGTTAAGTGCAAACGCGCATTGATTAGCCCTTGAGCTAGTCATAACATTGTGTGATAATAGACACTTGGGTGTCATTGTTGGGACAACCTAAACTCATCCCTGCAAGCAATAGTATTGCAAGAGGAGCCAATGGACAAAACATTAAAGTTTCAGGTTACTTTAGAAACACTAATCAAACAATTGATGGTGGCGATATGGAGTTTACATTCCATGTTACCCTAGATTCCCTTGAGTATGATGTCCTTGGTGGACCTTGGATAAGTGAATCGTTTTATTCACTAGATGAATCCATGCAAATAGTCACCTTGAACACTCATGCAAGCAATGTACAATTGCTATTACGAAAAGAAGAAACCTTGCAGGAGCTGGAACTTCCAATATATCTTACTGAAAGGATCCCTAAAATTTTCGCTGAATTAAAAATTGCAAATAAAATCACCACAGCTCAAGCACAGCTTTATCCAACACGAGAACACAATCTCATGACCCTCGAGGTATGGGATTTGTTAGGTCAACCAACACTCACGGCACATCCTGAAAGGATTACCTGTACACAAGACTTGAACATGCCATGTATAGGGTACTTTGAACATACAATGTATATTGAAACTAACCCCCTCACTTGCAAGTTTTTTGTGGTTGAGTATGTGTTGGAAGTAGATATGATCTTGGGGCATAAATGGACTGTTGTTGCCCAAGCACCACTGTGCTTTTGCAGAGCCCGATAGAGTCATCATGATGGTCAACGACAAAAAGTTGACAATACCATACTGCCAGGAAGAGGATCCAAATTTAATGGATTTCTATGATGCTGAACGCAAAAACAGATACAAGCCTCTTCCACAAAAGCCCCTCTACACAATTACCTACCATTTGCATCAACAACCAACTCTCCGATAAAGCCTCTACTCCTTCAACCCCATCCTCACATACAACGTTCAATGCCAAAACCTCGCAATCAGCAGCTATTCCTGAAGAAGTTTCCAGAGCCCAACCATCTATCTCTAACAGGGAACTCAAAGGAAAGACCCCAGAGCCTATGCATTTTCATCAAGACAAACCTCAATAAAGGAGACAACCACATGCTCAAAGGCCTCGTCACTCACCGACAGACACTCCACAAGAGACTCTAACCTCATCATCATCAAAAATGCCCATGAGTCTCAAACCCATAGCCTCAGCACCAGCCAAAGTCAAGGAAGGCCCCAAACCTTCCACATTAGCCCTAACGAAAACTTCCACATCAACCCACATCAACCCTAACGAAAACTCCACCAAGACTTCCACAATCACGATATCTTAATAGTATCAAAATGTGGGTGTGGAGAAGCAGCTACTTTTAGCTCAAGGCTACTATGAAGGTGCCAATCAAATTTGGGTGCCTCGACAGTCAAAACCTTTTCCTCAACAAAGCACTCAAAAGCCAAGAAAGAAGAAGAGTACTCCACAACACCGTCCACAAAAGCCTATGTGAGTTCCTCAAAGAACTCCACCAATGCAACAAGTGTGGATACCAAAAACACTGTTGCAAGCACAAGGGTACTACCAAAGAAATACCAAAGCTTGGGTCCCCAAGCGCATCACAAAGTCCCCTAAGCTTGCACAAAGAAGAAAGCCTCAACAGCAAGCACATCGGCAACCAAATTACAGTGCTCGTCAAGATGGGTGCCTATGCATGTACTTCAACAACAAGGATACTATGATGGTAATTCCATCATATGGTTGCCAAAATCGAACAATGTGAAGAAAACCTCACCATCGACTCCAACCCCAACAACTTCACCTATAGTTTGAAAAGAATGGAGGCCCAAGAAACAGCAAGCAAATCACTCAACCACTCTCATGCATTCAGCACCAACACAAGAGCTTGTCTGTTCAAGAAGCAAACAATCAGCAGTCTTCCTTACTGCCTCGACATCATTTCAACAACAAATTCAAGATCAAATACGGAGACTTAGGAGCACATCAAGAACAAAATAACAATGCTCTTGTCACCCCTCTAGAAGTGAGAAATGAGTGCACAAGAAGCTGTTGCTTGCAAGTCATGATCTAGATGATCCATTTAAAAATAAAATTAAATAAATAAATTAAAAACCTCGAGGTCAAAACCTGCAGATTCACGGAATTCCATCTCATAGAATTACAATTCACGAAGTTCCATCTCACGGCTTAAGAACCAGCACTTTCACGATTTAAGCCTCATCATCGAATTAAGTCATATCACGCAATAGCCACTGTATATTTGTTAAGCTTTTTGCTTACTATTCTTTTGGCTAAATTAATGTAGCAGCTACTCCATGAGTACATATCCATACTCATGCACTGGAGAACATTTGCACCACCAAAGCCTCACCATCGACAACTTCCAGGTACATCTCTGGATGGGGGGGGGGGCATGTTGGGTGAAAGCCTAGTCAATGGTACAACCCATCGCCTGGAATTTTCCTTCACATTAAAAACCTCTCCACACAACGCCACAATCTTCACAACTCAATGATTTTCAATCCCTAGTGAAGATCTCTATATTAGCCTTGCAAGTGGACGTAATTCTTTCAATCCTCACCAACAAGTGGCTACTTCAACATAGAGCAGTTCAAATAAGAGTCTATATGACTCAATTCTTGTACTTCATGTAAATCTGCTTCATTAGAGCACTTAAATATACATAAAAAAATAAAAAGCACATGGACAAAAGAAGACAGGATCAGGTCCTACTCAACAACATTTGACAAGAATCCTGCCACACAAAGGGACATCATCACAAGCTAATTACTTCAAAGGATGAATGTCGTTTCAATGAATCAAATGAGGAACTGAGAATCACCATCTCGTTCTGATGATTAAGTCTACGTTCCTCCGGATCCTTCTCTCTCTTCTCTCCCATCATTAACATTTCTTAGTGTCCCCACTAACAAAAATCACATGTAACCTTGTCGATGATTGCCAAAAACAAATTGAGCCCCCCAAAAAAAGGGAGGGACTCACACAAATGTAAAAATGCAATCATTCACCCCAAAAAAAAATCCCACCCCCCACCCCGTAAAAAATTCCCAATAAACCACTAACCTCTTTATTCATTAACTAGCTTTTCTTATTTCCTCCGGAGGAACAAAAGCCATTGAACGTCATTCAACATCAAAGCCATCGACAAAGCTTGTTCATTCTCCCCGCACAAAGGTCTTCGACGCGATCACGAGGATGCGATCGCCATCAGGAAGGGGGGGATCTTAATCCAATTCTAGGATTAATAAGAGCTACCGCCATTACCTTACATCAAGGAGTCACGGTAGATACACCAAATGGTCATACATTCAAGATATGAAGCAATAGTGTCCAAAGCTACAACTTGGACGGTGGGCCCCGTAATGGTGTGACGAAGTATTTATGGCGATTCCCGCTTCAAGAGCGTGTTGTAGCAAGTTAGGATGAAGTCCTAAGTGATGCACTTCATGGATATATTATGAGAGTAGTCATTGTAATAGCATTAGGTCTCTTATGAGCCTAAAGTGCCTGACCGGCCATAGTTTAAGTAAGTGTGAACACTTGTGGCCATGTATATAAGTAAATTTCTCTCATAATACAACATACTCTCCCATTGTGCAATTGAGTCTTGCTCTTTTGCTAATCCTCTTGCGCTAATCTCTCTTCCTAATGCATGATGCTAGTGAGTGTGTGTGAGTGAAGTGAGGTGAGAGGAGGCGTAGTGCAATGCGGTGGTGTGACAACGCTCGCGAGGAGACGCGGTGGAATTGCTTCTCAAGGAGTTGTAGAGCTTGGATACCTCAAGGGTTAGGAGCTCGGCCATTGGAAAGATCCTCCACGACAATTGCGGTTCACCAGGTAATCTCTTTTTGGATGTGTTTCAAAGAGGGTTGGGGTGAGCCATAATAACATAACCTGGTTTTTTAATTTTTTACACATCTCTGAACCACTCATCCATAACTAGTCATGTGGTTAGAGACACCAGAATCCACATACCAAACACCTCCAGATTACATCTCCTATCATGAAACTGAGCATATGCTGCATCATAAATATTTGCTCACTTCAATTATCACCTTGTTTACTTGTTGATGATGCATAGTTGCCTTGCTACAACTTTTCACTTTTGATATAATATTCTGTTTTTTATAGTAGTCCTTTGTGCCTTGGTTTACCATAGTAATAGCATTGTTGTTGTCCATGATTTTTGTTTCCAAATTGGCCTCCACTTTGACCTTTAAATGTAATCTTCCTTATCCTCTACCTGTATCTGAGAGCAGAAGGCCTCCTCATTTGAATTTCTAGAAGATGAACCTCCCCCAATATTCATCTTCTCATGAATGAGAAGAGTAATCAATTCTTAAAAATCAAGAAAGTTCTCTCAAACTCTAATGAAAGTCTGAAACTGGCTAAATTCCTTGCCCATACTATTCAATGTCATCAAAAGCATATCATCATCATCATCTACTGGTGATTCAATAGAAGAAAGGTCATCTATAAGTCCTTTAACCTTCACTGAGTAATCATTTATACTCAACCTCCCTCTAGTCACATTATACATCTCCTAGTTTAGTTGTATCTTTCAAGGTTGGGTGTTTGTACTATATGTTTTCACCAAGGTATCCCAAGCCTCCTCTTAAGTATTTGTGTATCCTGTATATGCATAATCATAGAGTCTATCACACTGACAAACAACTAGTACATCACATTTCTAGGTCTTTCATGCCATGCTTTATATACCTGCACTTGCTATGGAGTCAGATTTTCTTCAATAATCTTGAGCTCCTTTTCATTACTTGTGGATGAACTCCTAATATCCTTTTTCCATAAGAAAATTAGTCATCCTGAACTTCCATGCTTGGAAGTCATACTTGTCCAATTTATTGCTCACCATTTGGAATAGATTGTCAAACATGATTACCTAAGCAACTTACTAAATGGTACTTTCCAAAAACTTATGCACACTTATAGTAGTAACCTATAATCTCCAACATTGTGATACTATAAACCTGTTATACAGTAACTATATGTGAACCAGTCACATAAACATACATCCACAAACACCTGCAACACTTAGATTCTCTACATAGACTGTCCTATAACCAAATCTCTACTGCAACTTTACACCGAACCAAAAATTGGGCATATATAGTCCAAATCGACACTTCACAATGCCTGTGAAAAACTTGCAAAGCCAAAATAAGACCCAAAACACACCAAAACACACCAAAACACGCAAAAATGCAGTTAACTATGTTAACTACACATAATATAGTCTTCTTCCTTCACCTAGGAGGATGCCTCAATCTAAGATAATGACTTTTCTATCTGCCTGTAGCTCTCACAACAACTACTGAAGGTGTTATTGTTAAATCAAAGAGGGAAGAAGATGTAGCTCTCATTACAGCTACCGAAGGTGTTACTACAATATCAAAGAGAGAAAGAGATGAAAATGCTCTTACCCGTATCGCTTTCTTGCTTACCTTTTTCTTTTCTCTTGCTTTTCTCCTTAGCTCTCACACGAATTGGAGCTCTGATACCATAAAGAGAATGCGAGGGAGAGGGAGAGCTTGAGTTCCTTGCACAAGTAAACACACACACAAGAGAGAGATGGATTGGTGAATTTTCTTCTATCTTTTTCTTCTCTATAGCCATTAACATAAGGAGATTAGAGTACATGCTATAAGGGAAAGTACTCTCCTATTACATACAATGGTAGTTGGTCCATAGTGTAAACCCGACTGCAACATGAGCTGGCGCTATAACTATGCCACAACTCTAGTACTCCAAAGTGGCTACTGTCTTACACAGCATGTCGTCCAACTGCCAACATGTTAACTATATAATCTCACTAACCATTCCAATGGCATAAGTGCAGATGTTATCACCCAATTGGGTCATCAATGTTCGTAACACTAGTTGAGCTCGATATCTGCCATATAGATGTCGCCCAAGTGGTGAATCTTGTCACAAAGGTGGTTCATATATAGGAGATTACCATGGATGATTCAGTTTACCATGGTGATTACTGCAGTTCATATATAGGAGAGAAAAGGCATGGTGATACACTAGTTTGGTTGGTACAAATACACTAGAATGCTGTTTTTTTTCAATTACTGGTTTGAAGAGGAAAAGGCAATTTCAAATAAGCATTTTCTTCATAGTTTCATCCAATTACTACAATTTTTCAATAAATTGGACACTGTATTTTTTTCCCTCCTCTAAAAATGAGGTGGATTTTTCAAAAGTTGAACAGGCTCCAAGATGAAGCAAACCTGTCTTTTCCTGCCAATCAAACTCCTTTATTTAAAGATCCAGGGTTCAAGTCCCCAATAGATTCCTTGTGTCAGTATTGATTCTAAAAGAACACCATTTGTACAAGGTTGATAATGCTTGGTTTTTTGCACATGAAAGCCAGTTCACTGTTGTGGGCAAGATGTTTACAGCTGTGATTAAAGACTGACAGGAGGTGAGATGAAGCTATCCTTGTATAAAGTACCAAGACAACCATGAAATAGGGCTCATCCACCAGTGTCCTCAGAGCTGTTGCATTGCTGCTTGTAGTCTAGCATCATGCCTTTGAGGCTCTTGGTGAGCCAGATGGCAGTTTCTCGGGGGGATACTTTACCCCGCCCAAAGGGCTTGAGCACAATGGCCAGCTCCTCAAATCTCTGCTGTTGAAGCAGCTGTGCGCTGAGCTCCAACAAACCCTCGAGAGCCTCTGCTCTTTGATGGTATGACTTCACATCAACCCCCTTAGACACTCCTCCCCTGGTGCTGCCACCGGTACTATGGCGGTGCTCCTGCTGCTCCAAAGAATAAAAATTACTGCTAATGGCACCATTTATGCATTGACTGCTGCTAATACCACCATTGGTGGTGGTGGTGGTGGTGGTGGCGGCATTGCTTGTGGGCATGGAGAACATGTCCACCTCAGACCTCGGCATATCTAGCATGTCGTTGAAGCTGATTTCTGTATCACCGCGATCGATGTGGTCTTGAGCTAGATGATCTGATCCAAACCTGAATGTGCTGTGCCTTATCACATGTATCACATCATTGTATGCAGGTCGGACTGGTGCGGGTGCTTTGTCATGGATCTGAATTGCCCCTTTCTCCAGGGTTTTGTCTTCATAGTCATAGAAATCATAGCCCCTGTAAGACCTCGAAGGAGTTGCTTGATCGGATTGATCTTGGGCATCACTCGCCCTTCCATCGGCTGTCTCTGAAGGGCACTGATCTTGGAACTTAGAAATAGCTCCCTGCACAATCCTCTTCCTTTCATTGTTGCTCAAGCTCTTTCTAATAGGCAAGGTATCATGAGTACTGAGGGAGAATCGTGGTATCAAGTCTAGTCTAGGAGCATTTACAGAAACATCAGGGGATTGATTTGCCTCCAGGCCAACAGCTACTTGTTTGAGAACTCCATTCCGAATCAGTTTAGGTTGTCCCGGAGATGCTGAGTTTACAAGGCCTTTGGTCATTGTACGAGGCATATCAGGAGTTGCTACACCTCTAGTTGCCCCTGCCAATCTTCGTGTAGTGTCTGACAAAGCAGGCAAGTTGTCATGAAGTGGGGTTCGCCTTGACATAGGAGTTGTATTCTTTGGGCTACCTCCTGCTAGAAGATTTCGGGTATTACTGATGGGAGAGATGCTTCTGCGTGAGGAACCAGCTGCTTTCGCAGGAAGTGGCAAGGAGGCTCTTCGTGTGGTACCTAGGACACTTGGTCTCTGTCTAGTCAGGCGTGCTCTTTCATCTGGGGCATCTGTCCGAAGTTTCACACGGCCGCCTCCTGGCAGCTAGCATACACATCATTGACAAGCATGTATTAGACTTCAATTCCACATCATCAAAAAGCACGTATTAACAGTTGTTGCTAGGGCACAACACTGCTTACTACAAGAGCTAAGCTTCAACAGTTGCTAGGGCACAACACTGCCTAGGCAAGAGCTAAGCTTCATTATGTGTTGAGATGCTTGATTGCAGGAATAAATATTCAAGCTGCATACAATGTGTCAGCCATACATTGTAATTCCAAGCATATGCATGTAAGACCCATCACCTTACTCATGGGCCTAGGCAACTACCGAAAAACACAAAAAAGAAAAGCAGAAACTTGTGTATAGAAGAGGATTACCGAAAGCCTTCCTTGCTGTGCTTTCTTAGAGGAATCTAATCTCGAACGTGGGGTACCCACACCAACAGCTTGGTTTGGTGTCCGAGGACTAGCCATAGCTGAATGTCCTTTACTCGCACGCCCAGAGGTAGCAGGAGGGACCTTTGACTGAACCTTACTAGACACCCCCTCATTTTTGCCATTGAAGTGACTATCTTGCTTTTCTTCAAAAAAGCCGAGATTATAGAATCCCTCCGGCTCATCGACCCATGCTGTATTGTTGAGGTCACCTGTAGCACTTGTTGAGAACATATCACTTTGACAAAACATTCTGGATGTATCCTTTTTATCATGGAAAAGTGGCCAGTCACAAGGCTCAATTTCATTAAGATCAACTAATAAGTTGGAATCCAACATGGGTACCCTAGAGGAACCATAATCATAAGCTCTTCTAGGAGGGCTGCTTCTCCCAGTCATGCTACTCATGTGGCTGCTGTAGAAGCTCTCATCACCAGTATCATCATCAAGATGGTAAGCATGCAACTGTCTCTCAGGAGCTCTGAGCCGAAAGCCCACTTGCATTCGGTATTGATTGACATAGGTTTGCAAATGAGGATGCTTGAGCAGCTCCAAAGCCTGCAAGGGATTTGTGAAATCAACTCCAAGAGGTGGCAAGACCCTCCTTTTTGGACTAAAACTTCTTAACAAATTTAAGACCAAAGGCAAGCAAGGTTGCACAAAGAGAACCAAGAAACTACTACCCCTCATTACTGATCATGTACATAACAAGAAAATGTCAAGAAAGGTAGGTACAAATGACAATCCATGGCATTGTGACTTACACTCGGTCGATGCTTTGGGTTCTTTCTCAACATGCTTTTGATGATTCCCTTCCTGTGGCAGATGTCAGCATATGAATGGTGCTTTTTCTAAACAGATATTGAAATCAAAAGGCAATCATCATTCAGCCAAAGTATGATCACAGAATGCACAACGGCACCAAAGTATGATCACAGAATGCACAACGGCACAACGGCATTCCACTTACAAGGGTGCAGAATACATGGCAGGTAGAGGTCCAATGGAAGACTTGCTTATCTTGCTTATCAGACCCTGCATATCCTGCAATCAATCAGCCCAACAAAAAGTCAACTCATGTACCTCCTCTACTCCAACCTATACACAAAGCTGAGTTGGCTTGTCTCATTACAAAAAGGAAAGAATTTGTCCTTGCTTGAGTCACCATGAAAGGACTTGATATACTTACAAATGCTTTGAACGCTGGCCTGTGTGCAGTCATTTCATACATGCAGCATCCTGTGTAAAATGCATTTGCATGGTATTAGCAGAGTTTTCTTACTTTGTGCAAACAAAGAGAAAATATTGCCCACAAGGAACCCACCTAGTGACCATATGTCTGACTTGAATCCATAAGGAATATCTGCAAGAAGCTCAGGGCACATGTAGTTTGGGGTTCCCACCACCTGCCATCCGAGAAATGAAACTATGGACTAGTGGCCTCTTTTGTTGACATGCTAAATGAAAATAAGATAAAGCAAGAAAATCTCAAAGACACTCCTCTTGCATTTTCAAAGGCTCTCTTATTACTCTAGAGGTTGATAACATAGAGCTACCAGCCATAAACTTGTTGGTGGTGACTTACAGAGGAAGTAAGGCCATCTGCTTTCAACATTTTTGCCAAGCCAAAGTCTCCTGCAAACAGAAATTACAATGACATAAAAGGATGTGTGGGACCCAGAAACCTCCATAATTGCTTGCACTTCAAGAGCTGCTACTCCACTAAGTTCTAGCACACTCAATAGAAGTGCAAATCTATCTTCTCACCTAGCCTGATATCCTGTTCCTTTGTTAGAAATATGTTTGAGCACTGGTAAGGCAGTAGTACAAGAGTTAGTTTACATAAACATTTGTAAAATTCAATATCCTTCCCTGATGCTGATAGACTTCGAATCTTAGACACAATGCCCAACATTCATGATCCCTGCGATATGGAAAGCAAAGCGTGAAATGATAGAAACCCACCTTGAGATCACGGTGAAGTATGTGATTCGAATGAAGATGATCCACAGCTAGTAGGAGTTGTGCCATCCATTTGCACAACCTCTGCAAGAGAGAGACCGGGGGAGGGGGGGAATGTTAACCACATGGAATGATTGGTGTCTGTTTCATTGGTGAAGAGCATTTAAATTTTAACTCTCTCTCTTCACTCTTACATCAATGAGGCACAAACCTCTTCTGAAAAATACACTCCATTTGACTTTTTGATTAGATCAGCCCTGTGATCCAATGATCAAGAACAAGTTATCCATGGTTACTTGGCAGTAAGCCCAAAATCAGCCCTTCTTCAACCCTTTCTTCTACATATAGATAGGACTTACATGTCTCCACCATCACAGTACGATAGAACAATGCACACATAGCAGCCCTACATAACAGAAAACAAAACCCATTCATCAATGGACTCACAAAAATGCCTGTCCTGTGGAAACGACTGTCAAAGTCATTCCATCAGCTGTAATTTATGAACAGAGACCAAGATCCAAGCCGTAGTCCATGGAAGCGCCTAACTTGCACCACATAACGTTATTAAGACAGTATTTTAGTCCAAAACAGGGCATTCGAGGTTCTTGTAAAAATCCCAGGGCAAATCATTGAAGAAGTAATGAGTATGCAACAGAAGGGGAGAATTTCCCACCTTCTCCACCCAGGACTCTTTGTATTCCACAATGTAGGGATGGACAACCTTCGACACCAGGGCCATCTGCATTTAAAAAACAAAGGAAGGAATAATATTAACTGGTAAGCAGAGTTAAGCCTTGTGGGTGGTTTGCGATAAGAAAACCAGTTTCATTAGTAGGTGATGAATTTGTGCACCTCTTGATGGGCTGATCTGCGACACCTGTCCGTTTGGCGAGCAAGGCGTATTTTCTTGAGGACATACCTGTGCAACATGAGAAGGTGAGATGAGCTTAATTAACAATATAGCCAAGCCAATGGACCATGTATGACCATACATATGACCCTTACGACGGCCCCAAAGGGCAAGTTAGAGAATGCGACAATGGAAGCTGAGAATGCCAGAAGAGGCTATGGATGGGCTATGTAATTGAGCCCCCTTACGTCTTCTTCTCCAGCTTGTGGTATACAAGGATGGCAGAGCCGAATGCCCCTCTCCCAATCTGCTCCATGATCTCATATCGATCCATCCTAGAAGAAGCGGTCTCCTTCATGGTTGATGATGATGTTGCCCTTTTCATTCCTTATTGTTGCAAGAGCATTGGTAGCAGCTCAGCTCAGCTCTCCTGGATGGATTCAAGGGTTCGTTTGGAGAACTGCATTCGGCGAGAGCGTTAGATTTAAGAGATTATGTTTTCTTTATTTGAGGAGCTAATGGGCAAAAAAGGCTGGAGAGAGAGAGAGGAGAAGTGGGCGCTGGCCAATTACACACACACACAGGACTGGAGCTAATGGGCAAAAAAGGCTGGAGAGAGAGAGAGAGAAAGAGAGAGAGAGAGAGGTGGGCGCTGGCCAATTACACACACAGGACTGGAGGAGCAGTAGTGGCGATGGTAGGCAGTGGGTACTGCTAGGTACACAAGAGGCAGCCACAGTCTGGTGAGAGACTACAACTCAGACTAGAATGTTGAGAGAAAGAGCTGGAGCCTGAAAGGACTCAGGTGGCTGTGACCCTACCTGCTGCTGCTGCTGCAGAGGAAAGTGCAGTGAGAAGAGAGCCTCAGAGAGGGAGCTAATAGGAGCTAATATATGAGACTCTAGAGTCTAGAGCCTACTAGGGGTAGCCTGTCGGCCATGGCAAGAAGTGAGCTTTTCAGCTACGGAAAGGTGAGGTGAAGTCGAGCAGCAGTGGGACCTTACCAGTGACCACACACTGCTCTGTTTTTACACACACACGCACACGCACACGCACGGACGGAAGGCGTTATTGATGATGTTTAGAAGTTCAAATGCAACCTTTCTAATGCTTGCTTTGCTTCCTCCTCCTCCTGCACTCTCGAGTCTCAGCTTCTCCACACCAGCAGCTTAGCTAGCTGAGCTCTCATTTGGCGTGCTGCTCTCCCTGCTGTTGCCTCTCTGTTGCTAGAGCGCTAACAACCTGCAAATTTTCGTGAAACTGAGAACAACATTTGAAATTTTAGTGACAACAACCTGCAAAGAATCAAAAGCCGTGAAGCCGCCTCTCTTTCTAGCTTCCTTCTCCAGCCTTGCCTTCTGCTTTACAGCAAGTCTCCATTATCCAGTGTAGCTGAGCTCTCGCACCAGACGCCATCACCACAAGTTCCTCCCCCTCAAACAAAAACTACCAAAATTCACTAAAAAGCTTGGCAAGTTAATCACCAGCACCTGCAGTACTCGTGGGCGAATTAGCATGCACGCCGTGGAACCAATCTAGCCACAACCTAGCAGTGAAGCCACATTTTTCACCCGTGTGTGCACGTGCGGATGTCGGTGTGAATCGTGACTGTTCAGGCTCCCATTTTGAACTTTAAAGTTTTAAACTTTCCCCGCGCGCCTTAGCCTCATTACCATTACCATATTACTCAATCCCAAGGTAGAAGCTTGGAGCTAACTTATAGGCTTGTTTGTTATTTTACTCATTGCCCATTGGCTTGTTACACTTGTTTTTAAGTTTCAACCCAAGCACTGCTGAAATTTGAAGCCTTGAACTTGATCCAAGCCCTTGTTGCAACCTTTCTGGAGAAGGCCTCTCAGAAAATAGGGTTGCAAAAGGCGGCCGCTTCTGAAAATTTCTCTACATTTTACACATAAACATACATATTCAGTTAATTTCTCAAGGTCAAGCTAGTTTATGGCCTTCAAATTGAAGATTAGGGTACGCCTTTTCCAAAGGTCAAGCTAGTTTATGGCCTTCAAATTGAAGATTAGGGTGCGCCTTTTCCAGATGTATGTAAAAACTCTTAGTCAATAACCCATCCTAGGAGAAATATTAATGGGGCATGGAGCCTACATGAGTGCACGAATGTGCTCATAACTGAGTGTGAAGTCATCCGTGTATGGATTCTAAGTCTATTCTATTCCTGGGGTAGACTATGGATTGGCCAATCCATGGGCGAGGGTTATAGAACATGTTCAAAGGGGTGCAAGATGGTTTGATGACTAACAGCTCATGACCCTATCTAGCTCTCTCATGCTCAAAAGTAGCTCAACTTTTGTTGGGTCGATTGTGTTCTTCGTGTGTACATTTGCATTGTTTTGGCACTTTGGAATGTAAGTGGAAGGTTACAAAAAGTTTTAAAACTTTTCCCCTTTAAATGCCTCGTTCTCTACAAGAATTGGCCACCCACTTGCCAAAAATTTAGGCATCAAGCTATAGGTGTGAATAGGCTAGTTAGATAATTGCAAGTATTTATGGCCTATGCTTTTTTACTATGAGCTCTACAAGTTGAAAGCCCTCACAACTTCAAAGTCATGAATCAAGCTCTTCCACTTTCGACGTGTCTCATGAAAACTCGTATATGGAGGAGTTGTGATATCATAAATGTATCACTCCTCTCTTGCTTCTCTAATACCTAATCCAAGATAGTTCTGAAATCTTAAAGCATTGGTAAAGGCATGTATGTTCAAATTGTTGTCACAAAGCATTTATGAAGTGATATGATGAGAAACCAAATGATTGTGATGTATAGAGATAGACATACATGTCGTATTGTCAACATAAATGTAAAAACCTTTTATTACTTTTTTTCTTGCATTCTCTTTTCAATGAAGTTTGGTGTTTTGCTCAAGCTCCTAAGCTTGGGGAGGTCCCAAGAAAATGAGTGTACTTGTCTACTTGGTGTTTTTCATACTTCTACCTAAATAATGTGTTAAAGTCTCATTTTCATTCTCTCTCTCTCTCTCTCTCTCTCTCTCTCTCTCTCTCTCTCTCTCTCTCTCTCTCTCACACACACACACACACACACACACATAGATACACACACACACAGCATGTGCATACATCTCCTCCACTTGGAGTTGGCTTGATCTTACATCTTTTTAACAAAGAGAATACCATTTAATGATTCCTACAAGTATGAGTAGTCGGGTGGTGCCTTCCTCTTGAACAATCAATAGTATGGTGCCTTCCTAGAACAATCACAATATGATTGTTACTGGCATCAACTTCCAATAGTAGTCTAGTAGGAGTGCCATGAAGTTTCACCTTTCTATCATTTCCATCACAAAGACTTAATAAAAAATGGTAGTGTTCATGTTTAGGATCTCCAAAACTGTTTATGTCAAATAGGTGTAATATCTAGATATTTATTCTAGCCACTCTAAGAGTGGGTTCACACACACTCACTCACCTACTTTTTTTTTGGGTGAAAACCATGCTTCTTACTAACAATGACTTATGTACAATATAGTAGATGTCAAATAGGTGTAATATCTAGATATTTATTCTAGCCACTCTAAGAGTGGGTTCACACACACTCACTCACCTACTTTTTTTTTGGGTGAAAACCATGCTTCTTACTAACAATGACTTATGTACAATATAGTAGATGGACTCCAGGTAAGTCCATTTTCAAAGAACTTCAGAAGCAGTGGAAAAACACCTCAAACTGGCTAAAAGCAATGTCCTCCAACATCCAAATTGCCCCAAATTACCAAAATGAAAAGTAAGGGTCAGAAAACAACAAGGTGGAGGGCAGGGGCAGGACCTACATGTCATGCGGCATGGAGGGTTACACGTAGGAGAGTTGGTAAAGTATAGGTCCCTATATACTTGAATGAGGCCTAGGGTTGATGTATAACTGATCTATGGGGATATTATCTATTGAATGTCATCATGTGTTATAATTGAGAATGTAAATGGTTCTTTTTTGCTAATATGCAACCATGTTATCTTTCGTGTTTAAAAACTCGTTTTTTTGGTGCATGACATTTCTCTAAAAACTAGGGTTTCGTGTAATGATTACGTTGGCCACTATAAATGAGCACCCTCTCTCTTTTTGCCATAGTGCCAAGTGAATGATTGGTGTAGATGCCTGCGT
This sequence comes from Cibotium barometz, assembly GCF_041138505.1. Taxonomy (NCBI): domain Eukaryota; kingdom Viridiplantae; phylum Streptophyta; class Polypodiopsida; order Cyatheales; family Cibotiaceae; genus Cibotium; species Cibotium barometz. The sequence goes on along the minus strand of NC_141090.1, from coordinate 5,170,377 downwards.
AAAAAATGAAAAATCTGGCCCCGTAGAGTGCAAGAATGTGGAAACAATCCAGGACTATGACACATCCGTTCTAGAGGTGACCATAAAGATCAGAGGGTAGACAATGTCAAGGGTCATTCTATATGAAGTATCAAGAGTAAATATAATATCAGACAACCTAGCCACTTCTTCCTTAGCTCTACTGCCGGCAAGTTGAACACCTCGGCCGCATATAAAGGACTGAATTCCCTCTTCTCTCATGAGATGATGTTTGATTTTTGGAGCTGCTCCAGCTGCTCTTCGATTGAATTCTTGATTCAGTTTTGGGCTGACTCTGGCTGTTCTGGGCTCTTAATTATCTCCTAGGTTTACTTCCTCAAGATCATCTTCATGGACCCTGATATTCTGCCTTCTTAGTTGGTCTTCTTCCTACTTGAGAGAAACCATGTCCTTCTCCTGCTCGGCCTGTATTTTCGCTATATTGTCATGAATTTCTTTCTCGTATTCCTTTGTACTTTCTTCATTCATGAGCACTTCAAGATGAGCAACTAAGACTTTTGGATTGTATCTCTACACAATCTGCTCAATGTCCACATCAAAGAGTGACAACATATTTGAATTTTATTTCAGGATCTTCTCTTCCTCATTGTCTCCTACCCCTTCCAAGTAATTTAGGCCTTCTGCATGCAATGGTCGGTTGGCTAGATTTAACTTGTCTTTCCTGCTGATCGAGATGCATACCTTCTTTTTTTCCCTTTGAATTGTGATCCTGTCCATATGCCAGTTGCGCTTAATTCTTCCACTTCTGAGCCATAATCTTCCCAACAGCATAGAATATGTACCCACTATCTCAATCATCTTTAGGACTATGAACATGGTAGTGATGCATCCTGCCACCTCAATTTGTTCTCCCTTGATGATTTCAATTGGTCGGACTCTTCTCTGATTAGCCATCCGGATCTGGAATGGAGCACATCATTGGATAGAGCAAGGGAATGCTAATCTTTGTGCATCAACAATGGTGTAAATTAATCTAAAATAGGGGATTAATTAGACTCTTAATTATAGTCTCCTCTTTTAAGGCAAAATTAATCAAAGAGAGTCAAATTAATCAAATCGATGAAAAATTTGAAGTTATTAGGTATTTTGATGCATCTAGATGCTCTCAAAACACTCAAAGACCCCAATTTTGACTACTCATATAATCAATTTAGACCACCCCAATTAACACATTTTCTAAATTTTTGGCCTCTTGAACAAGATTAATCACCCTTAATGACAAAAACCAGTCCATTAAGAGAAATTAGTCAAATTCAAGGGTTTTTTTATGGTTTTAAGAAAAATTTTGAAAGATTAAGCTGCTCCTAATGCTTGCTAACACTCTAATCCAAACAATTTCAACAACATTGCACAAAAAAATTTGGATGTCTCGAGACAGCCGACATCGGCATCATCTCCTTGCCCTGGCATGATAGCAATAACCTCGCTAGCTGTGGGCACCAAGTATTGTCTAAAGGTAGAGTGGTTCTCGCAAATTATCATCTTCAAATATGCATGTGGATTGCTGCTCAATACTTCCCCACAACAGCTCGCAATGCATAGGCATATGGATTGCATGCATGTATCATCCTCTACAATAATGCTAAAACACCAGATCCAAACCAGGCATGCCATCTAAACGATTTTGCAATTCATGCTCTGTGTCATATACATGTAGCTATGCAAAACGTGGGTGCTCTTCCTGTCCTCCATTAGGAAATAAAGTTCCAACACGATGATATACATTGCCATGAACTTGAAAGTTATATATGCCTCTATTTCCCAAAAACGTTTCATCAATATGAGCACCCAATGATACAAAATCTAGGACACTATTGTAAGCCAACTCGGGAGGGTCACTCATAAATATGTAAGTGTAGCACGTGGGTTCAACAGAAGGGGATTTTATGTGTAGCACGTGGGTTCAACAGAAGGGGATTTTAAAATACATTTTTTACATATAGAAGGGGATTTTAAAATACATTTTTTACATATAGAAGGGTACCATTTAAAGGGGGTATTTACAGATTGAAGGGTACCATTTTTTACATATAGAAGGGTACCATTTAAAGGGGGTATTTACAGATTGAATAGAAAAAGGGTGTGTTTTATTCATAAAAAATTTACAGATAAGGGGTTTTTAAATTAGGCCTTGAACGCACATGATATAGAGAGTTTACATATATTGAACCCCCCGAGTAAGCCAATATGTTCTTTCTAAATAATTCTCTTCTAGAATCATTGCCATACAATAGAATTCTTAGAAACTCGGGTGGCTTCTCTAATGGAAATAATGACACACGCCCCGCTTTACAACAATGGCTTCCCAACATGACGTAGAGCTGTTTTTGTCTCATCTTTCCACAATTGAGCATAGCAAAAACTACAAAAGTGATTAAGAGATTCCAGGAAGTGAAGAGTTGGAGTGCAAAACACTAATGGGTACATAGCCGGGTGTCTTGTATCCTCTCTTAATGGAAATTGACAAAGATTATAGAGGTATCCCCCTCTACAAATAATCACACCCCTGCGTTCTACTGTAACTGTAATTGAATGGCGAGAAGCCCTGGTTTCATCTGATTGAACCCTTTTATTTCTATTTAGAGTGACCATAAAAAAACCCTTGAATTCGACTAATTTCTCTTAATGGACTGGTTTTTGTCATTAAGGGTGATTAATCTTGTTCAAGAGGATAAAAATTAAGAAAATGTGTTAATTGGGGTCTAAATTGAGCATATGAGTAGTCGAAATTAGTGTTTTTGAGTGTTTCGAAAGCATCTAGATGCATCAAAATACCTAATTACATCAATTTCATGAATTAGAGGAATTTGACTCTCTTTGCTTAATTTTGCCTTCAAAGAGGATTAAGAGTCTAATTAATCTCCTAATTTAAATTAATTTACATATTTGTTGATGCACATAGAGATTAGCATTACCTTGCTCTTTCCAATGATGTGCTCAATTGTGTGAACTAATTAGAGATTAGTGGTTAATTAGAGTTCTTGATTAGTGTAAAAGAAGGAAGGATTAGTGAAAGGATTAGGATTAATCTTTGATTAATTCTTATTCATTTTTTTACATAACTCATTAAGGCTAATGAGCGTTCAATGAGTAGATACTCATGAGTTGTCAAATTGTCCATTTTGGGAGTCATTTATAAAGAGTGTAAAAAGGTTGACTTTAGGACACCCCTTACACTCTTTACTCCCAAAAAACACGAAAATCGTAAAAAACAACGCACGAAAAAGACGTCGACCGAGCTACTTTTTGAGAGTCTAAATGACAAAATCACAAATGACTCACGAAAATGAATTTGTAGTACTCCAAAAATACTACAACTGTCTCATATAGAGTTTTTCAAATTTCTTTTTGGAACACCCTAAAAAATGTGCTGTAAAATAGGAAAAAATTTCCCTAGAAAATTTTTCGTCTTGAGACAACGATGGAAAATAGATTTAAGGACCTCCTCTTCCATCTGGAAAGTTACTAGCATGCACTTTTTTCGAAAAAAATATCTCTAGGAGATCGTTTGCGTTGTGCGTATAGCGCCCAAGCTAATTAGGGTGAATGGACACCTGTTTGACCCAACAAAGAGAATACCATGCCTCTTGAGGTTGTAACGAGCTATGAGAAGATATAAAAAGCTTTTAAGAAAAAAAAAACAAACATGTGCTTGCTCATTAAGGAGCAATTACGCAATCAGACATGGCAACGATAGAGGGATTGCAAGGGATCACACAAGAACTGAACCTAATGTGGCTGACATCTTCAAGCCATTGAGATCTATGCCGCAAATGCACCTCCTAATACCATTGGCCATGCCTATAACAAGCGTGTTATCGGGTTTTACACCACCTGTCACTTCGATCCCATCAAGCTTTGGTCCCTTACTACCTAACATTCCCACCAATCCTATAGGTACCAACCCTTTCTTGGATGCCCACACCTTGGACATATTGACTGGAAGGTGGGTAGCCCAAGGACTCAGTGAGTCTCTCCCAACAAGAGCACTCACATACAGCATCAGTGACTCGTACAGAAATACGATCGTACAAATTTCTAAAATTATGGGCAAATACGATAGAAACAACAGACCCTCTTCAATTCATTCAAATGTTTGAATAGAGATGTGAAGCCTTTGGAAATCCCAACTGTCCCACCAAGGTACATGCGTTGAACCTATGCTTAGAGGGAAAGGCTAGTCGATGGTTCATCACATTGATATCGGCAATCAAGACCAACTTCAGAACCTTGAAAACAATCTTTATCCATGGCTTTTCCAAACAAGGTGATTAGTGGAGTGCAACAAAAGAACTCTATTCAATTGAGTGTAAACCAAATGAATCCATTAGAGACTTTATCCTACAAATAAAACTCTTGGACTCACGATGTGAGTCATGGGAAAAATTAAAAGATTTTCAATTGAAGAGATGTTTCATGATGGGCTTAAAGAATAACAACTTACACAACTTGATCATTGTATCCAATCTGGAAACATTTGATCAATGTTGACGAAGCAATATGTTTCGATGACAACATGCTGGAAGATGATCATGCTACAAGATGTTCCTCATCTAGACCAAGTGAAGCAATGGGGCAAAAGAAAGATCGATCTCAAAATTGTCATTTCCCGAATTCTATGTAGCCTTGCATAAATGCTTTTAATCGACATCTCTAAGAGAGAGGATGAGATCCTTCAAACCCGAATATCCTTAATGCCTCTACAAGTGAGGAACAAAATGCCTTGTGTGTTGAGTGCAATCACTACGACCATCCCAATCTCCATTGTATATATAAGGCACTTGTTTTTCTATACTACATATGTTGTGAATCCTTTTATCGTGATACCAAAAAGTGTTCCACTTCATCCACAATTAACTCAAAACCTCCATCTCCCGTGCACCAAACAGAAACAATCCAAAGGGTAAAAATTGCTCAAGAAGCAGTTAATCAAACACTTCAGTGTTTCTATTGTCATGGACCTCACAAGGTAGCAGACTGCACAGTTTGGAGTACTTCCATGCCCATAGTCAGTGACACTTTGCAACCCATGTGTGAATGATGTGGCATTGATCACATGTTTTAATATTGCCCAAGACGAACTGCTTCAATGCAACTTGTCTCACAAAATACAACTCTTAACATCTTAGTGTACAAAACAAGCAATTGTCCATGGTACTCTTGAATGTGCTTACATGCTTACAAGCCAAGGCAAGAGAGACGATCAACAAGAACGTAAAAGAAACATGGGTAGAAGAACATGCTTTAATTCGAAAGAAAAAGCAAAACCTTTTAAACCCAAGAATAATAAAGGACAACAAACTATCAAAAACAGGGTTGAATTAAAGGACAAGGAAAGGAGCCTGTGGAGGTCATAAACCCAAAAAGAGACATAAAGCCAAAAGAGCCAAAAGTTACACATGATGTAGAAGCATCCACCTCAAAGCCCACCACACAAACATCAAAACCCATATGTATGACACATGGTACAAAAGCCCAAAGGAAAATTTAATCTCGTCGCATGGGCAGCCATAATGAAAAACTGACAATCCAAAGAAAGTCGAAAAATGAGACCAGTTCTAGTACGTCACTAAGTGAGAATGAAACAAGTTCTGATTCGTCACTCGGTGTACTTAATAAACCAATCAAGAAACTAGAACCCACCCAACCACCCCAAATTGATAATAATGATCACATGACATATGTGAAACACAAAAAGCAAGCTCAAGAGAGCATGCTTAGCTTGGTTAAGTGTATTACAAGATCACCGGTTGTGATTGAGTCTAATAATGCCAAACCTAAAAAAACAACCAAAATACAAAGCCCAGAGGAGTACCACTTCCCCTTTCAAAAGGAAGACATTCTCTCTACAAAAGAGTCATTCGAGACAGATTGCACAAATTATGCGATTGAGAAAGCACGTGAGGAATTCGATAATTCCCTTACAAAATTAAAGCAATCTCTCAAAACCTCATTTGGAGGAATTCTCTTCTCTTATGAGACGAAGCCAGCATAGCATCAACGCTTGCATCTTTAAGAGCTCAACATGAGTTATACCAAGACATAAAGAGCTCCATAGAACGAGACTGTGTCTGCAAGTTTCCAAACAGACCTCATTTAGAATTGTCAGAGGACAGTGTGCCAATGTACACATTGGGTACTCTTGAAAAAGCTGAGAGCCAAAAAGAGGATGAAAGTGAATGGGAATATGAAACAAAAATGGGATCTGAAGCCGAAACAAAAACTAAAACATCCATGGTTCCTCTAGAAGATTCTATCATGATATGGTTGGATTTCCCTACCTGCAACAATGTTAAGCGCAAATGCGCGCATTGATTAGCTAGTCATAACATCATGAGACAATTGACAATTGGGTGTCATTGGGACAACCTAAACTTATCCCTACAGACAATGGTCTTGCAAGAGGAGCCAATGGACAAAACATTGAAGTTCGTGGTTACTTTAGCTATGCTTACTCAAACTATCGATGGAGATTGGGAGTTTACATTCCATGTTATCCTAGATTCCCTTGAGTATGATATCGTCCTTGGTGGAACTTGGATAGGTGAATCACTGTATTCAATAGATGAATCCATGCAAACAGTGACCTTTGAACACTCCTGCAGGCATTGTACAATTGCTATTACGGGAGAGAACGAGACCATAGAGGAGTTAAAACTTCCAACATATCTTACTGAAGAAAAGATCCTTAGGATTTTGGTTGGATTGGAACTTTCTAATAAAATCACCACACCTCAAGCACAACTTTATCCAACACGAGAACACAATCTCATTACCCTCGAATTATGGGATTTGTTAGGTCAACCAACACTCAGGGATCATCCTCCTGAAATAATTCCCTTTACACAAGACTTGAACATGCCATGTTTGGGGTGCTTTGAACATACAATGTATATTGAAACTAATCCCCTTACTTACAAGTTTTTTGTGGTTGAGCATGTGTTGAAAGCATATTTGATCTTGGGGCATAAATGAACTATAGCTACCCAAGCAGCACTGTGCTTTGCTAGTAATAGAGTCATCATGATGGTCAATGACAAAAAGTTGACAATACCATATTGCAAAGAAGAGGATCCAATTTTAATGGATTTCTATGATGTTGAACGTAAAAGGTTACAAGCCCCTCTTCCACAGAAGCCCCTCTACACAATGACCTACCATCTACGTCAACGACCGACTCCAATAAAGCATCTACTCCTTTAATCCTATCCTCACCAACGAAGTTGGAAGCCAAAACCTCGCAATCAATAGTCATTCCTGAAGAAGTCCCCCCTCCCCCCCACCCCTCCCCCCCCACCCCCGGGCGCAACCATCTATCTCTAACAAAAGGAATTCAAAGGAAAATCCCCAAAGCCTATGCCTCTTCATCGACAAACCTTACCAAAGGAGACAACTACATGCTCAAAAGCCTCATCTCATTGATAGCCACTCCTCCACAAGAGACTCTATCCTCATCATCGTCAACAATGCCCACATGAGTCTCAAACCTGTAGCCTCAATGCCAACCAATGTAAAGGAGGGCCCCAAACCTTCCGCATCAACCAAAAAGAAAACTCCACCAAGACAGCCAAGATCAAGGTATCTTAATGGTCTCAAAATGTGGGTGGAAAAGGAGCTACTTGTTGCTTAAGGCTACTACAAAGGTGCCAATCAAATTTGGGTTCCTCGACAGTCAAAGCTTCTTCCTCAACACAGCACTCAGAGGCCAAGGAAAAAGAAAAGTACTCCATAACACCGTCCACAAAAGCCTATGCGAGTTCCTCAAAAAACTCCACCAAGTCAACAAGTGTGGGTACCAAAAAGATTACTGCAAGCACAAGGATACTATCAAGATAATACCAAAGCTTGGATTCCCAAGCGCTTTCCAAAGCCCCCTACACTTGCACAAAGAAGGAAACCTCAGGACCAAATGCATCAGCCAATTTATAAGGTTTATCAAAGATGGGTGCCTATGCATGTGCTTCAACAACAAGGATACTATGATGGTAATCCCATCATATGGTTGCCAAAATCTACCAACGTGAAGAAAGCCTCAACATCGACTTCAACCCCAACAGCTTCACCTAAAGTTCGACAAGAATGGAGGCCCAAGCAACACCAAGCAAGCCCCCTACACTTGCACAAAGAAGGAAACCTCAGGACTAAATGCATCAGCCAATTTATAAGGTTTATCAAAGATGGGTGCCTATGCATGTGCTTCAACAACAAGGATACTATGATGGTAATCCCATCATATGGTTGCCAAAATCTACCAACGTGAAGAAAGCCTCAACATCGACTTCAACCCCAACAGCTTCACCTAAAGTTCGACAAGAATGGAGGCCCAAGCAACACCAAGCAAGTCACTCAACCACTCTCGTGCATTCAACACCTACACAAAAGCTTGTGTGCTCAAACAACCCCAATGGTAACCAACTAGTAGTCTTACTTAAACTGCATCAACAACATTTGAGCCAAAAATTTAAGAATCGATCCCCACGTCTGCAAACGGAGACTTATGAGCACATCAGAGATAAACTCACAATGCTCTTGTCACCCCTCTGGATGTGAAGCATAAGTGCACAAGAACCTGTTGCTTGCATGTCATGCCCTAGCTGACCCATAGAATCATTTCAAATAAAAAACCATCGAGGTCAAACCCTGTAACTTCACAGGGTAAAAACTTGTAATTTCACTGCCTTACACCATTTCATGGAATTACCCTTCACAAAATTCCATTTCACAAAATCAACCCATTTCACGAAACTAACTTTCACGGGTTTACCCCATTTCACGAAATTCCATTTCACAGAATTACCATTTCACGGCTTGCTTTTTCACAAAAACACCATTTCACGGGATTAACTTTCATGGGGTTAGGCCATTTCACGGAATATCTCTTTACGCCCAAAAAACTTGCACTTTCATGGGATTAGGCCATTTCAAGGAATATCCTTTCATGGCCAAAATAGCAACACTTTCATGGGATTAGGCCATTTCACGGAATATCTATTTACGGCCAAAAAACCTGCAATCTCACGAGTTTAGGTCTCTCACGAATTAACAATCTCACGGCTTAAGAACCTGCACTTGATTTAAGCCATGTCACGGATTGAGCCATCTCACGCATTAACACTTTCCCAACGATCTTCAATTGCCATTATATATTTGTTAAGCTTATAGCTTACTATTCTTTTGGCTAAATGAATGTAGCAACCGCTCCATGAGTACATATCCATACTCATGCGCACTTGAGAACATTTGCACCAAAGCCACACCATCATCGATAACTTCCAGGTACATCTCTGGATGGGGGGGGCATGGTGGGCAAAAGCCTGGTTATGGTACAACCCATTGCCTAGAAATTTTCTTCAAATTCCAAACTTCTCCAAACAATGCTACAATCTTCACAAATCAATGATCTTCAATTCTTAGTGAAGATATCTATATCAGTAGCCCCGCAAGTCAACGTAATTCTTTTAATCCTCACCAACAAATGGCTATTTCAATGCAGAGCAGTTCAATAAGAGTCTATATGACTCAATTCTTGTACTTCATGTATATCTGCTTCATAAGAGCACTTAAATATACATAAAAACATAAAAAGCACATGGGCAGAAGAAGCATGCATGAACAAGTCCTACTCAACAACATTTGAGAAGAATCTTATCACATAAAGGGACATCACCATAGGCCAATTTCTTCAAATGATGAATATCGCGTCAATGAATCAAATAAGGAACTGAGAATCACCATTTTGTTCTGATGATTATGTCTACGTTCCTTCGGATCCTTCCTTCTCTTCTCTCCCATTATTAACATTTCTCAGTATCCCCACTAACACAAATCATATGTAACCTTGCTTATGATTTCTAAAAACAAAGTGAGCAAAAAAAAAGGCTCACACAAATATAAAAATACAATCATTTGCAAAAAAACCCCACCCCCCACCCCGTTAGGAATCCCCAATAAACAATTAACCTTTTCATTCCTAACTAGCTTTTCTTATTCGTTCCGAAGGGACAAAGACCATTGAGGGTCAATCAACATCAAAGCCATCAACAAAGCTTGTCCATTCTGCCTACACAAAGGTCTTCAATGCGATCATGAGGACGCGATCACCCAATTCTAGGGTTAACAAGATCTACCACCATTATCTAACATCAAGGAGTCATGATAGATACACCAAAGGGTCATACATTCAAGATATGAAGAAATAGTGTCCAAAGCTACAACTTGGATGGGCGCCCGTTTAATGGTGTGACACTATGGTGATTCCCGCTTCAATAGCGTGTAGTAGCAAGTTAGGATGAAGTCCGAAGTGATGTACTTCATGGATATGTTATGAGAGTAGTCATTGTAATAGCATTAGGCCTCTTATGAGCCTAAAGTGCCTGGCTGGCCATAATTTAAGTGAGTGTGAACATTTATGGCCATGTATATAAGTGAATATCTCTCATAATATAATATATTCTCCCATTGTGCAATTGAGTCTTGCTCTTGCTAATCTCTCTCCCTAATGCATGCTAGTGAGTGTGTGTGAGTGAAGTGAGGTGAGAGGAGGGACGAGTATCCGTAGTGCAACACAGTAGTGTGACAACGCTCACGGGAGGCACGATGAAATTGCTTCTCAAGGAGTTGTAGAGCTTGGAGACCTCAAGGGTTATGAGCTTGGCCATTGGAAAGATCTTCACGATAGTTGCGATTCACCAAGTAGTCTCTTTTTGGATGTGTTTCAAGGAGGATTAGGGTGAGCCATAACAACCTCGTAAATCAAAAGAATTCTTTTATGCCTCTCCAATAATTTTGACTTCAATAATAGCTACATAAAGGGTACATCAAGGATCTACTTGAATTACTTTAATGCACTTCATTGTATATCTGCTTGTAACAACAATAATATATTTATACTAAAAAATATATAAAACACATGGGATGAAGAATACAAGAACAGTGATAGATCCAATGCAAGATCACTTGTAACAGCAATAATATATTTATACTTAAAAATATGAAAAACACATGGGATAAAGAATTTAAGGACATATCCAATTCAAGATCGCTTTAAGATCATCTAAAAAAGCAATGCAAAATCGAGAAAACTAATAAGTATCAAACTACATTTACATTGCTTCAATGTATCAAATGAGGAACTGAGATTCACTATCTTGTTCTGATGATTATGTGTCAATGTTCCTATAGTACCTCCTTGGATCTCTTCTCCTCCATTATTAACGAACCTAGACCCACTCCTAACTTAAAATAATCAATGTAAAATTGCTTGGGATTGTGAAAAAGAGAAAAAAAATCAATCACTCATTATGTGCTTACTAATTAGTATTTCCCTTTCCTTCCAGAAGAGGAATAAGGACCATTGGACAACAACATAAGCGTCAATAAAATATCTTCTCAAATCCCCCTAGAAGAACAAAGTCTTTTACTCAATCATGAGGATGTGATCGACAACAGGAGGGGGAAATGTTAACTCATTTTAGGGTTAATAGGAGTTGCCACTATAATTCTACATCAACTAGAAAAGGCAGACACACCACAAGCATGTATGATCAGTCTATGAAGCAACAATGTCCACAACTTGGACAGGCACCCACCAGAGATGGTATGACAAAATATTTATAGCAATTCCCACTCTATGGAAAAAGCTAGAATGAATTCCCTATGAATATACTTCACGTATGTATTGTGAGATTAAGCATTATTGTATGAGTAATAGGCCACTTATGAGCCTTAGGCACCTGGCTGACTGTTAGGCAAAAGCCAACAAAAAACATGAGCACACAAAAAAACAAATTAAACGTCGTTGCTTGTAATTCTATTACTTTATTCAGAATGTCAACAAATACAAAGATGATGGTAGTTATGCTTCCATACTCATGAAGGTGAAAAATGAAAAGGTATCATGCAGGGATGCAAATGTATATGGGTTGCCACCCTTCAAATGTATTATTAAATGCTTAGGGTAGGTTCATATGTATATTTATGGAGTGCATGCACACAGCTAACACTTGGCACACCTAGTGGGGTGGATGGATCTTGAATCTATGACTCGAACCCACATAACATGGTAGGGTCATGCTGAGGTTGTGCACAACATGTACATGTGAAACCATGCTATATCATACAATAAGAATGCATAGAACCATGAACCAATAAGAATATCCATACTCCAAAGACATGGAGTGAAACATAAAAATCTCCATGAAGCACCAACAACAACTGCATCATAGGCCAAGAATAGCCTGTCATCAAGAAAACATGTCGATGTAGATCCTCGAGCATCTAGAACATGTGCCCAAGGTGGCATAACACCAACAAAATGTGTCGATGAAGTACATGGTGAAATATCATCACCATAAAACCATGCCAAATAAGATCTAAGCATCTGAATCAGCAACGCATGGATGTCAAATCATCTACTAACAAGAAAATCATCATGGAATCACCATGATCCACTATAATAGAATCTACATCTAGAACACCCTCATCATGTACATCACCAAGCACTAGAACCATTTCATCAAATGAAGCACATAGTGGATAACTATGCTTGCCACCATCAATAGAAATATCATCACCGTGATAAAGAGGATCATCACAAGAAAGCACATCATCTATGCAATATATGCTCCAAGCATGAGAATATCCTCATCAAAGAAAATGAACACATAAAACCATACGTGGAGAAAATCATCATATAAGAATGCACATCCACATCATAGTGCCATAAGATATCCATAAGAACACTGTATCCATGTGTAAGCTATATTCCACAAGATCTCTTCCATTGTAAGCCTTAGTATCATCAAGAATCATATACATATCTTCCTTGAGAGCACATATCCCATCACAAACATAAGTATGGAAAGAATAGGCATCCCCACCATGCTTAGAATAAAAAACCATAGCATGGATAGGCAAACCAGCCCCATTTACCTCTCGTAAAACAATGGGATAGACCCTCCATCACATAGAAAAATCCATCAACACGGATCCCATCATGCATGGAACACATAGCATTACGAATAATAGCATGAGAATCAACAACATGTGAATCATCGTCGTCACATGAAGGATTGTCATGAAGAACCACATGCTCATCACATGAATGGAAGCAAGCTACAAATGAACCATGTGTCCAATGAAGAAGTATCCCCCCTGGATCAACATGATGACCAATGGATGCATCACATGGAGAAATATCATGCATAGGCTCCATAAGAGCCTCCATATCTGCATGGTGTGTAAGCTCAAGGAAAGCCCTCAAATCTACATATGCATCCTCATGTAAGATGCTATCACCATCAAAAACATGAACCTGTGTATCAAGACTCTCCCCCCCATGGGAGAAGAATCATCATGAATCATAATATCCTCCAAAGAATCCTCTCAATCAAGACCTGCATCATGTGAACCATGGAATATAGGCCCAAAAAGAGCCTGCACATGTGCATCATTGCTAGCCAAAGCTAGCTCTTTAGGATTATCGGGAAGCTCGATTGAGAGCCTCATCATGAATGGAGACCAGATCAAAATTTTGCATGTCTTCACTAGTATCATCCTTAGGATCATCAAGAAGTTTGATGAGAGCCTCCCTCACGTGAATGGAGACTGGATCAAAAAATTGCATATCTTCACTGGCATCATCCTTAGGATCATCAGGAAGCTCAATGAGAGCCTCCTCTTCATGAATGGAGACTAGATCAAAATTTTGCATATCTTCACTGGCATCATCTACATGAGAACTCTCTCCATCCCATGGAACATCAAGAAGAGTAGCAACATATATGAGAAATTTGGAACCATATAACCATCCGCCAAGGAAACATGAAGAATCACACCATCACTCCAATGCCCACTAGCACCATGGGAATCATGACCATCCGCCAAACCCTAGGAACCATATGATGTGAGATTAGGGACAGCTGAGGAAACCTCTTGACACTTCTGGCCATCATGCTCCCTCAACCCCCATCATACTCCTCCCATCAATATCATGGCTATCATGGTCACTCTCATCCTCTATGCTTGGATTCCCCTCTATGACCAAAGGCTTCATCTTCTCCCTCTCCTCTAGGTGCAAATAGAAAACACTAAGCCTCCTCTTCTCATGACATCAAATCTATGCATGACACATACCCAACCAATCAACATGCTTCCCTTTGAACAGTTGACATGTCATATGCTCTTTACATTGCTACCCATGTTTTTGATTCCATGCACTAGCTTTATAAAGTCTCTCCTTATATCTATCTAGCACTCCTTTAGCCCAAATGTTTGTGGAAACATTAAAAACATCTGGTTATGCAATACTTTGCCTCATCACATTCATCGCAATAGAATAATGGGCAATCCTTCTTGCGATGACCATTATGCCCACATTGAGACACTACTACAGGATGACCCATTTCTGACACCTAGTTTCGACGGTGGCCACACCATCAATATAAACGTCACAAACAAACGTTGAAATGATCATCAAAATAATAGGCAAAAATGTATGTCAAAATAAGCATTGAAATGGATGTCAAAATAAGCATCGAAATGGATGTCGAAATAAAATTCGATGTATAAGTGTCGAAAAGCGCGTCATTTTTTGGGGAATTTTTGTGACTTCTTAAAAAAATTCAAGTGTGCAAAACAAGAAAACAGTGACAAAAACCAGGTATTGCTTGGTAAATAAAAATGAAATAAGATGTTATAGCTCATCATCGACTCTCTCATCCTCAGCTAGATCCATGGCTCCGAATACATCTATTTCTAGAAATACCTCTCCATCTGCATCTTCATCAATGGGTGCAGCCTCCATATAGTCCTCTTCTATTTCATGCATTAGAGGTGGTTGTGTTGAAAGTTGCTCTTCTTCTTCAAATTTTGGATTAATTGTTGTGCTTGCTTATGGTTCAAGTGCTAGTTGTTGAATTACTATACCTTCATTTGATCCTTCTTCTAGTCGTTCAACTGGATGAATACATGTTTCTTATGCTTCTTGAGTGGGTTTCTTAACCTCTACTTCATCTGATATTTCCATATCTTCAAATATTTATTTACTACTTAGATCAATTTGGATTACAAACAACCACCTATGATCTCTCACGTCGTCCACTTTGAAGATGACCTGCTCCTCACAATGCTCTGGTAGCACAAATGTGACCTTTTGGTTTGTCCATATCTTTGTGGAGTCTACTTGAACAAATCCACTCTTATCTCTATGCATGTTTGTTTGTGGTCCTTGAGTCACTACGTTGAACCACTTCACATAAAAAATGAACATAGAAAACTTTTTGAACCCAACCTTGATAATGTCTTGTATCGTTCCACAATAATCAAGCATGCCAACTTCACTACTTAGGTCACTTGCACGTGAACATTTTTCTTGTATGAAATTTACTTTGACATCGCAATCAAATGGTTCGCTTCTTATCTATTTGCTCCACTCGAAAGTGATGACCATGTGACCAAAGTGCACCAAATTTACGATACTACAAGCAAAAGAAGATTATGAAATTGTGTCAAGAACAAAAACTTGTACAAGACTATGTCTTACTGTTTCTTGTGTATATATATAAAAACTCACTTACATGGTAATAATGATTGCCATATGCAAGCTCCTCCTCCTCATCACTTATAGCCTTGCCACTATGTTTTGCTTGTTGAATGGTTTACTAAAGCCATCTACTAGAATGGTTTACTAAAGCCATCTACTAGAAGGAAATTCTGGAAGTTGAGCGAGTGAATCTGGGTATGGCAATGCTCTAGTTGTTCGACTCTTTCTAAAATTCAAACGATCTCGGTCTCTTTTCCTCTTTGCTAGGTTACACCTCTCGATCCATTTCTCCATAGCACTTGAGTTGAGGATGTAAAATTTATTAATCTTCTCTCGCAATGCCATATCTGGTGTTCTCTGAAGCCCTTGTCCTTGAGGTTCTTCGCCAAAACAACAAGCTGATCATCATATTCTTGTGTCCACAATCGTGGCATATCTGGGTCTGACGTACTAAGAAATTCTGTTATGTACATAAGAGATTCTTGAACAAGCCATCCCATTGCCATAATGCCCTCAGGGCAAGCTTTTTGATGAACAAAACCTTTCAATGTCTTCATAAATCTCTCGAGGAAAAACATCTATCGGTTATGAACAACACTTGCTATAGCAATCTCGTCAACCATATGAACAAGTAGGTGTAATTGAATCGTCAAGTAAACTTGTTGGAAAGAATTTCTTCACCATTGTCATTGCTTCAATGGAGTTTAAATGAGCTACTTTCAACCTATTTCTTCTAATCTCCTTCTTTGATATCCACCGTACCATTGTACTAATCTTGTATATTGTCGCTCTTATGTCTTCGTTGAGGCAATCCTTAATGGCCATTAACAGCACAAACTGTAAGATTTTGTGCCAGTCATCATGAGACTTCAAGCTACTAAGATCTTCATCCTTTGTGAATGATCCCTTCAAGCAATGCATACAAGTAGTGGGAGTATTATCCCTTTGTGCTTTGCTCTCTTTAGCACCTGTGATGGTTTTCCAAAGCATATCAACTATGTTCTTGAAAATATGCATAGGGTCAAGAAGATGATTGACTAGAAGATCACTCCAGTATGGGAGTATATGGAAGATAGATAGCCGCTTCATTCCGAGGGGTGAACAACTTGGATCCACTTCCCATGCTCTCCTCCAATCACTTGGCTTTAACACATGAGAAGGCCTCCCTAGAAATCTGTCTCGCAACTCATGGTTATCGAGGAGATACTTTTTGTGAATCTCGTAGACAACTTTCCTCAAAGCTATTGAGTATTGGGCATGTAATCCAGGCCCACATATAGGGCTTGCATTATAACCAGATATTGAAAGCCCTACCAAACATGCTAATCATTGTGATGAGATATGCAAATATTACAAAGATACTGAAATTGTGAAATTAAATCAGATCAAGAAATCTTAGAATAATTAACTTACCAAAGCACTCTCCATAGCCCGACCAATCATGCATGGTCCACATAAGTATTTCTCGCACTGTTGTTGCAGCCCTTTCTCCAAACGGCTTAGATGCATCATGAACTTGGATACCATCCCATAACATGCATAGCTCATCAACTAATGGAGCCAAGTAGACATCAATGTTCTTAACCTTGTACTTCATTGGAATTATCAAGGAAAGTAAAAGGTGCCCCTTCTTTATTTTTCTAACCATGTTGGCAGGTTATAGTTTACTAGGCAAACGGGCCATGTACTCCATGATAAACTTCGTAAGCCAAATGGATTGACTCTATCCATTGCTAGTCCGAGATGAATATGATGAGGCTCTTCCCCAAAGTCCACCCACTTCTCTTCGACATGCCTCCATGTTGGAGAATCAGTGGGCGGGCACACGCATAATGTCATCTGTGGATGTGGTGAACATTGTTTAAATATGTAGAATGATGGGGAAGTGTCGTAAGACTTTACTAGGTACCCTTTGTCCTTAGACATCTCGCCTATATCTCGATCAACCACACTATGGACACTCATGAAGAGTGGTGTACTCATGCTGAAAGAGAATACAGTTATTCAAACAAGCATGGTGTGTGTTATAGTCCATCCTTATGGAGTGCAACATTTTTTTTACTCGTGCACAGTCCAAAGGCATCCCATTGTCTTCTGGTAGAATTTGATTCTTCAATAACCTGTTACATATAACAGAACGAATAGTAAAGAAGAAAGATAAGACATTCATGCAAGCATGTGAAACATAGAGAGGGTAAGGGATACATACCCCATAAGTTTTGGAATTCTTGTATCACACCACCCATATATTGACTGCAAGTTCAATATGGAGAGGCAAGTGTGAGGAGAACTAAAACACGTGCTCCACAGTAAAGTGGTAGACAAGCAAGCCTACATAGCTCTTTCTCCTCTTGAGAAGCATGCTCCACATGTCGTCTGATGTCTTCTACTTCTTGGGCCGTTGCATGCTGCTCTGAATCAAGATCGTCTACTCCGTGCCTTGCGTTGTACAGGTGGCATCTATCATGTTCTTTTGCTTCGCAAAGGTTGGATATCCACTGGTTCATTATTGTATCGAACATTGAGGCGAGTAAGTAGATGTTGCTCCATTGGAAATACGCCCTATTTTTTGGAATGCTCGTTGTAAATTCTTCAACGTCGAGTGCCTTGGTACTTGCAAACACGACTACATGGGCACATCATTTTCTCCTCTAAATTGACAAAATTTGAAAGGTTCATAGCATTCACACGCTCCGTGTATGTTGAATATGCATATGAATTTGGGTCCAAATGAGAGGGAGGTGGAGCTTCTTTTATACTTCATGCATGGCCTAGTTAGTATATTCTTGTTTTTTATGGAAAGGTGTCGAGCCGCCAAAAATTTCAAAATTTGAATGTGAATTTGCATAAAAAAGTAAACTGAAGTGGGAATCAAAATGATCGTCAAAATAAGCATCGCAAATCATTGTCAAAAATAAATTTTATCGGACTGTTACTTTGACGCTCCTTTTAATGCCGGTATCAACGTGTATTTCGACGTCTATTTCAACTATGGGAAATTTTTAACAGAACCATCGTGCCTTACTATTAGCGTTTTTGAAAATTGGATTTGCTTCACCACTCTCCCTAAAATTCTGTAGGTTCTCTCCTCTCACTTCCCCCATCCCTATACCCTAAACCTACGCCCTTCCCCCATCCCTTTCTTGCATTAGATTATTTTTATTTTTGTATGTGTGTGGTGCTAACATGCTGTGTTTTTTGTTTGTTTTGTAGGTTCTATTCTCTCCCCCAAATTTTTGCAAGTTTTCTCCTCTCACCTCTCACCTATCACCTCTCACCTCCCCCATCCCTAAACCCTAAATCTAAGCCCTTCCCCCATCCTTTTCTTGCTTCCGATTTTTTGCATGTGTGTGAACTAACATGTGTTTTTTGTTTGTTTTGCAGCTTCTAATTTGCTAAGATTCTAGGTAGCCCTTTACTTTTTCTCTTGTTTTTAATTTATTATTTGCCTTGATTTTGAAAAGGTAAAGGGCTACCCTTGGGTGCTGGGGTGTAGGATTAGCTTAGGCTTAAGTATGCATGTATCTAGCTTAAGCTTAATGCATAAAGCTTAATCTATACATTAAGCTTTATGCATAGATCTTAATGCATGCATAGAGCTTAATGTATAGATTAAGTTTTATGCATAGATCTTAATGCATACATAGAGCTTAATGCATAGATTAAGACTTAATCTATGCATAGAGCTCTATGTATGCATTAAGATCTATGCATACATAGATCTTAATGCATAGATTAAGACTTAATCTATTCATTAAGCTCTATGTATGCATTAAGATCTATGCATAAATATTAATGCATAGATTAAGCTCTATACATGCATTGAGCTTAATGCTTTTGATTATATATGTGGTGTGGTGTGGGGTGTGTGTGGTTTTCAAAAGTAGCTGATATGCTTTGTTTTGTTTATGTTTGTTTTGTAGGTTTTTAGTCATTTTTCGCTCTCTCTTGGTTTGTCCTTCTCAAGCTCTCCCACTCAGCTCTCTCTTGTAAGTGCCCTAATCTCATGCTTATGTTTTTTTTAAAAGTATCTTCTTGCTTTTGATGTTGCCCATGTCATGGCATAAGCATGGGCCTATTGTTGGGCAAACCTATAAGCATGGGCATGTTGTGATGGTATGTGTGTAGACCATGGATTGTACACCCGATGATACACCCGCATATACCCCCAATCTCTCCACCCTTACCTACACCACAGGCAATGTCCCCGTATGTGTGTAGACCATGGATTGTACACTCGCATATAGCCCCAATATCTCCATGTTGCCTACACCATAGGTAATGTCCTCAAGCCAATTTTATCATTTCATGTCGTAGATGAGCCTCAAGAAAAGGACTATGGCTCAAGCCTACTTTGGGGGAGGTGTTGGCACTTTTGCACAGCCATCACAGCCCACCACCACATAGGCCACGTCCTTGGACACTCCACGGCACGCACGTCACACAAACCCCACCCACGGCTCGCTTGACTACTTCTAGTCGTAGAAGACGAGATCATTCGACAGGTTGTTGTCTCGCAAATGGTGACTCCACAGATGCTTCTTCCCCTTAACGCCGCCCACCCATTACCAATTAGGAGGGGACACCGCACTACCACTCATCTCGCTGCTTCGACACAAATGTCTCTACCCCTAATTTGGCTTGTTCTTGCTACTACCAAGTAGTGGATGGAAATGTGGTCTTGGATGATGTTACAACGATATGAAGTCTCTTATCTATAAGTTATGCCATATAGCCTTTGCCCATGACTGCATAACTACATGGCATAAACTTGATAGCGCCAAGAAGAAACGAGTCGTGAATCAAGTCAAGAGTGAGTTTATGCTAGCACCAAGTAGTGACGAGGTCCATCCTAGATGCATAAAAGATCACTAAATGTAATAAAGCACTAACGCAACGACATCACGTGCAAGGTAAAGATAGGGGAACAAAAGCCTTAGAACTACACATAAGAGATTTGGGAAGAGAAGTGTAGAAAGCACCATGCAAATCCCCAAAGGTATAAATAGCAGGAGGAGGCTGCAACAAAATGAATGGAGAGCATAGGGAGCTCCCATCTTGGAAGCAGTGGTTGGGATGCTTTGCACACATACTTTGTAAGTGTTAATAGTACCATCACTCACTTTGTTAACCCATTCCTAGGGTTAACAAGATCTACCGCCATTATCTTACATCAAGGAGTCACGATAGATACACCAAAGGGTTATACATTCAAGATATGAAGCAATAGTGTCCAAAGCTATAGCTTGGACGGGCGCCTGTAATGGTGTGACGGAGTATTTATGGACGATTCCCACTTCAAGAGCATAGCAAGTTAAGATAAAGTCCCAAGTGATGTACTTCATGGATATATTATGAGAGTAGTCATTATAATAGCATTAGGCCTCTTATGAGCCTAAAGTGTGTGGCTAGCGGATAGTTTAAGCGAGTGTGAATACTTATGGCCATGTATATAAAAGTGAATATTTCTCATAATACAAGAGACTCTCCCATTATGCAATTGAGTCTTGCTCTTGCTAATCCTCTTGCTAATCTCTCTCCCTAATGCATACTAGTGTGAGTGAAGTGAGGTGAGAGGAGGGACGAGTACCCATAGTGCAACGCCCCAGTGTGACAACGCTCGTGGGAGGCACGGTGGAATTGCTTCTCAAGGAGTTGTAGAGCTTGGAGACCTCAAGGGTTACAAGTTCGGCCATTGGAAAGATCCTCACGACAATTCAGCCATTGGAAAGATCCTCATCACGACAGTTCGGTTCACCAAGTAATCTCTTTTTAGAAAGGAGGGTTAGGGTGACCGATAACATTTTAGGCACCGTTTGCCGGGGAGCCATCCCTTGGCTTTTTCCATTGTTTTTCCTCTAATCTACACATTACCCATTGTATTGATTAATGGTTTTCCATGAAAAAGATGTGGATTTGGTGATTTGGTGTGGAATAGCTCTCTTTGTTGTTTTTGTAAAGAATGCTTTTTGCTTAGTTTCTAGCTTAATTTGTTATTTTTGTTGTTGTTAATGCGGTTTTTTATTTTCTCAGGGCTTGCATATAGTTTGTATTAGGCTTATTTTTCATCCATTGTTACATCAAACAATGCATTAAAATGCAATATTTAGTGAATGTTAGTTCCTTTTAGTGTTAAACACAGAGTTAAAATCATTAATTTTAACTCTATTTGTGTGTTTTTTGTTGAAATTGTTTGCATTAGAGTATTAGCAAGCATTAGGAGTAGCTTAATCCTTCAAAAAAAAATTCAAAACCATTAAAAACCCTTGAATTCAACTAATTTCTCTTAATGGACTGGTTTTTACCATTAAGAGTAATTAATTCACTTCAAGAGACCAAAAATTTAGAAAATGTGTTATTTGGCATATAAATTGATCATGTGAGTAGTCAAAATTAGTGTTTTTTAGTGTTTTAAGAGCATATAGTTGCATCAAAACACCTAATTACATCAATTTCTTTATCAAATTGGAGGAATTTGACTCTCTTTGCTTAATTTTGCCTTAAAAGAAGAGATCAAAATTAAGATTCTAATTAATCTCCTATTTTAGATTAATTTACACATTTGTTGATGCACCAAAGCTTAGCATTCCCTTGTTCTATCCAATGATGTGCTCAATTGTGTCAATTTATTAAGGATTAGTAGTTAATTAGAGGTCTTGATTAGTATAAAAGAGGAAAAGATTAATGAAAGGATTAATCCTTGACTAGTTCTTAATCACCTTTTTACATAAATCATTAAGGCTAATGAGCATTCAATGAGTAGATGCTCATGAGTTGTCAAATTGTCCATTTTGGGGGTCATTTATGAAGGGTGTAAGGGGTGTCATAAAAAGGTTGACTTTTTTTATTTTCACTTACCTTTTTTATCTCCTTAAATTTAAATTCAAAAAATATCCCCCCCAACAAGGAAATTCGTATTTTCCACTAGACTAAAAAAAAAATCAAAATCAAAATCAAAAATTTGGAAAAAAAATTGTTCACACTATGAACCATTTCTACACTTTCACAACCTAAGGATTCACGCCCTAGGAGTCCGCGCTAAAAAAAACATGTGAGACACATCTTTCATGGCCAAGCGTTTCACGGGCAGGAGTTTCACGGCCAAACCATTCATCACGGTCAAACGTTTCACAGCCAAGCCTTTCGGCCAAGAGTTTCATGGCCAAGAGTTTCACGGTCAAATGTTTCACAGCCAAGCCTTTCGGCCAAGAGTTTCACGGCCAAGCGTTTCATAGCTAAGCGTTTCACGGCCAAGCCTTTCACGGCTAAGCATTTCGCAGCCAAGCCTTTCACGGCCAAGAGTTTCACGACCAAGCGTTTCATAGCCAAGCGTTTCACGGCTAAGCCTTTCATGGCCAAGCCTTTTACAGCCAAGCATTTCACGGCCAACTCTTTCACAACTAAGCGTTTCATAACCAAGCGTTTCATAGCCAAGCGTTTCATAACCAAGCGTTTCACAGCCAAGCGTTTCATAGCCAAGCGTTTCATAACCAAGCGTTTCATAGCCAAGCGTTTCATAACCAAGCGTTTCATAACCAAGCGTTTCATAGCCAAGTGTTTCACGACGACTAAGCCTTCCATGGGTGGCCAAGCCTTTTACAACCAAGCATTTCATGGCCAAGCCTTTTATAGCCAAGTATTTCACGGCCAAGCCTTTTACAGCCAAGCATTTCACGGCCAAGCCTTTCACAGATTAAGGGTCTCATGCCTTAAGACCTCACGCCATTTTAAAAAAAATCCCTATTTTACGGCCAAGCCTTTCATGGCCAAGCCTTTCACGGCCAAGCGTTTCCAAGCCTTTCACAGATTAAGGGTCTCATGCCTTAAGACCTCACGCCACTTTTAAAAAAATCCCTATTTTATGGCCAAGCGTTTTACGGCCAAGCCTTTCACGGCCAAGCCTTTCATGGCCAAGCCTTTCACGGCCAAGCGTTTCATGGCCAAGCCTTTCACAGCAGCCAAGCGTTTAACGGCCAAGCCTTTCACGGATTAAGGGTCTCACGCCTTAAGACCTCATGTCATTAAAAAGAAAACCCCCATTTCGAGGCTCGTATCTCCTAAATCGTGAATCTGATGAAGGCACTCTAGGGCTTATCAAAAATTTGATATCAAGCTCTTTAACTTTGGTCCGGGTTGTTCGAAGTCAAAATTGATTGTTTTTGTCTCTAACCAGCAACCTCAAAATTTGACTTGAAAATCGCGGTAAAAAACAATCCGAAAAGTATGAAAAATCACAAAAACAACACGAAAATAACTTCAAATCATATTTGGGCTACTTTTTGAGGATCTAAACGACAAAATCAACTCAGGGACACAAAGTTATAGTACTCCAAAAATACTACAGCTCTCTCATACAGAGTTTTTCAAAATTCATTTTGGAACACCCTCCAAAACGTTCTGTGAAACATGGAAAAAATTCTTAGAAATTTTTTTCATCTTGAGATAGTGATGGAAAATAGGTTTTAGGACCTTCTCTTCCGTCTGAGAAGTTACTAGCATGCACATTTTTTGGAAAAATATCTCTAAGAGGTCGTTCACGTGCGTATAGCATCTAAGCTAATTAGGGTGAACAGACACTCGTTTGACCCAACGCAAAGAGAATACCAAGCCTCTTAAGGCTGTAACGGGCTGTGAGAAAATATAAAAAGCAAAAAAGAAAAAAGAAAAAAAAAGACACATGCTTGCTCATTAAGGAGCAATTAGGCAATCAGACATGGCAACGATAGAGGGATTGCCAGGGATCACACAAGGACTGAAACCAATGGCTGACATCTTCGAGCCATTGAGATTTATGCTGCAAATGCACTTCCAAATACCATTGGCCATGCCTATAACAAGCATGTCATCAAGTTTTATACCCCCTGTCACTTTAATCCCATTGGGCTTTGGTCCTTTACTTAATATCTCCACAAATCCTATAGGTACCAACTCTTTCCTGGATGCCCACACCTTGGACATACTGTCTAGTCTAGGAAGGGGGCTAGCCCAAGAACTAAGTGAGTCCCTACCCCACAAGAGCACTCACATACGACCTTAGTGACTCCTACAAACATATGACCATACAAATTTCCAAAATCATGGGCAAATACGATGAACTAATAGATTCTGTTCAATTCATACAAATGTTTGACAGAGATGTGAGGTCTTTCTAAACTGCCCCACTAAGGTGCATGCGTTGAACCTATGCTTAGAAGGAAAAGGTAGTCGATGTTTCATCACATTGATGAACGGCGATCAAGACCAACTTCAAAACCTTGAAAACAATCTTTATCCAACGGTTTTTCAAGACAAGGTGATCGGTGGAGTGTAGCAAAAAACTCTATTCAATTGAGCATAAACCAAATGAATCCATTAGAGACCTTTTCCTTTCGATAAAACTCTTGAACTCATGATGTAAGTCATGGGAAAAATTAAACTGTTCTCAATTGAAGAGATGTTTTATGATGGGCTTAAAGAATAACAACTTATACAACTTGATCATTGTATCCAACCCTGAAACATTCATTCAATATTGTAAAGAAGCAGTACGTTTAGATAACAACATGCTGGAAGATGATCATGCTACGAGGTGTTCCTCATCTAAGCGAAGTGAAGCAATGGAAAAAAAAAAGATTGATCTTGGAATTGTCATTTCCCAAATTCTATGCAACCTTGCTTTTAAGCTTTCAATCGACATCTCTAAGAGAGAATGAGCTCCTTCAAAACCAACCATCCTTAATGTCTCTACAAGTGAGGAGCGAAATGCCTT
Source organism: Cibotium barometz (assembly GCF_041138505.1). Classification (NCBI taxonomy): domain Eukaryota; kingdom Viridiplantae; phylum Streptophyta; class Polypodiopsida; order Cyatheales; family Cibotiaceae; genus Cibotium; species Cibotium barometz. The sequence goes on along the minus strand of NC_141090.1, from coordinate 5,145,049 downwards.
ATGTTCAGTGCAATCACTACGATCATCCCAATCCCCATTGTGCATACAAGGCACCTATTTTTCTCTACTGCATATATTGTAAATCCTTTGATCATGATACTAAAAAGTGTCCCAATTCATCCATAATTAACTCAAAACCCCATCTCACGTGCACCAAACAGAAACAGTCCAAAGGGTAGAAACTGCTCAGGAAGCGGTTAATCGAGCACTTCAGTGTTTCTATTGTCGTGGACCTCACAAAGCGGCAGACTGCACAGTTTGGAATACTTCCATACCCATAGTCACTAACACTTTGTAACCCATGTGTGAACAATGTGGCATTGATCACATGTTCCAAGATTGCCCAAGATGAGTTACTTCAATGCAACTTGTCTCACAAAATACAACTCTTAACATCTTAAGTGTACAAAACGGGCAATTTTCCATGGTACCTTGAATGTGCTTACACGCTTATAAGCTAAGGCACAAGAAATGGTAAAAAAGAACGCAAAAGATAATACCTCAACATTAGTAGAAGAACATGATTTAAAGCAGAACCCAAAAGAAAAAGCAAACCCTTCTAAACCTAAAAGAAAAAGCAAACCCTTCTAAACCCAAGAAAAATCAGGGACAACAAACTATCGAAACCAAGGATGAATTAAAGGACATGGAAAATGAGCCTGTGGAGGACATAAACCCAAAAGAGCCAAAGGCTAAAAATGATGTAGAAGCATCTACCTTAAAGGCCACCACACAAACCACAAAACCCATATGTGTAGAAGCATCTACCTTAAATGAGCCTGTGGAGGACATAAACCCAAAAGAGCCAAAGGCTAAAAATGATGTAGAAGCATCTACCTTAAAGGCCACCACACAAACCACAAAACCCATATGTGTGACACAGGATACAAAAGCCTAAAAGAGAATTCGATCTTGTCACATGGGCAAACATAATGAAAAACTAATAATCCAAAGAAAGTCAAAAAATGAAACAAGTTCTAGTACGTCACTAAGTGAGGATAAAACAAATTCTGACTCTTCACTCAGTGCACCTCATAGAGAAACAAAGAAACTAGAACCCACCCAACCAACCCATCCAACCACCCCAAATTGAAAATCATGAGATCATATGACATATATGCGAACTGCAAAAAGCAAGCTCATGAGAGCATGCTTACCTTGGTTGAGTGTTTTACAAAATCACTGGTTGTGATTGAACCTAATAATGCCAAACCTTAAAAAATAACCAAAATACAAAACCCAAAGGAGTACCGCTTCCCTTTCAAGAGGAAGACATACTCTCTAGAGAAGAGTCATTTGAGATAGATTGCATGAATTATGCGGTTGAGAAAGCATGTGAGAAATTCGATAATTCCTTTACAAAATTAAAGCAGTCTCTCAAAACCTCATTTAGAGGAATTCTCTTCTCTGACGGTGGTGAGGCCGGCATAACATCAGCACTTGCACCTTCAAGAGCTCAACATGAGTTATATCGAGACATAAAGAACTCCATTGAACATGACTCTAAGGATTTGCAAGTTTTCCAACCATAACTCAATTAAAATTGTCAGGGGACCGAGTATGCCAGTGTACACATTGGGTACTCTTTAAAAAGCTGAAAGACAAAAAGAGGATGAAAGTGAATGGGAATATGAAACAAAAACGGGATTTGAAGCTGAAACATCTATGGTTCCTCTTGAAGATTCTATCATGATATGGTTGGATTTCCCTAAAGGTAATTATGTTAAGCACGAACGTGCATTGATTAGCCCTTGAGCTAGTCATAACTTCATGACAATAGACACTTGGGTGACATTAGGACAACCTAAACTTCATGACACTTGGGTGTCATTAGGACAACCTAAACTTATCCCTATAGACAATGGTCTTGCAAGAGAAGCCAATGGACAAAACATTGAAGTTCCAGGTTACTTTAGCTATGCTACTCAAACAATCGGTGGGGAGCATTCCATGTTACCCTAGATTCCCTTGAGTATGACGTTGTGGAGTGGAAAAAAGAACACGAAGACAGGCCTCTATAGCTTCCCACTCCCCCAACCTTGGAATCACTAGCACAAAACAGGGGCACCATAGTCAAAGTAAACACCCAGCAAACACATACACTTCCACCGTGTGCATGATGAGGTAATCGAAGGCTGGCACAAAGTGCACTGTGAGAGTGTAAACCCGTGGACTACACCACCAAACACATCAATCACGCCTTCTCCTGCAAATCAACACACACAGGATACCAACACACAACCATAGCCAGATATATCACTAGTATCATTCATCCTCGAATTCCCAGTCAACACTTCCATACAGCTTCTTCCGACACAGAAGCTTTTACTCACACAACCTTACATACACGACACCTTCTCATCAACACACAAGATGTATACACAAGGCTGTCCCCCATTCATCTTGGCTAATCCCTCTCTCACCTCTTCTCAGAACATCATCACCTCAGCCTTCGTCGAGGTGCCCCCTCAGTCAATCACCAGCTGATAGCAGCTAACCAACAAAACCATCCCCTGCCCTGAGACTCCAGGAGGCAGTAACCCTACAACACACACACAACTATGAGCTTTTGCCGGCTCTATGGTAGTAAGGGTAACAAGACACCCTCTCTCTCTGCTACTAGCTCTGCGGGCAAACCAGTGAGCACACCACTCTGTGGCCAAACCAGCGAGCACACCATTGCTCCGCTACCCAAACACAACTACACACCATCTCTCTGGCGTTGTCAGCATATCGGACACCAGCCACAGCAAGGAAAAACGCTAACATGAGCTAGGCCAGCTCTGCACCACTGGCTATTGAGCTCGCCAAACTATATTCTGAGGTGACAACTCAACACCTCCCTGCTACCAGAGGCAACAACCCTACGAAAGACTCCCTCTCTGACGTTGTCACCAGCCAACCTTCCTTGTTTTTGCAGCTACAATCGTCGCCACCTCTTTTCTCCTCCCCTTTTCTACCTGCAAGTCGACTCCAGCCTACTACTCCTCCACTGCCCACGCTGCAGTTGACGACCCTTGTTCTTTATTGTCGTCAGCGCGCCAGCCTCCTCTTTCTTCCACTCTCACTTGACTTCACCACCAGCCTCACCTTGTTACAGTAGACGCCACCTTCCACACTTAACTGCAGTCGCGGCACTCCTCTTTCCGCTTTGCTGCCCTCTCTCCTGTTTTTTGCTTTCTCTCCCTCTCTCTACTGGCGACTCCTAGTTTTTTCAGGGATGCCCTCCTCCTGCATACAGCAAATCCATTTCTTGTTGACGTGTGGCCCCTCCCATACCTTTGGTGCGTGCACTGAGGGGCAACTTGCCAGGGCATTATTGGCAGCTGCCACCTTCCCTTATTTTCTACAACCTTCAAGCCTTAATTTTTATATTAAGCTTAATTCATTTAAGGCTGTTCACACTGCCTTAAGTCACATCCCATAAATACCATTCATGCTATTTATCCTTTGCCCAGATGGCATTAGCCCTCATTCCTACCATAGAGCACCACCTATCATAAGGTCGTTTCCCACTGGTAGCCATACACACTGCTGCAATGAAAAAAAGCTTCAAACCTCGAGCACCTGCTCCCAAAAAAAATGCATGTACTAGCCTACTACAAAACTATCCACTTTGTACACTTGCCAGGGTATTCAGGGCAAAGTCTTTTACATGCAATGCATCCCATATGTACACAAGCCCAAAACACCTTTACAAAGTTTTGCCTAACAACGTCATCCTTGGTGAAACTTGGATACGTGACTCGTTGTATTCAATTATCTATGTGCAAACAGTCACCTTGAATACTCCTGAAGGTATTGTACGATTGCTATTATGGGAGAAAGAGACCTTGGAAGAGCTTGAATACGTGACTCGTTGTATTCAATTATCTATGTGCAAGCAGTCACCTTGAATACTCCTGAAGGTATTGTACGATTGCTATTATGGGAGAAAGAGACCTTGGAAGAGCTGGAACTTCCAACATATCTTACTTAAAAGATCCCTTGGATTCTGGTTGGATTGGAACTTTCCAATAAAATCACCACAGCTCAAGCACAACTTTATCCAATATACAAGAAAAGCTGGCAGTGAAGCCGTGAAGGGACACGTCGACATGCAGAGAAGAGCGAAGGTGATGGTGTCGACGGGCAGCGGAGCAGTGAAGGAGAGAGAGCGTTGAAAGCAGAGTGAAGCAGGGAGATGGAGTCGACTGCAGTGGAACCGTGAAGCAGATAGAGAAGTCTCCAACTGTAAAAGTGAAGAAGAGAGACTGCTGTCGTGGAGATGTGGAGAGAGCCGCCTTTCAGGTGCTGTTATTGATTGCAAACCGTGGCTGGGTCTAGGAGCACTTAAGCAAAAAAGGGAGAGAGTGTGTGTGGTTTTTGTGGGTTACCACCTCCTGGAGTTTCAGGCAAGAGGTGTTGTTTTTTTTGTTGATCAGCTGGCTGGTGTCTGGGATATTCAACTCTGTAGAGATGAAGATCTGTTCTGAAATATAAATCTTGCTCATGCTCTTGGGTCTGGTGTTCTGGGCATGTTTGTATACGTGTGTGGAAGTGTGACACCCTATAAAGACGTAAACAGCTTTACCGCTTCCGTGTCATCACTTTTTGGTGCCTCCACAGAGGAGTAGATTTCCTTTGGTTTGTGAAAGAAGACAGGGGTTTGTGTGAAGAAGATTGAAGATATGGCTCAGGATTTTTCAGAGTATTGGGGATTGCACAGGAGAGTGCAATCAGGTTTCTAGAAAAGATGGAGTTTACAGCCTTGATGAAAGACAGGGCAACCTCGGAGATCCTCTCTCTCAGATTTTGGCTTATTGCTTGCAAGGTGATGCAAAAGCATGGCTATGGATGTTTGTGACTACACACAAGAATGCTCATCAAACAGGATCCTGAGTACCGTGTAGTCAGAGCTGCATTTTTGGCACAGTTTGTCCATGTGAGGAGTTCGAATGAAGTATGGAAGGAGTTGTGTAACATTCAACAGAAGGATGGTCAGGATGTGGATCAGTATCTGATAGAGTTTGGTACACTGTGGAGTCTATGGTGTGAGGCTTTGATTCTTGAAGTACCCCCATAGATGATAAAGAGAGACCGGTTTGTGGTTGGCAACCCTCCGTCTGAAGGTGGAGCTGAAGAATCTGGATAGCTTTGAGGAGGCTATCAAAGTAGCTCGAGAGAAGGAGTGAAAGGTGAAGCGTCTGAGGCAGATGGGAATACAGGAAGAGCCGAAGAAGTTTGTGAAGATGCCAGAGATTGAGAGTATACATCCTGAAAAAGGAGCTGCTATTGTTCCTGAACAGGAGGACACTTTGAAGAGGGACATACATGATGCAGTGGAGCTCATGAAGTCTCTAAGTTTGAATTGGAAGCAGGTGGAAAGGGAAGAAGCCGAGGTGCACCAAATAATAGAAGAGATAATATATCAACAGGTGAAGGGAATATGGGAGGAACAGGGAGAGGACGGGGCTATTATTTAAGCAATGTCCAATGTTGGAATTGTGGGGAGCGGGGACATATCAATCCTCAATGTGACAAACCGCCCAGAGCAAATGTATCCTGTGATGCAGAGGACTAATGATAGATCGGGGGATCCCAGTGTTGAAGTAAAAGATCCAAATCAACCCTCTACCAGTGGAGTTAAATGGGAAGATAAAGGAAAGGGACCGGCTCTCACAGCCTGATAGGAGTAGAGGCCATTCCAGAGATTATGCCTGTGGCACAAAGAGGACGAGAAGTACAATGGCAGAACCTGAACCATCTTCCAAGAAAGGAAAACATGTCCAATTTGATATAAGCCCTCAACCAGAGAAGAAGAAGAGGAAGCCAAGAAGACATTATAAAACTTCAGATTTGCATATTGGTCAAGGTCAGGAGGAGTATACATTGATGCGAGATTTAAAGGGAAGGGTAGCCAATATAACTTTTGCCCAATTGCTTGGATTATGTCTGAAGCTCAAGAGAGAGTGGAAAAGGTTGGCAAATCCGAGGAAAGCAAATGAGCAGGAGCCCACACAAGGTGAAATGGAGCTGATGTCTGTGGAAGACCTTCCTCATATTTGTCCATCGGTGCTTGGTGTGGAAGTGTGAGTGTTGGAGAAGCATATGTAGATGGCAGTGCACAAATCAGTGTAATGACTCAGTCCTGTATGGAGAGATTGGGGTTAAAGCTCAATGATAGTTCAGATTTTAGGCTCCGTTTGGCGAATCATGCAAAAGTGAAGTGTATGGGTATATGTACAGAAGTGCCAGTGACTGCTTTTGGTGTTGTTTGCAGCATAAATTGCCACATTATGCCGGCCGATTTGGGAGCTTATCCACTGATTTTGGGCAGACCTTGGCTCAGACAGGTGGGTGCCATCCAAAATTAGAGAAGGGGGACTATAACTGTACATAATAAGAGAGGAAGAGCCAGGAAGTTCAATATGAGTAGTAAGTGGGAAATGAAGAGTGAGCCTGAAGAAACAAGTGCTGATGAGTATACAGATAGTGAAACTGAGGAAGAAAGTTCTACTTCTGATGATGAGAGCGAGGTATCATTTTTAATGAAAGAAGAAAATGAGCATGTAATGCAAACTGAAGAGAAGTTAAGGGAGGAAGAAGAAAGCAAACTTGAAGATATGGACAGTCTGATGCAGCCTCCATCACCCAGTACAGAGAAAGAGAAGCTGTTTTACAGGGCATGCTGAATCCTAAATTACAGCCAGTGGAAAAAGAAGAGTATATGAAGGTAATACATAAATTTCTAGATTTGTTTATTACTTCATATGAAGAGATCCGAGGATTCAAATGTGAACCAATGCCTATAGTATTGAAAGAGGGTGTGAGGCCAGTGTTTCAAAAACTGAGGTTCAAAAACTGAGGAGGATAAATAGAGAGCTATTGCCTATATTAAGAGAGTAGTTGAGTAAGTTGTTAAACTGAGGTTCAAAAACTGAGGAGGATAAATAGAGAGCTATTGCCTATATTAAGAGAGGAGTTGAGTAAGTTGTTAAAAGCAAGATTAATTTATCCAGTAGATCACTCAGATTGGGCAAATCCCAGTGGTCTTTACTCCAAAGCATACAAGTGGGTGGAGGGTCTATATTGATTACAAGCCTTTGAATGCTGCAACAAAAAGCAATCACTATCCTCTACCATTCATTGATGATATTTTGGACAAGGTAGCTGGATATGAGAGATATAGTGTATGTGATGGCTTCTCTGGGTACTTTCAGATCTCAATTGCTGAGAAAGACCAGGCTAAAACCACTATCATTACACCGTGGGGTTGCTTCTGTTACCGAGTAGTACCATTTGGTTTGAAAAATGCACCCTCATGGTATCAGAGGAACACTGATAGAGTACTTGCACCTCTTACAGATCATTTTGTGAGAGCCTTTTTGGATGATATATGTGTATATAGTTCTCAAAAGGAGCATGGTAATAAATTGGAGCAAGTGTTTTCTAAAATGGATGATGTAGGTGGACAGCTGAATCCAAAGAAGTGTCATTTAGGATATTCAAAAGTGAAGCTGTTGGGGCATATGATATCTCCAGAGAAGATAAAAGCTCTTATCTTATTATCTGCACCATCAACATCCAGACAGCTGTGCTGCAGACTTTTGTCCAGAAGGTAAAATATATGGCAAGATTTGTTTCTTTAATGTCTCAATTGCTTTACCCTCTTCAGCAGGCTATGAAGAAAGAACCATTGCAATGGAATGAAGAATGCGAGGAAGTGTTTGAGAAAGCAAAAGAGATATTGGGAGGTATTTCCAGTGTAAAAGCCCCAGATTTCTCTCAGGTCTTCTATGTGAATCCTTCTTTTGGTCCGGATGTAGTTGGAGCAATCTTAATGCAGAGAGGAGATGAATCTAGATATATGAAACCTGTGTATTATGCAAGTAGAGTGAAGACGGAAGGAGAGAGGAAATATACTGAGGCTGAATTGGTTTTGTCAAGTCTGGTGTATGCTTGCAGGAAATTCAGGTCATATCTCCTGATGAGATCATTTGTGGTTTTGACAAACTATACTCTACCCCCTCAGTTGGTGAATGGTACTTCACTCTCAAAAGGTATGATGCGATGGTTAGTGGAGCTTCAAGAATATGATTTCTCATTTTTGATTGAAGATACTTGCAAGGCAACTCTGGCAGATCTTCTAACATATAAGGAAGCCCGATCCTGGTGAAGGAAGTGGATTCAAAGATAGAAAAAGAGGAACAAATTATCATTCTCGGAGCTTATGTTTTATTCTTTGATGGTTCGTATAAGAGGAGTATACATCAGGCCACCGGCGGCGGCGGGGGTTATATAATCCAAGATTCAGAAGGCGGGCTGATTCTAAAGAATGGGATACATCTGGAAGCTGAAAGTAACAATGAGGCTGAATACACAGCATTGTTTCAAGGGCTGCAGGCTGCTTTAAAACAGAAAATTCAGAAGTTAATCATAAAGGGAGATTCTCTATTAGTAGTAAAGCAGGTTTTGGGTAAGCAAAGAATCCGAGATTAAAAAAATGTCTGGCTGATGTTAGAAAGCTGCTACATCAATTTGCAGCATGGAGTATTCAACATGTGCGACGGGAGGAAAATCATATTGCACATGAGTTGGCCCAGGAGGCAATTAATCAAGATCCAATAATTGCAAAAATTGAAGAGCCATTATATAGAGGGAGGGAATACGTGGTGGATTACTTACTCTTAGGTCGCTTGCCTGAAGAGCTCAAAAAAGGCCAAAAGTATCATTTTATCAGCAAAAGTAAACATTATATCATGATTGGAGATGAATTATACATGCAAGGAGCTGATCAGGTATTGAGGAGAATTCCCTGCAGGGAGGAAATTTATTATATTCTATCTTCAAATCATGAGGGAGCATGTGGAGGTCATTATGCATTTAAGATCACCTTGTAGAAGATATTACTGGAGGGTTATGTATGGCCTTCCATCTAGAAGGATATTCAGCACTGGTGCAGGTCTTGCCATGAGTGCCAAAGAATGGGGAGGAGAATCTTAAAAATGGAGCCGAGAAATATCATGTTGGTATATGACATTTTTGAGAGATGGGGAGTGGATGCAGTTGGACCACTTCCCAGGACGGCCAGAGGAAAGTGTTATATGCTTACTGTGGTGGACTACCTATCACAATGGGCAGAAGTGAAGGCAGTGAAGAGAGTAGATAGTAAAGAGGTGGCTGATTTTGTGTATGAACATATATGCTGCAGATTTGGTATTCCTCTAGAGATATTATCAGATAATGGTCCTGAATTTCGAGGAGAGATAGTTGACCACTTATGCAGAAGATTGAACATCAACCACAAGTATTCTACTCCTTATCACCCTCAGTGCAATGGCTTGAATGAAAAATTCAATGGTGAATTTAAGCTGATGATAACCAAAATGACAGAAGGCCATATCAAGAATTGGGATATAGAGATGAATCGTGTATTATGGGCATACAGAGTTGCAGTAAAATCTGGTACACAATTCTCACCCTTTCATTTAGTTTATGGGAAAGAAGCACTCATGCCTATTGATGTGGAAATTCCAGCTTTCAGATTTTTGGTTGAAGAAGGGTATGAACCTATTAACTGTTACAGAGAAAGATTGCTGGCCTTGCAAATAGTCCAATTAGACAGAGAGCTAGCATTTGATCACTATACATCTATGCAATTGAAAAGACAAGAGAAAGAGAATGAGAAAGTGAAGCAAAAAGAAATCGAAGAGGGTGATCTGGTTCTCAGGTATAATAGCAAGCTGGATAGTACTTTTCATACTGCATTCCAGACAAAGTGGGAAGGTCCGTATAAAGTTGAGAGAAAATTTGATAATGGGAGTTATCAGCTAGCTGATTTGGATGGAAAAAAGCATAAAAGGAGAGTGAATGGTTTATTTGACTGAAGAAATATTTTGCTCAATTGATGTTAGCCGTGAAAGAAGAAGATCAGGAAGCTTGTGATGCATGCCAGGAGGTTGTGGAGAGTACATAGGAAGATCTAAATATTTCGTCCCTATTTGTACAGCTGCTGGACATGAATGTCTCAACAGAAGTAGGGGGGTTGCTAAATATTTGTGGATAAAAATAGAGGCTGATAATGTGTACATACTGTGCAAAGTACTGAGAGTGTCAGGAAATATGTAACTAGTTTGGGGTCAGCTTTGAGTTTTATTTGAGATAAAATGTGCTGAGTAAGAGAAGTAGAAGCACAACCATCAGTATTGATGAAATAATGGATGCAACCCTTGAGTTCATTTTGGAAAGGTATTGGTACCAGTATTGATGAAGCATATGAGGGAATTGTAGAAAGGGCACTCTAAGCATTGTGGCCACCTTTTGGGCTTAATAAAAATAATTAAAAACAAATATTAATGTGGCCATCTTTTTGAGTAGCCACCTGGCTGTGCGCGCTGCAACCAACACTTTCGCCAGCACACACCGGCACGAGAGGATTGAGGAAGGGAGAAGTTTCCAGAGTAGCGACCGAGAGAGAGTGGTTTTAAAAAAGAAGGGAGAGCTGAGACGAGAGAGCAGCAGAGAGGTCATCGCAGTAGAGAGAGAGAGACGAGGGCGGTTCTGTAGGAGAAAGGTCGTCTGCAAAACAGGGAGAGAAGAGGCTGGTGCCGACTTGTGAGGGAGCTGCCTGGGAAGCAAGGCGCCAGGAGTTCGCTGTGGCTGTTGGGTTGGCGACAGAGAGACGTCGACAGAATCAGCAGGTCGAGGATACAGAGGGACCTAAGAGGTGCTGCTGCAATGGCTGGGTACGCGGAGCATTAGGCAAGGACGTAAAGGTGTTGGCTGTAGCTGCTATGCTGAAGACAAGTGGAGGACGTCGATAGGCTGGAGAGCCAGGTTTTTGGGTCGGTGGTAGCGCAAGCGAAGAGAGAGAGAGAGAGAGAGAGAGCCGCCTCTGGTTGTGGTAAGAGAGAGAGCTGAAGAGAGAGCTGGTGGAAAAGCTGGCAATGAAGCCGTGAAGGGACACGTCGACATGTAGAGAAGAGCGAAGGTGATGGTGTCGACGGCAGCAGAGCAGTGAAGGAGAGAGAGCGTTGAAAGCAGAGTGAAGCAGGGAGATGGAGTCGACTGCAGTGGAACCGTGAAGCAAATAGAGAAGTCTCCAACTGTAAAAGTGAAGAAGAGAGACTGCTGTCGTGGAGATGTGGAGAGAGCCGCCGTTCAGGTGCTGCTATTGATTGCAAACCGTGGTTGGGTCTAGGAGCACTTGAGCAAAAAAGGGAGAGAGTGTGTGTGTGGTTTTTGTGGGTTACTACCTCCTGGAGTTTTAGGCAAGATGTGTTTTTTTTTTGTTGATCAGTTGTGGCTGCTGGTGTCTGGGATATTCAACTCTGTAGAGATGAAGATCTGTTCTGAAATATAAATCTTGTTCATGCTCTTGGGTCTGGTGTTCTAGGCATGCTTGTATACGTGTGTGGAAGTGTGACACCCTATAAAGGCATAAATAGCTTTACCGCTTCCGTGTCATCACCGGCTCTCTTATTCTTTTACTTTATACTGTCGAGCGATGATCTAGAATTCGGCCTTCCAGCCTCTACATGGTGGGCAAAAACCTACGGGACCATACACCTCATCGTCAGCCGCCGCTGGCGAGGACTCAAGTCAGCCTGTCACCCTCTTAGGCTCTGTCGCTCGATCCTCCCGGCCCTCAGAGGGATGTCTACGCACTAGGGTGGGCTTATTCACCGCACTAGCCTAGGCTCCCAGAACTAGACAACATCATAATCTCTCACCTCAATCGACGAACCTTATTCTCCCAATGGTATAAGGGATACCTTGGGCCAATCTCGGGCTTTACTAACGTCTCCGCCGTCCGGCTACATAAGCACAAGAACGGGGCAGCGTCAAGGTAGGGAGAAGTTATACCTGTACCTTAATTTAACCAAGATAACAATCCATTTACTCAACTAAACCATAGGACTAGAATCCATGTTACCTTCTTAAGAAAACAATCCTTTTCACAAAGATTTTAGCATTTCGACTTGAGATTGTGATAAGACATTCTTTATTAAGGCATATGCTGATGTTTAAAAGAATATAAACTTTAACTAGTAAATCAATCAAATAGATCACTATTAACAATTAATAGAGAAGCCAGGGCCATACCTCAACCCCTAAGAATGATATATAATTGAAAATATATATGTATATATATATATATATACCTTATAGAAATTTATCGTTTGTCGTTGTCTTTGATTTAATAAGAGTTTCAAAACTTGATATATGAGAATAGAGAGTCTTCTAATACCTTCTCTTACGAATTAAAATCATCTGCCGATCATCCCCAATGTTTATCCCCTCTTACTCGTACTCTAACTTTTCTCTCTTTTGAAGGTCTATGGCAAAATAGCCTTCTCTTGCAGGGCTATGGCATACTATTCTTTCTTTAAAAGAAAATCTATGGAGTTTTTGGTCTCTTCCTCTGAAAGACCATAGCAATCTAACCTTCTCTTCTAAGAGATTAGATAAGAATGAAGGGATATCTATATCTCAATCTCTAGGATTACCTTGATGCTACTTGCTACCTTCTTACAGTTTTCCCTGTATAGAGACCCTGACAGAAGCAACAAATTGTTTCGGCCATAACTCTTTAATAAGAACTCAGAATATGGTCATATAGCTAGTCAAAAGAACCGGAAGTCATCTAGTCTACAAGCCATCATGGGTAGAATAGGTAAAAACGTCTGTATATAGCCACAAACGCACCATCTTTAGAAACGCGTTGCTTTTCCACATTTTTAGTATGCATGGACTCTAAATACGTAAAAGTACTCTAAATACGACCTCCTATCACCTAAATTTGAATTTCTATTTTTGGAGATACTTATTTCTTAATAGAACTATTCTTGTCTTCTTGTTTCTTTTAGGATTTTTGGAGCTAATATTTTTATTCTAACACTTTCCTAATGTTTCTAGCCTTATTGTCTCACTCTTCTCTAAGTGCACTCTCTTTCCTTATTGAAATCTATATTAGAAGAGACACATACATACATGGCTTGGGAGGGACCTTACATGTTGTGTAGGACCTATTCCTTCTTTCTTCTACCCATGTGCTTTTTATGTTTTTATGTATATTTAGGTATTCTAATGAAGCAAATATACATGAAGTACAAGGATTGAGTCATATGGACTCTTATTGAATTGCTTTGTGTTAAAATAGCCACTTGTGGTGAGGAGGATTGAAAGAACTACGTTGACTTGCGAGGCTAATATAGATATCTTCACTAAGGAATGAAGATCATTGATTTGTGAAGATGGTTTTGTCGTTTCAGAGATGTACTTGGAAGTTGTCCATGGTGAGGCTTTGGTGCAAATATTCTCCAATGCATGAGTATGGATATGTACTCATGGACCATCTGCTACATTAATTTGGCCAAAAGAATAGTAAGCTATAAGCTTAACAAATATATAATGGCTATTGAAGATAGTTGGAAAAGTGTTAATGTGTGAGATGGCTTAATCCGTTGATGTGGCTTAAATCATGAAAGTGCAGGTTCTTAAGCCATGAGACTGTTAATTCGTGCAAGACCTGAACTTATGAGATTGCAAGTTTTTTGATCATGAAGGGATATTCTATGAAATGGCCTAAACCCGTGAAAGTTAATCCCGTGAGATGGTGTTTCCATGAAAGTGCAGGCCGTGAAAGTTAATCCCACGAAATGGAATTTCGTGAAAGTGCAAGCCGTGAAAGGGTAATTCCGTGAGAGTGCAGGTTTTGACCTCGTGAAGTTGTAGGTTTTGACCTCATGAAGTTGTAGGTCTTGACCTCGATGGTTTTTTATTTTAATTAATTTGATGGGTCAACGAGGGCATGACTTGCGAGCAACAGGTTCTTGTGCACTTATTTTTCACATCCAGAGGAGTAACAAGAGCTGTGCGCTTTTGCTGCACAGGTCATAGCTAGGGACTTGCCGGGCACCGTATGCGAGCCACGAATGGCTGCAAGTATGGAAGGAAGCTCAAAACAGAATGCAAAAGGTGTGTCACTCACCGCTTAACTGCCGCCTTGAAGAATTCCCGCGTCGCAACTTTGAAGGAGGAGCCGCCGTCGTCGCCGCTCTACTGCCTCTCCGCCGCCGTGCCGCTACACAGTGCTCGATCGCTCTCTCACTCTCTCTCTCTCTCTCTCTCACACACACGCAGGAGAAGGAAACCAAAGAGATAAGGCAAGAGCACTCTTGTATTCACAACACATGAGAATGAGGATTTTAGGGTTACATTTGACTCTTATAGGTGACTTGGCCGTTCACACTTGGGTGCCCATACATGGCCGGCCGATCCTAACCCTTATCCTACTGACATTCAAGGTGCGCCTCTCATCGGCGATCACCCAATCCCTTTATCCTTAACATATGGTGCCGACAAGCCCGGCCCATGACTCAGAATATTTAAATAAATGATGTAAAACATAGTACGTCTCAATGTCCGTTCATGGGTTAACATGCCCCCCTTTCTGATGTAGATTCCGTCCTCGGAAGCTATGGTATGGTAAGCTTGATAGGGTTGTTGTGGTGGACCATCTGCAAAATAGGAAAGTAGAGTGAAAGTATGCTAGAATTCAAAAGATATAAAGTGTGTAAATTCAAGCATGTTAAACCACAATGGATGTTGCTATGAGAACTTAGTTTAAGGGTCACATGAATGAGCTAGTGTAGCAAATTAACATGAGTTTGAAATTATTGAAAGTAAATCAAGAGTAAGCAAGGTGTCAAAGGTTAATCAAGGTTTATAACTGGCCTAAGTCAAGGAAAATAACCAAGCTTAATAAATAAACAGATGACCACACTGTGTCTACTCTAAGAACAAGTTAATACCATAAGACTTGGGACACAAGAAACATCAGAGTTACAGGAGCTTTTTGCCTTCTTTTTTTTTTTAAATGCACGTGACAATTTTTACACACAATGACGACCTTCCTAAGGCAAAACTAACATCGATCCTGGTACCATGTTTAACACAAGGCATTATCCAGGAATCTATTAGCTCACTTTAGGCAAAGCTACCCCCTACCAACCAAGGCATCGGTCTGGAGTAGAATACTCCTCGCCTACCAAGTATCAATAAGTCGATAGGCCAGCATTAAAGCACATCATAGACTTGTATTGCCATTTATTGTAGGCTTTTTTTTTTAAATCTATTTCTTTTGATCTTCGCTCCTGAACTATAATTTGTCTTGCATCCTTTCGACAAAGGGGTAATAGCTATGTCCTAGAGGTCAACACACACATGGCCAGGTGTCAAACATTAAGATGGTTTGATCCTAGACCTAAGACAATCGTATTCCAAAGTTAACTAAAGACGTCATGCTACCTAGGAATATTTCCAATAAAGTTAAGCTCATTAATGATTTACACTAGCATGCAAGCAACTTCAAAAACTAAGTAGTACATTGACAATTTCCATGTGGTCATGCATTATAGTTTATGCAATTGATTGAACAGTAAAAACGAAAGAGAGTGGGTATGGAAGAATTACACCTATAATTGGAGATCTCCTTGATTTGACGAGACAGCTTGCAATTTGATGTAGATATATTTTGATGAACGTTGCGGCAGTCTCAGGACTTGAAAACGAACCCACCTCAAACTTTTCAACCTGTACAATCAACTAACAAGCACTATACCTCGAGAGGCACATCAGTGTGAAAATTTCAAGACTTGTTTAAGGAATCTAAACTAGAAAAAACTTGAAAACGCTAGCCTACCTACCAGTCACCACACTACTACTGAGGATACGGTAAGAGGATGTTGTAGAGTCCTGGCTCTAGCCCTAAGGCTAAGCCTCTATCCGCATCATCCAAACAAATAAAGTCAACCTCAGTAGTGCCATGAGTTTCATCCGTCCACTCATCATTGTCAGATATTTCCTTTTCATTTTTCCATCCACATAAACTCATCAAAAATGTAACCATGCGAGGATAGTCATCTTGTGGAAAAGGAAAGCATTGGGCTATCGGGGATATGTCCTCTACGGAGTAGGGGTCAGTCATGGTCAATAGGCGAATTAGCCATTCTAATTCCTCAATATTTTCCTCTCTGGCTAGTACATCTATATGATCCCATTCAGTTTCAGTTACAGGATAGCACATGTGGAATATTTGAGAAAGGTACAGATGATACCTCTCACCAAAGGTAGGAGTGGATGAAGTGTATGATGATCGGGCATCTGCCATATCTGCAAACACAGATATAGCATCAGTAGGTTTATGACAGGACAATCTAGTTCTTGATTGTATACGGATATTTCTCTTGTTTTTGTGCTCTTGCTCTTCTACTATTTTTTGTTTTTCTTTTTTTAAAATATATGAAGCTATATATATACATCCCCTTGAATTTGGCAATTACATGGTCAGGGGAGAAGGTTATAAGGAGGAAGCATTAGAATGTCGAGCGTGAGTACATGCTCCCCCTTTCCTTGGGTAGATCATATTATTTGCAATGATGTTGCAGCCTCTTGGAACCAATTTGTCCAGCAGGTCATAGGTTGTGATGTGGGCAGATAGCTTTTTATGACCCTTGTGGCCACATCCAATTGCAGAGATGGTAGTGTACACTCCCATTGACGAATGGAGGAAATGGTTTCCGACGATACTATTACAAGGGGAGACGTAGACTCATCGGTTTTTTGTTGGGTGTTGACAAGAGTAGGTGTAGAGCATGTAGAAACTTCTATATGAGTGTGTGCCTGGCATGAGGAGCTAGAAGCTTCATGTGGCTCCCCCCTTCCTGAGCTAGGTGGTAATGATCGATATCGTTTGGGAATCCAAACTAACTCTAGAAGTGGTGCGGAGCACTCTATTACCTTTCCCTTACCACGGTCTTGAATTGTCATTGGGGTGGTAACAATTGGTTTGTAAGGTTTTGGGATTCAGCTTATATATAGGGACCCAAATCTGGTCATTCCCCTCGTAGTACCCTTGGGCTACTAATAATTTTTTAGGGATCCATCGTGATGTTACATTGCCCTTTCTCGGGTGGGTAGCTGCTTTCCTTTTACGAGGCTTCTTGGTGGCTAAACGAGATTGAGCAGGGGAAGTAGCTGTTAACGAAGCTTTGGGGACCCATTTATATGTACTCTTTGGCATAGTAAGCGAAGCTTTAGGGACCACCTTGCCTGTTTCCACTCTTGGCATTGAAGCGTTAGAGGGGTGGCCAACAATTGAAGATGGTTTTGCCACTGGGCTTTGTGATTTTTCATTATCTAATATTTGAGTGGATGACTTAGGTGCGGGATTTTGAGCGGTTAGACCTAGTGTTGGTTCTTGCGTTGTGACTTGCCTGGTTGCCCAATCGATATTGCATTTGGTGGCCATCATCCATTTGCGCCCTAAGATTACAGTCCCTTCCATGGTACCAGCAGGCATAACCAAAAAGCTTTGAATTATGGTTCCCTTGTCTCATAGGCAACCGGAGTGTGCAGAATTCCTGAGACAGGGGTTTTCTTCTTGTTGATTCCTTGAACTTGGATAGAACTCTTGGATAAAGGTGGTTTTCCCAGTTGACACCACATGCCATATGATAGCAAATTATGTTGAGCTCCTGTATCCAATAATGCATTATACAGCACCTCCCCGTAAGGACTCTGTAACTCAATTGGGTATCTTAGAGGTGGGTCAGATTCCCGTGCATCCTCCTCTGCTTCCTCGAAAAATACTTGCGTAATTCCCAAGTTGGCTTCTCGTTGTCTCCTAGCACGCTGTTGACGTTCTTTGGCTTCGACTCTCGCTTGTATCTTTTTAAGCTCAGCTTGTATCGTTGGGGTTTCTTGTATCGTTGGCATTCATCGCAACCCTTCACAAAGAGTGATGCGTCTTGGAACATAGTGGGCCACCAATACCCTGATTGTAAGATCTTTCGCGCAGTTAAGTCTCCTGAGAAGTGACCACCGGCTACGCCCATATGTGCCTCTTGCAAAATGTATAGATACTCATCTTCTCGGGCACAACGCCTAAGAACGTCATCCTTTCCTTTTTTATAAAGAGTCCCAGCTGTTAGGCAATAGGGTTCGCATTCTTTAATCAGCTTTTGAGCTAGATCTTTACGAAGCTCCTTGGGTGGGAAGCCATTAACCAAAAAGTTAACAATCTTCTCACTCCATTCAGGCATTGTCTCCACCATGAATAGGGAAGTGTCAGGTAAGTCATCATCAACTCCCGTAGGAGCCTCACCATTAGGTATGCGAGACAAATGATCAGCCCCATAACATGTTTTTTGCCAGGTCTCACAACAACAATGAAATCAAACTCAAGAAGAATCAATAGCCATCGTGTGATTCTTCCTGTGGAACATGGTTTGTTTACCAGATACAACAATGCTTGATGATCTACATAGAAAACAAACTTGGTGGCAAGGAGGTAATAACGAAATTTCCTTACTGCATATATCATTGCCAACCCTTCTCGCTCCGTAGTGGTGTAGTTCATCTCAGCATCGTTCAACTGGCGACTGGCAAAGCTAATGGGGTAGTCTAGCTTGTGTTCTCCAGGTTGAGTTAAAACACACCCAATAGCAAAGTTTGATGCATCAATATGCACATGGAAGAGTAAATCCCAGTTAGGCATTCTCAAGATTGGAGCACTCACCAAGGCTAATGGGGTAGTCTAGCTTGTGTTCTCCAGGTTGAGTTAAAACACACCCAATAGCAAAGTTTGATGCATCAATATGCACATGGAAGAGTAAATCCCAGTTAGGCATTCTCAAGATTGGAGCACTCGCCAAGGCCTTCTTTAATAGCTCATAGGCACAGTCACATTCTTCGGTCCAAATAAACTCGATGAGAAGCTTATACAATGGTCGAGCTATCTCGGTGAAGAAGAGAATAAACCTTCGATAATAACCAACGTGGCCCATAAAGCGTTGGACTCCCTTGTAGTTGGTGGGTGGGGGTAATTCCAGAATGACCTTGATTTTACTCTCGTCAGTGGAAATCCCATTTTTGGACACTATATGCCCTAAGATAACTCCGTGTTTAACCCAGAATTGGCATTTGAAAGGATTCAAGGAGATGCGATATAATCTACACCTTTCAAATATTTTTCGTAAACACATCAAGTGCTCGTCCCAAGAGGAATGAACACAAAGATCATCTAAGAAAGCTTCACAGAAGTCCCTTAGATATTCCTTAAAGGCCGTGTTTATCAATCGTTAGAATGTTGCAGGTGCATTGGTCAAATGCTGTTTTAGCTTGGTCCTCGACTGCAATTATGATCTGATTGTAACCCGAGTACCCATCTAAAAAGCTATATGCCTCCTTGCCTGCCACTCTTTCAAGCACATGTTCAGAATATGGCAAGGGGTAATGATCCCTTCTGGTGGCTGCATTAACCTTTTTGAGATCAACGCACACTCTGAGTTTCCCATTCTTCTTTGGTTGGTGACCTCAACCAAATTCAATGGCGTAATCTTGGGTGCATTAGGATTATGTGGACATTGAGCGATCAAATGATCTATGCCACAACGATTACATGTAAGTACCGGCATTCCCGATGTGCTCCCTTGATTTGGTTGCATCTGAGTAGAGATCTTCTGTAGCCTATTAGGGCACTCTGCTACACGATGCGGTCCACCACACTCGTAGCATTGAAGAGGTGGTCTCCTCGCCAAGGTATTAAGGTTTTGCCCCCTTGTGGCGAGAGCAGCCACTTGATATCCAGGCTTAACTTGCCCGAAATGATCCTCCATGTAGTACTGGGGAATCATTTCAAACGTATCAATCCCGTATGGAGCAGTGGGGTCTATCTCCTCTTCATAATCCCCACATGCACTATGTGACTCACAACCCATCTGGTTTATTGGGGTTATCCTTGGATGTGGAGGTTGTGGTCCTAGCACTGGCGGTGGTAACGGCACAGACTGGACTACATTCAGGTTCCTTGGAACTATGTGCTGTGACGATTGCTCGACAGGTTGTACAGGCATTAGCGCGGGTACTTGAGGTGTATTTGACCAAGCTAGTGGTGCCTGGTTTGCCAACATTCGCTTAAGTACTAGGCAATCCTTAGATTGATGGCCGTACTTACCACATGCATTGCAATTCCCATTGAATTTGACTCTGAATGTGGGACATTCACTCGTGCTATGTGGTCCTAAGCACACCGAACACCATTGTTGCTCTCTTCTTGGGTACATATGGCTATTCTGAGGAGCTCGATTACCCCTAAAGTATTCTTGGAGAGCCTTAGTAAGGTCGGTCAGACATTTTAGATATCTTGGGCTCCTTGGCAATAGGTTTTACCGTCATTGGCTCGTGCCCAGATACTTGCGAACTAACGGATTTTGTTTTTGAAGACACCTTTTTACCTGCAATCATCAAGTTGTCTTCTAACTGGATTGCATTGGCAGTGACTGCTTCCCACGTTGTAAGACCTCTAATGACTAGGCCATTGTAAATGTCCTCGTGGCGCAATCCTCGAATGAATCTATCGACAAGGAGTTGGTTGTTACTGAAGCGTTCATCGGGAGTGCAGCGAGAATTTAGATGCTTCAATCGACTTATAAAGTCTCTCACTGACTCCCCTTCCTCGCGCTCAGCTTTTGGGAGTTGAGATGCTACTCCCCAAAGCACACCCTCGCGTATGTATTCTTTCAAGAACAATCTCTTGAGAGGGGTAGTGAGTGCGCTCTTCAACCCTTAAGGTTCGATACCAATCTCCGGCCTTCCCACTCAAGGTTAAGCCTAAGGCTTTACACTTATGCAGCTCATTGTGCTCTTCCAAGGAATCACACACGTATTCAAAGACTTCAATGTGCTTGCTAACGTCCTCGTTACCACTTTCCCAATTTTCATTGAGAAATATCCCATCTAGACTTGGTGTGCCAAACGGTTCTCTTGAAGTGGACGCAATGTCACTTCTTATGGATTGGCTTCTAGGGACCTCTACTTTAGGAAGAGCATCGGAATGTGGTAGCTCAGTAGGGCCCTCATTAAACGAAGTGGGTAGAATATCCACATGGACACTCTTTGGGAGGGTAGGGTCTACATAAGATGTGAATGGTGAATCTACTACCCCTCCTTCTTCAGTTACTTCGCTTGTCGCATGCTCAGAGCGTGTAGCTCTACTAAAGGTCTCTATTAGACGACTAAACATGCTAGATCCGGGTTGTGGGGCCCAACCTGGCATGTTTTGGCTTGTCTCCTCAGGGTTCTTGGTAGGGTGCCCTTCCATGGCTTCTGAGTCGGAGGACGAGTCACTATCCACTATTCGTGGATCTTGGGTTGCACTCCCTTGGGTTCCAACGAAGGCCAAGATGCCAACGTGGAGGGATGGTGTGAGCCTGCGTAAACTGAAATGCTTTCTAGTGGCTCAGGCTCTAGCACCTGACCAGAACGTAAATGCATGTGACGTGGTTACCCTACGTGCATTGGTAACTACCCTTGAAACTCACACAAGTGGTTTCTTAGGTGTTTCGCACCCCGTTTTTACTTGTTTTTAGATTGTTTTGAACTCGTTTTTGACTCCCTTACTTACGGTCAAACTTGGGCTAGGGCGTGTGATAGCTCGAAACGAGCGTATCGTTTAAAGGGTCCTAGTGTGCTTTACAGCACCGTGTTCGCCTATCTAGAGCTCCTATAGTCCTCAAAACAGTCCGTTTCCTTTGGGGGGAAGGGGCAAAAGCCTATTTGCTTGTGGAGGAAAGGGTGAGGGCTTTATCCCACATGCTCACTTTACTCCTTGGGGAGTGGGCTACATATAGGGCACGACTTCCCATAAGCTCTCACTTGAAAGAAAGCTATGGAGGCTCACTCTCCTATATATATATATCAAAAGACCGAGACCGAGGCCGGGGTCGTGGGTCAATTGGGGTTCTTTCTTTTCAAAAAATTTTTTTCTCCAATTAGAAAATCTTTCCTCTCCACACGTTTGGTTCTTTCTTTAAAAATAAAATTTATTTTTTTTATTTTTTTATTTTTTTATTTTCTTTTTTTTTTTGGAGATAAGTTTTCTAGGGTTTCTTTAGGTTCAGCCTTGGCCGCGGCGCAGTTCGCACACAGCACAGGTCTCTGGGGATTCAGAAATCCCCCCTCCCACGCAGAAAACCAGATAACAGATCACACGCCCACACGCGGAGTAGAAAAATAACAGAAATGCAGAAGACAAATTACAGAAACAGATTGTAAAAATTGGAAACAACTCAACAACAAACACACAGTCGCTTTCCTACAGTGTGTATTAAACTTCACGCAGCACAGCCGAGCTGCAAACTGGAGCTTGGTGTAGGGCAACTCCCCGGCAGCGATGCCAAAAATGTGCGCTTTTGCTGCACAGGTCGCTGGGGACTTGTCGGGCACCGTATGCGAGCCACGAATGGCTACAAGCATACAACCAGGGAAGGAAGCTCAAAACAGAATGCAAAAGGTGTGTCACTCACCGCTTAACTGCCGCCTTGAAGGATTCCCGCGTCGCAGCTGTGAAGGAGGAGCCGCCGTCGCCGCTCTACCGCCTCTCCGCCGTCGTGTCGCTACACAGTGCTCGATCGCTCTCTCACTCTCTCTCACACACACGCAGGAGAAGGAAACCAAAGAGATAAGGCAAGAGCACTCTTGTATTCACAGTGCCGCTACACAGTGCTCGATCGCTCTCTCTCTCTCTCTCTCTCACACACACGCAGGAGAAGGAAACCAAAGAGATAAGGCAAGAGCACTCTTGTATTCACAACACATGAGAATGAGGATTTTAGGGTTACATTTGACTCTTATAGGTGACTTGGCCGTTCACACTTGGGCGCCCATACATGGCCGGCCGATCCTAACCCTTATCCTACTGACATTCAAGGTGCGCCTCTCATCGGCGATCACCCAATCCCTTTATCCTTAACATATGGTGCCGACAAGCCCGGCCCATGACTCAGAATATTTAAATAAATGACGTAAAACATAGTACGTCTCAATGTCCGTCATGGGTTAACAAGAGCATTGTTATTTTGTCCTTGATGCACTCATAAGTCTCTGTGTTGCAGATGTGGGTATTGATTCTTGAATTTGTTGCTCAAATGTTGTCGAGGCAGTAGGTAAGACTGCTGGTTTGTTTGCTTGAACACACAAGCTCTTGTGTAGGTGTTGAATGCACGAGAGTGGTTGAGTGATTTGCTTGTTGTTTCTTGGACCTCCATTCTTGTCAAAGTTGAGGTGAAGCTATTTGGGTTGAAGTCGGTGGTGGTGAGGCTTTCTTCATGTTGTTCGATTTTGGCAACCATATGATGGGATTACCATCATATTATCCTTGTTGGAGCACAAGCATAGGCACCCATCTTCGATGAATATTATGAATTGGTGGTTAATCCGTTTGGTGCTGAGGTTTCCTTTTTTGTGCAAGCTTAGGGGACTTTGTGAAGCGCTTTGGGAATCCAAGCTTTAATATTATCTTGGTAGTATCCTTGTGCTTGTAGTAATCTTTTTGGGACCCACACTTGCTGACTTGGTGGAGTTCTTTGAGGAACTTGCATAGGTTTTTTTGGACGGTGTTTACTTTTCTTTTTCCCCGAGTGCTGTGTTTGAAGAAGGGGCTTTAACTGTCGAGGAACCCAAATTTAAGAGGCACCTTCATAGTAGCCTTGATTTATAAGTAGTTGGTTTTCCACCCACATCTTGATACTATTAAGATACCTTTATTATGGTTGTCTTGGTGGAGTTTTCTTTTGGGTTGATGTGGAAGGTTTGGGGTCTTCCTTGACTTTGGTTTTGGCACTAAGGGTACAGGTTTGAGACTCATGGACATTGTTGACGACCGATGAGATGAGGCTAGAGTCTCTTGTGGAGTGGTTGTCGATATGACAAGGCCTTCGAGCATGTTGACGATGATGAGGCTAGAGTCTCTTGTGGATTGTCAATATGACAAGGCCTTCGATAATGTGGTTGTCTCCTTTGGTGAGGTTTGTCGTGAAGATGCATAGGCTCTGGGGCTTTTCCTTTGAGTTCCTTGTTGTTAGAGATAAATGAATGAGGTGTCGTAACTTCTTCAAGAATAGCTGTTGATTGTGAGGTTGGCATCAAACTTTGTAAGTGAGGATGGGGTTGAAGGAGTAGATGCTCTAACGAAGTCGGTTGTTGATGCATATGGTAGGTCATTGTGTAGAGGGGCTTCTATGGAAGAGGCTTGTAACCTTTTGCATTCAGCATCATAGAAATCCGTTAAAGTTGGATCCTCTTCCTTATAGTATGGTATTGTCAATTTTCTGTCATTGACCATCATGATGACTCTTCCTTATAGTATGGTATTGTCAATTTTCTGTCATTGACCATCATGATGACTCTATCACTAATAAAGCACAGTGGTGCTTAGGCAGCAATAGTCCATTTATGCCCCAAGATCAAATCTACTTCCATCACATCCTCAACCACAAAAAACTTCCAAGTGAGGGGATTAGTTTCAATATACATTGTATGTTCAAAGTACCCCAAACATGGTATGTTCGAGTCTTGTGTTAAGGGAATTCTTTCAAGATAAGCTGTGAGTGTTGGTTGTCCTAACAAATCCCATAGCTGCTGTGAGTGTTGGTTGTCCTAACAAATCCCATAGCTCGAGGGTCATGAGATTGTGTTCTCAAGTTAGATAAAGCTATGCTTGAGCTGTGGTGATTTTATTTAAAATTTCCAATTCAACTAGAATCCTAGGGATCTTTTCAGTAAGATATGTTGGAAGTTCTAGCTTCTCTATGGTCTCGTTCTCCCATAAAACCAATTGTACAATGTCTGCAGCAAGAGTGTTCAAGGCAAGTGTTTGCATGGATCCATCTATTGAATACAACAATTCACCTATCCATCCAAGACGACATCATACTCAAGGGAATCTAGGATAACATGGAATGTAAATTCCATATCTCCACCAATTGTTTGAGTAGTGTAGCTAAAGTAACATGGAACTTCAATGTTTTATCCATTGGTCCTCTTGGAAGACCATTGTTTATGTAGGGATAAGTTTAGGTGACACCCAAGTGTCTATTGTCATGATGTTATGAGACTAGCTCGAGGGCTAATCAATGCGCATTTGCACTTAACATCCTTGCCTTTAGGAAAATCCAACCATATCATGATATAATCTTTAAGAGGAACCATGGATGTTTCAGTTTTTGTTTCAGTCTTAGACCTTGTTTCTGTTTCATATTCCCATTTCTTTCGTCCTCTGTTCTCTTAGCTTTTTCAAGAGTACCCAATGTGTACACTGGCACACTTGGCCCTTAATGAGGTCTGTTTAGAAACTTGCGAATCCTCACAGTCCTGTTCAATGGAGTTCTTTATGTCTTGGTATAACTCATGTTGAGCCCTTAAAGGTGCAAGTGCTCATGTTATGCTGGCTTCACCCCATGAGGGAAGATTATTCCTCCATATGAGGTTTTGAGAGACTGCTTTAATTTTGTAAGGAAATTATCGAATTCTCATGTGCTTTCTCAAGTGTATAATTCGTGCAATTTGTCTTAAATGACTCTTCTGTAGATAGTATGTCTTCCTCTTGATGAAAGGGGAAGCGGTACTCCTCTAGGCTTTGTATTTTGGTTGCTTTTTTAGGATTGGCATTATCAGGCTCAATCATAACCGGTGATCCTGTAAGACATTCAACCAAGCTAAGCATGCTCTCCAGAGCTTGTTTTTTGCATTCCGTATATGTCATATGATCATGATTTTCCATTTGGGGTGGTTGGGTGGGTTCTAGTTTCTTGATTGGTCTATGAGGTGCACTAGGTGACAAATCAGAACTTGTTTCGTCCTCACTTAGTGATGTATTAGAACTTATTTCATTTTCTGACTTTCTTTTTGGATTGTAAGTTTTTCATTATGTTTGCCCATGTGCGACGAGAGTGAATTTTCTTTTGGGCTTTTTTAGCCTGTGTCACACAGATGGGTTTTGTGGTTTGTGTAGTGGCCTTTGAGGTAGATGCTTCTGCATCATATGTAGCTTTCGGCTCTTTTGGATTTATGTCCCCTTTTGGGTTTATGTCCTCCATAGTCTCCTTTTCCCTGTCCTTTAATTCAACCTTGGTTTTGATAGTTTGTTGTCCTTTGTTTTTCTTGGGTTTAGAAGGTTTTGTTTTCTGTTTTTGGGTTGTGCTTTAAAGCATGTTCTTCTACCCATGTTGAGGTATTATCTTTTGCGTTCTTTTGAATGTTTCTCTTGCCTTTGCTTGTAAGTGTGTAAGCATATTCAATTGTACCATGGACAAGTGCCCGTTGCACACTTAAGATGTTAAGAGTTGTATAAGCAACTCGCTGGGCAATCTTAGAACATGTGATCAATGCCACAACGTTCACATATGGTCATAAGTGTCAGTGACTATGGGTATGGAAGTATTCAAAATCATGCAGTCTGCTACCTTGTGAGGTCCATGGCAATAGAAACACTGAAGTGTTTGATTAACTACTTCCTGTGTGAGCAGTTTCTACCCTTTGGACTGTTTCTATTTGGTGTATGGGAGATGGAAGTTTTGAGTCAATTGTGGATGAAGTGACACTTTTTAGTATCATGGTCAAAGGTCTTACAATATATGTAGTATAGAAAAATAGGTGCCTTGTATGCACAATGGGGATTGGGATGGTCGTAGTGATTGCACTCAATAGAAGGCATTTCATCTCTCACTTGTAGAGGCATTAAAGATGTTTGGTTTTGAAGGATCTCATCCTCTCTTAGAGATATCGATTGAAAGCTTTTAAGCAAGGCTGCATAGAATTTGGGGAATGTCAATTTTGAGATCGATCTTTCTTTTACCATTGCTTTACTTGGTTCAGATAAGAAACACCTCATAGTATGATTAGCATGTTATCATCATCTAAACGTATTGCTTTGTTATAACATTGATCGAATGTTTGTATTGGATAAAATAATCAAGTTGTGTAAGCTGGTATTCTTTAAGCCCATCATGAAACATCTCCTCAATTGAAAATCGTTTATTTTTTCCCATGACTCACATCGTGAGTCCAAGAGTTTTATCTGTAGGATAAAGTCTCTAATGGATTCATTTGGTTGACGCTCAATTGAATAGATTTCTTTTGCTGCACTCCATTGATCACCTTGTCTAGAAAAGTCGTGGATAAAGGCTGTTTTCAAGGTTTTGAAGTTGGTCAGCATCAATGTGAAAAACCATCGACTAGCCTTGCCCTCTAAGTATAGGTTCAAGGCATATACCTTGGTGGGACAGTCTTGGTGGGACAGTTGGGATTTCCAAAGGCTTCACATCTTTGTTCAAACATTTGAATGAATTGAACAGGGTCTGTTGTTCCATCGTATTTGCCTATAATTTTGAAAATGTGTACGGCCATATTTCTATATGAGTCATTGAGGCCATATGTGAGTGCTCTTGGTTGGGAGAGACTCATTGAGTCCTTGGGCTACCCCCCTTTCTAGACTAGTCAGTATGTCCAAGGTGTGGGCATCCAGGAAAGAGTTGGTACCTATAGGATTTGTGGAGATGTTAGGTAAGGGACCAAAGCCCGGTGTGGGGATCGGTCGAAGTGACAGGGGTTGTAAAACCCGATGACACGCTTGTTATGGGCATGGCCAATGGTATTGGGAGGTGCATTTGCAGCATAAACCTCAATGGCTCGAAGGTGTCAGCCATTGGTTTCAGTCCTTGTGTGATCCCTAGCAATCCCTCTATCGTTGCCATGTCTGATTACATAATTGCTCCTTAATGAGCAAGCACACGTGTGGTTTTTTTTTTTTACTTTTTATATTTTCTCACAGCCCGTTTACAGCCTCAAGAGGCCTCGCGTACTCTTCGTTGGGTTATAAGAGTGTCCATTTTGCCCTAAATAGCTTAGACACTATGCACAAGTGAACGATCTCTTAGAGATAATTTTTCAAAAAAAGTGTATGCTAGTAACTTCCCATATGGAAGAGGAGGTCCTAAAACCTATTTTTCATTAGTCTCAAGATGAGAAAAAAAATCGAGAATTTTTTCCTTGTTTCGCAGCACGTTTTTAAGAGTTCCAAAAGGAATTTTGAAAAACTCTGTATGAGAGAGTTGTAGTATTTTTGGAGTACAACTTTGTTTCCCTGAGTCATCCGTGATTTTGTCGTTTAGACCCTAAAAAAGTAGCCCGAATATGGTTCGTCGTCGTTTTGGCACTGATTTTTACGATTTTTCGTGGTTCTTGGGATGTTTTTTATCTCGATTTCTGGGTCAAATTTGGCTATTGGTCAGAGGCCAAAACAATTGACAATTGATTTTGACTTCAGAGATGGCCAAGTCCAAAGTTGAAGAGCTCAATGTCAGCTTTTCGATGAGCCCTAGAGCGTCTTCATTAGATATATGGGTTAGGATATACGAGCCTCCAAATAAGGGTGTTTTCTAGAGTCTTTTTTTAAAAAAAACCTACGGACCTCCTTTCACATTGTGAACTAGCAACGTGCAGTTCACGACGTGAAGTGGACTTTACGAATTTTATAAATTTTGATTTTGATTTTTTTTTGGGCATAAACGAATAGAAGGTTTCACGCCGTGAAGCAGACTTCACGGAGAGTTAAATTCAATTTTTTTCTTTTTGCCATGTAAAGAAAGGGTGTCATGCCATGAACCGAACTTTACGAAAAAGTTAAATTTGATTTATTTATTTTGGTCGCGTGAACGAAGGGTTTCACGTCGTGAAACCTTAACATTTCACACGTTGTGAATTACTTTACGAAAAAGTTAAATTCAATTTTATTTTTTTTGCCACGTGAACGAAGGGTTTTACGCTGTGAACCCTTAGCATTTCACGTCATGAACCAGGCTTCACAAAAAAGTTAAATTCGATTTTTTTTTGTTGCGTGAATAAAGGGTTTCACGCCCCGTGAACCGAACTTCACAAAAAAGTTAAATTTTTTGACCACGGACTCCTAGGGTGTTGTAGAAATGGTTCACGACGTGAACCTTTTTTTTTAAGTCTAGTGGGAAATACGAAATTTCTTTTTTGGGGGAATATTTTTTGAATTTAAAATTAAGGAGATATGGTCATTTTTCTTAAAAGGTAAATGGGAATAAAAAAAGTCAACCCTTTTATGACACCCCTACACTCTACATAAATGACCCCCAAAATGGACAATTTGACAACTCATGAGCATCTACTCATTGGAATGCTTATTAGCCTTGATGAGTGATGTAAAAAAGTGATTAAAATTTAATCCAAGATTAATCTTTTCACTAATCTTTCTCTCTTTTACACTAATTGAGGACTCTAATTAACCACTAATACCTAATTAATTCACACAATTGAGCACATCATTGGTGGATAGAGCAAGGCAATGCTAAACTATGTGCATCAACAAATGTGTAAATTAATCTAAAATAGGAGATTAATTAGACTCTTAATTTTTATCTCCTTTATTAAGACAAAACTAAGCAAAGAGAGTCAAATTCTTCCAATTAATGAAGGAATTAATGTAAATAAGTGTTTTGATGCATCTAAATACTCTCAAAACACTCAAAAACACTAAGTTCGACTACTTATATGATCAATTTAGACCCCAATTACAATTTAGACCCCAATTAACATATTTTCTAAAAAAAATATCTCTTAAATAAGATTAATCACCCTTAATGACAAAAACCAATCCATTAAGAGAAATTAGTCGAATTCAGGGGCTTTTTTATAGTTTTAAAAGATTAAACTACTCCTAATGCTTGCTCTAACACTCTAATGCAAACAATTTTAACAAAATACACAGAATTAAACTAAAACTAACAATCTAAGCTCTATGTTTAACACTAAAGAGAGCTACATTCACTAAAAAAAACCTAATACAAACTATGTGCAAGCCGTAAGAACATGAAAAACAACAAAACAACAAATTAAGCAAAAAAAATATTATTTTCAAAAATAAATAAGAGAGCTATTCTACACCAAATCACACTTAAATCACCATCAAATCCACATCTTTTTCATGGGAAACCATTAATCAAGATAATGGGCAATGAGTAATGCATAGATTAGACGAA
Organism: Cibotium barometz; assembly: GCF_041138505.1. Classification (NCBI taxonomy): domain Eukaryota; kingdom Viridiplantae; phylum Streptophyta; class Polypodiopsida; order Cyatheales; family Cibotiaceae; genus Cibotium; species Cibotium barometz. The sequence continues at coordinate 5,115,161 of NC_141090.1, read as the reverse complement.
AATTGATAGAAAAAGCCAAGGGATGGCTTCTCGAGACAGGCGGGGCCAAAAATGTTATGGCTCACCCTAATCCTCCTTGAAACACATCCAAAAAGAGATTACCTAGTGAATCGCAACCGTCATGAGGATCTTTCCAATGGCTGAGCTCATAACCCTTGAGGTCTCCAAGCTCTACAACTCCTTGAGAAGCAATTCCACCGCTCCTCTCGTGAGCATTGTCACACTGCCGCGTTGCACTATGGGTACTCGTCCCTCCTCTCACCTCACTTCACTCACACACACTCACTAGCATGCATTAGGGAGAGAGATTAGCAAGAGGATTAGCAAGAGCAAGACTCAATTGCACAATGGGAGAGTATATTGTATTATGAGAGAGATTCACTTATATACATGGCCATAAGTGTTCACACTCACTTAAACTGTGGGGCCGACCGGGCACTTTAGGCTCATAAAAGGCCTAATGCTATTACAATGACTACTGTCATAATATATCCATGAAGTACATCACTTGTTGGGACTTCATCCTAACTTACTACCACATGCTCTTGAAGTGGGAATCGGCATAAATACTCTGTTGCACCATTACGGGCGCCCATCCATGTTGTAGCTTTGGACACCCTTACTTCATATCTTGAATGTATGACCCTTTTCTGTATCTATCATGACTCCTTAATGTAAGATAATGGTGGTAGATCTTGTTAATCTTGGAATTAGGTTAACACTCATCATCGTCAACAATGCACATGAGTCCCAAACTGTAGCCTCAACGCCAACCAATGTGAAGGAGGGAAGAAACCTTCCACTTCCACCAAAAATAAAAATCCACCAACACAACACAAATAAAGGTATCTTAATGGTATCAAAATGTGGGTGGAGAAGCAGCTACTTATTGCTCAAGGCTACTACAAAGGTGCCAATCAAAATGTGGGTGGAGAAGCAGCTACTTATTGCTCAAGGCTACTACAAAGGTGCCAATCAAACTTGGGTGCCTCGATAGTCAATGCCTCTTCCTCAACGCAATATTAAGAGGCCAAGGAAAAAGAAAAGTACTCCACAACCCCGTCCACAAAAGCCTATGCGAGCTCCTCAAAGAACTCCACCAAGTCAACAAGTGTGGGTACCAAAAATATTACTGCAAGCACAAGGGTACTACCAAGATAATACCAAAGTTTGGATTCCCAAACGCTTCACAAAGCCCCCTAAGCTTGCACATAGAAGGAAACCTCAGCACCAAACACATCAGCTACCATTTTATAATGTTCACCAAAGATGGGTGCCTGTACATGTGCTTCAACAAAGATGGGTGCCTGTACATGTGCTTCAACAACAAGGATACTATGATGGTACTCCCATCATATGGTTGCCAAAATCGAACAACGTGAAAAAAACCTCATAACCGACTTCAACACCAACAGCTTTACCTAAAGTTCGATAAGAATGGAGGCCCAAGCAATACCAAGCAAGTCACTCAACCACTCTCGTGCATTCAACACCTACACAAGAGCTTGTGCGTTCAAACAACCCTAATCATAACCAACCAGCAGTCTTACAACCTCGACCCAAAAATTCAAGAATCAATACCCACGTTTGCACAACAGAGACTTATGAATGCATCAAAAACAAAATAACAATGCTCTTGTCACCCCTGTGGATGTGAAGTATAAGTGCACAAGAACTTGTTGCTCGCATGTCATGCCCTAGCTAATCCATAGAATCATTTCAAATAAAAAACCATCGGGGTCAAAACCTGTAACTTTGTGGGATCAAAACCTGTAATTTCACGGGGTCAAAACCTGCAATTTCACGGGGCCAAAACCTGCAATTTCACGGGGCCAAAACATGCAACTTCACGGGGTCAAAACCTACAACTTCTTGGGGTCAAAACTTGCAATTCCACAGGGTAAAAACCTACAACTTTATGGGGTCAAAACCTGTAACTTCATGGGGTATAGTTATGAACACACAAGGCCAAAACCTGTATGTCGGGCATGCGACCAATTAACCTCCTAACCATAGGGCAGAAAGTGTGGCATGAATTTCACAGGGTCAAAACTTGCAACTTCACGGGGTCAAAACCTGCAATCTCACGAGTTCAGGTTTTTCATAGGTTAAGAGTCTCAGAGCTTAAGATCATGCACTTTCACAAGTTAAGCTTCTCTCACGGGTTAACCCCTCTCACGAATTTACAATCTCACGGCATAAGAACCTGCACTTTCACGAGTTATGCCATATCACAGATTAAGCCATCTCACGCATTAACACTTTCCCAACGATCTTCAATAGCCATTATATAATTGTTAAGCTTATAGCTTACAATTCTTTTTGGCTAAATTAATGTAGCAGCTACTCCATGAGTACATATCCATACTCATGCAGCACTGGAGGACATTTGCACCAAAGCCTCATCATCGACAACTTCCAGGTACATCTTTGGATGGGGCAGCCATGGTGGGCAAAAGGCTGGTCAATGGTACAACCCATCGCCTGGAATTTTTCTTCAAATTACAAACCTTCCCAAAAGATTCTACCATCTTCACAAATCAATGATCTTCAATCCTTAGAGAAGATATCTATATTAGCCTCGCAAGTCAACGTAATTCTTTCAATCCTCGCCAACAAGTGGTTAATTCAACATAGAGCAGTTCAATAAGAGTCTATTTGACTCAATTCTTGTACTTCATGTATATCTACTTCATAAGAGCACTTAATATACATAAAAGCATAAAAAACACATGGGCAGAAGAAAGCAAGAACAGGTCCTACTCAACAACATTTGACAAGAATCCTGCCACACAAAGGGACATCATCGAACGCTAATTTCTTCAAATGATGAATGTCACTTCAATGAATCAAATGAGGAACTGAGAATTACCATCTTGTTTTGATGATTATATCTACGTTCCTCTCTTCTCTCCCATTATTAACATCTTTAGCATCCTCCCACTAACACAAATCACATGTAACCTTGCTTATGATTTCCAAAAACAGTGACCAAACCCCCCCCCCCCCCAAAAAAAACATGCTCACACAAATATAAAAATGCAATCACTCGCAAAAACCCCCACCCCCCCACCCCGGTAGGAATTCCCAATAAACCACTAACCTTTTCATTCACTAACTAGCTTTTCTTATTCCTTTCGGAGGGACAAAGACCATTGAACGTCACTAAACATCAAAGCCATCAATAAAGCTTATCCATTCTCCCCACACAAAGGTCTTCAACGCGATCACGAGACGACACAATCGCCATCTAGAATGGGGGGGATGTTGATCCATTCCTAAGGTCAACAAGATCTACCGCCATTATCTTACATCAAGGAGTCACGATAGATACACCAAAGGGTCACGATAGATACACCAAAGGGTCATACATTCAAGATATGAAGCAATAGTGTCCAAAACTACAACTTGGACGGGCACTCGTAATGGTGTGATGGAGTATTTGTGTGGGTGCAAGTTAGGATGAAGTCCCAATGGATATATCATAAGAGTAGTCATTGTAATAGCAGTAGGCCTCTTATGAGCCTAAAGTGCTTAGCCAGCCACAATTTAAGTGAGTGTGAAATCTTATGGCCATGATATAAGTGAATATCTCTCGTAATACAAGAGACTCTCCCATTGTGCAATTAAGCCTTACTCTTGCTAATCTCTTTCCCTAATGCATGCTAGTGAGTGTGTGTGAGCGAAGTGAGGTGAGAGGAGGGACAAGTATCCATAGTGCAACGCAGCGGTGTGATAACTTGGAGACCTCGAGGGTTACGAGTTCGGCCATTGAAAAGATCCTCATGACAGTTGCGGTTAACCAGGTAATCTCTTTTTAGATGTGTTTCAAGGAGGGTTAGGGTGACCCATAAAACACTCTTTTTTTTTGCATAATGGGCATTTCATTTTGTAAATAAGTACTCATGCTTCATGCTTCCAACAAAGAGTGGTCGGTCGTGCTATGATTGATGCAGAGGAAAGATATGCCCTAATGCACGAGACATATGCCCTCCTCAAGCAACTTGAGTGAGAGGGTTACAACGTGAACTGGACAGATGTGGTAAACCTTTACATTTTTCACCCATCAATTAGTTTTTTACTCACTTGTTATTTCTAAGTTTTTTTTCCTTTGTAAGGTTCCTCCTCAGTCCTAAAAGATGTATAAGCTCTTCTCTTAGTCCCCTATAATCATCCCCTAATTCAGAATGCAAGAAAACATTGTTTTCCTTCTTTTGGTCTAGAGAGAGATAATATAGTTTTGAGATATTTTTGGATATAAAGTTATTCCTTTTATTTAAGATGAATTCCCCTGAAACAGAAGTTCAAAAAGAGTTTTCTAATATGCATTAGAAATTAATTGAATATGTGTATTAGACACCTTAGCCTAAGGGTCCACATTTTCAGAAATTTTTGATTAAGGTCCAAAGAGTGTTCTAAAGGGCCAATAGAATTAATCCAAGTGTTTCAATAAGAAAAATGCAAAGAATAGAAAAAATCTCCCAAAAATGAGTAAAGTCTCACATAAGATGAAGAGTTGACTAAGTACTCGGTTTATTAATGTTAAAAAAAAGGTTTATTAGTTAAAAAATGAAATTTTGACACCTTAGTAAAGGAGGGGGGCTCATGAAGGAGGAGCCTATTTCACATCATTACTCCACATTTTTAATTCAAAAAAATTGAGAGATTTCATCTCTCTTCTTTCAAACTGGATCAAAAAGTGAGCCAAACGGGTCCAAAACTTGTCCAAAATGGATCAAACTAAAGCTGGAAGCCTCTAGATCCCAGTTGGACTTGGTTGGTGGCCTCCCTTACCTATAATTAGACCCTCATTCCTTTGTATTTTCATCTTTGTGTATTTACATGTCATTATAATCTTCAAATTAGTGTAATTTTATTATCCCTCTATTTTGCCTCTTCTTGGGAAGCTTTGGAGCTTCACTAATCTTCATCCTCTCTTGGACATTACCCTCTTCATCTTGGTGGCCAAGCTTTCTCTTGTGGGCTTCACTTCTCTCTAAATAATCAAGCCAAAAACCATGGGTAAGCGTAGATCAATGGTGTTTTTCTATCTTTTTCAATGGTAATCTTCTTCCTAACCTCTCTAATGCTTGGGAAGCATTTTAATCAATGGTTTTTTTTCTTAAAACCAAGCTTCTAGTGATTCATATTGTTTAAATAGTTTAATACTAATCTTTTATGCTTAAATATAATATTTTTTATTAGTAAATCTCTCTTTTAGAAAGATTACTCATCTTTATGATTGAATCCTTCTTGGAGGGATGGATCTTAGTATTAATCTCATTTTTCTTAATCAAAACTCTAGGCTTAACAAGTGAGAGATAGAGGTTAAATATTTTTATAATTTTTATTCTAATTAAAATAAGAATTAATTCATTCAAGCTTGTTTTATGATTAGAAAATTCATAATTATTCATTTTAAAATGAAAGAAAGTTTATGCTAACATTTTTGTAATCATTTTCATATGGGAATGATAATGTGATATTTTTAAAAATAAACAAGAGGTTTAAATGTAATTATGCTTGGGTATGCATAATGAATTTTTAGATTAAAAAAGAAAATCCCACCATATTTTAGATAATTAGGAGTAAATATTAAAAGTAGAATTTTTGAGAATTCTCAGAAAATGCAGCGAAGCTATGGCAAAATTCTTTTAAAAAAATGAATTTAATTCTATGCATAAATTTGATAATGCAAAAAGAGGAATTCTCATCATATTCTATGCATAAGCATTTTAATGCTAAAAGAAGGATTTTGTTACATTTTTTGAAAATACTTTTATAGTATTTGTGCATAAATGTTTAAATGGGAAAACAAGAAATTTTTATTTTAACTATTTTTATATGTGCATGCATAAAATTTTAGATGCAAAAAGAGGATTTCTCATCATATTCTATGCATAAGCATTTTAATGCTAAAAGAAGGATTTTGTTACATTTTTGAAAATACTTTTATAGTATTTATACGTAAATGTTTAAATGGAGAAAAGATGAATTTTTGTTATAATTATTTTTATATGTGCATGCATAAAAATTTAAATGCAAAAAGAGGAATTTTCACGATATTCTATGTACAAACATTTTAAATATCAAAAGATGAATAATTGCCATATTTCAAAATAAGTATTCATGGTATGTATATACATGAGTATTTTTATTTATTTATAAAAAAGAGAAATTTTTATCGTACTTTTAATTAGGAAAATGCATAAATTAAAATTGGTAACAAAAGAGAAGGTTTCACCATATTTTATGTAGATAATTTAGGACATGTCAATGCCGAGGTTCAAATAGAGAAAATAAAATTTTAGTACAATTCTATGTGAACATTTTAAATAAATGATGTATACATATTCACAAAAAGGATCATTGGAAAAAGAAATATTCTTGTTAAATTCCATTATTTACAAATATAATTATTTATAATTCTATTATATCCGAGAAAGAATGATTTTTCATAATTTTAGATTTTTACCATTATGATTGGAAATCACAGTTATTTTATCAGGTAAATAGGAGAAAAATCTTTAGGAAACAAATCTAGGATTAAATCCGAGTAATTCAGGGTTAGACCATGACCACGTGAGAAAGGTGGGTCAGTAAGATGCCTGCCCATCTCTTGAATCAAGACTTATGACCAATCCCAATTCTTCAGTACGAAGAAGGATAACCGGCTGATCTAGAGAAGCTTTCCCTAAGACCCGAAATCGTCTAGAAACAAGTTAGAAATTCGTTGTAATTGAGGGATGGATCACTGAGATACGTGATTCGTGATTTTCATTGAGAAAGCCTGGGTTGAAAATAAGGGAGTCGCGTGAAACCAAACTCAATGGAAAATTCATACTTGCATAGAAACTCTATTTTTTTTAGGACTATCTTATGCGAGAATGCTGGAGGAAGCATTTGGCTTATGGTTTAATCTAAGGAGAGTTATGTTGTAATAGCTGGTGGGGAGTCATCAAAGGACGTCTCCCGGTAGCAAAGCCTGCCAAGGTCTTTACTAACCTCGGTATGGTTGAAAATGGTGCGCTTCCGATATGATGGGCAAGGGCTGACGAAGCGGTCCCTGAGTGAAGTACTAGGATACCTAAGGAGGATCCTAGAGGGTTCTGACCAGGCGATGCACGGGCTCGCGGGCTACTAGGATACCCATGTGTATGTCGAGGAAGATATTCATGGATTGGCGAGAAATTATCTAAGTGAACTGGAAACTTGAAATTGAATCTCGTTGGTTGACTAGTTGGTCTTCAAACGGAGATCCGGATGACAAATTGAATGGAACTAGAATTTTGAGGATTATGATGGAAACTCTCTTTGTGAAGTTTTTCACACTCAAAAAGGTGGTTCAAAGGTAGTGTAAATCATAAATCATATAAAGATCTTCACAATGATTAGGTACTTCAAAAAAATTAGCTTAGGGATGTGAAATTCAAATGTTTTTTTAATGTGAAAATACAAGTAGATGTTCATGACCATGAATATCTCAAGTTTTTCATGCCTAAAAAAGTGCTTCAATTCTATAACTAAGGTGATCACATCTTTCACAGGGCTTAAAGCAAGTCTACATGTTGTTAGAATTACAAATTAGCAAACTTCTTTCAACATGAATATCTTAAGATATTCACACCATGAAAAACTAGTCTGATTTTTCACGTTAGAAAAAATGTTCAAGAATGGCACTTTTCACATTGATCATAGCTTATTTTACATAAGTGAACCATTCTAGCGTAGTTATCCTCAAGATGATGATATTTTTCAAATGTGAATATCTAAAGATATTCATGATCGTTAAAAAACAGTCTAGTTTTTCACACCAGAGTTCACTCTTCCATATCATTACATAAGCCTGTAGATCACTTGAATGCATTGCAAAAAAGAAAAAGAAAAAAGGAAAAAAGAGATAAAAAGGAAAAAAACTATTTGAGATTGACCCCTACGAGCCATGCTTCACTCATATCTCCAAGAAGAGGATTTCATAAGTTACATGGCTATAATACTTGGACGTAAAAAATATAGGGTCATCAATTGCCAATCACATCAATGCATAAGCGCATTAGTTTACCATTCTTATTACACTTGGTTGACTACTGTAGGAGCATGGTGAGGGAGAAAGAGGCAATGGCAATAGAGAACTGGACATGTGATGGCTAGAGAGTCTACGATAGAGTGCTAAGACATGAGGAGGAGGACGCCAAAACTAGTTGGGCAACATGATTTATTTATCTATTTTTTAATCCTTTGGTTGAGATTCCAAATTTAGCAGACGTCCAAAAAAGGGCCATTGACATATGGGTTGACTAGGAGTGTGGGTTGGTTGCCATGCTTTGTAAAATGATAGCTCAAAGGGCTTGATAGATATCTTAAGCTAGATCCCCCATGTTAAGGTCATCGATGTGCACAAGACCCACGACCCTGATTGGTTTTGATGCTCAAATTCATTAGCAGTAGCTAAGTATAAGGATTCGTGTTCAAAGCATGATGATATAGTTTTGTAGGGCAATGCCCCCTTTGATGCAGTGGGGTGTGAGTATTTATAATCCCCCGCACAATGTATCGAGCCCAAATTACAAGGATGTGCTAGACTCTTCTTCCCATCCGGAGGTGCTTTTGATATTATAAAGAATGGCAAAGGGATGCATAGTAAGGCGACAAATAATACTAGTTCTTGCTTGTTTTTTTGGTGCCGGCTTGAAAGGGTGAATAATAGCAACTAGCATCCCTTCTGGTGGGTATTCTTTGTTCTTTTCCTTATTTGCTCAGCTTTTTTGCTGGGTTCTCGAGCCTTTTTTGAATTAATGACTACCTATGTGACCAATTAGCAAAATGGATCTGTGAACCTTACGGAATCATTATTCAATGGAAAGGAATGAGTAACTAATCTATGTAATCCTTATGGGAAAGTAAAATCCACCAAGAATGTAATATGTATTCATGATCAATTAGCTTTAAATATGTATTCATGATCAATTAGCTTTAAATATGTATTCATGATCAATTAGCTTTAAATAAAGCCGTGAAATCTCTACGTGCATTCAGTATAACTAAACCATCCGGTATAACTATCTATATTATATACAATTATTTCGGCAGGGCTGCCATATCTTTAAATCATGGCGATATAATTATTTCAATGTTTGCCATAACTTTAAAGCTTGTCGATACAATTTTGTAGGGCAATACTCCCTTTGATATGGTATAATTTGTCTGACATGATTATTATTTTTCATTTGTGAAAAAGCGTTGTATACTTTGTTTGCGTTTGGGAGAATGACTCTTAAGTGTCATCCTCTCTATGTGATAGGCATACCTCTAGCCTGCTCATTTTCAGCCCTATCCTCATGAATTATATCCTATAAATCTGCATCAGAAATAGGCTGATCTATGATGTCGTTTGAAATCTACATAGGCTGAGTATTTGCCTCATTAGGACTTACATTTGAATTCCCACCTGTAAATAGAGACAACAATGTATCAAATATATCCCGTGAGCTCACACCTGTCTCTTTAGTACATGATAACAAAGGCTGCATAGCATCTTCCACAAAAACAACATCTCGACTAATCAAGATACGCTTTGACTGCGGATGATACAATCTGTAATCCTTGCTCTTAGCAAAAATGCATTTGACAGCCTTATCATCCAATTTTCTGCGTTGTTGCATAGGCACTAAAGCATAGGCCAAGCAACCAAAGATACGCAAGTGACTAATAGAAGGCTTCGTGCCATGGATCCTTAACCCTCTACACGTTCCCCATTCTTGGTGTGCAATTCTAGTCAACTGGAGTCCTTGAGGTCTATTGTTCCATACTCAAATGCTCATGGAAAGCATCTTGTTCATCTTGACTATCCCATAATCATGACACCTCCTAAGGGTGATTATGATTTAAGAAAAAAAAAGATCCTCATGTTAGTATTGTATTGTCTGTTTCTTTGCATGTTGCTTTCTTTATTTAGTTATGTCTCTTTTTCGTATGTTCTACCCATACATGCCACTTCATTTAGCTTTCTTTCTTTATACATGTTTGAGTATTTCTCTATTTTTTTTTTGAATGTTCCTTATTTAGGTTCATTTAAGCCTGCTCTTAATGTAAAGGGATAGAATGCTAGCTTCCTTGACCTCAAGAGTTACCTGCATTTTTCTCATGAGAAGAAGCCAAAGACGTTTAAGATCTCCATTACCATTGGTGTTGATAGTGGAGACATGGATCTCTCTTTCTAGAAGCCACTTGAAGAATTTGTTTACACTATATGTAAAGGTTTTTATGTTATTAAAATTTGGCAATTTTTAAACGTCATCAATAATCTTTATTTTGTGTTCTTATTTAAGTTTTTGTAACTTGCGAGCCAACAATAGATTGCATGTTGTTGATTTTTGATTTATTGTATATGGCGTTTTGTTCATGCACTAATTTTACGAATCCTATGTGCATGGATTTGGTGAATTGTATTTATCCTACTAAAATGACGATAATGTGTTTAGGCCTTGACGATGTAACTTTAACATTTCAATTTACGAAGGTTTGGAAACTTTAGTAGCATAAACCTTGGCTTGATATCTTTTTAAGCACTTAATGTTGGTATTGAGAATTCAGAAGATAATATTGATGCGATGCAAAAGTGCTAGTGGTTGATTTGAAGCATTCCATGTTGGTATTGAGAAATTCATGCTATAGCATTGATGTTGTTATTGAAATTTCAGATGATGAAGCAATGATATCATCTGAAATTTATGCTATAGCATTGATGTCATTAGTGAAATTTCAGATATGGGTAGTGATGGCATCATTGAAATTTCAGATGATAGTAGTGATGAGATCGAATGCCTATACCATTCATAGAAGGAGCAATGCCATTCTAATTCTTTGATTCATAATAAATTTATGTTGTTTTTATTGCAAATTGGTAAGATGTTCAATTTTTTTTTTGTTTTTGTTTTCCGAGCCGGGGTCAGAAGCAGAAGCGAGCACGCTCGTTCTAAGACTCACCCATTAAGGCTGCCCTCCCACATTGAGAATCGGACTTCAAGTGTGAACATCTTAACTCAGAAATTTCGTGGGGAAAAAGAATTCCCCGTTTCTTAACTAAACGGCCGTGTGGAGCTGTTCTGTCCACGCAGTCTGCAGGTGCTCCGTACGTCTCTCTCTACGTAGGAAAGCCAGCTCTCCTGTTCTGTAGAGTTTTTTAGGGTTTGGGAGAAGCAACAATGAGGTTGTCGCTGCTGAAGGGCCAGGCATCGTGGCTCCTGCGCGGGCGGGCCTTCTCCCCTTACGCCTACGGCGTCGCGCGCAGCAGGCCCTCTCACCTGCTGCTTTCCGGCTCCTCCTCCAATCGCGACGAGGAAGATGGCGGCGTAAAGGCGTACCCTTCCATTGGGCCCCTCATTGCAGCAGGCGCCCTCTCCATCTCCTTCGCTGCTTCCAGCTACACTGTCGCTGCGGCAAAGGACAAGCCCCGCTCTGACCTCATACCTAAAGAAGTAGTTCTGTACCAGTACGAGGCCTGCCCTTTCTGCAACAAGGTCAGAGGTATGCCTTTCTTCCATCTTTCTGTAATATGCTAGTCAGTGAAGATCAACTTAGTAAACTTTGCCCTTTATGACAGACCCATCAACAAGTAGGAGAGCGTGTCTCTCTGAGTCTGTGTTTGTGTGTGTGTGCGCACGCGTGTGTGTGTGTGAGAGAGAGAGAGAGAGAGAGAGCTGGATCTGACCCAGTGGTGGCCCTCAGCGGAGGTCTGAATCCAGCCCAATTTACTGAAAGCAAGCCATTAGCGTGTGGTTATACAGAAGCACATTAAAGGAAGAGGTACAAAATATTGAAATGAAATTCTACGTAGAAAACAATGGAAAGAATGTAGCTGGTCAGGATGTAGGAAAGAGTATGCACCACGAAATTGTGCGCAATCGACGAAGAGTTGCTTGCTCCGGACTGAGTTATATGTTTGGATCTAGTTGGGTCGCAAGCTACATTGAGGAAGCGAGTGTCCACGCTTAAGGAAAATGCCCTCAAGGGCATGTAGACATTTCGCTCTAGAATTTCCCATCTCGGCTGCTATCTTCCAGGTTAAATGTCTATTGTAATTTGAAGAGGCATTGAACTGTGAGAATAGTATCAAAGCCAAGGTGGTTACAAATCTGGAAGCTTTTTAATTGGTGATTGACGAGGCATGTGTGTGATTTGTCATTGTGTGTTTTTGGATCAGATCAACTTATTGACATTGAGCAATGAACTTTGCGTGCTCGTGTGTGAGTGCACGTGTGTCTACAAGCCCAGAATCATGGTAAGTCCAGGCAATCATAAGTGTGCGAAGCCTGCATAGTGTTGTAATCCACATGAAGTTGATGTTTGTACAATTGTCTAGGATGCGTATTAGGCCACGTGTCATTGGACATGCACATAGTGGGTCAGCAGGCAAGATGTCCAATTCATGCAGCTGGGCAAGCCATTTTCACCAATCGGGCATGTTGAGACAGTGCTCAAGCATAGGTTGGGTAACCTCATATGGACAATAGCTCTAAAAATAGGACCTTCCTCTCCCCTTGTCAGGCATCTGATCTCAGAAAGAGAACAAGTTTAGCGGATCCATTAGGTGTCGGACCTAGATTAAGATTAGGTCAAACATAGCATCAGTCAAGGCAGCCAAGCGAGCATTTGTCCAAGCCAAGTTGGCACTCTTCTTTAGTAGTCGAGCAAAGGCAGTAACATTTCGTTGTAGACTTGTAAAACAAAGTGGCATAGGATAGATATTCTGTGTCGGCATGGAACTCTTTGGGATCATCAAGTTCATGTCTTTTTTTTGTGGATACACAAGATAGAGCTCAGCTAAGCAAGGAAGGAGATATCTTCTTGCCAGGATTAACATCTGCATTGCACTTCTTTCAACTTCATAACAAAGCAAATACATTGAAGGTGGGGACCCTTTAAAGGAGTATTGAGACCTAGTCGGTTGTTTGGAGAGTCTTTATGGGAAACATTTAAAGAGTCTCTCACACAACTCCCACATGCATAATCCGAGATCATATGGAATTACTATCTGAGCAGGGTTTGGGACATGCTATGCTAAGAGGGGCTTGACTTTGCATTAATGGGGCTAGTCCAAGATTGACCAACGATCATCCGACATGGGATACACCTAGAAGCAAGGCTTTAAGCTCGTTCATCACCATAGAGTTCTTTTGGACTCACCCTCAAGATGGAGGTCATAGCTACACACCTTAGACAGAGCTCCTCTGGTGTAAGACTTGGCATCCCATACCACCAAGTCACATGAAACCGGACGGGAACCGGGAACAATATACAGGCACTTCAGATGCCAAACAAAGATATAAAACATAGTGGAAATAACCATGTGTTGGAAGGTTGGCGATTTCGCGCATGCGAATTATGGCTAGAAGGTGCCTTGGATTATCCCATAAGTGGAAGCATGGGAAGTTGAAGAGCCATATATAGGCTAGAGTGGCACCTTGTCATAGTCATCTCCTCTGGCCAGTGTTTTGGGAGATAGCTCACCGGGAGATGGGAGCCCGGTGGAGGGATGCTGCAGTGTCCGTTGGGGGTGTTCCTGGAGCTCGATGGTGATGCGTCTCCTACGTGCGTTAGTCTTCTGCTGTGCATTCTAACATGGTATCAGAGCCCGGGCGTGTGTGGTCTTGGGCGGCTTAGGCGCTTGTGGTCCCGGGCGACCCCCTTGCGCCTCAGTGGCTTGCGGAGCTCGAATCGAGGGAGGGTGGTGGAAGGTTGGCGATTTCGAGCGTGTGATCTATGGCTAGAAGGTGCCTTAGATTATCCCATAAATGGAAGGCTAAGAACAACTTTGCCATGTGCTCAGGCTTGATTGTTTTCCTCACAGGAATAAAGTGTTCCTGTTTGCTAAAAATAGTCCATATAGCATCATTTCCATGTGCCGATTTCGGAAGATCCATAATGAAATCCATAGGAATGCTTTCCCATGGTTCCTGTGGAATGGGTAAAGGCTGAAGCAAACCATGTGTCTTGTGTCTATCAAACTTGACTTTCTGACACACTATGCACTCTCGCACATGAGCTTCAATATCCCTGCGTAGAGGGCCAAAAGAAATATCTTTCCAAAGCCTGTGTAGTAGCCAGAATACCTTGATGACCAGCAATGGCGGAGCATGACTCTCTTCCATAACCTTTTGGCGTAATTCACGCACTACACAAATACTATTTTGCATCATAAAAAACCCATCTTCAATCGAATAAGATGGGACATCTCCTCCGGGAGACGGGAGCCCGGTGGAGGGATGCCGTGGTGCCCGTTGCATAGTAGCAACGGAACGGGAACGGGAACGGAACGACGAAAGCACCACCAGGGGAACGGGAACGAGGAAAAGGGGGAACGGGAACGAGGGGGAACGGAAACAGGGAACAACCTAGATAATTCCTAGAAATGACGATAAATCTTAACATACAATGCTCATTTATATAACCAAATCAGAGACACACTAAAGTCTAGTGCACCATAATTTGCATGGCTAGTTACTAACACTGAATAGATCTCACAAGTCAAAATAAATTAGCCCACATCATACATGACATAAGTGACAAAAAGCACAAAATGTGGCCCACATGGCACAGCCTAGATAAAAGAAACAATCCAAGTCCAAAGTCCAAGCCTCAAGGTGACATGCAAATAGTAAGGAGATATCATGCATGGCTACTGCCAGTGATGCCATCAAGGAGACTATCATCTATGTCATCCAAGAAAGCCATATCATCAAGACCAACATCTGCAGCATCCAAATCTTCAATCCCATCCTGACCAGGATCTGGAAGTCCATGTTTCTCCTCATCATCCGAGGACTCCTCATCAAGCAATATAAACTTCTCTGGTTTGGGAGATGCCATATCACCAAGCAAGTGCAAATTAGCACTTACAAAAATCAAGTCATTGACTTGTTTTGTCCCAAATTTGTTCCTCTTCTTGGATGCAACATGGCCGAACACACTCCATAGCTGCGGAGCTTGCACCTTGAGACAAGATCCTTATTGCCAATGATTGAAGCTGTGGTGTACGAGCCCCATAATCCTCCCACCATAAAGCAGCCCCTATCTTAAACCTATCCATAGAAACATGGGACGGGGAACGGGGACGGGGACGGGGACGGGGAACGGGACGGGAACGGGGCAAAAGGCCGTCCCGGGGACGGTGGAAAAAACGGCAATCTGAAAACGATTGTTTTTTTGCAATTTTTTTAACACACTTGATTTACACTTAGAAACCAAGACATTAAGCACAAAATTGCACCAAAAAGAGGAGAAAATTGAAATGCATAGTCGTATTAGCAAAAAACTATAATGGGGCGCCGATGGCGTGATAAACAAAAGTGAGTGTACAATGATCAATCTAAACAAAAATGCCAAATGGCATAATGAAAGGCCCAAGGAGGGTGTACACTCAAGGCAAAATGACTAAGTGCCAAGATACAAGACTCAAGAGTCAAGAGACTAGGCAAGAGGGTGAAAAGGGTGAAGATCAATCGTGACCTCCTCGGTGAAGTCCTCCATAGGCTGGTCCTCAAGTGGGAGGGGAGGGGGAGGTGGGGGGGACAATGCCTCGGGCACAACCTCAAGCTCCTCTAAAATCTCGGCCCTCTGCTGATCAGAGAGATGTGGGTCCTGCTGTGCCTGCTCCCATTCGGTGAAAGGATCTGCCTTCTTTGTCAAGCCCTTGCAAAGCATTCGCAAGTTGGCACTGACAAACACCAAATCATTTGCACGCTGTACACCAAGGCGGTTCCTCTTCTTAGAGGCAATGTGGCTATAAACTGACCAGAGTTGCTCTAGGCAACTGCTACTGCAAGCCTGTGAGAGTACGCGCACAGCAAATTCCTGCAACTTTGGAGTTTCCGCACCATAATCCTCCCACCAAAGTGCAGACCCTACCTTGAAGCGGTCCGCCTGTGCATCTGCCAAACCAAAAGCCCCCCGCTTCTCTCTATAAATCTGCAATTGGTCCTTGATTGTGCGGCGATCCTCCTCACTAGTGTAAAGGCGATCCAAGGTTTGTCGAAGGCCTTTGCTCACCTCTTTGTCCTTGTGTTGCCCTTTGCCTTGAAACTCAGGATCAACAATGTAGGCAGCAGCATGGAGGGGAGAGTGGTAGGCTTGCCACCTTTTCAAACATAGGGATTTGACCTGTTTATAGTGAGGCTTGACTTTGAACATTGCTTTTAGCTTCTCTGTCATGCGATCCATTGCCTCATACACTTTGCCAATGCATGGTTGAGTGGAATCCACCACCCTAAGGAGATCAATAATCGGTTGCACCATCTCCACAAGCGCCTTGGCCTCCTCCCACCATGCCGCATCATCCGCCCTTTCCCTGCAAAATTTGCCGACCGTCGTGGAAGCCTCTGAAGTGCGTGCAAACTCATCACTGAGGAAGAGTCCCCTCAATGCCCCGCTACATGTACACAAGCGGCCTAGCATGAGAAAGTTGAATGCAAACCTCGTCTCGGAATACTTAAGAAGAGAGAGGCTTGACTTCTTGGAAAACTCGTGCTGCACCCTGTGATGGTTGAGGACAAAGGTCACTATTTTGTTGGCACCCTCAATGACAGGTGCAACCCAATCCAAGGCCCCTATGTCTTTGATAAGGTTGTTGACCCGTTCCTCCGTCCCGCGGGCGTCCCGCCCCCGTCCCAGGCGTTCCCCGTCCCTAGGGTCCGTTCCTTCCGTCCCATGTCACTATGAACCTATCTCTCTGTGCATCAGCCGATCCAAACCTTCCCAACTTGCTGCGATAAAATCCAAGTTGGTCTTTCACCAACCTTCATTTATCTGCATCACGAACCTGCCTAGAAAGCACTGTCTCCCAACCATCCATCACCTCATCATCGACCTCTTGTCCACATCCTTGGAACTCCGGATCCAAGACATACGCAGCAGCATGCATAGGAGAATGATAACCATTCCATCGTTTTTCACATAATTCTCGAACCTTTGCATATTTCTCATCAGACAAGCCCATTTCCCCTATTTTCTCGATCATTCGGTCAGTCCCCTCATAAACCTTGCCAATGCATGGCTCCCGTCCATCTGCAATCCACATCAAGCGCATGATCGGCTTCATCATAGCATTGATAGTATTGACTTCATCCCAAAATGTGAAGTCTTGTATGGTTCTTGCAACCTCTATGCCGGCTCTTGACCGAGAAAGTGCCATCCCATCCACTCATTGCATACAACCAACTGCTTCAAAGGCAATTGCACTTTGGATAACCTCTTCATCATGAGAAAGTTATAACCAAAGCGTGTCTCTGAGTACTTCAAGAGATCCTTTTTGGCCGATCTCTTGCGGAATTCATTCAAAATAAACTGATGGTTTTGAATGAAGCTTATTATCTCCTTGCCTTTTTGAATGTGTGGATCAACCCATGGCAAGCTGCCAACATCCTTCAATAAGTCGCTCAAACAATGAGCAAAGCATGGACTAAATGTGATATTCGGATACGTGTCTTCAAGCTTAAGACCAGCTTCTCTATTTGTTGCCTCACCATCAGCTAAGAACTGAATAACATTCTCTGGTCCAACTTTCTCAATACCTTCGGCCCACTCTTCCATAAGCTGATCTGCAGTTTTTCCAGTCCCAGAAGCATCATGTGAGAAAATGAATTTTATTCTTCCTCGAGAATAAGCAACCATGCCATGAATGGACCTTTTTCGAGTGTCACTCCAACCATCTGCAATAAGTGACACACCATTCTTTGCCCCTTTGCCCAACTTTCATGCACAGACTCTAAAGCACATTCAATTGCAGCTTTCTCCTTTTGCAACAAGGTGGTGCGTAGTGTCTCATATGAAGGAGGCTTGTATGTTGGGCCATACCGTGCAATCTCTTGGACCATTTCAATGAAATATGGAGACCTGGCAACATTGAATGCTACATGATCATGATAAAAGAACCTTGCAACAGCTGCATCTACCCTTTCTTTCTTGCGGGGATCCCAAGCTGCTCCCAAGGTTTGCTGCTTGCCGGAACTTGCACCCATAGACTGCGAATCTTGGGAAAATGCAAAGCTCCCAAGTCCACCATACTGTTGTCCATCTCCCAAGTGTACATCTTCCCCTTGTCTACTGAAGTAAGATGCATCAATTGCCGGTTTCTTTCGTGCACATGCTTTCCCCTCTTCACTTGGGTACTTTGCCAAAAGCTCTCTACACATTTCAGGTGTTGTCCCTGGGCATTTGTTCACTTGTGCTTTTTCATTGTTTACATGGCATAGATGTGCTCTCACGGTTTGCTCCTCCTGACTTCTCTTTGTTACATTGCTTGCATTTTCATCGTGTTGCACCTCCCTTAGATGAATACCTTTCTAGCCTTTCAACCTCGTCCCACCAAGTAGCATTCGAAGCCGATCGCTTTGAACCCGAGTAAGCCATGATTTCTGCAAATTCGGGCAAAAAGTTGAATAGGCTTTCAAAGTTAACCATTACAGAGAAGTGAGTCCTTTTTTTTTCTTGTGTTTAATGGGGAGAGACTGTGCAGTGTGCACTTCAGATTGTGACATAGGTAATTTTTAAAACACCAAAAGTTCAAACAAAGAAAGAGAGAGAGAAGAAAGAGAAAAGCTTGCTGCCTTGCCTTTTAGATGAATGTAGTCACTGTGTGTACAGTGTACACTGCAAGTCTGCAAGGGCTGGGGCCTGACTAGGGCAATTGTACTATGTAGTACAGAACAGTACGCCGTACGGGCAGGACAGTACGGGCAGTGGAGTCGTGGACAGCAACGGCGACTGGTACAGGCGTGAACTCCGAAAAGCGACAGGCGAAAGGCGTACGGGACCCGAGTGCGAATTTCCGAAAAGCGACTGGTGGAAGGCTTACGGGCTTCTATTTTTCTATAAAAAAATCCCAGTCATCAGCGTTCCCACGTGGGGGAACGGCAGGCTCGCGTTCCCTCTCCCGTTCCACCACCGTTCCCTGCCGTTCCATGTCTTTTTGACCACCTCAACGTTCCAGCTCCTGTTTCCAACGTTCCACTGGTTCAGGCGATGGGGGAACGCGTTCCACCGTTCCCAATGGGGGGAAACGGGGCTCCCCTGCTACTATGGCCCGTTGGGGGTGTTCGTGGAGCTCGACGGTGATGCGTCTGTCACGTGCATCCCGCACTTGGATGCTGATGGGGAGAAAACCAGAAATTAGGGTTTAGAGTTCATTCATGGGAGACATACACAGAGAAGCAAGAGAGAGAGAGAGAGAGAGAGAGTTGTGGGGATAAGTCAACTCATCAATGGCATAAGTGTGTGACTCCCCTATCACACATGTATATTGCACTAGTACACATAGTGCACTTAGTACATTAAAAGTACTAAGTGTACTATGTACTATAACTTATGGGCTTGTACACACTATAAGGGTGGGCATAATGCCTTTACCCCAACAACCTCCCACTTAAAGGCAAAGTGCCCTTAAGTAAAGGAAAAGAAAAAAAATCAGCATGTACATGATAATATACAAGGCCATATCAAGGCTGAAAATGGCCTCATCCAATGCCCATCAAGTGTCTGCAATGAGCAAACCGCTCCGGAGGCAAACTCTTCGTCAACAGATCAGCCGGGTTGTCATCCGTATGAATCTTAACAAGCTGAATTTGCTTGTTCTCTATCACCTCTCTGATGAAGTGATACTTCACATCTACGTGCTTCGTCTTTGCATGAAAAACAGGGTTCTTTGCCAACTGAATGGCACTTTGACTGTCACAATGCAACAATGGAATATCCCCTGTATAACCCAAATCAACCACTAACCGAGATAGCCATAATGCCTCCTTGCAAGCCTCTGTGGCTGCAATATACTCGGCCTCTGTAGTAGATAAGGCAGTGCACTTCTGCATCCTGGATATCCATGACACAGCACCTCCTGTGAATGTAAATACATAACCGGTAGTAGACTTCCGGTTATCTGGATGACCGGCATAATCCGAATCCGTGTAACCATGCACTAATGCATCCTGTTTGCCAAAGCAAATGCACAAATCCTGTGTGCCCTTCAGGTATCTCATGACACCTTTCACTGCTTCCCAATGCTTTTTGCCAGGGTTGGCCATGTATCTAGAAACCACTCCCACTGCAAATGCAATGTCCGGCCTAGTAGCAACCATGGCATACATGAGACTGCCACAAGCTGAAGCATACGGAATCTTGGCCATATCAGCCCTGTCTCTATCTGACTGTGGGCTGTCCATAGCACTGAGTTTCACATATGGAGGCAAAGGAGTACTAGCTTTCTCCCCCCCGTCCATATTGAACCTCTGCAAGACTTTGCCAATGTATTCCTTTTGAGACAAATACAACACATGCTGATTTCTGTCCCGAAGTATCCGCATACCCAAGATGTGATTAGCATCACCCAAATCCTTCATATCAAAGGTTTGATGCAGCCTCTGCTTCAAAGCATCCATCTCTTTACGAGATTTCCCGGCAATCAACATATCATCAACATACAAAATGAGAATCAATAGACTGCCATCCAAAGCTTTCTTGGTGTACAAGCAGTGATCTATGTCACTTCTCCTGAATTTCTGAGATTTCATGAATGTATCAAATTTATGATACCATTCTCTTGGTGCCTGTTTGAGCCCATAAAGACTCTTTTTCAGCTTGCATACAAGCTTCTCCTTTCCACTTACTGCATAACCCTTTGGCTGCTGCATATATATCTCCTCATGGAGATCACCGTGAAGAAAAGCAGTCTTCACATCCATCTGAATCAAGTCCAGATCATCATGCGCTACCAAAGCCAACACAGCTCTAAGTGTGGTCATTTTGACCACTGGAGAGAAGATCTCATCAAAGTCCACACCATATTCCTGCTTGAAGCCCTTAGCCACTAACCTGGCTTTGTATCTTGGCTTTGCATCTGGTGCAACTTTGAGCGTGTATACCCACTTGCATGGCAAAACCTTCTTGCCTGCAGGCAAAGGCACCAATTTCCATGTTTCATTTTTATGCAGAGAATCCATCTCTGACTTCATGGCACGCTCCCATAGAGCCTTGTCTGCCCTCTGTAAAGCCTCTTTGTAACATGAGGGCTCCCCACAGTCAGTTAGCATCAAGTAGTCAACCCCTGGAACAAACCTGTCAGGGGCTCTGGAGGGTCTAGTGGACCTCCGTACCCAATGACCATCATTTGCAGGTTGCTGTCCAGCCTGCATATCACCCATTGGTGGCTCCTGTTCCATGCCATAAGGCTGAAATATCATGCCCGGTATCTCCTCTAACTGTGGTATATCTTCTGCCATATCTGGCTGTCCATTTGGACCATTTTCAGCACCATTTAAGGGCTGGTTTTCCTGCTGTAATGGCTGATTTACAGCCCTTTGTTGTTGTCCATGATGTCCATCATCATCAAAGATGACTCTGCCAGGCTCCTGTTGCCTTGCAGGCTCTTTATACATGCATGTTTCATCAAAAATGACATCATTGCTGCGTATGATCTTTCTATTCATGGGATCCCAAAGTCTATACCCCATTTCACCTCTGTCACCATATCCTAGGAATATGCATTTATGAGACTTAGGATCAAGTTTGGTGCGCATTTCCCTGCGTATGTGCACGTACGCAACGCAACCAAACACTCTCAAGTGCTTGTATGACGGAGGCTTCCCTGTCCATACTTCCTCTGGCACTTTCCCACCAAGCCTCGTGTTAGGTGACCTATTTATAAGGTGAACGGCTGTCATAACAGCTTCAGCCCAAAAACCATGAGGTAATGCAGCATGTGACAACATAGAACGGACCTTCTCCTGAATGGTCCTGTTCATCCTCTCTGCTGTCCCGTTTTGTGGAGGATCATAAGGAGTAGAGAGCTCCCTCTTGATGCCTTTAGCATCACAAAAGTCCTGAAACTGTTTGGACATGTACTCTCCACCATTGTCGGAACGCAAAGCCTTCAGTGTTTTGCCAGTTTGATTCTCAACAAGAGCAACAAACTTCTCAAACACTGAGAATGTATCACTCTTCAAACGAAGAGGATAAACCCACACCTTGCGTGTGGCATCATCTATAAAAGACACAAAATATTTTGCCCCTCCCAAAGAAAGCTGAGGCATCTCACATACATCTGTATGCACAAGCTCTAACTGAGCATCTTTCTGTCCAAGAGCTTTCTTGTGGGGGCACTGTAGTTGCCTACCATATATACAATGCTCACAAAATTGAAAACTTGAAAACTTTAGAGAAGCCAAGTAACCCAAACGAGACAATTGCTCCATTCCCTTGACACTCATGTGTCCCAACCGGCTATGCCACATAGAAATTTCCGGCAGCTCGGTTGCATTTACATTAGCATGGTGACAAACACCTGCATGCATAAAATAAAGAGTGTCCACCTTAGAGCCTCTGGCAACAACCAGTGAGCCCTTACTAATCTTCCACTTTCCACTACCAAATGTGGTAACATAATCAGCATCATCAAGCTGTCCAGTAGAAAGCAGATTCTTCTTGATCTCAGGCACATGCCTGACATCATGGAGCATAAGCTGTGAGCCATCTGAAAATACAAGCCTTACATCACCTCTGCCAAGAATTTTGCATGCATGGTTATCACCCAAATAAACCACTCCTTCATTGCCAGCAGTGTACCTGACAAACAAGTCTCTGCAACCTGTGACATGAAAGGAGGCACCTGAATCAATGATCCATGAGTGCATACCATGACCACCTGTAAGAAGTGAATGGGCATCAAGTGAAGACGTAAAGAGGACCTCATCCTCACTGCCACCTGCATGTGACACATTGATTTCTTCGATCTTGACTCCACTTTTGCCCTTCGGCTTTACATCTTTGGCTTCATCCTTCTCTTTGTCTTTGCCTTTTCCTTTTTCTTTTTGATCATTTTTCCATTTGTAGCATTGTTTTTTGATGTGTCCCTTCTTGCCACAATAATGGCATTCCAAATCCTTTTTGGAGCGAGACTTGCTCCTTCCCCTTTCTTGGCTTTTCCCCCTTTGCTGGGATCTCCCACGTGCATTCATTGCATTGGACTTGCCAACAGAGTTGTTTTTCCTGTTCATCTCTTCTTGAAGAAGAGCACCCTCAACATCTGCATATGACAGCATAGCATGCGAATTGCTAGTGGCTGTCCTGAATGTGTCCCAACTCTCTGGCAAAGTGCATAACAAAAAAGTGGCTTTGAACTCATCGTCCATTGCCAACTTTTGATTGATGACCTGGCTGACAATACCATTAAACTCATTTAGATGGGCTGTCATAGATGCCCCTTCCTTCATCTGAAGACCTATGAGTTTCTTCAACCAATACACTTTGCTTGAGGCACTTTGTTGGGCATACAAGTCCTGCAATCTCTGCCACATTCCCCAAGCTGTCTTCTCTTCACGAATGCTGAAAAGTAATGAGTCTGACACAGACAACATGATAGTAGATCTTGCCAGCTCATCCATATCTTCCCACTCTTCAGCAGTAAGAGAAGCGGGCATTACACCCCTTTCTTTGATAGGCTTGTGCTGCTTTTTCTGGAGCAACACATTGTAGCACTGGGTTTGCCAAATATCATAATTATGCGAGCCTTCAAGCTTCTTGATGTGAAGCAATGAAGAGCTCTCACCTGTGGTTGCCATAGCAATATGCAACCTTTAATGCCTGACTCCCTGCAAATGTGCAAACACTGCACCCAAGATGTGCAAACACTGCACCCAAAGCACACAAAGTGCTCACAAATGTTCTCCCAAGCTTTATCTCCCACTGCGGAAGCACAAATGCAACTTTTCTCCCACTTTATGTGATGAAAACACCAAAATCTGGTTGCTGCAGATTTTGGACAGCACCTTAAATGTGCTCTTTTGCCTCTCCAAAGTACTGTACAGCAGTACCAAGTGCTCACCAATGATGTACCAAACCTGTATCGGCAATTTCAGCAGCTGAATTTGAACCTTTTGATCACTCAAGACAGTGTACAGCCATGCCAAAACATGCACAAAGCTGTGCCAAATCTGTACCAGCAGGTACAATAGCAATAAATGCTCTCCTGGTTGTCCAAATGAGTGAAAATCAGACTTTTACAGTCCTGTACACTGCATAAAACAGTCCCGAACAGAAATTGGGCAAAAGCCCCTTGACTGCAAGCTGATTTTTGAGGATTCAAGGCATAAATGTCTTGCCTGCTGCTTTGCCAAGCTCAACAAGCATACAAACTTGAAAAGCCCCTTGATTTGAGATCAATTTCTGATCATGCATGGTACATTGACGCACATGAAGGCATCCAGAGTGTTCACGATGCTTCCCCCTGGCTACATATACATCAAATACATGAAAGCCCTTTGATTTACAGGCACATTGAGTGCTTGTAAGGCATCAGCACATTAACCACAGCATCAAATGCGATCGCTTGCATGCAAATCGACCAAATCGGCACAAAAGCCCCTTGATTTGCACTGCAATTTGCTGCAATTTTGCCCAAATGTGCGATTTTTCACATCATACAGCATGTATGAGTGCTTAATTGCACAATTACATCAAAAGCCCCAAATTTCGACATCCAATTTCCTGCAAATTGATCCTGATTTGACCAATTTCTTGCAAATTTATCCTGATTGTGACCAATGTCACCCAATTTTGCCAATTTTGCTAAAAAATTGAGCAATTGGGCACCTGTACCTGCTCAATTGCTTGAATTGATAAGAAATTCGCAAAAAAATTGAAGGCAAATACCTCTGAAATTTCTGAATTTCTCTGATTTGCAGGTTGATTTCTGTTGCAAGAAAAGAGGGGGGTTATGATGATGCTGCTGCAGAAAAAGGAGGATTCTGCTGCTGTGCTGTACGGCGGCGCCTTCGGTGCTGGGCGGCCACGTGGGCTGGCTACGTGGGCGGCCTCACTCTGTCGCTGCAAGACGATGTGGTTGGCCTTCAAGTGAAGAAGGACGGAGGCTGGATTGCAGTCCAGCCGGTGCTTCAGAGGGCCTCGGTTTGCCTGCCCTTTTCTTCGAAGAAACCTTCCAAGAATCAAGGCAGCTGCTGCACGTGAATCGTTATCCACCATGCCCTCGGGCAGCCACGTGGGCTGGCTGTGTGGGCTTCGTGATTGCCTGCGCCGTGTAGAGCTGGCCCGCTTCTGCCTGCGCTTAACGC
Organism: Cibotium barometz; assembly: GCF_041138505.1. NCBI lineage: Eukaryota > Viridiplantae > Streptophyta > Polypodiopsida > Cyatheales > Cibotiaceae > Cibotium > Cibotium barometz. The sequence goes on along the minus strand of NC_141090.1, from coordinate 5,090,049 downwards.
CCACCTGACGTGTTTGCCTAGCGCCTATTGTTGACGTAGCCTCCGCTCACGCTTCGCTCGTTGCCTTCGCTTCACTCGCCTAGCGCCTATACGCCCAGCGCTAATGCGCTTTGCAGCCACTGCTGGGAGTTCAGTGGTCGGCGCTATTTGTTGCACAGAACCCGCCTCTGTATGGACGTGTGCTGCCTCAGCCACGCTACAGGTCGCCTAGGGCTGCTGCCTTCGCCCGACTAGTGCCTTCGCTCGCTATGTGGACTAGCTTCGCTTAGTAGCGCTACAATTTTGCCACGATGAAGGAGGCACAGCTCTGGGGTTGATTGAGAGAGGCGGCAGTAGGCTTTGGGGCAGCGGAGCTCACACAGAAGAAAACGCAGGATGATAATGGTGATGCGACCCAAGCTCTGATACCAGTTGATGGGGAGAAAACAGCAATTAGGGTTTAGAGTTCATTCATGGGAGACATACACAGAGAAGCAAGAGAGAGAGAGAGAGAGAGAGTTGTGGGGATAAGTCAACTCATCAATGGCATAAGTGTGTGACTCCCCTATCACACATGTATATTGCACTAGTACACATAGTGCACTTAGTACATTAAAAGTACTAAGTGTACTATGTACTATAACTTATGGGCTTGTACACACTATAAGGGTGGGCATAATGCCTTTACCCCAACAGATGCCACGTAGACATTTGTGTACAGAAGGTGCAGGACTTGGGATGGTGAACTGGTCCCATGTGAGCCGAGTCCGGGACGAGTCAGCCAGGGATCCATCTCAGTCGTCCGAGGTTAGGTGTGCATTGTCCTGCACATGAGTCCAAGGTCAGGTGTGCACTGTCCTGCACATGAAACAGTGTCAGTCCGCGCTGTGAGTCTCCCTCTAGAATGATGTCGGTGGTTCTGTGTATCTGGTATGGTACCGGATGCCAGATCACTGAGTAGATAGTGGTTAGGACAAGGGGCCAGCCCATAGGGCTACCCCGGATCTTAGTGTGGGCATGGGAATGGTGTGGAACCACCCCCATGTGGGCCAGGAAGGCCCAGGCTGAACCCACCAACCATGGAGAGGCTGTAGGACAGCCCTAGGGCAAAGATAAGGCTATTTCCAGGAGTTTACAGCCTTTATATGGCTGTAGGGCAAGTATGGGGCAGCCCATATAGGCCGCCCAGCCCTTGGATTGTGGGCAAAGGCTGTGCCCAGCATTCTGGAAGCAGGCGCATGATGCCCAACGGACATTGGTGCTGGCCGCCTGGTTATCTACTGGCCAACTGCTGTTGGGAAGTAGTATAAATAGTGGAGGCCATAATCCCATTCATTCATCTCATTCTACACCAAGAGCTCAAGCATAAGAGACTAGACAAAGCCAAGAGGGTGCTAAGCAAAGGGGTGAAGGATTCAGGTCAAGGGCAGGGTATTTCCCAGCCAAGAAAAGGTTCAAGATTGCTGTATTTTTTTTCAGATTTCTCATCATTCTAATAAAGCAAATACACCATCAGTGGTGGAGGCCCTACGCAGGGTAATTGGGACCCAATTCTGTGTCCTCTCTCTCTCTCTCTCAAAACCGGCCTTCAGGAAGCAAAGGGCGGTGAAAACAAACACTCGCACATAAAACACTTCAACGCCATTGAGAACCTAGAAAAGGAAAACAAACAGGGGGAGCTAGAGTGCTCCTGCAAATAGTACACGGACACCGATTGGCCCCAAATCGCAGTGGCGCCCCTTGCGGTATTTCTTTAATTGATTATAAGAGCTTTGATTATAATATAAGGCTGGGAACTCAGCCGTCGCAGTAGAACCCTTGAAGCCTGCAAAGAACCTGCATCTGGCTTCTTGTCCACACGGCATCCCCAAACAAGTCGAGCCATTGTTCATATCAAAAGACTCTCTCACATTGAGTCTGCATACAGAAGCTTTCTCCCATGAGCAAGGCTGCCACAACCATCCATAGCCTCTCACACTATGAACAGCATCACACCCTGACACATCCAGTGCTTTTGCATCACAACACAGACTCCCAAACTGTCTCTCAAAAGAGTATCACAGCACAGCATACCATACAGTCGACACACCTGTACAAACCCTCTCTACCTTCCAAGGGTACTATCCATCTCTGTCATGGATTCCTTGTCCCCTGCCCAATCAGTAGCAAGGCTGTACCAAACATGTGTCCATTCCTGTACCTTCTGCCTGCATGTGACCTATCTTCTGGAGAAACCCAAAAACATGTTTCCTCGTCGAGAATCCTACAACCTGTTTCCAGATGAAACCCTTAGGCTTGTTTCCCTTTGAAACTTCTGTCCTGTTTCCATACAGAACCATTCATGGCACCATTCAACAACAGTGCCAACAACAACATACATCTAGTTACCTGTTCCCTCATGAAACATCTGGAAACATAGAGATGCCCATAACTGTAGGTCCCTCTGTTCCTTTCTAGCAGGAAGAAAACAATCTGCTCCATGAGCACGCAGCCATGCGAGCTTGCATCACTCCCATGCCAAGAAACATAACCAAATGACCTGTACTTGCAGCCAAAAACCCAAGCACATAGCTGAATTTGCAGCCAAGCAAAAACAGCACATAAACTGTCCCAAAACAGTCCTGAACCAAAGCATAGAGAAGCTGAAAATTCCATCAAATGAACGCCATCGACATGATGTCTATGTTCATGGAAAACCAACCTCTGTCCACCTTTGTATCAAGAGAAACCAACCCTTGTCTACTCTTCAGCAGAGGGAGAAAGAGAGAGAGAGAGAGAGAGAGAGAAAGGAGGCCTGTGTCTCTGTTCTGTAGCACAACACCGCAGCCAGCCCTTTAATCTCCAAAAAGCAAAGGGGAAGGAGGGATTCAGTAGGCGCCTGGTTCTGTCCTGCCCGTACAGCTGTCCGTACAGCTGCCACGTGGACTGTACCTGCAGGTGTACCTGACTGCGCCGTCTATACTTGCAGCAGCCTGCCCTGCACCGCCAGTACCTGCACCACCTGAATCTACACCTGCAGCAGCCTGTCCTGCCACGTGGGCTGTACCTGCAGACAGCAGCCGTACACTACCTGCACAAGCCCATCCATGCGCAGCCAGCATGCAGTCCACCTCTCCCCAGAAAAGCACACGTTTTTCTCCTCAGATTGGCGCCTGAATATCCAGATGAGCAGCCCTCCTGACTGAAAAAGCACACCCACCACAAAAGATAGGCGCCTCTCTGCTTTTTCTGCCCAAGAGCCCCTCTTTTTTCAAAAAGCTCACACGTGGCCCCAAAAATAGCATAAGGGCCACGTTTCTTTAATGAAAGGCTTAATAAATGATTTTTAAGGTTTTTAAACCTTCAAAGCTAAAATCTCTTTGCCCCCTTTCACACATGGGGTTATTCACACATGGGCTTCCATCTTCACTCCCACCTGATGCCATTCACACTGTCCACCATGTCCCCGTGCACATCTACATCTTGTCCAGAGAAAAACACAGGGTCGTGACATACCCCCCCTCTTGAAAAATAGCAAGCGTCCTCGATTGCACTCAATGGCACAGTAAAGCATCTCATGAGCAAAGATACCCCATATGGCAAAAACAATGGCCTTCCAATGCATCTGGATGATAGAATAATCATCCTGCACAATAAGCCACACTGTCCTCTTGCTTGTTCCTTCAGAACCTACAGCAAAAGTCTAAAACCAAATGGAAACACGTTAACTGTGTTAGCCAAAAACAAAACCATGCATCATTCTACATATGGCACACATATGCATGACACACATATGCATTCGCAAACAATATGCTCCTCAAAATGCTCTACCTACTCCAAAGTAACAGTCTAAGGGCTGCTCGCAAGCCTTACGCCCATGGGCATCCCGCAGGACCCACGACTGAAGGTACAACATGAGCATATGCAAGCACTCAATGCATCCAAACACTACATCTACCAAGTACTTTCCCACATATGTCTCATGGCCATCCCGCAGGAGTTACACCCAGTGGTGCATCCATGACATAATAAAGCACTTGATGTATCATACCAACATACATGCAGCACATGACACAATGCAGAGTATTTCCCAATGTATTCTCAATGGTACCAGGATCCAATGGCACTAGAATACAAAAATACCTCTACCTCAAAAAGTGTATGCATACATGCACAAACAGAGTTCGATCCATATATCCATGAACCAAACCAACTCTAGGACTGCTCGCAAGACTTATGCCCTCCATAGAGTTATCCATAGTTGCAGTTATAGTTCAAGGTGCGCGCGACTGTGAACCATACTCAACCATCATCTCATGTGTCTAGAACACAATATCATAGAAGTCCCATAAGCAGATGTACTATCAGCCTCAGTACCTTCGGGTGAATACAAAGATGTCACCAAGCGACTCCCAGATGACAACTGAGCCTGTCTGTAACAAGGGAGCGGAGGTGCTACCCCCCTCTTGAGCATCAGGCAATGCTCCAGACCTATGCTCTGCTGAACCTGAATAAGCCGTAACAAGAGTCGACTCCAACTCATAGGCATCAAGATAAAGCTGCAACTCCTGAGGTGAATCTGCTAAGTCACCCTCCTCCATCCACTTCGCATCCATTAGTGAACCTCCTCCATCCACTTCGCATCCATCAGTGAACAGCTCTTGAACTTCACAGGATAGCGACGGGAAACTTTACCCTGTACCTTTCTTTTCTTATGTGCCAGTATATGCTCAGGAATAAGAACCTCGTCAAGTTCCTCCACTTCCATCTGAGCCTCATCTGATACATCCTCAGGCACCCAAAACCTGCTTGCACTCCACCCAAGTGGTAAGCACAAGTCCTCGATGAAGTATAGTAGATCACCACTGCTAAACATAGAAAGAAACTGTCTTCCGAACCCATGAAGCCTCTATGAAGATACGACCGGTGACAAACTGGCAATGTTTTGCACCATAACACTTCAACCGCTTCTTGTTCCTGGCCGACTACTTCTTGTCCTTGGTGTCTTTTCTCCTGAACTTCATCTTCAGCTCTTGTTCTTCACCTCATATAGGTAAAGACCCACAATCCTGCACTGTGTCCTGCACTTCCTTTTCACTTTCCTCATGTTGAAGCTTTTGATGTGACAACCACGGGCTCGCCTCCTTGAGAAAGTCGACGATGTGTCCCGGCAAACGGAACCTTGAAAACCGGCCTTCAGGAAGCAAAGGGCGGTGAAAACAAACACTCGCACATAAAACACTTCAACGCCATTGAGAACCTAGAAAAGGAAAACAAACAGGGGGAGCTAGAGTGCTCCTGCAAATAGTACACGGACACCGATTGGCCCCAAATTGCAGTGGCGCCCCTTGCGGTATTTCTTTAATTGATTATAAGAGCTTTGATTACAATATAAGGCTGGGAACTCAGCCGTCGCAGTAGAACCCTTGAAGCCTGCAAAGAACCTGCATCTGGCTTCTTGTCCACACGGCATCCCCAAACAAGTCGAGCCATTGTTCATATCAAAAGACTCTCTCACATTGAGTCTGCATACAGAAGCTTTCTCCCATGAGCAAGGCTGCCACAACCATCCATAGCCTCTCACACTATGAACAGCATCACACCCTGACACATCCAGTGCTTTTGCATCACAACACAGACTCCCAAACTGTCTCTCAAAAGAGTATCACAGCACAGCATACCATACAGTCGACACACCTGTACAAACCCTCTCTACCTTCCAAGGGTACTATCCATCTCTGTCATGGATTCCTTGTCCCCTGCCCAATCAGTAGCAAGGCTGTACCAAACATGTGTCCATTCCTGTACCTTCTGCCTGCATGTGACCTATCTTCTGGAGAAACCCAAAAACATGTTTCCTCGTCGAGAATCCTACAACCTGTTTCCAGATGAAACCCTTAGGCTTGTTTCCCTTTGAAACTTCTGTCCTGTTTCCATACAGAACCATTCATGGCACCATTCAACAACAGTGCCAACAACAACATACATCTAGTTACCTGTTCCCTCATGAAACATCTGGAAACATAGAGATGCCCATAACTGTAGGTCCCTCTGTTCCTTTCTAGCAGGAAGAAAACAATCTGCTCCATGAGCACGCAGCCATGCGAGCTTGCATCACTCCCATGCCAAGAAACATAACCAAATGACCTGTACTTGCAGCCAAAAACCCAAGCACATAGCTGAATTTGCAGCCAAGCAAAAACAGCACATAAACTGTCCCAAAACAGTCCTGAACCAAAGCATAGAGAAGCTGAAAATTCCATCAAATGAACGTCATCGACATGATGTCTATGTTCATGGAAAACCAACCTCTGTCCACCTTTGTATCAAGAGAAACCAACCCTTGTCTACTCTTCAGCAGAGGGAGAAAGAGAGAGAGAGAGAGAGAGAGAAAGGAGGCCTGTGTCTCTGTTCTGTAGCACAACACAGCAGCCAGCCCTTTAATCTCCAAAAAGCAAAGGGGAAGGAGGGATTCAGTAGGCGCCTGGTTTTGTCCTGCCCGTACAGCGTCCGTACAGCTGCCACGTGGACTGTACCTGCAGGTGTACCTGACTGCGCCGTCTATACTTGCAGCAGCCTGCCCTGCACCGCCACCACCTGAATCTACAGTTGCAGCAGCCTGTCCTGCCACGTGGGCTGTACCTGCAGACAGCAGCCGTACACTACCTGCACAGGCCCATCCATGCGCAGCCAGCATGCAGTCCACCTCTCCCCAGAAAAGCACACGTTTTTCTCCTCAGATTGGCGCCTGAATATCCAGATGAGCAGCCCTCCTGACTGAAAAAGCACACCCACCACAAAAGATAGGCGCCTCTCTGCTTTTTCTGCCCAAGAGCCCCTCTTTTACCAAAAAGCTCACACGTGGCCCCAAAAATAGCATAAGGGCCACATTTCTTTAATGAAAGGCTTAATAAATGATTTTAAAGGTTTTTAAACCTTCAAAGCTAAAATCTCTTTGCCCCCTTTCACACATGGGGTTATCCACACATGGGCTTCCATCTTCACTCCCACCTGATGCCATTCACACTGTCCACCATGTCCCCGTGCACATCTGCATCTTGTCCAGAGAAAAACACAGGGTCGTGACACTCTCTCTCTCTCTCTCTCTCTCTCTCTCTCTCTCTCTATTTTCTGTACTTCTCCTTTCAATTTGTGCGTTAATTTCCGTCGCGAAAAGAGTACTGAATTCTGAGTATTTAAGTTACCGATTCTTCTCCGAAGCTTCCGCATGTTTCAGTGGTATCAGAGCCTACTTCAAGTACAAAGATTTAGCAAAGAAACCAGAATTTTTTCTCGCTCGTGTGGTTGGTTTTTAGACGCCGGTGGACTACCCCTTTCGGAGTGACTCCTGTCCCTCGAAGGACGGTTGTTTTTTAGCCTCCGGAAGCCTTCGGAAGTCTCCCACACAGATAGTGGATGGTCAGATTGCGTTCCGGAAAGGAATTGCATTTTCCTGCTTGGCGAGCTTCGACAACGAGAGATAACAAGAACCATGGGACCAGAGTGCACCGGCTAGTCATCAGGCTTGAGTGTCACAGACATGTTCCAGCAGATGATGCGAGCAATGGCAGAACAAACAGCCAAGTTGGATGAGCAGAAGGCCAGATCTTGGCTTTGGAGGAGCGTACGCGCTCTCCAGCGTTGCGTTTTCCATCTTCTCCTCCCTCTCCTTCCGTATCCCAGATACCAGATCCTCGACACAGGGACCCTCTTGCGGGGTCACAGCCGCAGCCAAGCTCCTTGCTTGAGTTGCAGATGTGTGCATTGGAGATTCGACAACGAGAAGATGAGGCCATGCGACGCGTGGAACACGAGCGTTACCTCATAGCTTTGGACACCAGATTGACACGGGGGGCGCCCTCGAATCATTTTCCCGAGAAAATGAACTTTAGTAAGTATATGGTAAACTCGATCCCACAACTCTCTGTTCATGGTTACATCAATTCGAAGCTTACTTTACCGCAGTTAGAAAAACAGATACTGATAGAGTGATCTTAGCCAGTTGGTACTTGGAAGGTGAGGCCATTCCTTGGTGGACTTAGTGGGCTCATGCCCACACCAGAGCAGGTATGTCAGCTTATGTGTGGGACGAGTTTGTCCACGACCTTAAGCAGCGGTTTCTACCGCCCCACTACCTTGAGCGACTCGAAGACGAGTTTAGGGGAGCGTGTCAGAACGCGCAACCAGTCCTTCAGTTTGCCAATAAAATTTCGACTTTATGTCTGCAATTAGGCTTATTTGATACAGACAAGAAAGGGTAGTTTTTGTATGGACCGGACACGCAAATCCAATGGGAGGTGCGTATGTTTAGGTTAGCCACCTTTGAAGACGCACTCGCGCTTGCGCAGAGTGCAGAAATGAAACATAATGGTGGCAAGACCAAGACTTCCCAGCCGGCTTCTCCCAGGGCTAATGCCTTGGGGAGGCAAAAGCCAGAACCAGACGGGGTCTTCCCCAGGACAGAGCCCGGGAGCCTTTGGCTCCAAGAACTCGAACAATGCGTCAAAACTTACTCCAGACCAGAAAACGGAGGCATGCAAGACTGGTGGCAAGTTAAGTGCTGAGGAGCTTTCTCTGTACAAGGAGGGTAGATGTTTCTTTTGTCATACAAAAGGACACACTTCTCGGGATTGTCCGAAGAAGCCTCCAAAGCCCGCCGCCGCCGCCTCCACAGCTTCCGTGGTGAGCTCAGCTCCCACACAGACCTTAGCGGCTACCCCTAGTTCTTCAAACCCCGGTGCTTCAGTTGGAGCAATTATTAGCCGGGAGCTCGAAGATAAGCAGAAGGGCGCCTATGACCAGGAGTATGAGCACAACGAATTGCTCAAGTCCTTTGGCTACATAGGTGGCCAGAGAGTTGTCGTCTTGTTTGACAGCGGCAGCACGGAGGATGTGGTCACGGAACAAGCCGCTAGGCGTGCCCGTTTCGAGGTGACTTCGGTGGACAAACAGGTTGAGGGTTTTAGCACAGGTATGACAACGAGCGTCCAGTATGAAGCTCTAGGTGCTAAGTTAGTGATTCAGGGCATAGAGTTTATGCGTGACTTTATGGTTGTCCCTCTTGTAGGAGCAGATATAATTTTGGGTATTCAGTGGTTTCACAAGTTTCTTCCTGATGTCAAGTGGGACAAGCACACGTTCCAGATCAATCAGAATGTGTCAAATGCCCCGGTGACCATTAAGTGTGAGCCAGGAATTCTGAACTCTCCGCTCATAAGCCACTTGCAGGCTAAGCGAGCAGTCAGGAAAGGCGCACAGTGTGCGATGATTTACATCCAGACAGCCTAGACGGTGGCCAGTGCTTTCAAGAAGTACTCGGTTCTCCATGAAAAGTTCCAGAAGATTTTTCTTCGAGGCAGCCTCCCTTCCCAGCTCCCCCCGTCCAGACCGGAGGATCACAGGATTGACCTCCTACTAGGCTCGGAACCCCCAAGCAAGTTTTCGTATCACCTTTCCAAGGCAATGGAATCGGAGTTGGACCGCCAACTCCAAGAATTGTTGCAATCTGGCTTCATCCGCCCCAGCGTGTCGCCATTTGCAGCACCGATCTTATTTGTCAAAAAGAAAGATGGATCTTCCCGTTTGTGTGTCGATTATCGTGCACTCAACAAGCTGACTATCAAGAGCAGATTTCCGATGCCTCGAATTGACTATATTCTTGAAAGGCTGAATGGAGTAAAGGTGTTCTCGAAATTGGATTTAAAGAGTGGGTACCACCAGGTGCGGATTGTGGAGGGAGATCCCCAAGACAGCCTTCCGTACGGAATGTTGGGTGTTGGACTCACACACTCACACACACAAACTTGCACATTAGGGTTAGGTGCAGGGTAGAATAGCTCACACACAGAAATAAGAGAGAGAGAGAGAGAGAGCCAAAAGTGTGGTATCCACAAAATGCAAGTCAACCCTTGCATGTGTGCCACATCCATATAATATAGAAGTACAAAATATTATATGTTAAGAGTGTCCTTTCACACTTGATGTCCAAGGGGAAAAACCACATGGGAAAAAGTGCCCTTGGTTAAGCCCTGTTCACACATAGCACTACCATAAGTGAGCATATTCCTACGAATCCCCCCTGTAGTGGAAGTGTGAACCTGTACAAGGTAGCAGATCACTTTCTATATGAGAGTAAGCCCAAAGCTTTGCGGAAAGCTTCAAACTTTTCTTGAGGTAAAGCCTTTGTGAATAGATCTGCAACATTATCCTGTGTAGGGCAATAAGATAAACTGATCTCCCTTGCATGTAGCCTCTCTTTGACATAGTGATAATGAATCTCTGTGTGCTTGGTACGTGCATGAAATATTGGATTTTGTGCCATGGCCATAGCACTCTGGCTATCAGTGAGAATGGTGGTGGGTGTCTGCGGACACTCACGAAGATCGGCCAACATCTCCTCAACCATACACAATCTACTGTAGCTGTAAAGACTGCCCTGTACTCAGCCTCACAAGTAGATGTAGCAACAGTGGGTTGCTTTTTACTCAACCAAGATATGCATGAACTGCCAAGAAAAAAACAATTCCCACTGGTGGATTGCGTGGTATCATAATCACCAGCCCAATTTGAATCACTGTATGCATAAAGCTGCAAGCTGCCCTCCCTGGGATAGAACAAACCAAGATCCAGGGTACCCTTAAGATAACGAAAAATGCGTTTGACTGCTTGCCAATGCTTTGTGCTTGGGCTGTGCATGAATTTGCTCAACAAAGACACCCCAAAAGATATGTCTGGCCTTGTGTTACACAAGTAAATGAGGCATCCCACTGCCTGGTTGTAAATGCCGGCCTCAAAAGGCTCTCCAATATCATGCATAGTAAGCTCTCCAATATCATGCATAGTAAAAGCCGTACACCTGGTTCTACTGGAGTAGAAATGGGCTTTACATTCATCCATGTGAAACCTTTTTAGCCACCTGTTCAACACATGAGTTGCACACATTATAGCTTCCATCCAAAATTTGTGAGGCAACTTTTGTGCTTTCACCATGCATCTTGCCATCTCCATGAGAGACCTATTTTTTCTTCCAGCTACACCATTCTGCATAAAGCTGCAAGCTGCCCTCCCTGGGATAGAACAAACCAAGATCCGGGGTACCCTTAAGATAACGAAAAATGCGTTTGACTGCTTGCCAATGCTTTGTGCCTGGGCTGTGCATGAATTTGCTCAACAGACACCCCAAAAGATATGTCTGGCCTTGTGTTACACAAGTAAATGAGGCATCCCACTGCCTGGTTGTAAATGCCGGCCTCAAAAGGCTCTCCAATATCATGCATAGTAAGCTCTCCAATATCATGCATAGTAAGCTGTACACCTGGTTCTACTGGAGTAGAAATGGGCTTACATTCATCCATGTGAAACCTTTTTAGCCACCTGTTCAACACATGAGTTGCACACATTATAGCTTCCATCCAAAATTTGTGAGGCAACTTTTGTGCTTTCACCATGCATCTTGCCATCTCCATGAGAGACCTATTTTTCCTTTCAGCTGCACCATTCTGCTGCGGTGTATAAGGCATTGTACATTGGTGTTTGATGCCCTTTTGAAGCATATAATCCTTGAATGCATTTGACATGTATTCTCCACCTCTATTTGAGCGGAGTGTTTGGACTTTACACCCACACATATTTTCAGCCATTGCTACAAAGTGTCGAAAGCATGTAAACACATCTGCTTTCGCTTTCAAAGGGTAAGCCCAAGCAAATCTGGAGTAGTCATCAATGAATGTGACGAAGTAAAGATGCCCCCCTATAGATGGTGTCCGCATTGGACCACATACATCACTATGTAAGAGCTGTAATTTACTTTCAACTCTAACAGCTCCATCTTTGGGGAATGGTTTTCGTTGCATCTTTCCCAAAATACACCCCTCACATGCATGTCTTGGTGGAAACTCAAGAGGCGGCATATTATCAACCATATGATGCTTCTGCAAAAGCATCAAACTCTGAAAATTTACATGCCCAAAACGAGCATGCCATAGCTCTGCATCATGCATAGCAGGAGCGTGGGCAACCACTGTATTTGCATCATAAGTACGCTTGTCTTAGCTGTCCAGCTTATACAATCCTTTGTATCGTGTTCCAGAAGTGACTATTTCATAACCCTTTGATGGGTCTTTTACCAAACACTTCCCGTCTTCAAATTCAACCGTTAAACCTTGGTCGTTTATGGCTTAGATGGAGAGCAGATTTTTCTTTATCCCTGGAACATACAATACATTTTTCATACATATATTGGCACCATTGGCTGCAATAAGTATACTGTATGACATTACCAATTCCCTTTACTGGATATGTGGTATGATCTGCACATGATACAGTGCGGCCATTTGAAGCATAAACCAAGTGCTGAAATACATCTTTGCATGAAGTGATGTGGCTCGAAGCACCACTGTCAAAATACCATGATGCATTCTGTCTGTCAGATGCAATGCAAGACATATCAGTGTTTGAAGCACTTGGTGTGTCACTAGTGCATGTGACCAAAAAAGTGTACTCTTCCTGGATTACATTATAGCTGATTGCTGTGCTTTGTCATCAGAAGAGTCTGCTACTGCATTGCCTGCTTCTTTCCTTTTCTCTTTTGCAATCCGCTTCCTACATTCACTGATGTAGTGTCCAGGCTTATGGCAGTAGTGACATTTTCCCTTCTTTTTGGGCTTGTTTGTATCCCCTTTGTCAGACTTTTCACCACCAGAAGAAGGCTGTCCTTGACCAGCCTTGCTAGACTGTTGTCCCTAAAGCTCTTTGCTTTACCCTTATCCTTGGCCGTAAATGCCTTGTCTCCACCACGGTTGCTCGATAAGTTTGCTCTTGTTTGCTCTTCCTGCAAGAGTAAACCCACGAGCTCTTCAAAAGTGACGGGATCACCACTTCCTCTCATTGAGAGGTTGAGAGAGGTGTGAAAGCCCAAGTAGGAAGGCGGTAAAGAATGAAGAGTGTTGGTGACCATCTGTCTGTCTGGGATAACCTCATCAATGTTGAGCAATTGTTCCTGCGAATCTTTCACTTTGGTGAGATGATCTGCCATGGAGTCACCCTCATCCATAGAAAGAAGATCCAATTGCCTCTTCAAGTAGGCAACTCTTGCCTCTTCAAGTAGGCAACTCTTGCCTCGTTGCGTACCTGATACATTGCTTCCAATGTGTCCCATGCAAGCTTCGATGTCTTGCAAGAACGAATGTGCGGAATAATAGTCCTTTTCACTGAAAGGGCTATCAATGACATGGCCTGTGCATCTCTAGAGTCCCATCTCTTCTGCTCTTGTGTGGGAGTAGGTTCTACATCAGGAGCTCTTTGAGCACCTCCCCTTTGAGGCGTGGCTGGCTGTATGGTAAGTGGCGTGTGTCATCACCACACACGATGTCCCAAAGCCCTTTGGCTACCAGCAAATTACGGATCATGAAACTCCAGAGGGAGTAGTTAGATCCATCCAGCTTGTCCTCCTGGGTGAGCACACCAAATACATCTGTAGCATTTTGTGCCATGTCAACAAAATATATCTGCAAGCAAACCAAGCACCAATGTGCACTGCCAGGCAACCAAATGTCCTGTGCAAATGTATGCTTGCAAACCAAAGCAAGTGTAAACCTGCACCAAATTGTCCAATTACACACAATGTGTATACGTACGCAACAAATCGCAGCTGTAATGCCCAATTACATGCTCCAATCTGAAAATCCCCAATTTTTATGCACTCCAATCGCTTCAATGTGCATCTAATCGTCCAATTTTCACAAAAGCCCCAAATTTCTGCAAGTGAAAGAGGTTCAATTTGCTGATTTTGACCTCAATTTCGAAAACCCCCAAATTGCAATTTTCAATTTTGCCTCAAATTGATAAATCCCCTAAATTGCACCTCCAATTTTCCTTTGAATTTGACTTGCACAGAAGTGTCTGCAAAATCTGCATATGACCTGCACTGGAATGGCTGCAAAATCTGTGTTTGTATTTGGAAGAAAATGTGCAGGAAGAATACCTTTGGCAGCACGTGTGAGGAAGCAGGTGCTAGTCAGGGAGCACACAGTCGAGAGGCCTGCACAGCTGTTGAGCTTCGGCGGTGGCTGCTGGCAGAGAAGGTACGAGCAGGGCGAGCACGGCGCTAGAGTGTGTAGATGGGCGTTGGAGGGAGCCAGCAGGCTGTCGGCAGGTGTCGGGCTAGTCATAGGCGGACCCAGGTGCAGGTGTCGGGCCCCAGTCAGATGCGGGCGAACATCAAACGGGCACTGGGCGAGCGCGCAGGTGTAGACGGAGCAGGTTAGCGGGGGCCTGGAATCGTTGGTGCAAGACGGACGGCGGCCGGGCAGCAACGTCGACGGCGGCCAAGACGGAGCAGTGACGGAGACGCCGACCCGAACAGGACGGCTGTCGACGGAACAGCAACGGGCGACGTCAGGCGGAACGGAACGGAACGACGAGGGCGTGGTGGAAGCTGGGCGACGGCTACGAAGGCCGGAATGGAACAGAACACCGACGTGGCTTTGAATGGGAGCGTTGACGGGCGGAGGCAGCGATGTCGCCGCCGGCTGCAGAGGGCAGTGCCGTCTGCGAGCTGGGCGGCCGGACGGTGGAGCAACGACGGAATCCACGGACAGACGGCGACGGAAAAACATAGCGTCGACGGAATTTTGCAAGCTTTCTTCCCAGCAGACTTTCAGGGCCAGCTCCTAGCTCTGATACCAATTGTTGGGTGTTGGACTCACACACTCACACACACAAACCTGCACATTAGGGTTAGGTGCAGGGTAGAATAGCTCACGCAGAAATAAGAGAGAGAGAGAGAGAGAGAGAGAGAGAGAGAGAGAGAGAGAGAGAGAGAGCCAAAAGTGTGGTATCCACAAAATGCAAGTCAACCCTTGCATGTGTGTCCACATCCATATAATATAGAAGTACAAAATATTATATGTTAAAGAGTGTCCTTTCACACTTGATCTCTAAGGGAAAAAACCACATGGGAAAAAGTGCCCTTGGTTAAGCCCTGTTCACACATAGCACTACCATAAGTGAGCATATGCCTACACGGAATGGGCCCACTATGAATTTGTGGTCATGCCATTTGGCTTGACAAACGTCCCAGCTACATTTAACCGCATGATGATGCGTGTTTTCCAAGATTTGATTGGAAAGTGTGTGTTCATATTTCTGGACGACATACTAATATTTTTAGCTACGGTTGAGCAGCATGACATTGATGTGGAGAAAGTCCTTAAGTTGCTAGAGAGCAATGAGCTCTACATCAATGAAAAGAAGTCAGAATTTTATGTGTTCCAGGTGCATTACTTGGGATATATAATTAGTGTTGAAGGCATTCGACTTGATCTGGCTAAAGTGGTCGAGATTGTCAGCTGGGAAGTACCTCAGACAGCCTATGACGTTAGATCATTTGTGGGTATATGCCAGGCATATTCCACCCACATCGACAAGTTTTCTGATCTCTCGACAGATCTTACCGATCTGCTAAAGGGGGTGAAAACAAGAAGGCAAAAGATTCAAATGACTCCACGAGCGTTGGAGGCATTCCAGAACCTCAAGGTGGCTTTGTCAGAAGCGCCTTGTTTAGCACTTGCCTCGTGGGACGAACCATTTCAAGTGATCACCGATGCGAGTAACATCGCAATTGGAGGTGTATTGCAACAGAATGGTCATCTAGTAGCTTATATGTCTTGTAAGTTACTGCCCGCTGAGAAGAACTACTCAGTCTATGATCGTGAACTCCTAGCAGATATACAGGCCTTGAAACATTGGAAACATTTTCCGTATGGCCGTGACTTCGAGGTTCGCACTCACCATCAGGCATTACGTTGGATTCAGACGATGCCAAGTGCACAGTGGAGTGATCGACAACACCGTTGGAGTCAGATATTCCAGTAGTTCGGTGGTATGATTGAGTACCTTCCAGGAAAGGCCAATCCAGTGGCTGACGCTTTGAGCAGGAAGGGACAAGTGTCTACGATTCAGACCACTAGACTTGATCTTGTTAGTACAGGACTAGAGGACATGAAGCACACGTACGCGGATTCCGAGGAATTCGGTACTAAGTGGGAACAGGCATTGGATGCCACAGGACCATGCCATTTTCTGATACGCAATGGTTGGCTTTTCTACAAAGGCCGACTATGTGTCATTGGTAGAAAAGGTGAAAGCTCCTCATGGAAAGAAGATAGGGTTGTTACAGCCCTTGCTAATTCCTGAGGGTCCTTTCCAGGACATTTCGATGGATTTTCTCACGAATCTGCCTCCATGTCAGTTGGTTAAAGCCATATGCAGGTCCACCCCCTTAAGAGGTCAAAGACGAAGCGGAACCAGACATTGTTGATGAAGCAGAAGTAATGGTTCCAGAACAGATCCTTCTGCACTGTTTCAAGCATGGCTCAGGCCGAAGACTACGACAGTTCCTCACGAAGTTTCAGGACCGAGGAACTCATCGGTCTTCAGACAAAACCAAAGGGCGGTGCAAAAACAAACTGGCACACATAAAACACTTCAACGCCATTGAGGACCTAGAAAAGGAAAACAAACAGGGGGAGCTAGAGTGCTCCTGCAAACAGTACACAGACACCGATTGGCCCCAAAACGCAGTGGCGCCCCTTGCGGTATTTCTTTAATTGATTATAAGAGCTTTGATTACAATAAGGTTGGGAAGTCAGCCGTTATAATAGAACTCCTGAAGCCTGCAAGTACCCTGCATCATTTCTTCATATCCACTCGGCATCCACAAACAAGTCCAGCCATTGTTCACATCGAAAGACTCTCTCACATTGAGTCTGCATACAAGATCACGGCTGCCACAACCATCCATAGCCTCTCACACTATGAACAACATCACACCCTGACACATCCAGTGCTTCTGCATCACAACACAGACTCCCAAATTGTCTCTCAAAAGAGAACTCGTGTCACAGCACAACATACCATACAGTCGACACACCTGTACCAACCTTCTCTACCTTCTAAGGGTACTATCCATCTCTGTCATGGATTCCCTGTCCCCTGCAATCAGTAGCAAGGCTGTACCAAACATGTGTCCATTCTTGTACCTTCTGCCTGCATGTGACCTATCTCCTGGAGAAACCGAAAAACATGTTTCCTCGAGAAACCTATGACCTGTTTCCACATGAAACCCTTAGGCCTGTTTCCCTTTTGAAACTTCTGTCCTGATTCCATACAGAACCATTCATAGCACCATTCAACAACAGTGCCAACAACGGCATACATCTAGTTACCTGTTCCCTCATGAAACATCTGGCAACATAGAGATGCCCATAACTGTAGGTCCCTCTGTTCCTTTCTAGTAGGAAGAAAACAATCTGCTCCATAAGCACGCAGCCATGCGAGCTTGCATCACTCCCATGCCAAGAAACACTTTCAGGTGACCTTGTACTTGCAGCCGGAAACCCAAGTACATAGCTGAATTTGCAGCCAACCAAAAACAGCCCATAAACTGTCCTCGAACTGATCTCAAAACAGTCCGGAACCAAAGCAAAGAGAAGCTGAAAGTTCCATCAGTTGAACGCCATCGACATGATGTCTATGTTCATGAAAAACCAGCCCCTGTCCGCCTTTATGTCCAGAGAAACCAACCCCCTGGCCACCGAGGAGAAGAGCACACAGCCATGAGGGCCTGCAGTCCAGCCCTCTTGTGCACCAAGCGAGAGAGAGAGAAAAGAGCATGTGCCGCAGCTTCAGCCCCCTCCTACCGTTCGGCCCTCAACTTTGGCACACACAGAAAAGCACCCAAAAGCAGCCTGCCAGCCCCCTGTTTTCTCCCAAAAAGCAAAAGAGAGAAAGAGAGAAAGAGAGAGACCTGTCTTCAGTCTCCAGGACCTCCCCCAGACTTGCGAAGGGAGAGAGAGAGAGATCGGCTGTGCGCTTCCTGCAGCCCGACAGTCCTCCAAGGAGAAAAGCACGTATCTCTGCTGCATCTGCCCGTACAGCCCTCCCTGCAGACTTGTCCGCTTCTCACCAGAGAGAGAGAAAGAGAGAGAAAGAAAGAGCTGCAGCCCAGTCCCCTGGCCCGACCAGTCTGCCTGCTTTTTCCACAAGCCAAAGCTCCTTTTCATCATAAGAGAGGCGCCTCTTTTCTGCCTGCCAACCCCTCTTTTTCCAAAAAGCACACACGTGGCCCCAATAATAGCATATGGGCCACGTTTACTTTCATAAAGGGCATTACAATGTTTTTAAAGGTTTTTAAAACCTTTTGAGTTAAAATCTCTTCGCCCCCTTCACACTTGGGGTTGTCCACACATGGGTTTCCTTTTTAGCTCCAATCTGATGCCATTCACACTGTCCACCATGTCCCCGTGCACACCTGCATACTGTCTAGAGAAAAACATAGGGTTGTGACAGCCGAGGAACTCATGAAGCGGTATAGCTCGACAAAGAATTTTTGGAAGACTATCCGGCGTTATTGACGGATTATTTGGAGGCTGTGCAGCTTCCGTCAAGTTAAGTAGAAGGGGATGTCACGTGCATCCCGCACTTGGATGCCACGTAGACATTTCTGTACAGAAGGTGCAGGACCTGGGATGGTGAATTGGTCCCATGTGAGCCTAGTCTGGGACGAGTCAGCCAGGGATCCATCTCAGTCGTCCGAGGTCAGGTGTGCATTGTCCTGCACATGAGTCCAAGGTCAGGTGTGCACTGTCCTGCACATGAAACAGTGCCAGTCCGTGCTGTGAGTCTCCCTCTAGAATGATGTCAGTGGTTCTATGTATCTAATATGGTACCGGATGCCAGATCACTGAGTAGATAGTGGTTAGGACAAGGGGCCAGCCCATAGGGCTACCATGGATCTTAGTGTGGGCATGGGAATGGTGTGGAACCACCCCCATGAGGGCTAGGAAGGAAGAGGCTGAACCCACCAGCCATGGAGGGGCCCTAGGACAGCCCTAGGGCAAAGATAAGGCTATTTCCAGGCGTTTACAGCCTTTATATGGCTGTAGGGCAAGTATGGGGCAGCCCATATAGGCTGCCCAGCCCTTGGATTGTGGGCAAAGGCTGTGCCCAGCATTCTGGAAGCAGGCGCATGATGCCCAGCCATCTAGGGAGTAATGCGCAGCATATTTGGTGATTTTTCCAGCATTTATTGCTGATTTTTCACAAGTTGTGGGACATTGGTGCTGGCCGCCTGTTTATCTATTGGCCGACTGCTGTTGGGAAGTAGTATAAATAGCGGAGGCCATAATCCCATTCATTCATCTCATTCTCCACCAAGAGCTCAAGCATAAGAGGCTAGACAAAGCCAAGAGGGTGCTAAGCAAAGGGGTGAAGGATTCAAGTCAAGGGCAGGGTATTTCCCAGCCAAGAAAAGGTCCAAGATTGCTGTATTTTCTTTCAGATTTCTCATCATTCTAATAAAGCAAATACACCATCCGTGGTGGGGGCCCTACAGAGGGTAATTGGGACCCAATTCTGTGTCCTCTCTCTCTCTCTCTCTCTCTCTCTCTCTCTCTCTCTCTCTCTCTTTTCTGCACTTCTCCTTTCAGTTTGTGCGTTAATTTCCGTCGCGAAAAGAGTGCTGAATTCTAAGTATTGAAGTTACCGATTCTTCTCTGAAGCTTCCGCATATTACAGCGTCTCCTACGTGCATTAGTCTTCCGCTGCGCATTCTGACACCATAAACAATATCAAAACACTGCACTCAGCCCCCCCCCCCCCCCCCCCCCCCCCCCCGCGCAAGAACTTCTTTATTCCAATGAATAAAGGTTACAACCAAACCAAGGTGTAGGTGCAATACTGCACTGGATTTTCCAGAGAGCTCCACAAACACTTGCTCAAGAACTAGGCACCAATCAGCACCACAAACCAGTGCAAATCAGCCTCGAACAACAGCCCGGGACGGAGTCAAATCCAACGCCGAACTCCGTGCCAAAACAGCCTTGAAATGGCTCTCAAAACAATACCAGATCTCTCCAAAACAGCCCGGAAAAAGCTCTCAAAACAGTCCATGGTACCCTCAAACAGTCCCTGAATCGATGGTCAAGAGGGAGTGGTGAAGAGAGTAAAGAATCTGCATGGCTGCCATACCACTGTATGGCCTGCTGAAGAGAGAGAAAGCTTAAACTGGCGCTGTCCATTGTACAATTGCTGTACCACTGTACAGCCGGCTGTACTTGCTTTACGGCCAGCAAAGAGATCAGCTTGCTGCCCCTTCTGTACGGCCAACGAACTGAAGAAAGAGAGGAAATGCTGCCTTGTAGAGAGAGAAAATTGCTGCTGCAGTCGGCCTGTAGAGAGAGAAAACTGTACGGCCAGTAAACAGAGAAAGACTGCTGCCCACCACCTCTGCTACCTGTGCACCCTTCACCTTCTTCTTTTAAAGGAGTCGACCAGCCCAAAATACTTGTGCTTTTTCCCCTTTTTGTCAAAAGTGGCTGAATATGCCTAAAATATCAGTTTTTATGCTTTTCCCAAACTTGTTGATCAAGTGCAGCAAAAGCCATGAACAAGATCATTGAAGATTGAAGGAGATTGTGGAGTGTGTGTGGGCATCATTATGATCATGGAGAGCTTCTTCTTCGCCATCAACACCCTCTCCAACTTGCTTTTCAGATGTACCGTCAGCCCTAGCCTTGTATGGGCATATGCATGGGCGATACTGACGCGTGTACGGAGCTGTACGGATAGAAATTTCAGAAACCCTACAAACAATGAAAGTTGCTTTTTGGGGATTTTTATCGCATAAAAACCATTAAAACAGGTTTTATATCTGTTTTCTTGCCAGAAAGAGCTTTTCCATGGTTTTCTTCATCGACAAGGTTGTAGGAGTTGTGGAGATTACTCATGAAACTTGGACATGAACATGGAGAACTTGGACATAGAGCTTGGGCATGGAACTTGGATAGGAAAATGGAACTTGGACATGAACATGGAGAACTTCGACATAGAGCTTGGGCTTGGAACTTGGACATGAACATGGAATTTCGACTAGGACTTGGACTTGGACTTGGATTTGGATTTGGATTCATTGTACTTGGATTCATTGGATTTGGATATTAGATTTGGTACAACCCCGTGAGAGATACTTGTGTGTCATCCCCATGGTGTGCTATGCATCAGAGATCTTGTGCCTCGACATTGACATCAATTTGGATATCCTATATTGGCATATCTGTTTGTTTAGTATTCATTGATTGAATTGATCCTGGCCAGCGTGCTCGTGGATTGTTCTCGAATAAATTCCTGAAAGAGAGGGGCCTGTTCCCCGCTCAATGTGATGTACTGTGCAAGATCCCTGTTCCCTCCTCTCTCTCCCCTCTCTCTATATCTCTATCTCTTGGACACATGGTTTGAGTTTGTCACGGCACCCCCCGCTGGACTTACAGTGTGTGAAACACTGTTCAAGACTGGTGAGGGGATCAAATTGGTGGCACCGCACCTTGCAAGTGTCCTTGCATTGAGTTGCTGACATGGAAAAACGCAACGCCATGCAACGCAAAAAAGAAGAAGAAGTGATGTGGCAATGATGATGTGGCGATGATGTGGTTTTGCCATGTGGTAGGATAGCAGTGCAAGGCCACCTTATAGGCTTGGAATGATGCAAATAGCTTTTGGAAAGCAAAAGATTAAAAGCTTTTTTGATACTAAAAAGAGAAGAGCTTTTATTATTAAAAAGATGCTTTTTGGGCTATAAGTGAGTTTACTTTTAAGTTCCAAGGGCTTGCTAGCCAGATAATCCAATGCAATGCAAGTATGAAGGCAAGTTACCCAAACAAAAGTGTGTCGGAGTAGATTGTTGATGTCAGACTTGTTGAATGAGTCTAAATAGCCTGGCCACCAGTCTCATACACATGGAGGGAAGTGTTAGCACATTCATCCCTAGTTTCTGCTCATATTTGGAGTCCCCTTTTGGTCCCTTTTCTTGGCCCTTGGTTGTGGGCTGGCTACCCTATTTTTCTGGCATTTTTCCCAGGTCGGGTGCTTCATGCCCAGTTGGCCAGCTACATGAGCTACATGGTGTCCAGTTGGCCAGCACTAGGTGTCCATTGGCCAGCCCTATTTACCCATAAATAGGTGGGCTTGCATAGTCTAGTCTTCCTTTTGCTTCCCTCACTTATGAGACTATTTATGTCTCTTGCTTGGTACTGTTTTAGTGCAGTAGATTCAGCATAGTTACTTCATATCTCTCTCTCTCTCTCTCTTGCACTCTCTCAGCACACTCTAGTGCTTGTATGCTTCCGCTATGTGCACTCTTTCATGGTATCATCGCTCCCGGTTCAGTGTTCTCTTTGCTGCCCCAGATTTTTCCCTATCTACAGCTCCTTCACCTCTGTATTTTTCTCAGATTTGCAGCCCTTTGGTTGCTGCGTTTTCTGGACTGTTGCTGCTGGTCCTTCATTGCTTTCAGCCTGAAGGTACCTTTTCATCAGCGTTTTTCTCTACTAGGAGTGTGGAACTGGTCAGCCTGTATTTTCAGGTCTTCAGCCCCTTGTTTGGCTGCGTTTTCTTCTCCAGTGGACATTACCTATTGTAGAGGGGGTCTTGTGGTGATTCTGGCTTTGGTCAACCTTGGTACCTGTGGTGGACAGATTGTTCATTTTTCTTTTGAGATTGAGCCCGAGCTTTTGTGATGGCTGCCCCGAGTCCCGACTACACTTCATATGCTCTCTGAGTCTGCAAAGTTGGATGGCTCCAACTACACTTTGTGGAAGGTGAAGGTGAAATCAACGTTGCGTGGTGTGGATCTCTAGGATTGGCTTGTTACACTTGCCAATGCCACCCCTCCCACCCTCGCTTCCGGTGGTGTGATTCAAGCACAGATTGATATTTGGCGGGCAAATGGTCGTCGTGTTTTCCCTTTTTTGATGTTGAATTGTTAAGATTCTGTTCTCTCCATGTGCGTATAGCAGATGCTGCACCTGAAGTTTGGAAGGTATTTGCAGAACTTTAAGAGATTAAGCCTCTGGGACGGATTTTGGCTTTGGAAAAGTAGCGTATGAATTTGTCAGTTTTTACCTTTCCATCTTTATTTGCCTTCATCTCGAAGATAAAAGATCTCCGGGACGAGCTTGCTGTTTGTGGCAAGGATATCTCTACAGAGGATATGGCTATTCGGCTTCTCTCCAAGCTTCTAGAGAGGTTTGATGCTTACTTTCAGTCTCTTGTTTCTTCTTCTTTGGTGTGACAATCAGAGTTGCATTGACATCGCTAAGAACCCTGTGTTTCATGCTCGTATGAAACACATTGAGATTCAGTATCACTATGTTCGTGAATGGGTTCTTGTTGGAGATTTGCGTTTGGAATATTGTCCTTTAGCGGAGAATGCAGAAGATTTTTTCACCAAGCCGGTTTCTCAGGCTTCCTTGGCTCCTCATCTTCGGCTTCTCGGAGTTTGTTCAGCATCTGGTGCTGTTAGCACATTCATCCCCAGTTTCTGCTCATATTTTGAGTCTCCTTTTGGTCCCTTGTCTTGGCCCTTGGTTGTGGGCTGGCCACCCTATTTTTCTATAATTTTCTGGCATTTTTCCCAGGTCAGGTGCTTCATGCCCAGTCAGCCAGCTACATGGTGTCCAGTCGGCCAGCACTAGGTGTCCGGTCGGCCAGCCCTATTTACCTATAAATAGGTGGGCTTGCCTCTTTCATTTTTCATAGTCTAGTCTTCCTTTTGCTTCCCTCACTTATGAGACTATTTATGTCTCTTGCTTGGGACTGTTTTAGTGCAGTATATTCAGCATAGTTGCTTCATATCTCTCTCTCTCTCTCTTGCACTCTCTCTCAGGCATAGTAGGGTTTTCAGTATGTACTTGCCAGTACAATAGGGTTTTCAGCATGTATTGTAGGTACAGTTAGGGTTTCAGCATGTACTTGCAGGTACTGTTATGGTTTTGGCCTGTACTTGCAGGTACAGTTAGGGTTTCAGCATGTATTTGCAGGTACAGTTAGGGTTTCAGCAGGTACACAGTCAAGCACAGCAGGTACATAGTAGGCGGCTACAGCAGGTACAGCACAGTAGCAAAGGGGAACATTTGTGAGGGTTGACTGGCAGAAGGAGAAGTTGGGAATGATGGGCCAGCTGCCAAAAGTGAGAGGACGAGAGAGAGCAATCGTGGGAGAGGTTGGTGAAAGGGGTCCATGTCTATAGGACACGTGGCACCCCCTTTAATGAAGGACCTCTATAAGTTGCCCCCTCATTAAAGAGTCCCACGAATGGGTTTTAATGGGTTAAGAGGGTGCCCATGGTCCTTGGGCCCTGGGCACTAGCCAATGGCCGGTGCCCAACTTAAAAGAATGTGAATTGCTAAGGTTATAAAGTCTTAGAGAAATAAACAAAGGTTTAAATGAATACTTTTCACCTGTTCACATACCACAAACCGTGTGAGAATATAGGGCATTCGCACGGTTCACGGGTGGGCGTCCCTTGCCCGTGAACTGACATGTCGTAAGCAATCACAGGAAAACAAGTCACATGAAATTAGTTTCAAGCAAGCAGAGATGCGTGCATATGCATTATGCAATGGATATATCTCCCATTCCTAGAACCTGTAAACAGTAGGAGCTATAACCGAGGAATTCGTACTTCCTGGATTTGGGATCAAATTTGGACCTGGCAGAATAAGGGATATGAGCATAGGCATCACAGCTGAAAACCCTTACATGTGAAACTGAAGGAGCATAGGCATCACAGCTGAAAACCCTTAAACGAAGCTCCGTGGCATCTCGTACCTTGGCACAAAACAAGGGAAGACCACTTGGGCAGCCAAATGGTGATAGTGCACATCTATGAACTGCTATATCTTCCCGCAAATAGCCCACATGGGGCATTGATGGTGTGTTGCAGATTTGTGCCAAGCTTTTCACAAGCTAGATTGATCAAGAGGACGAGGAAGTTAGTCGTTGAGAATGAGGTCATCTGGGCTGCCATATCATTGTATAAGTTGTTTGAGGAGGTAGGGGATTCAAGGAAGTGGCAGTGGACCATGGGCGCATGGTCTAGAGATGCAAAGGTTAGTGAGCTGAGCATTTAGTGTTCAATCCCAATCGCATGTTTATGTATTCACAAGCTTCAGAATATAGGAGGATTGTGTTCTTGAAAGTTTGAAATTATAAGTCATGGCTTTGCCGCTTCCATTAATTTACACCACTCGTGACTATATGTAATTGGGTTAATTGGAATGTGTATAACCTTCCATTTTCTATTCCCAATTCAAAGTTTCAACATGGAAAAAAGCTAATAAGGATGGTTTGAGACCACATTCCAATTAGCCCGATGCGGTAACCTTGTGGATAAATTTAGCAGATTGCATTTGGTAGGTGATTTTCAAGCAGAAATTTCAACTCAAATGTTTATTTCCTAATGACATTTACAGGAGAGTATAGTTGGTTTTGAATCTTTACACGTGTAGGGGACCACTGTTGTGAAACTGCTGGGCATTGTGGTTTTAGGTTTTGATTAATGTATGATGTATCTAAGCTTTCTCATAATAATAGGCTGTGTTTTTGATATATTTTAGTATCTGAAGTTCTGAATCCCTGTGGCATGACTTTCTTTGTCTCCAGCATTTTTGGACTATCATGACATTCCATATCGAGTAGTGGAGGTTAATCCGATGAGCAAGAAAGAGCTTCAGTGGTCTGAATACAAAAAAGTTCCCATCTTGATGGTCGATGGCCAACAAATGAACGATTCTACGGGCATGCTTGTCACCCTCATTCCCTTTATCATGCTGATACTGGTTTGAAACCTATGTTAGTCTTTATACCTTGTATAAGGAAGAGGATGCACAACACTTGATCTCAGTAAAGTACAGTTCACTTGCCAGGGCAGGCGACTAAGTCCTTTTCTCACATGTTATTGCAGTGATAATTTCAACTTTAAGTGAGAGGATAAATCCAGAAGTAGGAGGTGGGATTGCAACAACTGAAGCGATGGAGGAGCAAGAAACGTGGCGGAGGTGGGAATGCATTTTCTTCAGTGTATAGGGCTACGTTAATGTCAATTTGCTGACCCTTGTCTTGGTTGCATATATTTTTCAAAGTACCCGTCAAATTTGTTTAGTACAGGAAAACTTGTTGCCCATATAGACATGATTCACATGATTCGTATATGTACTATAAGCCCCTCTTAATGCAGCACTAGCATGCCTTTCTTGCACAGTATTATAGCCCATATTGGTTCTGGTGCATCATGTGAGGTCCAGACATCTCTATTGTTTCAGCCAGACTCACCTGAGCTAATGAGCTCAAAACTTGACAAGTCTATGCTGTTTTGCTCGTTGGAACATTGCGGAAGCTTGTGCGCTTCTGAATCGTTTTAAGTATTGGTGGCCTTTTCTCTGAAGTGCACTTTAACTATCTTTAGGTCAAACAAGCATGGCTTATTTCATGCTGGCAACTGCATTTTAGACCCTGGTGCGTCGATAAGTGTTACATGTGTGGTGGAAGTCCCCTGATTAAGGCATACAATCATGTAATTTGGTGCATTAAATCTAATTAATGAAGAGAAGAGAGGAGAGAGACAGAATACTTGTGATTCAGTCACAATTAGGCTCCCCCACCATCCGGTGTATTTACTTTGATTATGATATTGAATGAGTACAATCAAGATCTTTGATCCTTGACCTGAGAATGCCTTCCTTATTGAGCTGAGTGATGGCCTTAAAAGCTGGGCTGATCAAGATTCTTGTTTTGTGGTGTTGGAACGTTGAATCATCTGTGCTCCATTGCTGAAGAAGATTGCTGAATTTCCTTCAATTGTCTTGGATGATTTGAGGGAGAAGAAGAGGGGTTTTCAAAGAGGGCAATTTTGTCCTTGTTTTGCAGGTAGATCATGTTGTGGGATGGTCGACCAGTTCTTATGCAAGTTGTGGGTTGCAATCGACCTTACTTAGCCTTTTAATAATGATAATTGTTCACATGGTAGGTGTCCAAAAACAGGCTGCTCACAGGCTAACTGCCCGCTCCTTGCTTGGCCTGCTCCACAAAGATCATCTTGCATTTCTTGAGTGGGACTTTGCCCTATGAGCTAGCTAATCATAAGGGGTTTTTGGGGATCGACATTAATTGTCGTCATCCCATAGTTAGATATATCCAACACTGGAGGGACGTTCCTTATTTGGATATCACCTATGTTGTGGAAGCGTGATCTTGATTAATGCAAAGCAAAAGAGATTAATGCTAATCTAATAAGGAAATGAGATTAATGGTAATCCTATGTGTAGTGAAAACAGGAAGATGAGATGTATCCCTAATCTAGTGTATATTCTAAAACATGCGGTTCATGCATGGTATCCTATGATGCATACCAAAAACTGTTGCTTTCCTTCACTTGCTAACACACAAGAGAAGTAGCTCTTGCTGATCCACAAACGTGCCCTTTGCTTGTGGTCTTGTAGGATCTAGCATATGGATGCATACTGAAGTGCCTCCTTCTATCGGCTAGAAGTGGGGAAGTTGGTTTCCCCTTATCAGCCCTTAAAACAATGTCCAAAAAGTCATATTTGTGTCCAAATCATGTCCCAAATGTGTCCCATCCATGTGCGCATGTCTTGGGCGTGACTGGGCAGGCCATATCTTGCCTCTTATGTTGCCAAGATACTGGCTGCAATGGGTAGCATATTCATGTGGCGCCCATAGATGTGATGCACACGACATCCCCTCCTGCAAAACTTGGAGATGGGGGTACTCCATACACCTTTGCTCTGATTTCGCTCCGGTCCACGATGAATCATAAACTTTATTGGAGAAGAAATTCAGCACTTGAACTTGATGATTTCATATGCACAAATGAAAGAGAGAAAAGACGGACAGAGCACATTGCATTGGGTCCCATGTAACTTTTTGAAGGGCCCCCACTGGGAAGGTGTATTTGCTTGTATTGCTTGAATGCGTAAGGGACTGACTGTTGGCTGCCAATCAGCACCAGTGCGTAGGGTTTACGGTGCATCTCCACTTGTGAGCCCCTTTGAGAGGACATCGGAGTGCGTAGGTATAGTGTTATATTTGTGGGAATGTGAACAGTCTCTTAATGAAGTGCAAGGTCAGTGTGACTACACTTTAGTGCACTCACTTTGAGGCTAGGTCGAGTGCCTATATAAAGGACTGTCATGTAACATTATTTATAAGTGCAATCAAGCTGAAGCGAGTTCCCTTGCTCTCTCTCTCTCTCTCTCTCTCTCTCTCTCTCTCTCTCTCGCGCGCGCGCAAGCACGTGTGTGCATGCAATCAAATGTTTCTCTCTCCTCTTCTCTTCCATAGTTGTGCGTTTTACTAACATGGTATTTGGCTTTGAGCTGTCTTGGTGTGTGTTACTGCTGTTGAGTCGACTCCTATTCATCTCATGCTGCTGCAAACGCATGTGCAGTCCTACTGCATTTTATGCAAGCTCTTTCTTGTTTTGTTGCTGTTGGCGCCTTGTTCGAGTTGCGTTTGTGCTGCCATAGCAGAGCGTAGAGTGGGCACAGCCACACGGAGCCGTGGTGAAGTCGTGTGCTGCTGTTCTTCAACGTGCGGGGCTGAAAACGCAAATGCGTATGCTTTTTTCATCTCATGGAGTGAATCTGAGGAAAACGCTTCTCTTTATTGCGTAGAGGTGAAAACAAGAGCTTCTGCTACTGCCCATCATATGAAGAAAGGGTTTGCTGAAAAACGCAGATTCACTACTGGTTCTTCATCTCGTGGAGGAAGGAAAGGTGATTCAACCCATCATCAGCAAAACACATGTGTGGTGCAACTCTTCATCGAGCCCAAGTTGTCGAGAGGACTGTTTTCAGTTCAAATACAAAGGGGGTAAGCTGTTTTTTCTGTTGCAAGTGGTGTTTTGGCTGCAAATACAAGGATTTTTGCACTATTGGTTAAGGTTTTTGGCATAAGTATTGGTTTAGGGTTGAGGCATGGCATCTCTACTACCTATTGGGTTCTCAGAGATGAGCAACTTGGATGGATCCAACTATCCATTTTGGAAAGTAAAGATCCGGAGTTAGCTTGTTGCCCGCAAGCTGCGGAAAATTGTTGAAGGCAAGGAGCTGAAACCAAGAGGGCCATAGAAGAGTCTCACATGGAGGTTGAGAAGGAGACCATTGAGGATACCGAAGGTGCTATTGATGAAGTAGTAGTAGTTGACCCACAATTGATTACAGTTTGGGAGGAGCATGATGCTCATCAAGCCTTTGCCTTGATTATCATGACGATTTTGTATTCCGTCATTCCGCTCATTCAAATGGAAAAGTCATCTATTGAGGCGTGGAGGATTTTGCAAGGATAGTTTGAGATGAAGAGCCTAACCAACGCGATCAATTCGGAAAGTCAGCTATATGGTTTGTCTCTTAATGAAGGTGGCCTTGTCATCTCTTACATCACTTAGTGAAGGACTTACGGGACAAGTTGGTGGCCATTGACTCCAAACTTGACAGTGCAAAGTTGGCACATACGCTCTTGGAGCAAGTTGCCTCTTTCTTTATCGTAGTTTTGTCACTTCTTTGACAATTGGGCATAGGGATAAGCCTCTTGATTTTGATGAGGTCTCAGCATTGTTTTTTGAAGAAGAGATGAGGAGTAGGTAAATGTGAGGAGCAAGCTTTTGTTACATCAGGCACAAAGAAAGAAGAGAAGGGTAAGTCAAAGTGGAAGGTGAAGTGTTGGTATTGTGATAAGAAGTCTGTGAGGTGAAGAAAAAGGACATGGCCCGGTGTAATGCAAAGAAGGCAGCATCTAGGTCTTTGGCAAATGACGATACCAAGGCTTCAGAGGCGGTTGCTAGTGTGGTGGAAGCTACTATGTTGACTAAGGTGGATGCAATGGCATCTGTCGATGTCGACATGTCCTACTCTTGAGTTGGTCTTTTACATCTCTTTGGATCTAGAGGGAGATGTGGAAAGAAGAGGGAGATCGATTCTACCTTGTTATTTGGATGGGGTCTTCATCGGCAACGTTAGAGTACACATTGGTGCTCAAGAGATCTAGGGTGGCAACACTTGGATTGGTCATGGGTTGCTCCCAAAGGACCAGTCATTGTCTTCTTTGGAGGACTAGAGCTGTTCACCATGATGCGGATAGCTCATTCAGGAGATGGAGTGCAATGAGGCATGAACTCTAGAGCAGAGAGAAAAGTTTTTCACTTCTACGGCATCATTGATCGTGGAACTAAGAGAGTGTTGAATGTAGGGTTTATGGTGCATCTTCACTTGTGAGCCTCCTTGAGGGGACAACGAATTGCATACGTATAATGTTATATTTATGGGCATGTGAATAATCTCTTAATTAAGTGTAAGGTTAGTGTGGATACACCCCCACTTTGAGACTAGGTCCAGTGCCTATACAAAGGACCCTCATGTAACACTATTTATAAGTGCAATCAAGTTGAAGCAAGTTCCCTTGTGCTCTATTTCTCTCTCTTGTGCAAGCATGTGTGTTTTCATGCAATCAAATGTTTCTCTCTCTCTCTCTCTCTCCTCTTCCATAGCTATGCGTTTTACTAACAAGAATCCTTCAACAATGCGGGATCTTTATCAAAGAATCTTTTGTTAGCTGCTTCTTGAGGGTCCTTTGCACCAAGTGTTGATGCTGTCATATTGGTATCCACTTGGAGTGTCGAGAGGTATGAGGTTCTGGTTCTTTGGTATCCACCGGATTGTGGTCTTCGTCCGCGTAGGTGGGTGATGTGTTACAACCCCACGGATCTCCTAAAGACAAAAATCAAGTGATTAGTGCAACCCCTTACGAGGGGTGCAAGCTAGCTCACCTGCCAACTGTAGGTTCTATGCTTCAAACCACCTCTGAGCAAGAGGCTAGGTATGACTCCCACATATCCATGCTCATCTGCCCCATTCGGGAAGACCTAGAACTGGAGATATTTACATGCTCCCAGAACTGGAGATACATCCATTGCATAATGCATGTGCACGCGTCTCTGCTTCCTTGAAACTGGTTTCGCGTGACTTGTTTTGGTGTGACTGCCTGCTGTGGTGTGTCCAATTCATGGGTAGGAGACGCCCACCTATGAACCGTGCGAATGCCCTGTATTCTGACATGGTTTGTGGCATGTGAATAGGTGGTAAGTATCCATTTAAACCTTTGTTTATTGTTCTAAAGGTTTTATAACCTTTGTAGTTCACATTCATTAAAGTTGGACTCCGGCCACTGGCAAGTGCCCTTGGGGTCAAGGCCCATGAATGTCTAGCCCAAGCTTTGGCCCTTTTAAGCCCTCATGTGGCCGGATTTAATGGGGGGGCATCTTATAGAGGTGCCCACCTTCATAAAAGGAGGGGGGGGGGGGGCCTTGCCACGTGTCACAAGGACATAGGACCCCAGGCCCCTTCTACCAACTCTCACCTCTCCTCCCTCTTCACGTATGTACTGTGCAATCTCTATCTTTGCAATGTTGTGTACTTAAGTTATCTGTTGCATTGTTGCTAGTTCATATTTAAGTGTTGACGAGCTTGTTATTCACGAGATGGTGCCCAGGAATATTCACACCTAACCGGTGTTATTACACACAGATAGTCTTGCCAAGGGCTTGTACGGGAAGGCTCTTGTGGTATGGGACACCAGGGCTGATTTGGCATGGATATGTGGGAGTGAGCTTTATCCCCTAGCTTGGGGGAGGTTTGTGGACGCGGACCGTGGTTGGGTGGTGAGCTTGCCAGCACACTTCGACGTTGTAGCTGTTGGATGAACCGTCACCTCTCGGTTGACATGTGGCAGTGGACTCCTGGGTTAATCCCATAGTACTGGATTTGTGGCGTATGAAGGGTGAAAAGGCAAGGAGCCTTGGGGGTATCCCCCGTGAACAACTTTTGGGGGTACCCTTGGCACTATGTTGGCTAGGCTGGAGGGGATTGGGGACCCCCTCCATGCGGACCTCCTTCTGGTTATTACCTGGGGCCGCTGGTGCCTCATGTTGAAAGGGGGTGGCGTCTGAGCGTTGGCTCCTCCCATTGATGGGGGCAGTCACGCGTCTGCTGGTGGCTGCCCAATGCTAACAAATTGTCTCCCTTCTGTTTGTAGCAAAAAGTACTCGTTAGGTTTCCCTTCAGGGGGGGTGTTGGATGAACAGTCACCTCTCTTGGTTGACACGTGGCAGTGGACTCCTTGGTTGATCCCATGTGTGTTGGATTCTTGGCGTAGAAAGGGTGAAGAGGCAAGCAAGGGGCCTTGGGTATCCCCGTGCACACCTTTTTGGTGTGCCCTTGGCTCTAGGTCTTGGCTCTAGGTTGGCTAGGTGGGAGGGGACTACGGAACCCCCGCCACATGGACCTCTTGTCTTGCCAACATGAGTGCATATGGCTGAGGAGGTTCCTTGATGACCTGTATGCATGCCACAGCAGGGTGCTACTCCCCTGCACCCCAAGCACATAGTGGTACATTATCATTGGTGAAAGTGTGGGATATAATGTGAACTTTTGGCAGATATACCTGCAATTATGTCATAAAGAAATGATCCCTTATAGCATTATTTGGGGCTCCTTTGGTAATGTTTCTTCCTTACTGGCTTTTAAAAGATGAAGTATCGTGATATTGTTTGCACTTGTGTTGGTTGTGAGAAGTGGGTACAAGTCTCTTGAGTCTCAATGATGTGCTTGAGCTTTTCTTTTTGTTGTGAGATCACACTTTGGTTGGTTTGTTAAGTTTGGGAAGTAGCCTCCACTGGTGTGTTTCTTTTTGTTTTGGTTGTCTATGTGCCAGGGTTTGAATCTGCAACCTGCTATGCAGCAGGCGCAGTTGCACCACCTGGCCTTGAGCTTGCTGGTGATGCTTTTGTATTTTTCAAGCATAATAATTTGTTTTTGCAATTAAAGTACATTTCAATTCAATGCAGGTGGGTTGATGAGCATCTGGTCCATGTGCTTTCTCCAAATATATATCGGAGTCCATCAGAAGCGTTGGAGTCGTTTGAATATATTACAACCCATGGTGAGTTGAAGTGGATCTGGGGCTGCATTTGTGCTGTTTTCTGATTCCTCTAGAGTGTCCTTATTCCTGTTTTAGTTTTCGTTTAAATTAATGAGAAGAATGCAAGTGACAAAAGTGTTTGTAATGTTTGGATTGATTTTTAGTGAAAATTTATTGATGTTAGAAAGATTCATGGAAGTAAGATGCATGGATTTATGTAATAAGGTGTAGATTGAGTGGATACATGATGTTATAATCATGGGCAGTGGGTAACCTTTGGATTTTTTGTGATGAGTCAGAGTTCTGTTAACAGGAAAGCTTTGAGGTATTGCATGGATTTTAAGCCCAGAAGATTAAAGAGAAAGTTCTGATTTAGTTGCGTGTTTATTTCATGGCTTGGCCAGGTAATTTCACAACTATGGAGAGGTTGATGGCAAAATATGCGGGGGCAACAGCCATGTACTTTATATCTAAGCGCCTCAAGAAGCGTTACAACATCACAGATGAACGTGCTGCTCTATATGATGCAGCAGAACATTGGGTAAAGGCCCTTAAGGACCGGTCCTTCATGGGTATGTGCTCTGATGACATGTGTTGACTTTTTAGTGTCCAGTTGCTGTTAGTGTATTAATGCAAGAGATTTATTTTGGATTCTAAGGCAGCATGCTTGCAGTTCGCCTCAAGGTTTCTAAGCTGTAATTCACTTATTGCCTGAAGAGTTCCAAGATTTCTTGTCCACTCAGGTAGTGACCCTTCAAAAATGGAGCAAGAGCTGTTGTTATTTCCCTTATGCAAACTTGCAAAGGAGTACATAACACTTCAAACTGACTACCCAAGACTTTTTAAGCTGTTGTACAAAATTTTAAAGCCAAGTAAGTTCTAGTGAGCAAAACCATTGTGATTTGTAACATTGGACCAAAGTGAATCTTTCACTCTTAAGAAAGAGTGAAGGGTTCATGACATATGCAGTGATACTCTAAATGTTTTGATCCTTGGAAAGAAATAGTTCATTGGTGAAACAAGGCAGTTTTTAACTGCAATGGATGTTCGGGATTTCTTGGTTGTGCAAGGAGGTTCGCCACCAATGTAATAAAGTAGGAACTTTATTCAATAGGGTTAATAATGGGACAAGTCCATGTATAAAAGAGGGGACTTGGACCATGGTTGTAACTTTTGATGATCATTTTTAGAAATGGAAACTTATGTTTCTTGGAGCTCATGGCTTCTCTCTTGGCTTGTGGAAGGCTGTTTCCATTCTCTTGGTGAGAGACTAAACACACTTAGGCATCATGTTTACATGGTGATCACTCATAATTTTCATGCATTACATCCCTTCGTTCCAATTGGTATCAGAGCTCTTGATTTTGATCATGGGCATGCATGGGTTGTTGGGAAAATTTGCTTGAAAATATGAGTTTCTTTTAATTTTTTTCTCATTTTCTTGTAATCCTTGAGTGATTCTTGACAAATCTTCTCTAATCTTGCTTAATCTCATGGATATGGTGAGCATTTCATGGAAATTGCTTGAATTTTGAGTGATTTTGGCCAATTTTGCCATTTTTGGATCAAAATTTGGGCCTCTGGATCAAAAATTTGGGGCAGTCGGGCCAAAACTTAGGGCAAGTGACTAATTGCAATTAACTTTTCTGCTAATCATGTTTAGTAATCATCTTCTTCTTCCTCAAGCTTTCCATAGCCATGGGATGCTCTTCCTTTACCCGTTTTGATGCCAAACCTTAGGGTTTTTGTAGAGCTCACTGAGATCTTTCATTTGAGCCTCTTCTTGCAAATTTTTTTCTCAAGATTTGGGAGCTTGTGAACATTTCTCCATGGCTAAAAGTTGAGCTTAGTCTACCTTCCATGAACCATATCTTTCATTGCTAAGCTTGTACACACTTCATAGGCATTATTACTATCCTAATCATCTCATGAAGGAGGCAAAGAAGAGGGCGACGGGCTGTTGCAGGTTGCCGCATCTGCGCGATTTTCGTGGGAGAGAGGGAGCTAGGGTTACCTAGCTTTACTACCTCACAAGAGGGAAGCTTCACAAGAAAGGTTTTAGCCATTGTTTGGAGCAATTTTCAAGCTATGTTCAAGCACATGGGAGGTGTTCTTTGGCTGCAAAATTGAGAGCAAAGAGAGGCCACGTTTTTCTCCTACAAGAGGCTTCTTCAACAATTTTCTACCATTGAAGCTTTCCGGATGACATTGGTGAGTGGTTTGATCAATTTCTTGCAAGTTTGAAGCATTTGGTGGAGCTTGGGAATGGATTAGGGTTGGACACATTCAAACTCCCCTAATTTTCAGAAATTAACCATTAAAGCTTGACCATTCACGTGCCAATATTGCTTCTCCATGCATTATTGATGGCAATGGTGAAAGGAATTGATTTCACATGAGCTTGGCCAATTCATAGATCACATTTTGGGGGATTTTCTTCATTATGTCTCATTTGGCATGCCATTGATGGAATAGCAAGCTTATGCAATGTTTTTGGAGTCCCTATTGCTCATCTTGATGCCATATGGACACTATGGATGCTATACATAGCCATGCCAATGCTATGTTTTACACATGGGCATAAGAGAGCATAAGTTTTGGAAGCATGCATTTGTCAATATGATGTGAAAGGGATTGTTGGAATGCAATTGCAAATGCCTTGATTGTGGTTAACAAATGCTTATGCAAATGCCATGGTGAGGGCATTGTGAATTGTTGGTTTGTGTTGGAGCTTTTGGATGATGGATTGAGGCATGAGTCCATGCTTAATTGATGAGTTCTAAATTGTAAAAGGGCATGAGTCATGCTCAATACTTGTAAGCCAACAAACTTGTTCTATCATTTGATATTATCCACATCATTTTGTACCTACACTCACCATTGCTACCACTTCAAGTTTCTATAGAATCTAGCAATGTGTGAGGGTACCTTGGCATTGGTTGGAGAGGCCAAGGGGAGAATGGCTTGAACTCCTTGTGCCGTGATTGCCTTGGAAAAGCGGGAAAAGCGGTACAAAGGGGGGATTAGGTACACCGGTGTGAAGAAATGGCCTCAACCTTCACCTTGGAGGAAAACTCGGTGAAGGGGTGAGAAGAGCTTGGCCGGGAGATCGGCAAGCTTCAACGCGCGTCCTTAACAATCCTCACCATCGACTTTGTGGATGCATTTGGGCAATGGGGCCCTTTTTCCGTCATATTGTGTGGATATTGCAAATGCTTTGATGGACAAAGAGTGCATATGATCTTTCATGACATTGTGGGATACAAAGAGTATTGCATTGTGACTTGAGAAGTTGCATTTTCATTTGAGATTTGGTTCCAATTACAAAGGAGACTTTGGCGGAATTTTTCCAACAAGGGAGCCAAACAAGCTTATTGATTGGAGATTTACCCCATGGATACACTTGAAGAGTTATTCACAACTACCAAGGGGAGAAACACCAATCATTTGTAGCCGGATTGAGCTTTGGGACCGAATTTTGGGAATTTCTGGGATTTTATAAAACCCTAATTCAGTCCTAGGGTTTTTGGGATTAGGTCCGAGTGATTACACGACTCTATTCTACTCCTTGAGAGTTTTCAAATGAGCCATAGAACCCCTTAATCGGATATCACAATCTCGGTCAAAGTAGTCTTGTTGACTTTCTGGTCAAAGTCAAACAGAATATACTTCCACTTTGACTGAATCAAAATGCTTTTAGGGGTAGGTTCTATCTTCCGTTAGCTTTCTATAGAGCCGTCAAAATCCTAATTCCGACATATATTTTGCATATTAGAGCCAAATTACTACTTTCAGCTGTCCCGCACAAACCCTAAAACAGAGAGTACTTGCCCACACCTAATTCTTACTGTGTTCATTTGGGAGGATAGTAGACACCATTACCTATCCATAGAACCTCCTTTTGTCCAATTCCGACATCATTTGGGCATTCTACCAACATCTTGCATTTCTTCACTATGCCGAAGGGAAGACCACGCAAGGGTGGGGATGTTGTGCAAGAAATGATCATTGGTGATGAGGACATGGAAGGTAATATGGATGCAAGGGATGCATTCATCAATGAAGACAATGGGGGCAATGTACATAATCAAATTTCTCAAGGGACACAAGCGGCGGTTAACCATGACACCCTCATGCAAATGCTTGTACAACGGTTGGAGATCTTAGACTCCAAGCTTGATTCTCATTTTGAAACATTATCCTCACGGATTGGTGTGATGGAGGACAAGTTTGGGAAGTCTCAAGCACAAGAAAAGCATGGGAATTATGGTGACTATGAGCAAAGAAAAGGCAAGGGCATCTTGAATGAGGATTCCATGACGGCCGTACAAGAGGATCCATTGGGAGCATCCACTCGGGGATTCATGGCGGATGCACGGAGACCTCTCATGGCCGTACAAGAGGATCCATTGGGAGCATCCACTCGGGGATTCATGGCGGATGCACGGAGACCTCTTGTCAAGGACATGTTTCCTCCTTCTTTTCATTCGGGTTTGTCTCACCTCAATGCATCAAAGGGTCCTACCTTTTCTAGGGCAATGCATTCAAGGGAAGAGGATGAGGTGTTTGTGAATGATGAGGAGATTGCACTCGATTGGAATCAAATGTCCTTTGCCCAAAGACAAAGGGATGCTCACGAGAAGTGGATGGAATTGTCGAATATCATCAAGAGGGATTACAAAGACTTTGCACAATTTATGGAGTCATACTCGAAGATGCAAAGATTCAAGCCCTCTACCCAACATGATAACCCATCCCACATATCTTCCAAGGATGTCAAAGACAAAATCTCACTATCAAAGTTCAAAGGTGACGGGTCATCTCCGCAAGAGTTGGAGGAGTGGGCTACCAAGCTTGACACCTATTTCCAACTTTACCCAAAAAGTGAGCGTGATATGGTACAATTTTCCTCCTTACATCTTGGAGATTATGCTCATCAATGGTGGAGGCACTTGGTCAAACAAGGGAACACGCCATCAACTTGGGAAGGATTGAAGCGGGAGATGAACTTGGCCTTCATTTCACCCTTACTGCTCGACCGATACCATGAAGAATGGTATGAGCTTTCTCAAAAGGGGATGATGGTGAGAGGTTACATCAAGAGATTTTTGAAGCTTTCAATGTACGTGGAAGGCTTGAGTGAATACATGAAGATGAAAAAGTTTGTGCATGGGCTTGAACACTTCATCAAGGCGGATGTGTCGGCTCAAAGGCCTAGCTCTCTCAAAGAAGCTATGAGGTTAGCCGAACTCTATGAGCCAAAGTACAAGAGGTCTCAGCCCATGACCTTCACCAAAGACACACTCAAACCAACCACTACTTCTTACAATTTTGGGAAAGGTCCTACCTCTACATTACCATCCTCTAATCCAAGAACTCCTACATCATTTGGGGGTGGACAGCCAAAGAATGGGATACATCAATTTGATGCCAAAAAGAGTAGTGACTTCATGAAGAAGAAGCCCTTTCAACCCTTCAAGAAGACTCAAAGAATGGATGATCCAAAGATTGAGGAGTTGAGAAGCAAAGGGCTGTTTCAAGTGCAAAGAGAGGTGG
Source organism: Cibotium barometz (assembly GCF_041138505.1). Lineage (NCBI taxonomy): Eukaryota > Viridiplantae > Streptophyta > Polypodiopsida > Cyatheales > Cibotiaceae > Cibotium > Cibotium barometz. The sequence goes on along the minus strand of NC_141090.1, from coordinate 5,051,709 downwards.
TCACTTGGGCATGTGTGCAAATCAAAGAAGATTGTGGCCACTATGATCCTCATGGATGAGGAAGAGAACAAGGATGACTCTCATGACATTGAGGAATGGGAGGATTGCAATGAAGAAGCACATGAGGAGTCACTTGAAGACCATTCTTTCATCACGGAGGATGGTGAGTTTCCGTTTGATCCGGGAGGTGGAGTTAAGGAAAGCTTTGTGGATGGAGACATGCCTACCAATGCAGAAATTTCAGCTTGCATATGCTTTATCTCACAAGAGTTGTTGGCGGGTTGCAAGAACCCAAGCACACTAAGGTTGGGGGGGACCATCAATGGGAGGGTTGCACATATTCTTGTGGATTCCGGGAGCACTCATAGCTTCATCAACTCTAAATCCATCAACTCGCTCAAACTCAACACAAAGAAGTATACATGCTGTAATTTCTGGACAGCTTTGGGAAGGTCTACTATTGGGCCTATTTTTCTACTCCAACAAGCTTCATGGCGTATCCTAATGAAAGATTATGATGTGGGCTACATATGGCTGAGTGTACATATCATTTTCAGCCCAATATATGGAGTCTAAATGAAGGATTTTCACGGGTCTTCATCGACTAGAAGGGCTGTCATAACAGTCCCACTCATACACTTTGGGCTTGAAGCTTTGTGGACTTGTATACATCCAGATTTTCATTGTATATGTGCTTTGGATGTACTTGAGAACTCTTAACCACTTCCCATTGATTACATTAGAGTCTCATACTTTGAGATTGTACATGTTATTGATTTTGAGGACAAAATCTTTGGGAAGGGATGGTTTGTAATAAAGTAGGAACTTTATTCAATAGGGTTAATAATGGGACAAGTCCATGTATAAAAGAGGGGACTTGGACCATGGTTGTAACTTTTGATGATCATTTTTAGAAATGGAAACTTATGTTTCTTGGAGCTCATGGCTTCTCTCTTGGCTTGTGGAAGGCTATTTCCATTCTCTTGGTGAGAGACTAAACACACTTAGGCATCATGTTTACATGGTGATTACTCATAATTTTCATGCATTGCATCCCTTCATTCCAACCAATCCACTCTTAAGTGCGTCTGGGCTGAGTGGGCCTATCTGGATGGCCGTATTCATGTCCACTTGTCTCTGTACTTGGATCGATTGTGATTACTCAGCCTCCAAAGTGGCTTTCTCATTGGCAGGTGCAAGGCTGGCCAATTAGGAGTAGATTTAGATCGGGTCAATTTTGTATAATGAATCAAGCGAATGGAGTGGCAACGAGCCAGAATTATTTAAGGTCTGCTATCCTGTAATAGGATGACTGCTTTTCTTGCCTTGGAATTGATGCTATGCCCTCCTCCATGCCACATTTATAGAATAGTAAGCTAGTTGTAGCAGCAGCCAACTATGCTCTTGTATGTTAGCATTGGGCAGGAGAAGAGTTGTTTGTTGTCCAGCCAGGGCCTTTGTTCATAAGATGGCCTGCAAGGAGCAAGTGATTATTGTTGTAAAACAGCATCAGAATCAGCTGAAGAGATGAAGGTACAGCACCTAATGATTTTAAGTGAGGACTTTGATATGCTCGTGCCTTAGTGTTGGTGGCTCTTCTTTTCATTACTTTAGACTTCTTGGTATTAATGCAAAAGCAAATGGTGATTTTGCAACTGTACTTCGGGGGATCAATGGTGTTGTCTTTGATATGTAGTTTAGTAATTGTTGGAGTAGCTTTTATTTTGCTATTCCTTTTAGACCAGCCTCATTGAAATAAAAATAATTTCACAATGTACGTTGTTTTCCTGTGTATGTGCATGTGCACAGGGAGTAGTGGTTGTTTTGCTTAATGGGTGTTATCAAAATCTAATGTTTGCCTTGCTTTGCAGGAGGTTCAAAGCCAAACTTGGCAGACCTGGCTGTTTTTGGTGTGCTAAGGCCATTACGGTATCTTACATCAGGCAAGGAAATGGTGGCTAATACAAGCATTGGACCTTGGTATGCACGGATGGAAGAAGCAGTGGGGAATCCCTCAAGAATCCAAGAATGAAGATTAGAGTTGCTCAGTCAACAGTTCAAACAGATTTCAAGGTATGCTATTCCCTTCAACTGAAAGTTGTGTTCACTTTAGTCTAACTTGAGATCAAGACTGCAGGGTTTGGAACTGATCATATATTTTGCATCAGAGCAGGTTACAGCAAAACATCTCATTTTTGATCGTAAGCCACTAAGCACTTGTGTATCGACAGTGGCCGGCATTGCTTTGAGATACGGAGTGGTTTGCTTGTTTTCTTTGTCAGCTGAGGATTATTATTAGATTTCAGATTCAAAAACATATAATAAATGTTAAATGTTACCTTGAGTCTAAATTCTTTGGTGCTGATGAGGACAAGAGTTTTGCTTGGCTTACTAAGAACTCTCTCTCTCTCTCTCTCTCTCTCTCTCTCTCTCTCTCTCTTTTAAAGACTAGTTTTCTTGATTTAAATTTGAACTTGCTAATTTTTTTGTTTTAGTAGTATCATTTGAACTTCAAATTTTCAGAAATTTATATTATTTATGTCCTTGTTTTCTTTGCAAAACGTTTTCCTGTGTTTTCCTGGTGGTGTTTGTTGTTCAACAAGTGGAATTATTCTCTCAATTTGTAAGGTTGGCTACATTCCAATCACATGAAGTTGAGACGAGGGGTGCATAATATATCCTAGTGCAGAAACCTACACATCTGAAAGGAATGTCCTGAAGGGGATTCAAGAAGTATGCCTTTGTCTCTTCCGTTAATTGTTTTGTGGACAGCTGATAAACAAGTGAGCCTCGTTGATCTTGAAAGAGATTCAGTTACTAAGGAAGTCAGTAGAACATGCCATAGAATGGGGCTCTGATGGTCTATCCCCAGCCATGTATAAGGTTCATGTTTGTTAATCGTACAAAGCTCAGGTCTGCATGTGGATGATTGTCAGTTTATCAACATAAATCTCAGCCATGTATAAGGCTCGTGTTTGTTAATCGTACAAAGCTGGATGATTGTCAGTTCCATCAACATAATCTCATGCAAAAGTGTGGTTCTCAAAACAAGCAGGATGGGCTTGCTATGAAACAGTCTATGATGGCTGATTTGAGTCGTTTGAGAAGAGTATGAAACTCCTTTAATGATAAGACATGCTAATTATCCTGTGTCAGCCAAGATTAGATTTTGTGAACATTTGTCGTTCACTCTGTCCAGTATTGCTCTGCTTGTCTACAGAGTGCCACAAGTAGAAGCAGGCCAGGGGTTTTTGTGGGTGCAGTAGCCTCACCCCAGCTAACTGTGTGAATGAGCAGGATTCAACTCTCAAATAAGTTGAAATGTACTTTGAGAGGTGAAGGGCCAGAGGTGAAGGGCCAGCTCTTGGATCTTGATGACTGAGTAAAGGCTGTAATAGCAGGAGGTAGGAATGAAGGTAGTCCAATTTAACCAGGTGTTGTGTCGTAACTAACAGAGGTGAGGCAAAATACATCTCGGTGTGAACACACCCACAGGTTTTTTGGGGTAGTGGAACAAGACATGTAGTGAAGTGTCAATACTGTAGGGCAAGCTATTTTAGTAAACTGGAAATAGGTGCTACACGTGTGAAAATGGCAAGCTTTATGTTGACTTGGCAGACCTTGAGATTTCAGCTGTTTTCATGCCAAGTACTTGCACAGATGCTTGCCCATACCTTCTATGCTTGATCGTTGGTTGAGACTTTGTTCATTTTGTGCATATTTTTCCCTTCTACATGTTCTCAAGTGGAATCTACAATCACAAGTCCGCACCTACTTCTACCCTAGTCCTTGTCCCTTTGTCAACTAGGGCTTGCAGTTGTGTAAAGCTTTCCTAAACTAGCGTTTACATTGCATTAATGGACATGGCTGTTACAAATGGGTGCGTGGTTATACAAAATTTAGTATTGAAATCACATGATTATCTTCCTTTGATCAGTGCCATATTCCACATACATAGCCATAACAATTGATTATACAATGTGGAAGTACTGAAAAGAAATGATATTGCACTAGGGACCAAAAGAAATGATATTGCACATAGCCATAACAATTGATTATACAATGTGGAAGTACTGAAAAGAAAAGATATTGCACTAGGAGCTAAAAGATGAGTTGGTCCTCTCTCCCATTGAAAGATATGTATTGCTATAAGGGACTAAGAATTTTACAAGTACATAAAATGGGTGGCTTGGCCTAGCCATACACCACCGGTTCTTTTAAAATGGTCTAACATGAAATCAGCTTTCAAAAACTATACTTGCCCACAAGTAGCCTAGCTACAAGCTAGCATTATGGTGCTCAGCACCCTTCACCAAGATTGTCCAGCAATTCCGATTTCTATAAATGTAGCTTAACTTCAATGAGGTCAACCATCTAGTGGTTGAAAATCAGCCTTAGGAGAATGGCCAGCATTTCCCAAGGGTTGTCTCGCATAGAACTTGCTTCAACCAGAGCCAAGATGCTTCTTCCACAGCTTCAATCTTTAGAAATAGTCTTCTTCTTCTAGCTTGAATGGAGACTTTCAATTCTGAAAATCAAAATTCAGCTAACTTCTAAGTGTTTTGGAGAGGTAAAAACTCTATGCCATGGCTGAAAAAATTACTCTATGATAAGTGCATTAGATAGAGCAATAAACAAAGGCCAAGTAGTGTCTTGAAATGAGGTTGAAAATGTGTCACCCACAGGAAGAGAAGGGGTGGATGATATTGCTCATAAAAAGATGTGGTAGGGAGGGGTTTGAGCTAGACTCTTGGAACAACAAGAATGGTTATAATTCAAAGAGCAACTCTTGTAGCTAAAAGAGGAGGAAAAGTTTACTTTGCATCCTTTTCTTTTGAGTTAACTAGCTTGCATGGCTCTTTTGGAGAAAGTAAGTTTGCATGCTTTACTTTTAAGAAAAGTAAACTTGCATGGCACACTTTTAGGTGCATGAAAAGATAAAGCATTGCATGATGCATGCATGTAGTTGAAAAAGCTTCCATGTTGCATGTATGGGGGTTTTTGGCCTTGCATAACGCGGGCATGGGGTTTTTGACTATGCATGTTGCATGCATGGGGGTTTCTCATCATGGAGAAGATTATCAACCATACTTAGTTAAACTGTCATGCATGCATAGTTAAACTGTCATGCATGCATGGACATAGAAAACCCGCATAAGAGTGGGCTCCCTTCAAAATATTAATTATTCATGTACAAATCCATCAAGACGTTAGCTGAAAAATGGATTATGCAACATACTAACCCATGGTTGTAATCCAGGCGTCCCCAAATCCATGAGCTTCTCATGCAATAAAATCTAGGCATTGTCTCGGCAAACAAAACAATACACACAAATAGAAATAAGTCACGCATGCATTTGAACACATTTTTTGGAAGAAACTCCATCTATTTACATGTACTTGAAATTTACAAAAGCCATGGCATTTGGCTCCACAAGATCCATTAAATGTCCATGGCATTATGTGTTGCATTTGGTACCTAACATGGTTTTTTGCAGGTAGGATCTCGTAGATACAACTAGCATACACATACGTAATAAGCTTTAACCATAAACATTTCATGGCTACATGTAGTATTCAACATCCATGTCCATGAATAATAGAGAATTTACAATATGATTCTGGAGATTAGGGAGTAGTTACATTCCTCTCGGCTTTTAAATAGTTGTCCTCAATTGAAAAGCTTTTCAATAATTGTTGAGGAGATTGGGATTTTCTTTTATTCAACATCCATGTCCATGAATAATAGAGAATTTACAATATGATTCTGGAGATTAAGGAGTAGTTACATTCCTCTCGGCTTCTAAATAGTTGTCCTCAATTGAAAAGCTTTTCAATAATTGTTGAGGAGATTGGGATTTTCTTTGAGATCTTGTTCTTGCATCCACATCCATAGGTGAAAAGTTTTTGAATTTAACCAAATACTTGCGTATGACTTTGCCTCCCTTAAACTTCCGTTCTTGATGGAAGACAATCTGTTCTGGTTGAAGCACCTTCTCTGAATCATCCACTTTTGGTGGATCTCTCGTAAACTGGTTCAGAAGGTGGAGTTCCAATATATGGTTTCAACAAGATGATGTGGAAAGAATTATGTAACTTCCAATGATTAGGCAAAGACAACCTAAAAGCCATATCATTAATCTTTTAAATAACCTGAAATGGACCATAATACCTGTTAGAAAATTTGAGAGCTTTGCCTTCTTGCCCTGGCCTCTTGCGGAGACGTGTCTTTTTAAACTTGAGAAGAACCCAATCCTTCTCTTTGATGTCCATATGACGTTGATGCTGATCGGCAACCTTCTTGTGCTTTGCTTGAGAGCGTTGTATGGTTAACCGAACTTGTGCATAGGCGATATACAACAGATTCATTAGCAACAAAAATCTCATCCTGAGTGCGAAGGATGGGTGGAAGTATTACCTTGCCATAGATAACCTCAAATGGAGCTTTGATAGTGGAGGAATGGATTGTATTGTTGTATGCAAACTCAACTAAGAATAAATACTTCTCCCATGCTGTCTTTTGATCAGAAACATAGCATTTGAGTAGATTGAGGACCACTGAGTTAGCTGTTTTACTTTGCCCATCGGTTTGGGGATGATAGGCAAAAGAGAAATTGAGCTTAGTATCCATATTGTCAAATAGAGCTCTCCAAAATAAGCTCGTAGTCCTTGATCTCTGTCTCCCACAATGGACTTAGGCATTCCATGATGTTTGAAAACATGAAAAAGAAAGAGTCAAGTCATATGATTGGGCTTAATAGTCTTTCTTATGGGAATAAGATGAGCTTGCTTACTAAAGCGATCAATAATAGTCTAAATAGCTGATTGGGCTTGATAGTCTTTCTTATGGGAATAAAATGAGCTTGCTTACTAAAGCGGTCAATAATAGTCCAAATAGCATTATTACCATAAGTAGATCGAGGAAGATCTGTGATAAAATCCATTGCTATGTTATCCCAAGGTGTTTGACGCACAGGCAAAAAGGCTAAAGTAAACCATGCAACTTATGCCTGTCATACTTAACTTTCTGGCATACCACACACTCACTCACGAACATTATTTTGTATATCAGTCCGCATAGAAGGCCAATAGAAATATCTTTCCAAAGCTTGAGTAGTGGGCAAAATACCTCTATGATCGCATAGGGAGGTGCATGTTCTTCATCCATGACCTTCTGATGAAGCTGGTTGAAAACACAAATGACTTGATAGTGATTTAAATAATCATCCTAATGGAGAAAGGATGGACTGATTTTGCAGCTTGTAAATCAACCCATATCTCTTTGAAATCCTCATCGGTAGTATACATTTGAGGCATAGATGAAAGGTCCTCATGGTAGGTAGTGGTGATAGCATTCACCTTGGGCCTACGAGATAATGCATTAGCTACTGAATTATTCTTTCCAGAAGTATGAAGAATTTGAAAATGAAACATGGAAAGAAAATGGACTAGCCAAAAGAGAAAACTGCTGAATGAACTTGCGCGATAATATGAGCATAAACCAAGAAAGCTCTTGACTTCGTGTAAAAAAGTCAAGTCAGGCCAATCAACAATGGCTCAGGGTCCATGTATACACCGTCTTTAGAAATATTATGGCCAAGATAATGAATTTCAGCTAAGAAAACTTCACTCTTTTTGGGATTGATATAAAGTTTATGCTTGCGAAGCTCTTCAAAAGCAATAGCCAAATGGTGCTTGTGTTCCTCCTCGGACTTGGAGAAAACTAGCACATCATCAAAGAAAACTCCTGTTAACATTCTATGATTTTTGAAAATATGATCCATCATGCGATTAAAAGTAGCACGAGCATTAGTAAGACCAAAAGGCATCACTAAATACTCATACAATCCAAATGTAGTTTTGAAAGTTGTCTTGTGTACATGTTGAGGAGCTACTCTTATTTGGTGATAACCACTTTTCAAATCAATGCGGCTGAAAACAGATGCCCCTTGGAGTTTATCCAAGATATCATCAATTCTATGTATTGGAAACTGATTCTTGATGGTTATTCAACGCCCTCCTGTAGTCAATGCACATTCTATATGAATCATCTTTTTTTTTTGGGTACCAATCTTGGCGGAAAAATTGACCGCTTATTCCTTCGAGAAACTTGCTGAGAGTCTCTGGTTATGCGCGCAACATACACCAGGCGGCGGATACAAACACAACACGAAACAGACAGTGCCTGGGGCTATGATGATCGCCTACTGAAAGAAATACAAAGACACGATGACTTGATAGACAACCTTACTCCAACAATGCATTACTCCAGCAATGCATTAACGGAGATGAATATACAAAAACATAATTAGGAAAGAAAACGCATATACAAAATACAGAAAACAGAAGAATTGTCTTGCTTTATTCTAGAGAGGAATTTTGAAACAATTAGCAGCCAACCTTGTAAAGCTCAGGATCCATCCTTTTATATAGTCTGTTTGAAGTATCCGTTGTTGGTACTGTGACTCCCTTGTTATTAAGATGTGCCCACTGGTATTAAGGAAGCGTCGTTGGCGGTGCCGACATGTAGGGAAGCTACCCGAAGGGCTCTTGCTGCTCTGACCCGTGGGCTCTGGCCAATGGCTAACCCTTGGCATGCCCGGTGGGTCTGACTCCCAATCCGACAACCCGAACCCAAAAAAAATTTGTAGTCCTTTTTGGAATGTTAGATGCTCCTTAGCACTATGGGGAGTTTCGATTAGAGCTAGCAGGGGTTTCACCGATGGCCTCTAGCAGAGGTTTTACTGATGACCCTTGGCAGGAACATCTAGGCCCTTGAGGAGGTGGAAGAACGGATCCAGAAGGCGGAAGATGAAGCATGTCTTCTGTGAGGTGAATTCCCGGGATGGATTTCCAGAAGCAGACTTCTAGAAGAAAAATGCTAGGGTAGTACTCACTTCTTATCAGGGCAGTGAGTTTGCCTTGAGTTCCTTCATGGTGAGGATCTTGTTGCTATCTTGCTTGTCGCCTTGATGTTGCTCATTGTAGGGCATCATCATGGTGATTAATCAGTCATGCAGCTGGTCATAGTTTTTCTGGAGAGTCATGGCATACTCCTTCAATAGAGGTAGTACTTGCAGGATTCCCATGCCAACTTTTACCTTCTCTTGTGATTCGGTTAGGTTCCGAAGAGGTTTCTAGGGCTGAATCAATACAAACCTTGATGTTGTAGACATTAGGGTTTCTCCTGCTTCTGCTGCTTTCCTAACTTCACCACTTACTTCAGAGGTCGAAGTGATGCTTTCTTCGGGTGGAGGTGAGGATGGCTTTGCCTCTTCTAGTGATATACCCGCTAGATTTGGTAATAGCACCGACATGCAAAGGAATTGCCCATGATCCTTGAATATTGTTAGAATTAGGGTTGCAGGAAAGCACACAAAGCTTGGAGAAGAAGAAGCAAGAATGCACACAACACACAATGTATTAGATTGTGCCAATGTACAAAGATAAGTTAGCCCTAGAATGATGGGCGTATATACAAGCCGGGGGAAAAAACCTCCTATAAAGAGAGAAAAAGTGCCCCGGCGGTCCTAAGTGTGTTCACACACATCACTGCCTATATATATGGCAACAAATCCCCCTCGGGAGTGATGGTGTGAACGAAAGCTGGCACTCATGTATAGGGAAGTGCCATGCCCGAAGTAGATTAGTCCACAAAGGGGAGCAAGCCGAAAGCTTTGCGGAAAGCTTTGAACTTCTCATGAGGAAGCGCCTTTGTGAAAAGATTGGCGAGGTTGTCCTGTGTTGGCTTATAGGCCAAGCTGAACTCTCCTGCTGAGAGTCTCTCCCTGACATAGTGATAATGCACCTCAATGTGCTTTGTGCGAGCATGAAAAACTGGGTTTCTCGCAACTGCCAATGCGCTCTGACTGTCAGTGTAGATAGAGGTGGCAGACTCTTGTCCAACACCCAAGTCAGCCACCATAAGCCGTCTGAGCCACACACACTCAACTGTAGCTGTGAAAGCTGTCCTGTACTCAGCTTCACAACTAGAAGTGGCCACAGTAGGTTGCTTCTTGCTCAACCAAGATATGCATGAGCTACCACGAGCATGAAACAAAAACCACTTGTGGACACTCTTGTGTCATAGCAACCAACCCAATCTAAGTCCGAAAAAGCATGCAAATCTGGCGGCAACGATCCTCCCTTGGGATAAAACAACCCAAGATGTATGGTGCCACTCAAGTAGCGAAAGATGCGTTTAACTGCCTTCCAATGCCTAGACCCTGGGCTATGCATAAACCTGCTCACCTGTGAGACTGCAAACTAAATGTCCGGCCTCGTAATGCATACATAAATGAGGCAACCAACAGCTGTCTAATAGAGTGTAACATCAAAGTGATCTCCAGCATCATGAAGACTCAACTTCAAACCTGTCTCCATTGGAGTAGTAATAGGCTTGCAGTCTTCAAGGCCAAATCTCCGCAACAATGTCTCAATATACTTTGTTTAATACAAAGCAATACCTCCATCACACTGCTTAAATTGTATCCCCAAATAATGATGCAAATGCCCCAAATCTGACATCTCAAAAGAGGCATTCAAATCAGCCTTAAAATCAGCAATATGACTCTCATTTGGTCGTGTGAGAGCAGCATGTCATCGACATAGAGAGCAGCATGTCATCGACATAGAGAGCAGCATGTCATCGACATAGAGAGCAATGATTAGATGTACATCATCCACATGTTTAACATACAAAGTGCTTTCTGTTGGACTATTCTGAAAACCATGTGCAGTCAAATATGCATGTATCTTTTCATACCAAGCTCGTGGAGCTTGCTTTAAACCATATAAAGCCTTTTTCAACCTGCACACTTTGTTTTCCTGCCCTCTTTGAACAAAACCATGAGGCTGCGATACATACACCTCCTCATGCAAATCTTCATTCAAGAACGCAGTCTTTATGTCCAACTGCTGATGTACATTCCAACCATTATGAGCTGCCAATGCACAAATGCTACGAATGGTAGTCATACGACAAGTGGGAGCAAAGGTATCATCAAAATCAATGCCCTTTTCTTGAGCATAACCCTCTGCAACAAGTCTAGCTTTATAGCGATCAATGTTGAAAGAACGATAGAGGGGGAGGAGACACACACACAGGAGCAAACCCTAATGAATATTGCAAACCCTAACCATAGAGGGAAGCCATCTCCACTCTCACACAAAGCATAATGCCATAATCCATAATACACACAACACACTATGAGTTGTGTCCACACACATCTAACCCTAGCTAATGTCCACACACTATGACCAGCTGGACACGCGGTCATTTATGTCTCACACATGTTCCTACCTAACATGCCAGCACATAGCATAGCTGGCTCACACTGACATCGAGCTTGAATCTCAAACAGCCCCTCTCAAGCTCATGATGTACTGCCGATGAATATGTAGATGAGCTTGGGATATCAAGGCTCTCAACACTCCCCCTCAAGCTCATCCCATGTACTCCCAACATAGTATGGAAGTACTCAAACTTCTCCTTGCTAAATGGCTTTGTAAAGATGTCTGCCACATGCTCATCAGTCTTCACATACTGAAGATCAACTGTACCATCCAGCACCTTCTCTCTGACAAAATGATAATGGACCTCTATGTGTTTGGTCCTTGCATTTTCCAACTGTATACTGCTCATGTTGTCACAATGAATGACAACTTTGCCATCAATAGGCTCACCCAAATCTTCCAAGAGATTCCTTAACCATACTGCCTCACAAGTAGCAATGGCTGCACCCCTGTATTCAGCCTCTGTACTGGATAAAGCAACTGTAGGTTGCTTCTTGCTACTCCAACTCACCACGGCACTTCCAAGTGTAAAAGCATAACCACTAGTAGACCTCCTGTCATATGAGCTACCTGCCCAATCAGCATCTGTGTAGCCATATATATCCAAGCTTTTACCACTCTCATAAAGTAGACCACAATGTGCAGTGGTCTTCACATATCTCATAATGCGTCTCACTGCATCCAAATGAGGTTTGCTGGGGCTCTACATAAACTAGCTTACTAGCCCCACAGCATAACTCAAATCCGGGCGTGTGATAGTCATGTATATGAGACTACCAACCATCTTCCTGTACATAGATGGATCATCAAGCTCCTCACCATAATCAGCCCGCAACTTCACATTTTGCTCCAAAGGTGTACTCATAGGCTTACACCCTGTCATGCCATACTTTGCCAACATATCCAATGCATATTGGCGCTGTACTAACCATGTACCTGCATGATCTTTGACCACTTCAATTCCAAGAAAGTATCTCAACTCACCAAGGTCTTTCATGTCAAATTGCCCACTCAATGCTTTCTTGACATGCATCACATCTGCACCATGATCACCTGTGAAAATCAAGTCATCCACATAGATGACGAGCAAAACAAACCCATGTTCTGTCTTCTTCACATAGAGTGAAGAATCTGCTGTAGAAATCTGAAAACCAAGTGAGATAAGATATCTGCTCATCTTATCACTCCAAGCACGAGGTGCTTGCTTCAGACCATACAATGCCTTTTTCAATCTGCATACGTGAGTGGGATATCTTGGGTGTACATACCCTTCTGGCTGTGCATATACACTTCCTCTTTTAGATCACCATTTAGAAATGCATTCTTGACATCCATTTGATGCATTTCCCAGCCATTAGCTGCGATAGCAATGACTACTCTCACTGTCCCCATCTTTGCCACTCGACTAAAGGTTTCATCATCAGTCCAAACCTTGGGTCTGTGCATAACCCTTTGCTAATCTTGCTTTATGTCTCTCAATAGAACCATCAGATTTGCACTTCACTTTGTAAACCCATTTACATCCAATAACATTCTTGTTCTTTGGTAATGCAACCAAATCCCATGTATCATTATGGACCAATGCGTCCATCTCTACATCCATTGCTTTCTCCCATACATGCTCTCCAATAGTCTCTGTATAGCATGTAGGTTCCACATGCTTCACCATAGATGTCATATATGCATAGTGCATAGCAAAATCTCGATATGTCAATCTGTCAACTGGATATCTGACTCTCTGGGATCTCCGCAATGCATGCGGGTCACTCTGAACCTTGTAACTCTAGCATGTGGTGGCACATATCTATCTTGCCTAGCACCAGGTGTGCGTAAAACAGGTATTCCAAGCTCCTCATTCAAACTCTCTGAACTAGATGACTCATAACCTGTGATTCCAATTCCTTCGACTTTCTTCTTTCCTTTATCCATGGCACTACTCCCAGTGCTTACACTCTCATGCCGCAAACGTCCTGACCATGGACGTACAGTACTACTCTCAGCCTCTACTGGCCCAGACATAGAAGTAGAACTAGAACTTGCTTGTGGCAAGTTCACAGACACATCAGCCTCAAGTGACTCAATGACACCCTCATCTTTTGCTTTGTACCAACTAGCAAGCTCATCAAACACCACATCTCGTGAGATGACCACTTGTCTAGTTTGTGGGTTGTAACATTTGTATGCCTTTCGATCCTGTGCATATCCAACAAATACATATTTCTCTACCTTAGGATCCAACTTCCTTCTTCTTTCATCAGGCACATGTACATAAGCTATGCATCCAAAAACTTTGAGGTGTCCAATGTCTGGCCTATAAACTGTAAGCCGCATCTCTGGCGTGCTTCCATGAATGGCTGCTGTAGGTGTTTTGTTCAGTATATACACTGCAGTAGCACATGCTTCTGCCCAATAATAATCTGGCATGCTCTTTTCATTGAGCATTGCCCTAGCCACTTCACATATGACTCTATTCTTTCTCTCAGCCACACCATTCTGCTGAGGTGTATACCTGCAAGTCAATTGTCTTCTTATTCCATGCTTCCTCAAGAAATGCTCAAAAGCTTTTGAGGTGTATTCACCACCTCCATCTGTTCTCAAACATTTAATCCAACACCTATATTGCTTTTCTGCAAAAGCTTTGAAATCCATGAACTTTTCCAACACTTCACTTTTCTCTCCGAGAAAGTATATCCATGTCATCCTGCTGAAATCATCTATGAATGTCACATAGTATAAACTGCCTTTGATAGATGTGTTTTGTGCAGGACCCCATACATCACTATGTACTATCTCAAGTGGCCTGCTACTCATATTTCCTTATCTAGGAAACCTCAACCTTGCTTGCTTTCCAAACTGACAGGCTTCACAAACATGCATATTCCCATCATATTTAAATCTAGGCAATCCACTGACAATGCCTCTTGTCTGCATGTCCTTCAATCTTTGTATATTGACATGTCCAATCTTCTTATGCCACATATCAATGTCCTGTACCACATTCCTGCTCTTAGAGAACATGGCTGATTTTAACTCAGGAATTCTAGCATCCAACTTAAACAATCTGCCTTCTTTCTTGCCTTTAGCAATGACTCTACATCCATGTTTAAAATCCTCAACGAAGCAACCATTCTCGTTGAAACGAACCTGTAATCCCTGTTCCACCATTTGACCAACTGATAGAAGGCACGAATACATCTGACATTAGATTTTGTTTGACCATTGTGCATAACCAATGGTACACTACTAACATGTGTAATGGCGTGCTGAGTATCATCTCCTGTTTCCACATAGCGTTTCACATCCATAGGCTTCATATGCTCAAACCATTCACCACGACATGTCATATGGTTTGATGCTCCAGAGTCCATATACCATGTGTCATCATTCTCAGCATTTGTCATCATCGATCCCACAACATGTTTCATGGCAAACAAGTGATTTGCAGTGCCATCATTACTGCTTGATGCATAGTTTCCACCATGTTGTGCATAATTTCCACCATAATGACCACCACGTTGTGCTCTACCCCCTCCTCTCAAATCATTCTGTTTGCGGAAACAATCTCTCGCCATATGACCATATTTGCCACAGTAATGGCATTCCACATCTTGCATAGAATTTTGTTGGCCTTGCCAATGTCCTCTACCACGGGGGTTACCTCTACCTCTCTGAGGTGCATATCTATGACCACCTCGAGCACCATATGAAGGCTGAAAATTCTATTGTGATGACCTGTCCTGCCATCCACGACCATTACCACCACGTCCACGTGATGTGAATCTCCCCTTTCCTCGAAAACCTCTCTGCGAAATAGAAAGCCTGATTTCTGCCATTATCATCATGGCTAGTAGATGCATCCAGAAATGAATCACTGAGCTTGATTTCCTCAATAAGTAAGAGTGAAACCAACTCATCAAAGTCTGGTAAACCTGTACTCCTCACTGAGATGGATGTATCAAAAGATTAATATTCCTTGCCAAGACCACGCAAGGTAATATCCACCAAATCATCATCAGGCATGGGGGCATTTATCAATACTCTATAATAAGTGCATTAGATAGAGCAATTAAAAAAGGCTAAGAAGTGTCTTGAAATGATGCTGAAAATCTGAATTTATAGAGCCTAGAAGGAGGTGCCTACTACAAGAAGAGAAGGAGTGGATGATATTGCTCATAAAAAGATGTGGCAGGGAGAGGTTTGAGCTAGACTTCTGGAACAACAAGAATGGTTATAATTCAAACAGCAACTCGTGTAGCTAAAAGAGGAGGAAAAGTTTACTTTGCATCCTTTTCTTTTGAGTTAACTCCTCTTTTATCTTTTCTTTTAACTAGCTTGCATGACTCTTTTGGAAGCTAAAAGATCCATGATTAGCTAAAAGTTTACTTTGTAAGCTAAAAGATCCATGAGCTTCTCATGCAATAAAATCCAAATATTGTCTAGGCAAACAAAACAATACACACAAATAGAAATAAGTCATGCATACAAATGTATGCATTTGAACACATATTTTGGAAGAAACCCCATCTATTTACATGTACTTGAAATTTACAAAAATTATGGCATTTGGCTCTCCAAGATCCATCAAATGTCCATGACATTATGTGTTGCATTTGGTTCTCCAAGATCCATCAAATGCCTAACAGGCTTCTTTGCCAGCGAGGATCTCGTAGACACAGCTAGCATACACATACGTAAGAAGCTTTAACCATAAACATTTCATGGCTGCATGTAGTGTCCAATACCCGTGTGCATGAATAATAGAGAATTTAAAATATAAATCCCGAGAAATTAGAGAGTAGTTACAATGGTATAGGTGTGAAGCATGCGACTTCCCTTCCTCAACTTTGATAAGACAATGCATTTTGTCTTCAAAGCTCCATTTAATGTAGATCACACATACTTGGATAAGGTTTGCCTTCAAGTTTCCATCTAGAATAGATTTATCAGTTAGACAGTGAGCTGTTGTCCTTGCTATGCCAAGAATCTTGTCATCACTCAATCTTTGAAGGATGTGATCCCTATGATGCATAGAAATGACTAGCTCATTGGAGAGTTAGTAGATTGAAAGAGATGTTGGATGTAAGAGATGACTTGGTTTCCAACCAAGAGCTTGTGGAAGTTGAGGATCTATTTGTCTATGCTCTCCAATGAGCTAGTCATTTTGCTATGGATCATAGGGATCACATCCTTGGGAATATGATTATTTTTTGAGTGTTTGATTGGTTTCCAACCAAGATTTTGCGAAACTTGAGGATCTATTTGTCTATGCTCTCCAATGAGCTAGTGGTTGCTATGGATCATAGGGATCACATCCTTTGGAATATGATTATTTTTTGAGTGCTTGACTATTTGTAGCAATCGTCAGATGAAGTCAATACTTGAGAGTATGTTGCTTCACTTCGATGCCATTACCTCTAAATCTCTCTCGTTTAGTAGGTGGAACATAACAAGGCTAGCAAGGGCATACTTTTTTTTTTGATTGGACATAACTAGGTAGTTTACAAAGATTTTGATTAGACACAATTCTTACAGTAGTGTCAACTCATTATTGGGCTATACAGTTGTTGGGATTGTGGCTTGTTTGTGTGGAGCTCTTATCTTGGGAGAGGGATCTCCTAAGGAACCGAGATTGTGGTTATCTCACTAGCCAAGCCAATGATAGTCGTGAG